>NC_135808.1:81326819-81926819 GCF_964213995.1 Mustelus asterias
GTTTGTGTGTTTGAAAGAGAGATGTGTGTGTGTGTGTGTGAAAGGGAATGAGAGTTGAGTGTGTATCTATGAGTGTGTGAGGGAGGGAGGTGAGTGTGTGTGTATTAGAGAGATGTGAGTATGTATGTCTGAGAGAGAGAGATGAGTGTATGTGTATGAGAGAGAGGGAGGTGAGCTTATGTTTGTGTGTGGAAGTGGGATTGGTGGAAGTGTGAGTGTAATTGAGTAAGAGAGAAACGAGAGTGTGATTGTGTGAGAGAGAGAGAGATATGAGTGTGTGAAATAGGTAGGTTTGTGTGTGTATGAGAGAACACCATCCCCCCCGACCTGAACGCCACCCCCAATGTGTTCTCCCTGCTATCCCGACCACTCCACTGACGCAAATGACGCCCCTCCATGTGAACTACACCCCCCCCCCCCCCAAACACCCAGCCCCAACCAACTCCTTGCCCCTCCACCCTCCCGATATCTGAGCACCCCCCACCCCACCCTCTGTCTGGACTCTCCATTGGCGCCGATGTCTGGACCCCCACCCCATGTCCAGACCCACTACCTCCCACCACCTCCATTCCTGATATCTGGAACGCCCACCCTCGGCCGTCCTCCCACGTCCAGATGCCCCTCCGCCTCACATATGTCTGAATCACCCCCTCACATCCCATTCACTTTACTTAGGAACTTAGCTTCTCCTTTTCAATGGGAACAGTGCCAAATAAGAGGGTGTGTCTTCGTTCGCTCCACTCCATTTGCACTTTGCCCCTTGAGCTGGGGACGCGACTCACTGCCTGAGTCTCACCTGGCCTGAGTCAGGCAGGTTGGGCGAGACAGATGCGTTCTATTTGAAGCACAGTTAAGTGTCTCCGGTGTGACAATCCACCGCTGATTGTCACTCTGAGGAAGTTACAGGTCATTGAGAATGTTTCTCAGTGGTTCCATCAGTACTCTTGAGAGGTCAAAAGACTTCTGTGGCTGGAAATGTTTGGGAGACCCTAATCTAATATACTGTGGCATTGGGGGCTCTCAATTTACAATAATTAAGTTAGTGACGAGTAACTGATGGAGATAATTTCTACTGCAGTTTGTTAAACAGCACAAATGAATGGAATTGTTTATGGAATGAATATAATAATCATTTACTGACAGTGATTGTAAAGAAGCATTTGAAAGTCCTTCCTTCCCTCTTTAAATATAAAGTCTTGAATGAGTTCACTCTCGCACATGCTTGTTGTTACATGCCTTAAGGTGTGGTCTAAAATTGTCACCTGGTTAAGCAGGAATGATGAGAGAGGTAGCACGGCCCCTTTAAGGGGGCATTGCCAGAGGACCACATGATCAGGCCAAACCCTATGGAGTGTCGAGTTGGGAAGTTAAGCCAATCGGGTGCAAGGTTGAGAAGGATCCTCTGTTGGAGTTAGGGAGGAGTGGAATATTGTTAATTCTGTCTTGCCCTTTATTGTAAATAACTAAAAAGATGGTTAAGATTGATTTTAGCTTGTTGAACTTTTGGAATGGCAGGAAATCCAATTCCAAATTTGCTCTTGCCGGCTATTGTGTCTGTTGCTGAGTATCAAATTCCTGACTGAGACTCAGCGCCAATTTAAGAACCCCAGGCTAAGATTATGTAGCAAAGCCCAGGAAGAGACACTGAAAAAATACAACAAAGCCAGAATACTTGAGTATTGCTGAAAAAGGGACATGCCGTTGAAGTTTTTTGTTTCGCACTCATCAAGACAGATTTGCTAGAATCCAATGCTTAGGAGAACAACAATATATACTACATGAGAAAGTATGCTGATTGGTTGGCAAGAGGACTCTGATTAATAGAGGCATTGCTGTTGAGAATGCACTAGGAAACAGTAAACTGCCAAACTATTGTTCAGAATCAAAGCAGGCAAGTCAATTCTGATTGGTCGAGGCATTGCCATGGGGAATGAACCAGGTAATGACTGTCCCCAAAGCATCTGTATAGTTGAAAAAGGTGCAATGTTTGAAAATGTTCTTTCTGCTTGCAAAGGACAGGACCCTGTGTCTGAACACATATGTAGCTTCGAGCACATGCAAGTGTTTTATGTTCTGTTTCCGAGCATATTTTCTATGGGGATGCCTCTTTCAGTCAGAGTCCTCTTGCTAGCCAATCATCACCCTCTTATGCAGTATAAATTGTTGTTGCTTTTAGATTTGGTATTCTTGCGGATCTGTCCTGCTGAGTGCAAGATGAAAAGTTTCAACAGCATGTCTCTAAATTCAGCAATACTCAAGTTCTGTGCTACCAAGTAACTAAAGCCAAACATTTCTGAGCTGGGAACTGAGTAGAGCTGGATAAATATCTGGTTGGAAAGAAAGTTGGTGTTTTTTGGGTTAAGTATAGATTGAAGTAAGAAGTATTCCAGAGGTCACTAATTTCTGTACCACTGTGCAATGGTAGTTGGGGGAAGGGGGGTAGGTGTGTTGGTGTATATTTATTGAAAAGCATGAATTGTAGAACTGTAAGATAAATGGACAGATATATTGGACTGGGAGTTTTGACAATAATGCAATCTTTACATAGAATTGTCCCTTGGGAAATTAAATAATTAGAATTGAATCCATATTGGTTGGAATATATATGGTCTGTTGCAGAATAGGGTTAGTGGACCAAATTGCCTTTTCCCATCTGATGGTTTGAACCTTTATATAACTCATCTAGAGATAAAACAATTAAAGTGATTTCACAAAAATGATTGTTTTTTTTAAGGCTAATTATACATAAGTACAGAAAACTAGTCATTCTTCTGATGTTGTTACATATTGAGGGGATGAGGGAAGGTGTTCAACTTTGGCAGAGGCGCAAAACAGATGGGAACAGATCAGCTTCCTACACGGTAGCACAGTGGTTAGCACTGCTGCTTCACAGCTCCATGGACCTGGGTTCGATTCCCGGCTTGGGTCACTGTCTGTGTGGAGTTTGCACATTCTCCTCATGTCTGTGTGGGTTTCCTCCGGGTGCTCTGGTTTCCTCCCACAGTCCAAAGATGTGCGGGTTAGGTTGATTGGCCATGCTAAAATTGCCCTTAGTGTCCTGGGATGTGTAGGTTAGAGGGATTAGTGGGTAAAATACGTAGGGATATGGGGGTAGGGCCTGGGTGGGATTGTGGTTGGTGCAGACTCGATGGGCCGAATGGCCTCTTTCTGTGCTGTAGGGTTTCTAAGATTCTAAGAAATGCCCTGTCCATTATACACAATGCTCATTATGACAGTGGGTGGTTACAATCTGGTATGTGTTGCCAATAAGTGGGCTGGAGTCAGAGTGACAGAGTCAATCAAAGCATTGCAAGAGAATTAGATAATTATCTGAAGAGAAAAGATTTGCAGGGCCCTGGGGAGAAAGTAGGAAATTGGACTAGGTGAGGTACCCTTGCTGTGAGCCTTAACGGGAAGAATGGCCTGACTCTGTATTGTTATTTTATTTATTCATTGGTGTCACAAGTAGGCTTACATTTACATTGTAAAGGGGTTACAGTGAAAACCCCCTAGTCGCCACCCTCCGGCGCCTGTTTGGGTACACTGGGAGAATTTAGCATGACCAATGCACCTAACCAGCACTGTGGGAGGAAACCGGAGCCCCCGGAGGAAACCCATGCAGACACAGGGAGAAGGTGCAGACTCCACACAGACAGTGACCCAAGCCGGGAATCGAACCCGGGTCCCTGGCGCTGTGAGGCAGCATAGAGCTAACTACTGTGCCACTGTGCCGCCTGTACTGTAACCATTCTATGAAAAGGAGCTGGAGTCAGTTCAATCACAGCACATGATAAACCTGAGTGAATATCAAGGTTCCAATCGATCTGCCATAGTTGAAAAGGAGTCGAAGAAAAGAATCAGATGGATACTATTTGATACTATGCTTGAGTTTAGATTACCCAAAGATTGTTGAGGGTGGAAAGAAATTTCCCAGTTTGGAGTGGGGGTGATTTAAGAAAGAGGATTGTGGACGGGACCTTATGGCCTCGCTTGTCCCGAAACCGTAAAATTCCGCCCAAGGTCAACGGACCTTTCTATGGCCCGTCCCTCATCCACTCCGATTCCCGTGGCGAGCGGGAGGGTAAAATTCCAGCATGTATTGTGATTGCACTACAGTGGAGATGTAGAGAGAAGAGAGAGTGTGATTAGGTAATGGAGCCTTAGGACAAACATGAGCGGGAAATCCAAAGGAGAACAGCCAGAGTAAAACAGATAAAAATGAAGGACGAATCCCAGAAAAACAGCAAGGACAACTATTGGAAAAGACAAACAACTGGATGAAAAATGAAGTTCTGGGGTCACATCAAAATATGTTCATGAGACTCAGAAATCAATTATATTTTATTTCATTCACTTCCTGTAAAGTCTACGTCAATGAGGAAAGGAAACCATGACCCAAGCTGCAGACATCAGGCACCCGAGTGATTTTAAGGAAAATGCGGATACACCCAGAACAATGATTATAACACAATAGAAAATGATAAGGAACATAAATTCAATGGACTATGCCAATGTATTTCCAGCAAATGTTTATTTAAGAATGGATAACAACATCCATTGACTGAAGTATATCTAAAATATTCCCAGCAAGCGGTTTAAAATTTAACCATTTATGTGAAGGTCCATTCAAGGTGAAGGACACTAATTAGGTTTTATTAAATTGTCATGAAATTAGTTTCAATTCTGAGTTTCTGGAACACAAGTTTTAATGTAGGCACACGAATTTATCCAAAAAAATGGATGCCATCCCCTTCCCTTCACAACAAAAGTTGCCCATTCAATTGTTTATATCCATAAGACCATAAGATGTAGAAGCAGAAGTTGGCCAGTCGGCCCATTGACTGATCTGCCATTCAATCAGATCATGATTGATCTAGATATGATAATCCTCAACTTCATTCCTCTGCCTTATCCCCTTAACCCTTGATTCCCTTCTGGATTAAACCTTGTATATACTGAACAACCCAGCCTCAACAGCCCTCCTGCAGTAAATAATTCCACAGATTCACTACCCTCTGAGAGAAGACATTCCTCCTCATTTCTGTTTTAAATGGGTGACCTCTTACTCTGAGATTATGCTTGGTGGTCCTAGATTCAAGAGGAAACAACCTCTCAGCATCTACCCCGTCAAGGCCCCTGAGAATCCTATATGTCTTAATAAGGTTGCCTCTGATTCTTCTAAACTCCAGTGAGTACAGACCCAACCTATCCAACCTCTCCTCATTAAAAAAAATCCTCCTTCCCTTGGATCAATCTAGTGAACCTTCTCTGGACTGCCTCCAACACCAGTACATCTTTCCTTGGATAAGGGAACCAAAACTGCACACAGGTGTGGACTAACCAGTGCCTTGCATAGTTTTAGCAAGACTTCCCTATTTTTATATTCTATTCCCTTTGCTTTCCCAATTATCTGCTGAACTTGCATGCCAGCTTTTTGTGACTTATGCATGAGGACCCCCAAATCCCTCTGTACTGCAGCTTTCTGCAGTCTTTCTCCATTTAAATAATATTTAGTTCCTTTTTTCTTCCCACCCAAGTGCATAACTTCACATTTTCATAGAATCATAGAATCCCTACAGTACAGAAGGAGGCCATTGAGCACATTGAGGCTGCACCGACACCAATCCCACCCAGACCCTATCCTCATAACCTTACATGTTTGACCCTGCTAATCCCCCTGACACTAAGGGGAAATTTAGCATGGCCAATCAACCTAACTGACACATCTTTAGACTGTGGGAGGAAACCGGAGCACCCAGAAGAAACCTACGTAGACACGGGGAGAATATGCAAACCCCATACAGACAGTCACCCAAAGCTAGAAATGAACCCAGTTTCCTGGCGCTGTGAGGCAGCAGTGCTAACCACTGTGCCACCCTTTTCTGACATTATATTCCATCTGCCAAGTTTTTGCCCACTTACTGGGGGCGGCACGTTAGCACAGTGGTTAGCACTGCTGTTTCACAGCTCCAGGGACCTGGGTTCGATTCCCGGCTTGGGTCACTGTCTGTGTGGAGTTTGCACATTCTCCTCATGTCTGCGTGGGTTTCCTCCGGGTGTTCCGGTTTCCTCCCACAGTCTAAAGATGTGCGGGTTAGGTTGATTGGCCATGCTAAAAAAAAAAATTGCCCTTAGTGTCCTGAGATGCATAGGTTAGAGGGATTAGTGGGTAAATATATGGGGGTAGGGCCTGGGTGGGATTGTGGTCGGTGCATACGCGATGGGCCAAATGGCCTCTTTCTGTACTGTAGGGTTTCTATGATTTCTATGATTATTTGATCTGCCTATATCCCTCTGTAGTCTCTTTGTGTCATCCTCATCATTTGCTTTCCCATCTATTTTTGTGTCATCCACAAACTTGATAATAGTACATTCACTTCCCTTATCCAAGTCGGTAATATGTATTGTAAATAATTGTGGCCCAGCACTGATCCCTGTGGTATTCCACTAATTACAAGTTGCCCTCTTATCCCAACTTTCTGTCTTCTATCAATTAGCCAATCCTCTATCTATGCTAATATAGTACCCCCAACACCATGGACTCTTATTTTATTAAGTAGCCTTTTGTATGGTACCTTAGCAATGCTTTTTGGAAATCCAAGTATATTACATCTATTGGTTCCTCTTTATTAATCCTGCTCATAATCACCTCAAGAAATTCTAATACATTTGTCAGGCTTGATTTCCCCTTCATGAAACCATGCTAACTCTGCTATATTATATTATGCTCTGTTGTACATCCTTTATAATAGACTCTTAACATTTTCCCAGTGACAGAAAATAAGCTAACTGATCTATAGTTAGTTATCTGTTTTTCTTTCTTTCCCTTTTCCAATCCTCTGGAACTTTTCCAGAATTTAAGGATTCTTGGAAGATTATTACCAGTGTATCCATTGTCTCTGTAGCTACATCCTTTAATATCCTGGGATGCAATCCATCAGGTTCAGGGAATGTATCGGCCTTTGGCACCGTTATTTTCCCTAGTATTTTTTCTCTCGTGATAGTTATTGTATTTATTTCCTCTGCCACTTCTGCTCCTTCATTATTTAGTTTTTTTGGAATGTTATGGAAACTGATGCAAAGTTTTTGTTTAATTCCTCTGCTCTTTCCTGGTTCCCCATTATTATTTCCCCAGTCTCATTCTCTAAGGGGCCTATGTTCACTCCTTTCCTTTTTATATAATTAAAGAAGCTTGCTGTCCATTTTTATATGATTTGCTAGTTTCCTCTCATAGTTGATCTTTTCTCTCTTTTTTTTGGTCATCCTTTGTTGGTTTTTAAAACTTTCCCCATCCTCTGGCTTACCACTAATCTTTGCCACATTACATGTTTTTTGTTCAGTTCAATACTCACCTTAACTTCCTTGGTTAACCACAGTTGATGTATTCCCTTCTTTGATTTCCTCTTCCTCTCTGGAAAAATCTTTGTCGTGAGTCATGAACTATTTTCAGGAATGTCTGCCATTGCTGATTAACTGTCTTTCATACCAATCTCCTCTCCCAGTCCACTCCAGCCAACTCTGCCCTCATTCCTTTATAATTACTCTTATTTGATTCCCGGCTTGGGTCACTGTCTGTGCGGAGTCGACACATTCTCCCTGTGTCTGTGTGGGTTCCTCCGGATGCTCCAGTTTCCTCCCACAGTCTGAAAGACGTGCTGGTTAGGTCAATCGGCCGTGCTAACTTCTCCCTCAGTGAACCCGAACAGGCACTGGAATGTGGCGACTAGGGGATTTTCACAGTAACTTCATTGCAGTGTTAATGTAAGCCTACGTGTGACTAATAAATAAACTTTTAAGTGTAGCACCGTTGTTTCTGGCCCAAGTTTCTCACTCTCAAACTGAATGCTAATTTCTACCATTACTGTTTCCTGTGGGATCTTTTACTCTGAAAGTGTTTATTAAACATGCCTCATTACACATTACCAGGTCTGAAATAGCCTGATCCCTGGTTGGATCCACAACATATTGTTCCAGGAAACTGTCCTATATAGACTTTATGAATTCTTCCTCTGTCAATTTGATTTTCCCAATCTACATGAAGATTAAAGTCACCCATGATTTACATGCCCTTATTATCTCCTGATTTATCCTCCATCCTACAGTATAGCTACTGTTAGGAGCCTATAAACTACTCCCACCAATGTCTTCTTCCCCTTGTTATTTCTTACCTCCATCCATATGGATTCTACATCTTCTGATCCATTTCTTGCTATCATACTTATTCCATCTCGTACTAACAAAGCTACCCCACCACCTTTCCTTCCTGCCTGCCCTTACTAAAGCTCACATACCCTGAACCTTTAGTTCCCAACTTTGATCTCCTTGTAATCACATCTCTGTAACGGCTATAAAATCATACCCATTAACCTCACTTTGTGCTGTCATTCATTTATTTTGTGCTGAATACTATGTGCATTTAAGTAAAAAGCCATTAATTTTGCCTTATTATCATTTTTCCCTTTTTGACCCTATTTGTTGCTTTTTGTATGTTTGTACACTCTGTCCTTTCCTGTCACTGTGGGTATCATTATCCAAATAGTTGTCTTGCAATGTTGCCATTTTTTTTACTTTGTAAGCCTACATATCCCCACTCCAGAACCATCACTCCCTCTATTTAGTTTAAAAGCCTCTCTACTTCCCTGGTTATGTGGTTTGCTAGACCACTGGTCCCAGCACGGTTCAGATGTAGGCCGTCCCAATGATATAGATGCCATTTTCCCCAGTACTAATGCCAGTGCCCCGCAAACCAGAACCCACTTCTCCCACACCAGTCTTCGAGCCACGTATTCAACTCTCTAATTTTATGTACCCTTTGCCAATTTGCATGCAGCTCAGGTAATAATCCAGAGAGTGTGTCCTTGGAGGTTCTGTTAGTGCCTAGCTCCTCAAACTCTTTATGCAGAATCTCTTTCCTCATTCTACCTATGTCATAGGTACCTGCATGGACCATGACAACTGGATCCTCCCCCTCCCACTGCAAGCTCCTCTGCAGCCCAGAGCAGATTTCCTGAATGCCGGTACTGGGCAGGCAATACAGCTGTTTTGCTCTTTGCTACAGGCAACAGTGTCTATCTCCCTCACTACACTGTCCCTATTACCACTACATTCTTATGTTCTCCCATACTTGAATGGCTTCCTGTACCACAGTATCATGGTCAGTCAGCTCACCCAACCTGCAGCCCCCACTCTCATCCAAACAAGCTTAGAGATCCTCAAATCTGTTGGATAGTTGCAGAGGCTGGCACTCCTGCTCAGTATTGCAAAACGCATTTCATTTCAAACTGTAATCTGCGCTCTACTTCACTGCAGACTATATGACCTGCTCAGCCAAAATCAAACTGAGTGGTCGCGCTATTCCATGAAAAATGTAGCCTTGACTTTCCTGTGGCAGTCGACCTCTCCCATTACCAGTTCCAACTTTCTGCCTCGGGCCTCTAAAATCGATGTAAGGGTCAGGAATAGGGACTTCACTTCCTACTGGATACCCTGATCTGAACATTGATTTTTGTAAACGATCTTTAGCATTGTAAGGCTGATTTCCTCGATTGCAAATGTCGCTGATAGGAAAGTCAGAGTCCTGGGCTGGATGGATTCACATTTTGTGTGTCGATCCTCACCACCGTTTTGGTGATGGGGATGTGAGAGTGATTGGAAAAGCAGTAACCTCAATGCTGTTTTATTCAAAGTGACCTGCAACCTGAATGTCTTAAGCTGCTGTGAAAACTGTGAGCAGATGTCAGTTATCAACTGTGTTCTGAAGAAGTGCCATGTTCAGCTCAAAGTACTAACTCTGTTTCTCTCTCCACAGATTCTGCCAGACCTGAGTATTTCCAGCACTATTTTTATTTATTTGCAATAATTATTCATTACTGCTCATTGCAAACAAATGCATTTGCTGAGTTTGAGTCATTGATTAAAGCTCCTCACAGTTATTCTCAATCATCAGCAAATAGTCATTAAAGCAATTTCTTTGCATTCTGGAGTTTAGTGGTACGGTACCGAAATTCTTGATTTGTTTTAATGCTAAATGTGTACATAATTAAGCAGACCCGGTTCGAATAAGCCCAGCAAAACCTCCAATTAAAGAGAAAGGGTAATTAATGCTGTGTGAAGCAGTCTTTCGCTTTTTAGTGTTCAGCCAAAGGTCAGTGTCTCTTAATGAGAAACTACATTAATCCTATCAACCAGACTGAGCGCAAACCTGACCTGGTGCCAAGCTTTGCCTTTGTGACTGAACTTTTCTGTTGGTTTTGGTGGGGACTCGATCAGCATCGATTTTTATTCCTGGGCTCTGCTCCAAAACCTTTAATCATTAATTGGTTCAGTGTCAACTGGCTACTAATTGCTTATGAATTAGCTACAAGATAGGAATGAAAAGAATATCTGGTCTCTGGATATCTAGCCTTATGGACCAGTTGGTTGAACTCTGAATGACATCAGCTGAGGGTAAATTTTAAGAATCTGTGCTAATATCCCACTATAATAAAGAGACAATGTACTGCATCAAAAATATTTCCCGACTGAAAATCCTCCCCCTTTGCAGAGGGATTTTACCCTGTTAAAAGGTAAAGTAAAGTTCTTCTCACAGGCAAGGCTTGTCATATTGTGGATTTGTACATCACTATGGTACACCATTATACAGTCATAGAGTCATTGAGGTTTACAGCATGGAAACAGGCCCTTTGGCCCAACTTGTCCACACCACCCTTTTTTTTAAAACCTCTAAGCTAATCCCAATTGCCCGCATTTGGCCCATATCCCTCTATACCCATCGTACCCATGTAACTATCTAAATGCTTTTTAAAAGATAAAATTGTACCCACCTCTACTACTACCTCTGGCAGCTTGTTCCAGACACTCACCAACCTTTGTGTGAAAAAATTGCCCCCCTGGACACTTCTGCATCTCTCCTCTCTCACCTTAAACCTATGCCCTCTAGTTTTCGACTCCCCTATCTTTGGGAAAATATATTGACTATCTACCTTGTCTATGTCCCTCATTATTTTATAGACCTCTATAAGGTCATCCCTCAGCCTCCTACGCTCCAGAGAAAAAAGTCCCAGTCTATTCAGCCTCTCCTTATAACTCAATCCATCAAGTCCCGGTAGCATCCTAGTAAATCTTTTCTGCACTCTTTCTAGTTTAATAATATCCTTTCTATAATAGGGTGACCAGAATTGCACACAGTATTCCAAGTGTGGCCTTACCAATGTCTTGTACAACTTCAACAAGACGTCCCAACTACTGTATTCAATGTTCTGACCAATGAAACCAAGCACATTCTCCTCATGTCTGCGTGGGTTTCCTCCGGGTACTCCGGTTTCCTCCCACAGTCCAACAATATGCTGGTTAGGTTGATTGGCCATGCTAAAATTGCCCCTTAGTGTCCTGAGATGTGTAGGTTAGAGGGATTAGCGGGTAAATATGTAGGGATATGGGGGTAGGGCCTGGGTGGGATTGTGGTCGGTGCAGACCCGATGGGCCGAATGGCCTCCTTCTGCACTGTAGGGTTTCTATGATTCTATGATTTCTATGCCGAATGCCTTCTTCACCACTCTGTCCACCTGTGACTCCACTTTTAAGGAGCTATGAACATGTACCCCTAGATCTCTTTGTTCTGTAACTCTCCCCAATGCCCTACCATTAAATGAGTAAGTCCTGCCCTGGTTCAATCTACCAAAATGCATCACCTCGCATTTGTCTAAATTAAACTCCATCTGCCATTCGGCAGCCCACTGGCCCAATTGATCAAGATCCCGTTGCAATTGGAGATAACTTTCTTCACTGTCCACTATGCCACCAATCTTGGTGTCATCTGCAAACTTACTAACCATGCCCCCTATATTCTCATCCAAATCATTAATATAAATGACAAATAACAGTCATTACTTCAACTTTCCACTGTGTATTGCATTCCCCATTGAGTTTTGCTTCCAAGTTCAGTCAGGATTAGTATTGTTTCCATTTTGGATGCTACTTGAAGGTGTCAATCAAATAACAACTTCCCTGGTAGTGATTCAACGTTTGCCAACTGTAGCTAGGCTACAGAATTTTCCTCATTAAAGTGTTTGCTCTCTTTTTCTCACAGCTCACTCTGTAAAAGCATCTGGAATACATCTCAGTCCCACCCACCCGCCCGCCGCTGGGACCAGGAAGTGATAGTTATATCATTGTCCAAATAGCTTTAAGAAGGGTAACAGCCCTTGTCTGTTATAATCACCCGGGGTCTATGCTGGGTCACACAACTGGTGAAAATGACTGCAACAATTGGAAAAAACAGAGAGCACTATCTATTTCTGCTTAATATTCAGCAGCTTCTGTGGGCGGAATATTCTCATGTTGCTGCACACTGTGGCAGCAGGTGGGAGAAATAGCATGGAAACCCACCAGCCCCAAGGGTTACCTCCTCCATCATATTGTTAGGGACTTGGTAAATAAAAAGTGAAGGGCAGGTCCCATTATGTCACGCTGGCACGCTCCGATTGAAGCCGCCCCATCAGCAACTTGCTTTTAAAAGTTGGGCCACGTTTTTAAAGGACGTCTCAATACAAAAAAACAAAATAGAACCCCCCACCACTCACACAGAATCCCCCAGCCATCCCGCACCCCATGTACCCCCTCCCCCACACCCACTCGCACATCACCACCCTGCCATGTATTAAACCCAGGCCAGAAACTCCAAGGTGTTTCCTGAAGTTAGCCTAAATCCTAAGTTTTACATTTGATTTTGGCATTGGTGAGCATAAGATATTTCACACCAGGCATGATTCCAATGAACCACCAGGAAGCTTTTATCAAACAATATTCTGGAGGTCTATAAAATAATGAAGGGCATAGATAAGGTGAGTCGAAAACTAGAGGGCATAGGTTTAAGGTGAGAGGGGAGAGATACAAAAGGGTCCAGAGGGGCAATTTTTTCACACAGAGGTGGTGAATATTGGGAACAAGCTGCCAGAGGCAGTAGTAGAGGTGGATACAACTTTGTCTTTTGAAGAGCATTTAGTCAGTCACATGGGTAAGATTGGTTTTGAGGGATATGGGCCAAACGCTGGCAATTGGGACTTACTTAATGGTAAAAACTGGGCGGCATGGACAAGTTGGACCGAAGGGCCTGTTTCTGTGCTGTAAACGTCTATGAGCCGAGCAAGGTTTATTTAAGAGCACAGTTAGAATAAAACAAAAAAAATTAGCATAGCTTTTCCAATGATAAGACTTACACATGGCACAGTATAACTCCTAACAGTTAGCTATCTCTGTTCTTCCAAGATAAAGCAACATCTCACAGATCTACATCCTTCTTCCTTCGTTCGCACAATAACAAGTATGCTCACATGATGCTGAAATTTCAGCTTTGTAAGACATATAGACAGGAATCCAAGCCAGCAGTTTTCAGAGAAGGATATATCTCAAAACAGCCAAACTTCAGAGTTGCAAACTTAGTCTCCTCTGGTGGCTTCTAGTCTTCAGACTCCAGAGAGGGGAAAAACACTGCTGTTTCTCTCAGCTCCAAGCAGCTTCTGAAAAACACAACTAAAACTGGACTTCTCTGTGAAAATAGCTGTCCCTCGCCACATGACTTGACTTGTCAATCACTCCCAATCAAGCTCTACTCTGCCATCCCAGGGGAACATTGAATCAACAGAACACTACATTAGTTCAGATTAAACCAACATGATGTCTATTATACTGCTTCAGCAACAATAAAGGATACCAACTGCAGACAACACAATGCTGACAAAATCCCAGGGACTGCTAAAACATCCTGCAGAGAAACATGAACTGCTGCAATTCATGTGTTGTAGGTACACCCACAGTTCCTAATTAGAATGGTGTGTGGCTTGGAAGGGAACTTGCAGGTAGCGTTCCCGTGCATCTGTTGCCCTTGTCCTTCTAGGTGGTAGAGGTCACGGATTTGGAAGATGCTCTCGAAGGAACCTTGGTGAGTTGCTGCATTGTAGATGGTACAGATTGCTGTTATTGTGGCATTGGTGAATGCTTAAGGTTGTGGATGGGGCACACTCAAGTGGGCTGCCTAATCCTGGATGGTGTTCAGCTTCTTGAGTGTTGTCATCCAGGCAAGTGGAGACTATTCCATCACACTCCTGACTTGTGCCTTATAAATGGTGGGCAGGTTCTGGAGAATCAGGAGGTTAATTGCTCACCACAGGATTCCCAGCCTCTGACCTGCTCTTGTATTTATATGGTTCACCAGTTCAGTTTCTAGTCAGTAGTAACCCTCAGGATGCAGGCAGTGGGAGATGCAGAGATGGTAATGCCCTTGAATATCAAGGAGAGATGGTTGGATCCTTTCTTGTTGGAGATAGTGATCACCTGGTTTTGTGTAATGCGGATGCTACTTGGCACAAAACAATAGCTGAATTACACATGATAATACTAATGCTTAAGGTGGACAACATCAAAAGCACTATACTTCAGCAAGACCCAAAATTCTGAAACAATATGAAAGGTGCCGCAGAGTTCCGATGGCAGAGAATTGTCTCCTACTCAGAGTGATTGTTTGATAATCTCTCCTATGCAGAAGTGCAAATGCTAGGCCAGCATTATTAGTAGGTATAGTAGCTGCAATATAAATTAACTGGATCATTTTGTAATTTTCACAGAGCCTGCCATTATTAAGGGTGGCACGGTGGCACAGTGGTTAGCACTGCTGCCTCATAGCGCCAGGGACCCAGGTTCAATTCCAGCCTTGAGTCACCATCTCTGTGGAGTGTACACATTCTCCCCGTGTCTGTGTGGGTTTCCTCCGGGTGCTTCAGTTTCCTCCCACAGTCCAAAGATGTGTGGGTTAGATGGATTGGCCATGCTAAATTACCCCTCCGTGTCCTAGGGTATATAAATTCGGGGGATAGGCGGGATAAATACATGGGGTTATGGGATAAGCCTGGGTAAAAGTCATTGCGGACTTGATGGGCTGAATGGCCATCTTCTGCACTGTCTAGGATTCTATGGGGGGAATTATCCCATCCTGCCCACCATGGGAATCGTAGCGGGTGAGGGGCGAACCATGCAAATATCCATTGACCTTGGGCAGGCTTTTCCGGTTTTGGGGCGAGGCGGCTGGAAAATCCCGCCCTATGAACCTATGATTCTATGGTAACAATTGCATAAGACTGAACATAATAATATCACTTAGCAGAGAGATGAGAATGATCCAATAATGAATTTTAGACGTGATTATGAAACGGAAGAGATTTCATTTTATGATTACCTAACTGACATAATTCTAGATTTCATGAAGCTTTTCCGGAATCAATAGCTTTTTGCAGGCTTAATTATATCAGTTGAGAAATCAAACCTATTGCATTTCTTAGTACAGAAAGATAGGTTTTTATGCACCGGATAAATGGTAACATACAATTCACAGGAAATTGTGTAACATCAGTATAGCTGCAAGGTTCTTTTACTCATTGTGTGAACTCATCATTACAATCACGCAAGACTTGAAAACTGCCTTGGGTAACTAATGCCGAGCTTGATGATCAGACTTGATCTACACAGGTCAAAAAGGTAATGAAGCCCCAAAAATAGATGACTGCAAAACTTAAAGGAAAATTGCCCCACCTCTCAGTATTCTAGAAAATCTGCAGCTGCTCATTGATCAAATATTGTAGCCCAAGTTATAGAGAAAACTCTTTTCATATGGTCAGGTAAGCAGGTGAAACTAGGGTTGGCCCATCCCACGGCATACTTCACTCTCCATATATCAAAGAGCTGTGGCTGATTAGCTAAACTTCAACAAGATTGTCACTGGATAAATACATCTGGTGCTTAAGATGAATCATACCCGCATTTCTCATTTATCACCTGCATTTTGAGGAACTTATGTGTGGATCAGCATGCACTGATGAAGTTTTGTATTGTCGAGGCCTATGTGCTTGCAGTTTGTCTCCTATAAGATCCATGTTGTAAATGGAATACTTAGGCAGTAATTTTCCGAATAACAAGGGCTCGTGCCTGAAGTATCCAATGCTGAAATTAGTTCCATTAGCAACAGAACTCAGATAGGAGTAGTTCTGAGGAGAATGAAAGACGTAATGAAAGGCAGAAATGGATGGCAAAGGATCGAAGGGAGGTGAAGGGGAATGAGAGCAATGATGGGGTGATGGAAGGAGGATCAGATTGGAAGGGTGGGAGTAAAGTGATGGAAGAGGAAGGAAAGGGGTGGCAATGACGTGGATTCAGAGGAGGAACAGTTCCAGTTTGAAATGAGAAATGGGGACATAATCTCGGATAAAATGACAAAAAGAGGCAGCTTAAGTTGGGAGTGAGCAGACTGCAGGATGGATTGATCAGGAGAAGAAAAGATCCTGAATGAGATGGAAGGATCATGCGTTTCTGTGAAAAAATGCAGAATTTGTACATTATAGCGTCTCTGCGGACCAAGTTTGGCTGGAAAGGAATACTTTTCTGAATTGGAGCAGTTGCTGGGATTAAATGTAGGAAAGTTAGTAACTTCTGGGGTAGCAGTGGTCCGATTGAAAATTCAAATATAACTCTGTTGTTCCTAAACAAAACATTGTTAGCAAAGTGCTCAGGACATCATAAAAATGTAAAATTTACAATAGAGTTGAGGTTTACAGCTTGGAAACAGGCCCTTTGGCCCAACTTGTCCATGCTGCCCAGATTTTACCATTAAGTTAGTCCCAATTGCCCGCATTTGGCCCATATCCCTCTTTACCCATCTTACCCATGTAACTATCTAAATGCTTTTTAAAAGACAAAATTGTACCCACCTCTACTACTACCTCTGGCAGTTCGTTCCAGACACTCACACCTTCTGGACCTTTATGTGTCTCTCCCCTCTCACTTTAAACCTATGCCCTCTAGTTTTAGACTCCCCTACCTTTGGGAAAGGATGTTGATTTTCATCCATGCCCCTCATTATTTTACAGACCTCTCTCTATAAGATCACCCCTAAGTCTCCTACGCTCCAGGGAAAAAAGGCCCAGTCCATCCAACCTCTCCTTATAACTGAAACCATTAAGTCCCGGTAACATCCTTGTAAAGCTTTTCTACATTCTTTCTAGTTTAATAATATCCTTTCTATAATAGGGTGACCAGAACTATACACAGTATTCCAAGTGTGGCTTTACCAATGTCTTGTACAACTTCCACAAGACGTCCCAACTCCTGTATTCAATGTTTTGACCATGAAACCAAGCATGCTGAATGTCTTCTTCACCACTCTGTCCACCTGTGACTCCATTTTCAAGGAGTCATGGAGCTGTACCCCTAGATCTCTTTGTTCTATAACTCTCCCCAACAACCTACTGCTAACTGAGTAAGTCCTGCCCTGGTTCAATTGACCAAAATGCATCACCTTGCATTTATCTAAATTAAACTCCATCTGCCATTTGTCAGCCCACTGGCCCAATTGATCAAGATCCTGTTGCAATTCGAGATAACCTTCTTCACTGTCCACTGTGCCACCAATCTTGGTGTCATTTGCAAATTTACTAACCATGCCTCCTAAATTCTCATCCAAATCATTAATACAAATGACAAATAACAGTGGACCCAGCACCGATCCCTGAGAAACATTTTGTCCTTAAAAATGTTTTGCCAATATTTTTCCTTTAGCAATTTTGTCAACCAGTCAGTCTAACATCTGTGATTGGGAAAATGCTGGAATCCATTGTTAAGGAGGCGGTAGCAGGGCATTTAGAAAATTTTAATACAATCATGCAGAGTCAACATGATTTTGTGAAAAGAAATAGTGTTTGACAAATGTATTAGAGTTCTCTGAGGAGGTAACAAGCAGTATCGATAAAGGGGAACCAATAGATGTAGTGTATTTGGATTTCCAAAGGATTTCAGTCAGGTGTTACATAAACGGTTACAACACAAGATATAAGCTCATGAATATGATCTCATCTTGGGTTTGATATATTGGCATGGATAGAGAATGAATTAACCAACAGCAAATGGACAGTTGGATAAATGGATCATTTTCAGGTCGGCAGACTGTACCAAGTAGAGTGCCGAAGGGATCAGACCTCAGATACTTGGAGTCTAGATTTGCTGATGATACACAAAATAGACAAGGAACCAATTGTGAGGAGGATATGAAGAGTATGCAAAGTGATATAGACAGTTTAAGTCAATGGGTAAAGAACTGTCAGATAGAGTATAATATGAGAAAAATGTGAGGTTTGGCTGGAAAAATAGACGAACAGAATATCATTTAAATAG
Organism: Mustelus asterias; assembly: GCF_964213995.1. Taxonomy (NCBI): domain Eukaryota; kingdom Metazoa; phylum Chordata; class Chondrichthyes; order Carcharhiniformes; family Triakidae; genus Mustelus; species Mustelus asterias. The sequence goes on from NC_135808.1 coordinate 81,345,033, forward strand.
AGAGAGATTGCAGAATGCTGCCGTAAATAGGGATCAGAATGTTCTTGTACATCAATCACAAAATGTTAGCATGCAGTTACAGTCAGTAATTAGGAAGGCCAATGGAATGCTTGCCTTTATTGCAAGGGGGATGGAGCACAAAAGTTGGGAAATCTTGCTGCAACTTTACAGGCCTTTGGTGAGATCCCACCTAGAGTTTTGGTTTCCTTGCTGAAGGAAGGATATACTTGTATTGGAGCAGTCTGGAGAAGGCTCACTAAGCTGATTACTGGGATGATAGGGTTGATGAGGAAAGGTTGAGCAGGGTTGAGCCGATACTCATTGAAGCTCAAAAGAATGAGATGTGATCTTAACAAAACACAGGGGGGGTGGGGAGGTGGGGGGCGGGGGTGATTCACCCAGCCTGCTGTGCTGCTCTAGCAGCGCAATGAGCCGGGGACATCAGCAGAGGCCGTTTTGCGGGCTTCCCGCTGGGCGTCCGGGCCTCCGTGGCAAGGTTTTTTAGAGTAATCAGCTCTGCACCAGAAATCCCTATTTGCATTTCATTAGCAGGCCCAATATTGAAGTCGCCAGGCCCGCTAGCATCTCTCCCCCACCACCAGGAGTGGTTCACTCCAGTGAGGTTTACTACTGCTCCCCATTAATAGGGAACAAGCGGCTGAACCCACTGGAGGGAACAGAGACCATTGAGGCCCCCACAAGGAGGTCTGGGGTAAGGGGGTTGCACCCTGGGTAGTGCCAGCCTGACAGTGCCAGCCTGGCCCCCTGGCACTGCCCAAAGGGCAACTTAGCACTGCACACCAGGCAGTGCCATGGGGTGAGGCCAGACGGGGTGGGGACTATAGGGGACAATTGGTGGAGGTGGCGGGGGGGGGGGGGGGGGGGGGAGGTCCCTGCTGCCACTCTGCATTGGGGTCAGTGACAGAGGGAGGGTGGAGGTGATCGGGGCTGGTCATCTGGATTGGGGTGGCGGTGGGGGTGGGGGGTTGGTCAGGGCTGCTGGGGCATTGTGACTGCCAGGGTGGGGGTGGGGAGGGGTGTCAGGACTGCTGGGAAGGGGGAGGGGCAGGGGGGTTCTGGACTGCTGGGGAGTGGAGAGTGTAGGGTTTGGGGAGATCGGGTTTGGCCAGGAGAGTGGGGGGGTGGGGAGTGCATTGAGGCTGGCCCAGGGAGATCCGGGAGGTGGGGGGATTGGTAGGCCAGCATCAGAGGGTTGCGGAGAAGGGCACCGATCAAGCTGGCCAGTGACCTGGAGGCCGGCAATGCAGGGCTACTGCAGATGCACCGATCTCCACTCTGATAGATTGGCGCATGCCCAATGGCCTGCTCAACGCTATGCTGCTGGCCTCTCAAGTGGGAATAAATCCCCCCCCCCCCCTGATTTTCAGAGGGAATCCCACTAGGGAACTCTGCAGTGCCCAGAGTGTGGAAGATTCCCACACAAAAATCTCGCGCGCAAAAAACCAGCGGGAGTTACTCCCATTTTCATGTGAATTGGTGGCTTAGAATTTATTTGGGAAAATCCCGGCCAAGATTCTTGAGGGAGGTTGACAAGGTAGATGCTGACAGGAAGTTTCTGCTCATGGGGAACCTGGAACTGCAGGCTTAGTTTAAAATCAGGGGGTTGCCATTTAAAACTGAGATTAGGAGGAACTTCTTCTCTCAGAGAGTCATTAGTCTTTGGAATTCTTTTTTACAAAGAGCAGTGGAGGCTGGATCATGTCGGGAATGCTCCGAGGCCTTCACCAGGGATCATCACTGAACCTCTAGAAACAGGTAAGTGGGGCAGGATGGATGTGAGGGCGGAGGGGCGAAGAGGGATGGTTGCAGGGAAAGGCATGGGGTGGCTTCCGGCAGCCCCCTACTTCCTGATGCCAGGTCCTTTGACTGGACAGTGAATGCCAGTGAACAAGAGATCCCAGTCTCTGATAGGCCATGAGCAAACCTGACAGACTTCATGGGACCTGAGCAAGTCCCATTAAATCCACCATTAAATTGCAGTGTGCTCAGGGATAGGTGGCTTTCAGTGGGCATATAAATTGCCCTCATTGTAAGCCTGCTGCCAGAGGGCAGGACTCCCCCTCTGGGTAAATAGGGGGTAGTTTTCCTGATACTGGGAATCTTAAGTGTGTAATCCCAGCTCCTCTACCATTATGTCTGCATTGGTAAACCTTGTTAAATCCCAGCCATTCTGTGTTTTATAGCTGGCCGGATATGGAAATTTGTTTTGGGCTTTTTTATTACTTAGAATTAGGAACCAATTTGAAGATTTAGCATAAAGAGAAATATTTGATAAGCTTTTCATTTATTTTCGAACTTTTTGTGCAATTGTGGAGCCCACAGTGGATCACATCAGATCATTTGCACCTGAAGGTGCCATTGACATTGACGGGTCCAAGAAAAAGTAAATGGATAGGATTTGGCGGGTGGATAGGATTTGGTGAATGGATTGGATTTGGTGAATGGTTAGGATTCGGTGAATGGATAGGATTTGGTGAATGGATTGGATTTGGTGAATAGATTGGATTTGGTGAATGGATTGGATTTGGTGAATGGTTAGGATTTGGTGAATGGTTAGGATTTGGTGAATGGATAGGATTTGGTGAATGGATTGGATTTGGTGAATGGATTGGATTTGGTGAATGGATTGGATTTGGTGAATGGTTAAGATTTGGTGAATGGTTAAGATTTGGTGAATGGATTGGATTTGATGAATGGATTGGATTTGGTGAATGGTTAGGATTTGGTGAATGGTTAGGATTTGGTGAATGGATTGGATTTGGTGAATGGTTAGGATTTGGTGAATGGATTGGATTTGGTGAATGGATTGGATTTGGTGAATGGATTGGATTTGGTGAATGGTTAGGATTTGGTGAATGGATAGGATTTGGTGAATGGTTAGGATTTGGTGAATGGATAGGATTTGGTGAATGGATTGGATTTGGTGAATGGTTAGGATTTGGTGAATGGATTGGATTTGGTGAATGGATTGGATTTGGTGGGTGGAAAGAATCAGAGGTCGGGGAGATCAGAGTTGGGGGCCGTCAGAGGTTGGAGGGGATTGGAAGTCGGGCGGATCAAAGGTGGGGTGTCTGAAGGGTGGGTTTGGAGGCTGGGGGTTGGAGGTGGAGGTCAGAGGGCGAGATGTGGGGGACGTTGGTTCTCGGGTGGAGAGTGAGACCTCAGGTAGGGTGGCTAGGTTGGACCTCCAGGGAGAGGGGGGGGGGGGGGGGGGGCAGGGGTGTAGGATTGGGCTTGGGAAGAGGGTTGAATTGGGTTGAAGGGACCGTACTGGGGGTGTATCCCTAATATATAATTTACTTAATTAATTTTCCTACACCTTTTCTCTTGAATTCACTGACTCACACGGAGCTGATTTTTCCATGGCTTCTTGCAGGTGTCTGACCTGTTCAACTGAACCAGTCGTCATCCCCGAATTCAAACAAAGTGAACTTCCGTCAGAACAGACCATGACTCTGTTTTCACCTGAAGAGCTTGTTACCTGAACAAAACTTCTGCATTCCTTCCAAATAACCTTAAATTATATCTGAGCAGAAACCGCTTTGTTGATTCATACGTTAAATTGAAGCTTGTTTCTGTGATGCATCTTTGGACCTTTGTTTAAAACCTAATATTGGATATTGGAAATTTCAGTTATTTTTAGAAAAAACGATTGCATCCTCATTTTTCCCGGAACGCATTCTGAATAATTTATGGGGCAAGTTGAACCTTTGCAGGGCTGGGCTTTGGGAAAAAACACAGGGAAATGGGGTTAACTGGCTAGATCTTTCAAGGAACCTGCACAGGTTTGATGGGCGAAATGGTCTTCTGTCTTGGCATATTTTATGATTCTACGATGAAAAATAACACAGTTTAAGCAATAGAAGGGATTCATTTCTAGAATGCAATATGCTTTCGAATCAACAAGGGAACAAGTTATACTGGATTTAATGATATGTAATGAACGAGAATTAGTTAGCAATCTGACAGTAAGTCAACATCTTGCAAGTTATAACCGTAATATGATCCTGATGAAATGGTAATGGAGAAAATAATGAGAATTAGGATTGATAAATCTCAAAAACCTAATCATTTTGTTCCTGCAAGTTTATTAAAGGAAGTAGATGAGTAAATTGCAGTTGTGTTAGTCATAACTTTCCATTGCTCACTCGATTAAGGTTGGGAGATAGGAGACAGAGTTGGGAAACAGGGAATATTCTCTGATTGGCAAATGGCGGTCTGCAGGAATCAGTAATGGTGCTTCAGGTTTTTACCATCAATATTAATGACATAGATGAGGATTTTCACAGTAACGTCATTACAGTGTGAATGTAAGCCTACTTGTAACTAATAAATAAACTTTAACTTTAAAGGAATGCAGGGAAATGTGAGGTCATCCAATGATCCAGAATGGTACTGAGGTTAAATGATAAGGACAGGCTGCATAAACTTGGAGTCCCAAGAGTTTCAAAAGTGGAGGGAGGGTCATCAACCTTGCATGATTAAAATGATAAAGGGATTTGATAAGATGGACACGGTCAAACTATTTCCTCGAATGGGATAATCAAGGTTAAGACCACATAATATTAAAATTAAAGCTGAGCTAATTAAGGGTACATTTAAGGATACATTTAGGCATTTTTACCACACAAAGGATCATGGAAACTGAACCATCATCTCCAGTGGATCCTGCATCATTTGAAATTTTCAAACAAGGTCGATAGATTTTTACTAGCTGAGGCTTACAAAGGATATGAGAGCAATTTGGGGAAATGAAGTTAGATTTAAAACAGTCATAATTAGTAGGTGGAAGAACAAGCCCCCAAAAGCGGTTGACTGATCTACTTCTGTACTGATATAGAATGGAAAAGTGATCTTATATTTAGATAACACCTTTCATGACGCCAAAACATCCAAAAATGCGGTGAAGTGTAATTACTGTAATTACTTTATCCCTATCTAAAACTGACTCTTGAAAAGATCCAGTGCTACAACTCCATAAGCAGCGGTGGAGCTGGGAGATGCAAGAAGGAAGGGATTGCATCAACCAAGGTCACCAATCGCCCTAGATTATCTGGAACTGTCCCCTAATTCAGCTGTTCATCCTGCATCCCGATCAGACCCTCCTGAGTTTTTAACCTCTCTGCAGATGACTTTAATTCTGTGCATGTGTTGACTGTGGCAGGTTGATGTTTTCAGTTTGGGACTGTTCAGAAGGTGCCCCTCTCTCCCAGTCACCACCACCACCCCCCCCCCCCCCCCCACTCACACACACACGCACCCCATGCCCCCCCCAACCCACCCGCTCCTGCTCCAGTGGTCTCATGGGCGCCATAGTGGCACAGTGGTTAGCACTGCTGCCTCACAGCTCCAGGGACCTGGGTTCGATTCTTGGCTTGGGTCACTGTCTGTGTGGAGTTTGCACATTCTCCCCATGTCTACATGGGTTTCCTCCGAGTGCTCTGGTTTCCTCCCACAGTCAAAGGTGTGCGGATTAGGTGCATTGGCCATGATGAATTGCCCTTTAGTGTCCCGGGATGCGTAGGCTAGAGGGATTAGCAGGGTAAATATGTGGAATTATAGGAATAGGGCTTGGGTTGTATTGTTGTCGGTGCAGACTCAATGGGCCGAATGGCCTTCTTCTGCGTTACAGGGATTCTATGATATGCAGCCCTTCACGGCGAAGTGTCCTTTATTTTTTTGCCCAGAATTGATCACCTTGACCTCAACACCACTTGTGACAGGGCAAAATTACATTTTGGCAATTAATATATATAGCTTTCTGATACTGCATGTTGGCACAGGAATTTATAATGGAGCATGTTGAGTGTGTCATAAAGTCAATAGAAAGTCAATTTTTGTAGATAAGGAATGAGTGGAGATGTAAATCATTGGATTTTCTGTCCACTGTAAATGAAGACATGCTAGTGGCAATAAAACTGTGTTGACCTGTTTCCTAAGCAAATAGTCACCACCAACTTTGAGTTTCACATTGATACTAAATTTTGGTAAATTGTAGTCTGGAATCTAGTCGGAGAGGATCAGCATGGGTTAGAAGTTAAAAGTTTTACATAGAGCTTAGATGCACCAAACACAATTTGGTCATTATCATATTGCCGTTTTTATGGGAGTTGGGCATGTGCCAAATTGGCTACCGTATTTCTCGCATTACAACTGTGACTACACTTTAAAAAAACTTCATTGGCCATAAAGGGCTTTGAGATGTCTGATGCTCATGGGAAGTACTATATAAATGCAAGTTTTCTTTCTTTGTCTTTTATGACTTTAAACAGAGAATGGTGTCCAAGGATGCAGATAATGTGTAGAAGGATTGATGTTTGGAGAAATAAGTGCTTGAGCACTATCAGTTCTTGGGTTGAGTCAGGTTAATTACAGAATCTTTTCCACTCCTGTACTTTCTAATTATCCAAGTTACGAGTTACCAACCCAGTTACTTTTAGCCTTCTGGCTTTTCAAACCTGGGAAATTGCAACACTGTTGCTAAATTTGCAGATTTGTGCCAATTAACTTATTCTATGTCTTCATAAATTAACCATTACTTGCTGTTAGGAAATTCTTTTAATTGCCATAAACTGTTGCCTGGGCATAGACCTCCCTTAATAGTTGAAATGAACACTAATGACAAGAAGAAAAATCTAGAAATTTAGTAGTACAATACAAGACTTTCAATTCAAAGGTCACAGGTTTAAACATCGTTAAACATTACAATCCCAACTATACTTCAAAAAGGACTTCATTGGCGGTAGTGCACTTAGAGAAGATTGATCCTGATTTTCCAGCCCGCCCATGGCCTGGATACCACTGGGGTTTTCCAGCCCCACTGGTGTCTATGGCATTTTGCGAAGCTTGCCCATCATGCTGCTGGGGAACCCGCTGCGGAGGGGTGGGGTGGTCACCTTTGACAGAATCAGAAGATCCAACCAGCGGGAAGGATAGAAGGATCCTGCCCAAATAAATGTATGCATTTATTTATTTTTTGTAGTCAAATTTGACTTGTTATATTTGGTAATTTGTGATCTAGCACCAGTCAAATTGCAATAAAATCTTTCAAATTGTCATAAACTAGTTGTGGAACGTTCTTCACTAAGGAAGCCCACCATCCGCATGGGAATTCCATATTATCTGTGGAATTCCCTGCCTAGTGAAGCAGTTGAGGCTACCTCATTAAATGTTTTTAAGGCAAGGATAGATAAATTTTTGAACAGTAAAGGAATTAAGGATTATGGTGAGCGGGCGGGTAAGTGGAGCTGAGTCCACGAAAAGAGCAGCCAAGATCTTATTGAATGGCGGAGCAGGCTCGTGGGGCCAGATGGCCTACTCCTGCTCCTATGTTCTTATGTTCTTATCCCTGATTGCTCTGTCCTACATATAACTCCAATCTCATAGCATTTCTTTGATGCTTAATAATCCTGCAAGTTGTAGGGTGACCAAGGCTGGAAACTGAATATTCAGGGCTATTCAACATTTAGAAAGGATATGCAAAACTAAAAACTAAGTAGAGTAGCTCTGTTGATAAAGAATGAGATCAGTACATTAATGGGAGAGCTTGTTATAGTGGAAAAACAAGATGTAGAATCTATCTGGGTGCAGCTAAGAAACAGCAATGGTTAGAAAACATTGGTAGGTGTGTTTATAGGCCACCAAATAGTAGTGATAATATAGGGCATCAAATATATTAGAAAATTAGAAGTGCATGTAATAAGGCTAACATAGTAATTATGGAGGGTGTCAGTATACATATAAACTGGGTGTATTAGATTGAGAAAATACATGAAAAGCTACACAACAGTAGACAGACAATGGCTAGCATTTAAAGAATTAATACATGGTTTACAACAAATTTACATACTTTTCAGGCGCACTAGCCCAGAAAGAAAAAGTGATCAAATTATGGCTAACAAGAGAAGTTAAGGATTGTATTCGATCGAAAGAGAACAGGAAGTCTGAGGATTGAGAACATTTTAGAAATCAACGATTGAGAACCAAGAGACTTGCAAAGAAAGAGGAAAAAGAATATGAGAGTAAACTAGCACTGTGGGGTGGCACGGTGGCAGAGTGGTTAGCACTGCTGCCTCACAGCACCAGGGACCCGGGTTCGATTCCCGGCTTGGGTCACTGTCTGTGCGGAGTCTGCACGTTCTCCCCGTGTCCGCGTGGGTTTCCTCCGGGTGCTCCGGTTTCCTCCCACAGTCCAAAGATGTGCGGGTTAGGTGGATTGGCCATGCTAAAATTGCCCCTTAGTGTCAGAGGGACTAGCTAGGGTAAATACATGGGGTTATGGGGATAGGGCCTGGGTGGGATTGTGGTCGATGCAGACTCGATGGGCCAAATGGCCTCCTTCTGCACTGTAGGGATTCTATGATTCTAGCAGGAAATAAAAATGGACTGTTCAGGCTTCCAAAGGTATGTAAAAAGGAAAAGATTAGCAAGAACAAATGTAGGCCATTATAGACAGAAACAGGAGAATTTATAATGGGGATTAAGGAAATGGCAGAGAAACAAATATCTCGGGCGGGATTTTCTAGCCCTTCCCTCTGGTAAGATCTTCCGGTCCCGCTGCAGGTGATCTCCCACAGCAGGGTACCTGGCATCGGATGGGCAAACCATGCAAAACACAGTAGAGATGTGTTTTGGGCGGCATGGTAACACAGTGGTTAGCACTGCTGCTTCACAGCTCCAGGGACCCGGGTTCGATTCCCGGCTCGGGTCACTGTCTGTGTGGAGTTTGCACATTCTCCTCGTGTCTGCGTGGGTTTCCTCCGGGTGCTCCGGTTTCCTCCCACAGTCCAAAGATGTGTCGGTTAGGTTGATTGGCCAGGTTAAAAATTGCCCCTTAGTGTCCTGAGATGCGTAGGTTAGAGGGATTAGCGGGTAAACTTTGTGGGGATAGGGCCTGGGTGGGATTGTGGTCGGTGCAGACTCGATGGGCCGAATGGCCTCCTTCTGCACTGTAGGGATTCTATTCTATGAGATTGGAGGGACTGAGAGATCCCACCCACAGCCATTGGGGTGAGCCACTTCCATTGTCGGAAAGCATGCTGCATGGGGGCTGGAAAACCCTCAGTTTATATCTGTCTTCATGGAGGATGATAGTAAAAACCTCCCTGAAGCTCCAGAGAACCACATAGTGCTGGAGAAACTAATGGAACTGAAAGCTGATTAAACTCCCAGGAAATTATGACCTACGTGCCAGAGTGTCGAAAGGGGTGGCTGTAATGACAGTGCATGCATTGGTGGAGTTTTTTGAAGATGTAATTAGCAAATTAGATAAGGGAGAACCCGTGGGTGTAATGTATTTGGATCTTTAAAGGGCTTTCAATAAGGTTCGGCAAGGAGTTAGTAAACCAAAGCAGAGCACATGGAATTGGCATAATACACTGAAACAGTTTGAGAACTTGTTTTTTTGGACAGAAAGCAGAGAGTAGCAAAAACATGTCATTCTCAGGTTGGCAGGCTGTGACTACTGGGCTTCCACAAAGACCAGTGCTTGGGTCCCAGTTATTCACAATCTGCATCAATAATTTAATGCAGGAATTAAATACAATATTTCTATGTTTGCTGATAACACAAAACTTGTTGGGAGTGGAAGTTGTGAGGAGCATGGAGGGAGGCTTTAAGCGGATAGAGACAAGCTAAACAAATGGGCAACAAGGCAGATGGAATATAATTGGAAAAATGTTATCTACTTTGGGAGGAATAACTCAAATGTAGAGTATTTCTTAAATGGTGAGAGATTGGGAAGTGTTGAAATCCAGAAGGACTTGCATGTTCTTGTCCCTAAGCCAACATGCAGGTGCAACAAGCAATCAGAAAGGCAAATGATATGTTAGGCTTTATTGCAAGAGGATTTGAGCACATGGGAAGGAAGTCTTGCTGCAGTTGTATCGAATCTTGGTGAGGCTACATGTGGAGGATTGTCTGCAGTATTAGTCTCCTTACCCAAGGAAGGATATAATTGCTACAGAGGGAATGCAAGGAAGATTCACTAGACTGATTCCTGGGATATCAGGCAAAATACTGCGGATGCTGGAATCTGAAACAAAAACAGAATATGCGGGAAAACCTCAGCAGGTCTGGCAGCATCTGTGGAGAGAGGATTGAGCCAATGTTTCAAGTCAGGATGTCCCCCATCTTGACCCAAAACGTTGGCTCTGTTCTCTCTCCACTGATGCTGCCAGACATGCTGAGATTTTCCAGCATTTTCTGTTTTTGTTGCCTGGGATATGAGGATTATCCAATGAGGAGAAATTGAAGGGACAGGGCCGATAATCTCTCGAGTTTAGAAGAATAAGAGGTGACCTCATTGAAACCTATAAAATTCTTACTGGAGAGTCTAGAACCAGGGGGACACCATCTCAGAAAAAGGGGTAGGCCATTTAGGACCGAGAACAGGAGGAATTTTTTCGCTCAGAGGGTGATGAATCTTTGGAAATCTCTACCTCCAGAGGGCTGTGGAGGATCAGTCATTGACTACGTTCACAACAGAGATAGATAGATTTCTAATTATTAAAGATATCAAGGAATATGGAATAAGTGCAGGAAAATGGAGTAGGAGATCAGCCATAATGTTGTTGAATGGCTGAGCAGGCTGGAGGGGTTGAATGGCCAACGCCTGCTCCTATTCCTTATGTTCCTAAATAAAGGTTAAGTGCTAAGAAGAAACTTGGGTGGACATATTGACAAAAACAAAGGCATCATATCAAGATAATACTAAGGTAACTCCAGCCTCAGCAGAATTCAGCCACACCAAGGTCTGGGACAGCCCTCCCACACATTAGTCATGCAATAGCCCAACATAATCATACTCATGATTCACATTTATCAACCAACATCCTGATTCTTCCAACACTATCTTAGGGTACGTTGTGTCTCTCTGACTAAATAACTCCACCAATAGTGTGGGTGCAGTGGTATATTAGGAAAGAAGTGAGCTACTGAGTCCCTAAAATTGACTCCATGAAGTTTCATGACTTTAGGTCAATTGTGAATGGGAAAATGTCCTGCTAATCATTACCAACTGTGCCCTCAGCTGAAAAATGATTCCTCCTCCATGTTGAACTTTACTCGCAGGAAGCTCTGTGAAAGGCAAGTGTAGAGAGAGCATTACAAGGGGTGGGGTCTTCATGTCCACCATCAGGGATGCTCGGTAGTACCACAGATGGCCAAGTCCTGAAGGACATGGCTGTCAGGCTGGCCCTGTATCAGGTGTGAAGAGAACCAAAGTGAGGAAGTAAACAATTCATCCTCATCCTCAACAATGTAACTGCTACAAACAGGTTTGTCCCTGATTGCAGTGGAAGAAGGAATCACCACAAGGCCTTTGTGAGACCAAACTCTTAACTTTGCCATGTGGACATCCTCCGTTGGCAAATATATAGGCAAGTGGAACTGACCATCCACGAAGAGCTGTGGGACATCATTAACTTCACAGCTCAGCACATTCTTCATGTCTTGGTTATAAGTGTAGAAGGTTTTGTTAGAGTCATCATCAGGAGGAGCACCAATCTAATGAAGGTACGATACAAGCCCTCCTGCGTTCTAAACAGCCAAAGCAGTCGGCTACAGACAGACACAAGGTGGTCTGACAACAGACAGATGAGGGCAACACTCTGTAGCTCTGCTACATTCAGTCAAGAATGGTGAAGGCCAACTAAGCAACTAACAAATAAAGAAAACTTCATCCTTAAATCTGGTGGAGCCACGTATATGAGTGCAAGAGACAAGATTGAATAGTTCGTAAATGTCTTAGATCAAAACTCATAAGTCAAAAATCCGACCAAGCCTCCTCCTAAGATCCAAACCATCACTGATGACAACGTCCAACCAATTTGATTTTCAACATCTGACATTATGAGACACATACTGCAAAAGCAATGAGCACAGCTATAATCCTGACTGGGAAACTGAAGACCTGAGGGGGGTGATAAATTGGAATTAATGGCACCCATTTTCAACCAGTGTCCATGATGCACCAAAATGGCATCTGTGACTTGTGGGGAAAATGCTGCATTGGTCAGGGAATTAATGAACACCATGAACATTCACCAGAATTATGTAGAGTAGGCAAATCATGACAATCAGCTTGCAATGCTGATTTGACACCAACGGTACCATTTTGGAGCTCAACATCCCAGCTATCACCTTCAATTAACCTCACACGGCTGAAAACATGCTCAGCAGCACAGACTCCACACCAGCTATAATTTTAAAGAGAGCATCAACTAATTGCAGGTTGATGACTTTTGTCTGTTACCATGGGCGGGATTTTCCAACAGCGCTTGCCCCTCATGCGGAAATTCCCGCCCGAGGTCAGTGGACCTTTGCAACCATCTTGCTGCTTCATCAATAATCCTCCTACTATTGTAAAGTTTAAAATATGGTGGCGCAGTGGTTAGCACTGCTGCCTCGCAGTTCAATTCTGGCTTCGCATCGCTGTCTGTGTGGAGTTTGCACTTTCTCCCCATGTCTGCGTGGGTTTCCTCCGGGTGCTCCGGTTTCCTCCCACACTCCTAAGATGTGCGGGTTAGGTTGATTGGCCATGATAAATTGCCCGTTAGTGTCGGTGGACTGGTAGTGTAAATATGTGGGGTAACGGGGTAGGGCCTGCGTGGGATTGTTGTTGGTGCAGGCTCGATGGGCCGAATGGCCTCCTTCTGCACTGTATGGATTCTATTCTACATTAAAAATGTGACTGAATGATATGGTAGTTCTGGTCGCCTCACTATAGGAAGGATGTGGAAAAGCTTGAAAGGGTGCAGAGGAGATTTACAAGGATGTTGCCTGGATTGAGTGGCATGCCTTATGAGGATAGGCTGAGGGAGCTCGGTCTTTTCTCCTTGGAGAGACGAAGGATGAGAGGAGACCTAATAGAGGTGTATAAGATGTTGAGAGGCATAGATCGGGTGGACTCTCAGAGGCTTTTTCCCAGGGTGGAAATGTCTGCTATGAGAGGACACAGGTTTAAGGTGCTGGGGGGTAGGTACAGGGGAGATGTTAGGGGTAAGTTTTTCACACAGAGGGTGGTGGGCGAGTGGAATCGGCTGCCATCAGTGGTGGTGGAGGCGAACTCAATAGGGTCTTTTAAGAGATTCCTGGATGAGTACATGGAGCTTAATAGGATGGAGGGTTATAGGTAGGTCTAGAAGGTAGGGATGTGTTCGGCACAACTTGTGGGCCGAAGGGCCTGTTTGTGCTGTGGTTTTTCTATGTTTCTATGTTTCTATGTCTTATATGCTGATCCTTCACTTTGTAAAAGTAATCAGAATCAACTCAGAATGTTATAATACAAGTATTCCCATTTAGCTATAATGGTGTAATGTTTAAAAAGGCAACAGATTCATCTTCGTTCCCAGGCCACAGCAACAAATTGTCACTGAGCTGCCAATCTCACACAAGCAGGCCACTGAATGGCTACTATAGCAAGTAACAAATGTCGGATCAATGACATACAAATGCCCAATTTGATTCAGTTGGTGGAACTCTTGTCTCAAGTCAGGTGTGGTTTCACAGGCCCATTAGAGGATTTAAGCACATAATTTAATCTCCACTCCTTTATGTGGCTTTCTCAGAGCTGCCATCAATAAGATAAGCGGTAAAACCCAATCCCCAGACAGCAAGTGAGGGTTGTGAGAATTTTGATAAGTATACCTGGGAAGTACAGCAGACACACGTGGCCTGGTTTTTCTCTTTGGTTTTTGTGGTAGGAATAATTGAGGTTTTCAGCACTCAGTGAGGTAAATCATGCAGTAATTTCTGGCAGCTGTACATGCACAGTTGAATGCAGAAATCTGAATGAAGCTGTCTGCTTTGCTTTTCTGTCCTGATACCTCACCAAGTGACTCAGCATTAAAACATTACGCACTAGTTACCCACTAAACAAATATTTAGGGCGAGTGCATTCCGCTGTTAGCGAATTTTCAATGCTGTGGCAAGGTTTAATTACTGCCAAACAGTCTTACCTTGAAAATTTAACCTTACACCTGTAGAGTCCCAATCCTTCAGAACTTAGTTAACCATGGAGGTTTTAAATTTGCTTATTTATCCTTACTATCTCCCTCCGTTAATCCCATCTTTCTTTCTCTTACTTCGTTTTGCTTTCTGTACATGGTTTTACCTTAATTTATACTCCAATTTGCATGTTTCAATGAAACTGCTTAATCGGATTAGTTATAAAAGAGATAAATCGATGCTTGTGCCCCGCTCTCACACAGTCTTGGAGTTCCTCAAATTCCATTACGCCATAAGTGTAATGAACTGTGATACCGTTCCCTCATCGCTTATCACAAAATCAGGGACAATGTGAGCTCTCTGAGGACGGTAATATTTCATTATCCAGTCTCATAAGTTCAGTTGGATGTTAACAGTTTTGTTGCACTAATCAAAAAAGGATAAGCGGAGGTGAAGGCAGCCTGATGATGGCTACTCCCTGTCGTTTGTGATGACTTTGGTGGGTGTCCTCTGGAGGGCCCTGGCCTGCTTTCGGGATCCTGCTGTGGGGCAGGTGTACCCTCCTTGGCTGTGAAGCTGGAGGTGATGGGATTATAGGAAAAGGGGATTGTGATCAGCTGGCTCACCTGATTGGATGGCCCCAGAGTATCCCTATGAATGCCTGGAGGTCCCTGGCTGACTCATTGAGAAGGAGCAGCTTGAGTAAGATCAAGGTGTCCTACCTCCTCTCACAAAGCCACTGCTGGATGTCACCAATAGCTACAGCAATAAAATGCAGCTCCTGACGCAGTACAGGACCTGCATTCTGGATCAAAGTCTCCATGGTGGACGTAATCCTATTAGTATTGAGGACTCAGTTCGAAGGCTTGTCATCTGACTCAGACTCAGCAGAATCCTGGCCTCCAGCAGTCCTTGAGCGCCACTGACCTCTGATATCCCTACATCTGGCTGCTGTGGAACATATTCTGTGCTGTACTTGCCAGCTTGTGACCCTGAGCCAGCTGTAGAAGTAGGTCCCACGAGATGTATCTCTCTGCACTGGTGGAGAGTGTGGGTGAGCGCTGTGACGGGTCTTCTCCACGTGTTTCTTCAGCATCTGCTCTGTTGCCTTCAGGTTTGGAGATAAAGGGCCGACTCATGGTTGGCCTGATGTACTTTCCAGAGTGCTTATGAAAGAGAGTAGAGTGTAGAGCCCGCTGTTCAAAGGGAGTAAGGGACATTATTTTGGCCATGCCCCACTGGTCTGGGACCTCTCCCTTCTATTGTGGACGAGTTTGTCTAGCATGAAGGCAGATGGAGTTTGAGCGGGATATTA
Organism: Mustelus asterias; assembly: GCF_964213995.1. Taxonomy (NCBI): domain Eukaryota; kingdom Metazoa; phylum Chordata; class Chondrichthyes; order Carcharhiniformes; family Triakidae; genus Mustelus; species Mustelus asterias. Next base: position 81,360,316 of record NC_135808.1, read on the forward strand.
CCAAGGCAGATTAGGATGCCTATCTGTGGGTGGTGAGTGGAGTTGTGCATGGGATGAGGATTTAAGCTACTTGGGATATGAGCCCAGACAGAGATGTGAAGGTATGTGTCAGAGAGTGAGTAGTGATGTCCGTTGAGCCGGCAGCATGTGAGATCCCTGTGGAGTGTCATCCTGTGAATGTCTGACAGGCTTGTGAGTGTGTGAGTTGAGAGTGATGAACGGATACTTTACCCTGACAGAACAGATGAGATCATTGATGCTCTTTCTGCACTGGGTGGCTGACCTCTTCTGTGCAGCACTGGGGCTCACTGCCATGACCATCCGCCCCCCCCTCCCCCCGCCCCCCGCCCCCCCACCCCGACCCCCCCACCCCCGCCCCCCCCGCCCCCCCGCCCCTCCCCCCCGCCTCCTCCCTCGCCCCACACACAAGCTGTAGTTGAGAGGTTTGTAGACCTCCTCCAGCCATTAAGGGGATAGAGCACCTCCCTTCTTGACATTGTGCGCCATCTCTTGCCTGGATACAGAATATGTTCCACAGCAGCCAGATGTAGGGATATCAGAGGTCAGTGGCGCTCAAGGACTGCTGGAGGCCAGGATTCTGCTGAGTCTGAGTCAGATGACAAGCCTTTGAACTGAGTCCTCAATACCAATAGGATTACGGCCACCATGGAGACTTTGATCCAGAATGCAGGTCCTGTACTGCGTCAGGTCCTGGGATGCAGACATTGAGAAAGCTGTGTGAGGATGTTGGGGGGGAATTATCCTGGTCCCGCCTGCCACGGGAATCGTAGCGGGCAAGGGGGGCGGACCATGCAAAGGTCCGCTGACCTTGGGCGGGATTTTCCTGTTTTGGGGTGAACGTGGCCGGAAAATCCCGCCCGTGGTTTAAATATGCCGCCTAGAGTGATGATCCAGTGAGGTCGCAGTGAGATGGGCGAATCAGAAGCTGGTTGATACATATTTAATGAGACAGGAAGTGAACAATACAGCACAAAAACCTATCATTGTGGCTGGCAGGAAGAACGCTGCTATTCCCACCTACCACAGCACTTAGTGTGCAAAGGGGAAATCCCACCCTTCATTAGGTTGTCATAACTGTAACCACATGGTGCTCTTTTGTTTGAGGTCTTGTATTAGTTTGCAGCAAGATAGTCAAGGTAGGATTTCTGGTTTCAGGTCACACGTCAGTTCATGAGCTGAAGAATAAGTTAGTTGATATAAACACCCACTAAACAGCAAATATTTGTAAAGAAAATAAGGAATAGATATTAATCCAGTTTACCAGGAGAGTCTTCATAAGCAGAACCCATCCCATTGCACCCAATCACACTTGATGGCCTTCAATCAGATCATTTTGCAGGAGAAAATAACAATTGGAATGTTAACTGAAACTTAGCAGCAAACTAGGGCTGATCTTCCATCAGGGTCAGGAGCAATCTTGGCACTCTGTAAAGAACAGCTCTATACAGGACAGATATTAACCCTTCTAAACTCCACTGACACCTCACCAAAGAACCATTCTGTCTCCTTATACACTCAGGTAGGAACTTTAAGGACACTAAGAGGTAGAATGAAAATAATAAGGAAAAAGATTGAGGCTATATAGTTATAAATCATACTCCAGGAAAAGTATCTCAAATATAATTAATGGGGAGGCGATGGCCTAGTGGTATAATTGTTAGACTATTAATCCAGAAACTCAGATAATGTTCTGGGGATCTGGGTTCGACTCCCGCTATCGCAGCTGGTGGGATTTGAATTCAATAAAAAAAATCTGGAATTAAGTATCTGCTGATGACCATGAAACCATTGTCGATTGTCAGAAAAATCCATCTAGCTCACTAATGTCCTTTAGGATAGGAAATCTGCCATCCTTGCCTGGTCTGGCCTCTGTGGGACTCCAGAGCCACAGCAACATGGTTGATTCTCTGAACAAGAGCAACTAGGGATGGGAAATAAATGCTGTTTAGCCAGCGATGCCCCAAGTCCCATGAACAAATTTTTAAAAATGCAGTTAGTGCTGATATGTCAAAAACAACAGCCATTTTACCACCATCAATAACTTAAATAAATCACTATCCTATGGGATTTTTTCCGGGGGGGTGCGGGGAGTGGGGCGGGGTGGGGGGGGGTGGGGAGTGGGGGGAAGCTTGGTCCAGTGAGGAGTGTCTATTAGGATGTAGAGGGAACTCTTTGCTCTTCAAGTAACAATGTTACAAAAAAATCCCACACAAGACAAAATAGGGAACTTTAAAGTATTTCACGTTTTCAATGGAGTGCAGTTGTCTTGATATCTACTGGAAATAAATTTTAGTTTTGAATAGTTTAAAACATTTTGGGAAATTAACTCATAAAGGGATATTACCAGACCCATCTATTTTTGTAGGTAGGTTTGTGACTGATTTCTATAATGTATTATTATTTTGTGTGGGTTGAAAGGCAAACTTAAAGGGGCCAAGTTGTGCATGGGCTGCAACTTTCAGGTTCCTGCATGGTTATGCAGATTATCAGGAACAGTGTCCCTCAACTGCTGTGCAATGGCAGGGTAACAAATCAAATCACTTGGCAATCAAAATGGAAAGACCAACATTACTCAAGATGGTTAGTATAGCATACTATCATGTCTGCAGAACATTCCAATATACTTTACAACTGACGGGTGAGCTCACCCCTGTTGTGTAAGAACCGTTAGCAATGAAGTCCCCAAAAATAATTACTGAATGATCTGATTGTCTGTTTCAGGTAATATTGGCTGATGACACTGTAACCTTTTGCATCTAAAAGAACACTCAAACTTGCTTGAATCTCTCACCCAAAGGTAGAACCTGCAATTCCTCAGTACTGCAGTGAAGATTATATGGTCAGGTCTGCAATCAGGTTTCAACACTCTGCTTCAGAGGTGAAACAGTGCTGCAGGGATAGGGGCTCATGTTGTTACTACTCCTTCAAATCTACTCTAATTTGATGTTATTGTTGCCAACTCCTATGTGCAGGCCTCGCCAACTCAAGACAAACTTATCAAATTCACTAATTGCCAGTGGCTGGGAAGATATGGTTAGGAAAAAACAGTGTCTGAGAATAGGTTAAGGAATATGTGTTGCTTCATGACAATTAGTTTTAGAGCTAGTTAAAAAGTGTAGTTTCAGGGAGGCACAATGTGCTGTGCTCTAGAGGGGCAGCCCACTGCTGAGTATGAACACTAGGACAAGAGACCATTAGCCCCTCAAGCTTATTCTGTCATTCAATGAAATTGTGGCTAATGTACAACCAAACACGAAACATCCACTTTTTCCCCCACATCCCTTAAGAAAAATCTATCACGCTCAGATTTAAAATTAACAATTGATCGAGCATCAATTGCCTTTGGTGGAAGAGGGTTCCATACTTCTACCATTCTTTGCGCATGTATGTGTTTCTTCAATTCACTCTTGAAAGGCTAGGCTCCAAATCTTAGGCTATATCCTCTAGTTCTAGATTTCCCAACTAACAGAAATAGCTTCTACCCTATCACCCCTTAGCTTGGAAAATTTTACTTCCACAGCACCTTCCAAACCAGTAACATCTACCACCTCAAAGAACAAATGTATGGGAACACCTCCACTTGCAAGTTCCCCTCCAAGTTACACGCCATCATGACTTGGAACTATATCACTCTTCCTTCACTGTCATTGGGTCAAAATCCTGGAACTCCCTCACTAACAGCACTGTTAGTATACCTACGCCACATGGACTGCAGCAGTTAAGGAAGGCAACTCCCCACTACCCTCTGAAGGACAATTAGAGATGGGTAATAAATGTTGGCCTAGCCAGCGATGTCTTCAACCCATAAAAAAATAAAACATACAGGGAATACAACCTCAGTTTGTGTAATTGCTCCTCGTAAATCATTCTTGTATCATTCTGGTACATCTACACTACACTCCTTCCAAAACCAATATATCCATTCTAAGGAGTGGTGCCCAGAACTGAACATAATATTCCAGGTGTGGTCCAACCTGTGCTTTGTGTAGCTAAGCATAACTTTTACTCCCTTATTGTCTAATCCGCCAGAAGATGTGGGTGACATGGTGGCACAACGGTTAGCACTGCTGCCTCACAGCACCAGGGACCTGGGTCAGTGTCTGTATGGAGTCTGCACATTCACAGCGTGGGTTTCCTCCGGATGCTCCGGTTTCCTCCCACAACCTGAAAGGTGTGTTGGTTAGATGCTCTGGCCATACTAATTTCGCCCTCAGCATACCCGAACAGGCACCGGAGTGTGGTGACTAGGGGAATTTCACACTAACTTTATAGCAGTGTTAATGTAAGTTTACTTATGACACTAGTAATAAACTTTAACTTTAAAGATCATCATTTCATTATAATTTTTGATTTTTTTTGTTCCTCTCTGTTACCTTTTAATGATGTATGTACGTGGATCCCCAAGTTTTTTTGGACCTCCATTGCTTCCAGAATTTTGTCATTTGGAAAGCACCCATATTCATCTGTTTTTTGTCAAAAGTGGATGACTTTGTCTTTACTGACATGGAAATCCATTAGTTACGGTTTAGAAGCTTCATTTAATCATCTCTATCTCTTTGAAATGTTATGCTTCTGTTTACGCTGTTAATGATCTTTGTGCCTTTGGCCAATTTATATATATGGTTCTCTATCCCTACTCTTCATCTCTTGCTATCAAATTACTTCAATTGTTGCAATTTAACACTAATCCCAAGACTTCATTTTTTATTTTATGGTGTGGTATAAAAAAATGTACATACTTTCTCAGGTTATGGCTAAATGAAGATATAGGTTGCATGACAGGCTTGTAGATACATGCATTGAAAGCTGTGTAACAGACCAAAAATTCTATAAATGGGACTGGTGTCATTCTTAGTTAAGCTTTATTGTCCTGTGGAAGTTACCTGTAGGAGTTGAGTGGGGTGTTGTAGCCTGGAGCTTATTTTCTCTGAGTGTGCAAGGTGTTGGCTTTCATCACTACAAAGCAATGAATCTTTTGATGCTATGCAGGCAATCTATTGAAATACCGGAGGCGTGGCAGTTCCCTGCCCTGCAGGAAGCAGGCCAAATATGGATTGCTTTTGAGAGCTGGTCCATTTGACCATTGGCCTCTTAAGCCTTGATCTCTCCAAAAGATGTATGTATGTACCCTGCTGGCCATAGTTCTGCCAACACTCAGTAATAGAATCACTTAGGAAGTTTGTGCCCATGTGTAATTGGAATCATAAGAATTTAAGTTTATCAATTCTGCAGCAAGTGAAGATCGTGAAGGGAAACGTCAGCCCCTACCGGGTGTTTCTCTGTCAAATTTCATGTCACTAATATCAACGAGATTCGAAAGAGACTGCAGGTGACCCTGGTGGAGCATTACATCCATTATCCTGAAGCCTTATTTGCTAAAATGTCCTTGCAGCAGAATCTCAATAATGTCCAACAGGATACATTAGGATCTCAACGGTAAGTATGATGATCGGTGTCCCTGAGTTTTCATAAAATAAGAGAGCAATTCTTACAGAGAATTGTTGGCCATTACTATGATCTTCCCATCAGTTCTGCGAGACTGTTATTATAGATATTTTTGGGTTGTTTCAGTTTTAGGAGTGCAGAAAGTTAGCACATCTGTTTTCTCCAATAATCAGTTGTAAATTCAGCAAAATCCTGTAAGACAAACATGCAACCCATTAAAGTAAACTTCCTGTGAAGCACATCTACTACCCCACTGCAATGCAAAGGAAACTTTATCCTATGCTGCACTGAATGGGAAATTACACAGAAAAAAAGGAAGGAATGGATTCTTTTTATAGCACCCACATGATAGAAACAGGCTATCAGGAAGAGTGAAATCATTATGTGCACCCATAAAAAATAACCTCAATGAATTGAGAAGTAGGAAATCACGGATCTGCTAAAGAAGCATTTTGTATCTTCCCCTTGAAGAAAAGGAAGTGCACTCTATCTGCTGAACTAGTTTGGAAAATAAAGTTCATTCTTAGATTAACTGAATTCTGAAATAATATTCATCCTCGACACCCTTTGCTTCCATGCTTGCAAGCTACCGACTCATAGGTTGATACTTGCATAATATCATAAGCCATATTAGCAATGCGGTTCAATGATAGTAGCTCTTGTTTCTCAGTCAGAAGGTTGTGGGTTCAAGACCCACTCCAGAGCACAAAATCAAGGTGAACACTCCACTGCAGTACCAAAGGTGTGCTGCACTTTTGGAGGTGCCATGTTTTGGATGAGATAGTAAACTAAGTCCCCATCAGTCCACTAAGTTAGATGCCCTGTGGCTTTTTTAAGTAGCAGAGGGGATCACCTTGCTGTCTTTGTCAATATTAATCCAAGAAATTATAACTAAAAACAGATTAACATTATTATATTGCTATTCGTAAGAGCTCACTGTGTGCGAATTGGTTGCCACCTTTCCTATGTTTTTTATTCTTTCATCGGATGTGGCCGTCGCTGGCTGGCCAGCATTTATTACCCATCCCTAATTGTCCTTGAGAAGGTGATGGTGAGCTGCCTTCGTGAACCGTTGCAGTATATGTGGTGTAGGTACATCCACAGTGCTGTTAGGGAGGGAATTCTAGGATTTTGACCCAGCGACATTGAAGGAACATAGAACATAGAACAGTACAGCACAGTACAGGCCCTTCGGCCCTCGATGTTGTGCCGAGCTTTGTCCGAAACCAAGATCAAGCTATCCCACTCCCTATCATTCTGGTGTGCTCCATGTGCCTATCCAATAACCGCTTGAAAGTTCCTAAAGTGTCCGACTCCGCTATCACAGGAGGCCGTCCATTCCACACCCCAACCACTCTCTGAGTAAAGAACCTACCTTGGACATCCCTCCTATATCTCCCACCATGAACCTTATAGTTATGCCCCCTAGTAACAACTACATCCACCCGAGGAAATAGTCTCTGAACGTCCACTCTATCTATCCTCCCTCATCATGTTATAAACCTCTATTAAGTCGCCTCTCAACCTCCTCTGCTTTAAAGAGAAAAGCCCTAGCTCCCTCAACCTTTCTTCATAAGACCTACCCTCCAAACCAGGCAGCATCCTGGTAAGTCTCCTTTGCACTCTCTCCAAGGCTTCCACATCCTTCCTATAGTGAGGTGACCAGAACTGCACACAATATTCCAAATGTGGTCTCACCAAGGTCCTGTACAGTTGCAGCATAACCCCACGGCTCTTAAACTCAAAGAATCATAGAAACCCTACAGTGCAGAAAGAGGCCATTTGGCCCATCAAGTCTGCACCTACCACAATCCCACCCAGGCCCTACTCCCCTATCCCTACATATTTACCCTCTAAACTATGCATCTCAGGACATTAAGGGGCAATTTTAGCATGGCCAATCAACCTAACCCGCACACCTTTGGACTGTGGGAGGAAACCGGAGCACCTGGAGGAAACCCACGCAGACACGAGGAGAATGTACAAACTCCACACAGACAGTGACCCAAGCCGGGAATCGAACCAGGACCCTGGAGCTGTGAAGCAGCAGTGCTAACCACTGTGCTACCATGCCGCCCAAACCACTGTGCTACCATGCCGCCCATGATGGTATTGGTGGTCTTTCCTCTCATTGCAGGAAACCTCAGATCCCTGTCAGTAGCTGGTAAAGTCACAGCGGCCTTGGACATCTTTGCCTTTGTCTCATTCCAAAGATTGCGGCGATATATTTCCAAGTCAGAATGTTGTGTGGCTTGAAAAAGAACTTGTAGGTGGGTGGTTTTCTCATGCATCTGCTGCCCTTTTTCTTCTAGATGGCAGAGGTTACAGGTTTGGAAGGTGCTGTTGAAGGAGTCTTGGTGAGTTGTTGCAGTGCCTCTTGTAGATGGCACACACTGCTGCTACTGTGTATTAGTGCTTGATGGAGCTGATGTTGAAGGTACTGGATGATGTGCCAATCAAGTGGGCTGCTTTGTCTTGATGGTGTCAAGCATCTTGAGTGTTGTTAGAGCTTTACTCATCCAGGCAAGTGGGAGTATTCCATCACACTCTTGACTTAGAACCATAGAACCCCTTCAGTGCAGAAGGAGGCCATTTGGCCCATCAAGTCTGCACCAACTCTCTGAAAAAGCATCCCAACCAGGCCATCCCCTCCACCTTATCTGTGTAACCCTGTGCATGAGGCTGGGAGGAGTGATGGTGATGTAAGATTTCTTTGTGTGTCCCAGAGGAGCATTATGCTCTTGGACCCCGCAAGGATAGTAAACCGCTTTTGGGGGTCGGTTGGAGTCATTCTTCCTCCCAGCTAGGCTTCCTGTTTAGGACCAGCAAATGAAAATTGCAGTGACTTAATTGGGCCTATTTGTATTTCAAAGGATGCCGCTGGCTTTTGACAAGGATCTTTGCTGTCTGCCAATTGATGTGAAAATTGTGAATCATCAGCTCCCAGCATCTCCAGGGTAGGTATGTAAGGTGGGAGATTTGAACTGGCACCTGCAAGTTTAAGATTACCTCACTAAAGAGCAAACAGTCAAATGAATAATATTTGATTGATATGAGTCAGACCATTTTTTATTCCAGGATCTGGGGTTGAATTCAGTTCAGATAAATGAGGCAAAAATCTCATCTCCTGGCCAGCTGTAAATATATGGGTTTGGACCTTCTCAAACAAGTTTATACCTGGGTAGGATCGTACATGAAATAGTGCAATGTATTTTTATATTTAAAAAATCTAAACAGGGAAGTCACAAGAATGACTGACAAAAATGAATGATATTAGTATCAAAAATAATGCATCTCAATGCCATTTTCCTAAGAATGATTATGAGTCTTCTGACCATCATGTTGAGCCTGATTTGCCTCTTTGTAAATACAAATGAATGTGAATTAATTTGAGTGATAGCAAATATACAGATTAAATATTTAATGTCAAAGCACACAGTCGCAATGGATACATTAATGAAGTTTGAATGGACTTACCTTGCATTAAGTTGATCTTTCTCTGCACCGTAACTATAACTGTAACATTACATTCTGCACTCTCTCGTTTCCTTTCCTATGAATGGTATGCTTTGTTTGTATAGCACGCAAGAAACAATACTTTTCACTGTATGCTAATACATGTGACAATAATAAATCAAATCAAATCAAATCAAATTCCAAAATGTGGCAGGTGTAGTATAAGGTTGTTCAGTAAAGCAAGGGTTAAGGGGGAGCGGGGAACAGCACTGCCTGCAATATGATGTAGAGAGACACATGACCGTAGACAAGGGACAGGTTTGTTTGGAGAACTTAAGTAGAAGTCAGCCTGAAGTCAGCTCTTAATTTGGGATAAACTATTTACATAGTGGTATGTTACCAAGCAACATAACTGTTCAAACTCACAGGCCCCTGAGCCCCTTCGTGAGACCCACTAACCAAAACCTTATAACAGCTGGATGTCTTTCTGCGTCATGATCAGAGGCAGCCTCAAAATATGACACAACTGGATAGGAATAGCATGAAGAAACCAAAAATGGAATTCAGAGACTTTGATGATTCAATCGGCAACATCTTTATTATAGAAACAGAATGTCAGCCTCGAGAGTAAATGGACTCCTGTAGGCAGAAAATTCAAACAGCCTCTGCTCGCAAAGCAATGTTTGGCTTCATGCATTTTTGTTTCAAAGGTTTTGAAAAAGTCCAGTCAAACCCACACACATACACCCCTGATGCAAACTAATTCCTGAGAGGAGGGGCTGGATTTTCAGTCTGGAGTCAGGAACCCAACAGCCAGAACATTTCCAGATCCCAACCCTCAGTTGTGCCAGTGTAAGTGACGCAATATTGAAATGCAAAGGACCAATTGGCCCAGGAGGGGGTGAGTTTGCTGGCCAACCAGTGGAATTGTGAGCAGCCTTGGGGCGCAACATGGAATCCTTTAAAAGGTATGGGTGGTAGTGATGACTGGACTTGCTGTTTGGCATTGGCACAGGCAGGCATCGACAGGCAGGCATCAACAGGCAGGCATCCACAGGCAGGCATCGACAGGCAGGCATCCACAGGCAGGCATCCACAGGCAGGTATCCACAATGTTCTGAGATGTTAACTAAGGCAGTTGCTAAGAGGTGAGAGATATTGTTCCAAACATCAGAAATCCACCCAAAGGGGACTGGGTGAAGGCGGCTGCAAGAGTTCGACAATCAAGGAGTCACCAGGAGGCAGCAGTATTTCAGACCTCCAGCATCCGCAATATTTTCCTTTAATTTTAGTGCTTGATATGGACCCCGGCTGACACGTTATTATAATTCTTAAAAAGTTGTAAGGAACAAATTCTACACATTATTGCTCACCAGACCTTAGTTATTCTGACATTTGACATACCTGGTTTATTAGATCCATAATTTTATAACATCTGACTGGTATGAACATCCCTCTTGGAGATTTACTTTATGCTCCTGGTGTTTGATGGTTGCAATAATAAGCCATTAGAACAAATAAGGGGAAATTTCTACCATTCCTTACCATTAGTGTATTATAGTAAAAATACTCAAGACAATTACAATCTTTCCAAATGATGTGGTTTTATCTTGAAACTTGTGTTTTGTACATTGTTTTGAGTGTAATGGAAGGGTGATCTTTTTATGTTTGCCTTCTACTTGATTCTTCCCCTCCAATATGTGACGATGGTGAATTAATGTATGGATTTACACACGTGCATGCCCGTCTATGAATCCGTTTGTTAAAAACTGCAATGCATAAATTCATATAGCACTCTCCGGGCAGCTATTTATGGACCTTTTTGGTATACTTTGCGGATTCTTTCTTTTTTACCTGCAGCAGCACTGATCACGTTGATCTGGATCAGTTACTGGCTGACTTCATAGTGAGCTGATGTGTGGAATGAGGTTAGGTTACACCAAGTAAGTAAGTAAGAGGAAGTACAGAGCGGCAGCCAGCAGTGAGAATTCAAACATCAATGTGTGGAGGCAAGGTCAAATCATGCAGCTGCTCGTGTATTAGAATGAAGCCTTTCTTTGTTATCTCATCCACATTCAAGAGGGATTGAAGATCTCTGTTGCCCACCCGGGCTGTATTCCAGTAAATTTGGTTCATTTTACAAAACTAGTTCAGGTGATCTCCTCGGACACCAGTACAATGAAATACTTTCCTTGCAATGTTCAAAGACTGCTCGTGTAATTAGAATCTTTAAGGGGTGGGGGGGGGGATGAATTCCTCCAGATAATTTGGGCGACACAGTAGCACAGTGGTTAGCACTGCTGCTTCATAGCTCCAGGGACCTGGGTTCGATTCCCGGCTTGGGTCACTGTCTGTGTGGAGTTTGCACATTCTCCTCGTGTCTGCATGGGTTTCCTCCGGGTGCTCCGGTTTCCTTCCACAGTCCAAAGATGTGCAGGTTAGGTTGATTGGCCATGCTAAAATTGCCCCTTAGTGTCCTTAGATGTGTAGGTTAGAGGGATTAGAGGGTAAAATATGTAGAGATAAGGAGGTAGGGCCTGGGTGGGATTGTGGTCGGTGTAGACTCGATGGGCCAAATGGCCTCTTTCTGCACTGTAGAGTTTCTATGAAATTCTATGAAATTTTACTCAGAATGCAGGCGGAAGCAACACTAACAAAACCTAACTTTACACATGTGGAGTTGTTTTTGCTAAAATTCTCCTTCTTACCCTCTTACATTGCATATACATTCAACGCCATTCAAAGTCCTCACGAATAAAAGCAGCAATTCATATATGTATTACATGGTAAGATTTGCAGGTCACAAAACGAAGGCTGTGAAATTCTGGCAGCATCTTTGATGTTGTCGGTTCTGCATTTGCTAAGTTCCTTTGCTTGCAGAGATAAGAATTTCAGTTCCAGTAAAACATTAGCCAATATTAAAAGAGGAATTTCAATGTGTTCAGTCTTTATTATTATTTAAAAGGGGGAAGGATGTTAATTTTGGAGGTGTGTTCAATAAACACTGGTGGCGATTTTGAGCCCATCTCTGTCTGTGGGAATGGCGGAGTGTGCTCAAAATTCGGAGAGCGCGATTCACTCGGGTGAGCTTACGAGCTCTGATCTTACCGGCCCCTCACTGGTGGGTTGGTGTGAAACATGCTGCCGGACTGCAGAAAGCTTATTTTAATACATTGGTACGTCATTAGCAAGCGCTCTCTCCAGGACTTCCTCAGATATTCAGTGGGTTCAGTTGGCATCAGCGTGGCGCCACACGGGTGTCATTTACCAAGGGTGTCATTTACAACGGGTTCACCTAGACATGAACCTGTCTTGGGGGTCTCCTGGGCTGGGGTCGTAGAGGTACATATAACCCCTGGGAGAGAGGAACAGGGCCAGGCATTGAGTGGGGGGGGGGGGGAAGGGGCTGATGATCGGGAGGGGGGGAGCGCGGGTAGAAAAGTGGCGAATCTAATTGGAAGTGGGAAGGGGTCCCCTGAGTTAGTTAGCTCAGTTAGCTGCAGCAGTTAACTCAGATTCTGATGGTGCTGCAATCTCTGAGTAGTGGGGTTTTGCCGGCGTGTTGAGGCTCTGCCTCCCTGTATGATGGCGTGAAACACGCCCCTTGTTTTTGGCAGAGTGTCGTAAGATCCAGAGAAACAAGCTGGTTTTCTCGCCGGAAATAACACAGTGCCATTTTTGTGACCAGATCAGCGACAGAATGACAGTGTACTTTGCAGAAAATACCTTTTATCATTGACCAGAAACTGAACTTGGCCAGCCATATAAATACTGTGGCTAACAGAACAGGTCATAGAGTCATAGAGGTTTACAGCATGGAAACAGGCCCTTTGGCCCAACTTGTCCATGCCGCCCTTTTTTTTTTGAAACCCCTAAACTAATCCCAATTGCACGCATTTGGCCCATATCCCTCTATACCCATCGTACCCATGTAACTATCTAAATGCTTTTTAAAAGACAAAATTGTACCCGCCTTTACTACTACCTCTGGCAGCTTGTTCCAGACACTCACCACCCTCTGTGTGAAAAAATTGCCCCTCTGGACACTTTTGTATCTTTCCCCTCTCACCTTAAACCTATGCCCTCTAGTTTTAGACTCCCCTACCGTTGGGAAAAGATATTGACTCTCTAGTTGATCTATGCCCCTCATTATTTTATAGACCTCTATAAGATCACCCCTCAGCCTCCTACGGTCCAGAGAAAAAAGTCCCAGTCTATCCAGCCTCTCCTTATAACTCAATTCATCAAGTCCCGATAGCATCCTAGTAAATCTTTTCTGCACTCTTTCTAATTTAATAATATCCTTTCTATAATAGGGTGACCAGAATTGCACACAGTATTCCAAGTGTGGCCTTACCAATGTCTTGTACAACTTCAACAAAACATTCCAACTCCTATATTCAATGTTCTGACCGATGAAACCAAGCATGCCGAATGACTTCTTCACTACTCTGTCCACCTGTGACTCCACTTTCAAAGAGTTATGAACATGTACCACTAGATCTCTTCGTCAGAGGCTTTGAATTCTGCAACTAATAACTCACCTCCTGACTCCTCACAGCCTGTCCAACATCTACAAGGCACAAGTCAGGAGTGTGCTGAAATACTCTCTACTTGCCTAGGTGAGTGCAGTTGCACCAACATTCAAGAAGCTTGAAACCCTCCAGGACAAAGCAGTCCACTTGATCAGTACCCCATCCACAAACTTTCACTTCTTCCAACACTGATGCATAGTGGCAGCAGTGTGTACCATCTACAAGATCCACTGCAGGAACTCATCAAGGTTCTTTCAACAGCACATTCCAAACCCATGGCTGTTACCATCTAGAAAGGCAAGGGCGGCAGATACCTGGAGCACCACCACCTGGAGGTTCCCACCCAAGCCACTCACCATCCTAACTTGGAAATATATCACTGTTCCTTCAAAATCCTGGAACTCCTTCCCAAACAGCAGCATGGGTGTACCTACACCACATGGACTGCAGCAGTTCAAGTAGGCAGCTCACCACCACCTTCTCAAAGGCAACTTGGGATGGGCAGCATTGAATTTGGAAGCTGTTGAGTTTTCAAAGTCAGAGACAAATTTCTAGAGTTGAATCTTTGCAGGTGAAGACAAATCAGCCCAGCTCTCTCTCTTTCTCTCTCTCACTGCCTAGGGTTGGCTGTTTATTTTAATGATGTGGAGATGCCGGCGTTGGACTGGGGTAAACACAGTAAGAAGTTTAACAACACCAGGTTAAAGTCCAACAGGTTTATTTGGTAGCAAAAGCCACACAAGCTTTCGGAGCTCCAAGCCCCTTCTTCAGGTGAGTGGGAATTCTGTTCACAAACAGGGCATATAAAGACACAGACTCAATTTACATTTTTTTTCTGGCAGACTTCCATTCCTCTTGCTGGAGGAATGGAATCTCGTGTCCTGTTGCTTTCCAGATAGACTTATCTCTCGCTGCCTCTCTAAGTAATAAGAATTTTTAAAATTTTTAAATATAGTGGATGATGGGCAGGATCTTATTGCTGATTGGTCAGGCTACTGTATTTGGAAAAGGATGGTACATGTTAGCATTCTTGCTGTTGATTGGTCAGCTATGCAGAATGGATGGTTATGTATTTCTTGAGTAAGGATAGCCAGATGTCACAAATGAGAAGTCTGCTGTTTCTGGGAATGTTGCCATGGTAAAATTAATTCCCAAATGTTGATGTTAAGATGCTATAGGAACAATAACTTTCCATACTATTACGGACGGGAAAGAAATATTAGGATATATTTTCCCCTCGCTCCTCATCTCTCGGTGATCCACAATTAGAGGGAGTGTTTTAAACCTTTTGCGTGTTGTGACTTCTAGTGAAAGATATGAAGCAGACTTTCAGGTAAGTTTAAATCAGAAGAAAAAAACATAGCGGGAATTTTCCGACTGTTGATTCCAACGGGATTTTCCCATCCCACTGCAGTGAATGGAGATTTGGCTTTGTCGCTGAAATCTCCATCTTAGCTGCAGCAAGAGAGTGGCGTGAACGGGCGGTAAGATTGCACCCCATATTTATTCACACAACATCCCAAAATGTAAATGCAACAAAAAACACTCACTCCCTCATGCTCAAACACACAGCCACATGAGTAAAGATGAATTCTAGAAATGAAATGTATTTAGATTATTAACAGTAATATCAGAAACAAATCTTGTGTTTAAATTTAGTCCTCTAGGATGCATACATTGCAGATGTGGCTGGGTTCGCTCTCTTGATCCTTTGGATGTATAGAATTTGAAAGCCGTTGAGTTTTCAAAGTCAGGGATGAGTTTCTAGAGTTGAGTCTTCGCGGGTGAGGACAATTTAGCCCAGCTCTCTCTCTCTTTCTCTCTCTCACTGCCGAGGTTGGCTGTTTTTTTCTCTGGCAGGCTTCCATTCCTCTTGCTGGAGGAAAGGAATCTTGTCCTGTTGCTTTCCAGACAGACTTACCTCTCGCTGCCTCTCAGAGTAATAAGATTTGTTATCTTAAGTCAGTTTTGATTATGCGATGACACGATGAATACATTATTGCCCGCACAAATGTTATGGAGTGAGACAACAATTTTATACAATGAGGATAAATGGTGGCTCTTCACATCTACTTGTAATAAAATGTTTTTTTCCACAGCTCTCTGTGCTAAATATCGAGCTCATTTTGATTTTGAGTTTTGGTAAATACCTAGCCAATACGAAGTGTAAATTCCAAGTTGTTTTGCATTTTGAGTGTTTTTTCAAGAGAGGGCATTCCATCCACGGTCATTAACATTTCAAGAACTTTTCAGAAACCTAAGTTAATTATTTATGCAGAAATCACAAAATGTCACCTGACACTTGACAGCCACCTTTGCCCACAATGTGCACTTTTTAAAGTCAATTTCAAAAAGTTCACATTGAATAAAGTCCCATATCTAGAAGGTTAGGAATATGATATATTAATTGGGTTTGCCAATACAGTTTCTTGATTTCTTATCATCAAGTCTCCCAGTGGTACGCCAGGTCTACTATAAGCCTGCTCACACTGACAGATAGCTAAACAACCAATCTTTCCATCATCCCATCACCCACCAATCGCTTTCCAATTCCCTCATTAAAAGAACCTACCCCATCGGTGGCAATAACCATCTACAACAACATGTTGGGCATTGTAAGTCTGCACTTCAATGCAATGGATTCCTTTCACACAAGATTAACACATATTCTATAATGATATATCCTTTAAGACGAGTGTCAACTTGCTGTGCATTGGTTCCACTTCACGGAGACTACAATGTATACTCAAGCAGATAAATATAAAAGTCCAACACAAGTCATTGAAGAGGCTTCTATTTTCATACAGAGCATTTCATAATAAACCAGAAATTTAAAGTCTACTTTGGGGAAACAGGCCGTAGTGTACACATTAGACTCAAAGAACATCAAAGCTGCTTCAATCACAGTGAATGGGACAAATCAGCTCTTGTCAAACATGCTCAGTTTAAACCCACATCCAATGGTCACACTCTAGAACTATCTCATCCATCTTGCATTGAAGGAGCTGGCAAGGAAACCATGGAGAGTTACCAACACCACACTGTCCCCCAAGATAGTGACCTGTACCGAAGACGGGTAATCTTGGACTCAAAATGGTAACTCTGTTTCTCTCTCCACAGATGTTGCCAGACTTGCTGAGTTTTTCTGGAACTTTCTGTTTTGATTTCAGATCTCCAGCATTCACAATATTTAGCTTTTAAGTTACATTCATTATTTGATGTTTGTGGTGTTGGCCAATCTTCGTGCACTTATAATGGGCCTCTTAGGATTGTTCCAAGCCTGTACACACATTCTTGAGATGATATTTTGGTTTTGGGGAGGATGTTTCAGATTTGAACTTTAAAAACAAATGAATTATAGGTCTGCTGAATTATAGATTGCCAATAACCTAATGCATTCTTCAGACCACAAGGCATTTGCTTCTACATTTTAAACCATCTGCTGAGTGAGGGCAGCAGAAAGTATATACTTCACAATCTTCTAACATTCTCTTTTGCTATTCCTATGACAACAAAAATAGAAAAAAAATGAAGGAAAAATTGCATTTTTACACCACATCCGGTTTATTCTTTCTCTTGCTAACTTACTATTTTTCTGAATACAAGTATTCTAAACAGACCTTTATGCCTTTCACTTGTAAAACATCTGACTAATGATGTAATATCACTGAAATTTGTTAATATATAACATCTGTTATTTCCACACAGAAACCACAAACTTTCAAAAGGAGGGTATTCAGTGCACAATGATTTTGAACAGCGTTCTGTGACCAACAAAGAATGTATTAGATTCCTACCGAAACAATGGGAGAAAGGTGTCTCTTTTCAATAGCTTCAACATTTATCATCAGGTTGACTAGCTGGATGAAGAAAAAAAACGCCCAAGGAATATGAGAACAGGGTGGGTTAAAGTAATTATACCTATTTGCTCAGAGACAGTAAGCATCGACACTTTGGAATTTGTATATTTCTACAAAGGGTTGTATGTGAAGGTACTTGTAATCCAGTTAAATACTAATCCAGTTTTAAGCAGGGTACAATTAATCACTAATAGGCACTAAATTGGTCATTTCGTTCCCAGATGCCACAAGAAAGCTTTTGTGGGAAATTATCACTCTTGTGCAGTTGAAGCGAAAATAAATTGTGTGGTCAAAGGAATGGAAGTTGTCCCATGTTAGAATTGACTTGCATGTGAATTGACACTAGCACTAAAAATATTGCAAGCATAAGTACACATCATACAGGTAGTGTAATAAATTGAGGGTGATTCAATGAGGCTTCAGAACAAAAGACTTTAGTGCTAAAGCAACGAATGATGACATATTCAAATAGGGTCAGACAGAATAATTATGCCGCTGCACACAACTCCTCCCTGGTTCCAACTGCTGAGCCTTTCCGACCCAGGATATGTGTCCTAGCACTTGATTGGCTCAGCTTCCCACCTTGTAACTCCATAAGGTTTGGTCCGACCATGTGGCCCTTAGGGAATGTCCCCTTAAAGGGGCCATGTTGCCACAGGTAGAATTTTAGAAGGGAATCCTAATGACTCAGGAGGTTGAAGAAACAAGTGCAGCAAGGATTGAGAGGATATATGTGAGACTGGAGTCAAGAGGATTGGTGCTCAGGTTCTGTACTGCCAGAGGGACAGCGACAATTATTCTACCTCATAAAATTAAAATAATTTCAAACAGATCCTATCATCATGTAACTCTTACACAGCATAGCCGAGAGTGCTATTTTTTTAGATGTCTTGCCTAGTGTTGTCTTGGGAAAGCACACTCCTTCAGGATATAGAGATTATTTAACCAGGCAGGAAGGGTTTTTGTTGAACAGATCTTTCAGTCCTTGAAATATTTTGACGAAAGTGTGTCATGAGCAATCCTTCAGTATCACAGTTGGATACATTCAAAGAAAAGGCTATAATTCCTCAGGTGCAGGACAAATCGATTTCTGAAACTACCAGACCTGCTTGCATGTCCAGGACATTTTATTTTTATTTCAGATTTCTGGTATCCACAGTATTTTCCCTTTGTGTGAGAAGTGGAGAGATTTAGGATGGAGCCCACAAGCTTAAGTCCTTGGGAGCTGAATGCACAACCACCACTAATGGAGCAATGAAAATTAAGGATGTACAAGGAGCCACAATTTGGAGAACCTAAAACTCTTTGAGGGTTTGGTGGACTGGAGAAGATTACCGAGATGAGGTGAGGCCTTGGAGGGATATGGAAACAAGGATGAGAAATGACAACAAAATACCAGATAATACCACAAAATAATGTAATATTTGTTACAATGCAATGAGCATTGAAGCAAATGTTAGAATGATTATACTATCAGGCTGAGATCATGTTCAAAAATTGTTGAATTTTAGGCTCACGTCTAAGTTTCTCAACGATGTCCTAATCCCAGGAAACAGCCCTTTAAATGCAAATTTTTACCTCACTGGGTTTCTAAACAATGTTCGCACTTGTACTTTCTAAAAGCACAAGTGAGAGCATATTTTTTGATTAATCCAGATTGTATTCATCTGGAACCTTCCACATCACTCATTTCCTTTGAGTGTCTGACATGCCCATGCAGTCACACATAACAAGTACGCAGATCTGTTACATAAAATGGAAAATCAATGCAGATATTTTCAGGAAATTCTGTGTGATGTGGGAGGTGGCAGATTCTGGGAATTTACCTCAAGCACAACAGGTCCGGGAAAACTAGTAATTGAGAAGGGCAGGAGATGTACTGAAATGTAATTTTCACCATTGGGAAAGCAATTCAACCTGCAAAACAACATGGGGCAGGCTTAAGCGGAGGTTGTTTAGCGGGCTTCTCGCTGGGCGCCATGGCCTCCGCGCGTTTCCGGCTGCCGGATTTCCAGCGCGGAGCTGTATAATTTATGTAAATGCTGATTATAATATATTTTACATTTAATTAGTTGTCCCAGGACAGAAGTCTCTGAGCCCGCTAGAGTCTCCCCCTTCCCCCGCACCGCGTGGAATGTTTCACTAGAAGTGGGGTTTACAATGTCTCCCCACTTGTGGGGAGCAGGCAGCCAGACCCTGTTGGAGTGAATGGAGCCATCAAGGCCCACCAGGATGTCAGGGGTTACGGGGGTGCCCCTTGAGTATTGCCAGCTTGGCAGTGCCAGCCTGGCCCCCGGCACTGCCCAAGGGGAAAAGTGGCAATGCCCAGGGGGCACCTTGGCACTGCCCACCATGACTACTGGTGGGGGCGGGGGAGTCCCGCTGCCACTCTGCAGAGGGATCAGTGACAGATGGAGGGAGCTCTGCATTTGGGGCTGGCCATCGGGGTTGGGGGCGGGTTGGCCTGCTGGAGGGGGTGTCAGAGCTGCGGGGGGATGGGGCTGCTGGTGGTGGGGAGGGGATCGGGAGATTGGGACTGCAGGGGGTGGGGGGGGGGGTAGATTGGGGTGGGCTGGGTTGGGAGGGTGCGAGGCTGGCCCAGACATGTTCAGGGGGGCCGGCGATTGGGCCGGAGGGGGTGGGGTGGGGTTGGAGGGGCAGCGATGTGGTGGGGGGGGGGGGGGGGGTGGGGTGGGGGCAGGGGGCGTGAGGCTGGCCAGCGATTGAACTGGCCAGTGACTGGGAGGCCGGCAGTGTAGGTCACTGTGCATGCACTGATCTCGGTGCTGACAGATCAGCGCATGCGCAATGGCCCACTGTGCTGCCGGCCTCTTCAGCAGGAATGGCCCCCACCCACAGATTGTTAGCATGATTTACGCTGGTGCACTCTGCAGTCCACAGAGTGTGGGGGATACATTTTGAAGATCCCATTGAAAAAATCAGAAGCACAAAGGGATTTCGGAGTCCTTGTTCAAGATTCTCTTAAGGTTAACGTGCAGGTTCAGTTGGCGGTTGGGAAGGCAAATGCAATGTTAGCATTTATGTTGAGAGGGCTAGAATACAAGAGCAGGGATGTACTTCTGAAGCTGTATAAGGCTCTGGTCAGACCCCATTTGGAGTATTGTGAGCAGTTTTGGGCCCCATGTCCAAGGAAGAATGTGCTGGCCTTGGAAAGGATCCAGAGGAGGTTCACAAGAATGATCTCTGGAATGAAGAGCTTGTTATATGAGGAACGGTTGAGGACTCTGAGTCTCTACTCGTTGGAGTTTAGAAGGATGAGGGGGGATCTTATTGAAACTTACAGGAAACTGCAAGGTCTCGATAGAGTGGACGTGGAGAGGATGTTTTCACTAGTAGGAAAAACCAGAACCAGAGGGCACAACCTCAGGCTAAAGGGATAATCCTTTAAAACAGAGATGTGGAGGAGTTTCTTCAGCCTGAGAATGGTGAATCTGTGGAACTCTTTGCCGCATAAGGCTGTGGGGGTCAGATCATTGAGTGTCTTTAAGACTGAGATAGATAGATTCTTGATTAATAAGGGGATCAGGGGTTATGGGGAAAAGGCAGGAGAATGGGGCTGAGAAAAGTATCAGCCATGATTGAATGGCGGAGCAGACTCGATGGGCCGAGTGGCCTAATTCTGCTCCTATGTCTTATGGTCTTAAAAAACCAGCGAGATTTACTCCAGTTTTTATGCGAAATGGACACTTAGAAGTTATTGGGTGGGATTCTCCCAAAACAATTCTGAGAGTGGTATAATTATTGCCACATGTACCCAATTATATTTTTGGGTAGCATTGAACCATTCTCATCTTTTAAGAATTATAAAACAGGAATAAAGGCTGGAATTCTCCGACCTCACCTGCAGCTGGGATTCTCCAGTCCCGCGACAGTGAATCGAGATTTAGCTGAGCGCCTAATGCTCAGTTCTCGCTGACAGTGGCAGTGAGACTGGAGAATTCTTGGCAAAATGTACTGCTCAAAATGATTGGAAGTCATCAAACTTCTCAACTCTCAAAAGAATAAGCCCAATACTAACTTTCTCAAAGAAGAAAACCTTTTCGAAAAATGATTAAAAAGTAAACATTAATGACATAATCATGAATACTGAATTAGATGAGGTTTGGTAGGATGGGAGGGAGTAAAAACACAATCATATAATAGGTGTGAACAAAGAAGTACTTTAGCTTCAACTACAAATGTCAATTCAATGAGTCTGGATTTGATGTTGTTGCTTGTTCAGTTCTGATAACAGGAGAACGCTATCAGTGTACATGGCTTCCTGCATTGGTATCAAAATTACTTCTCTTATCCAGCCATAAATTTAAGCAATAATAATAGCAAGCATAACTTATATTAATACAGCATCTTTATCATCATAAAACATAGAACCATAGAACCATAGAAAATTACAGCTCAGAAACAGGCCTTTTGGCCCTTCTTGTCTGTGCCGAACCATTTTTTGCCTAGTCCCACTGACCTGCACTTGGACCATATCCCTCCACACCCCTCTCATCCATGAACCCGTCCAAGTTTTTCTTAAATGTTAAAAGTGACCCCGCATTTACCACTTTATCCGGCAGCTCATTCCACACTCCCACCACTCTCTGCGTGAAGAAGCCCCCCTAATATTCCCTTTAAACTTTTCTCCTTTCACCCTTAGCCCATGCCCTCTGGTTTTTTTCTCCCCTAGCCTCAGCGGAAAAAGCCTGCTTGCATTCACTCTATCTATACCCATCAAAATCTTATACACCTCTATCAAATCTCCCCTCATTCTTCTACGCTCCAGGAAATAAAGTCTCAACCTAGTCAATCTCTCTCTGTAACTCAGCTTCTCAAGTCCCGGCAACATCCTTGTGAACCTTCTCTGCACTCTTTCAACCTTATTTACATCCTTCCTGTAACTAGGTGACCAAAACTGTACACAATACTCTAAATTCGGCCTCACCAATGCCTTATATAACCTTACCATAACACTCCAACTTTTATACTCGATACTCCGATTTATAAAGGCCAATGTACCAAAGGCACTCTTTACGACCCTATCCACCTGTGACGTCACTTTTAGGGAATTCTGTACCTGTATTCCCAGATCCCTCTGTTCAACTGCACTCTTCAGAGTCCTACCATTTACCCTGTACGTTCTACTTTGGTTTGTCCTTCCAAAGTGCAATATCTCACACTTGTCTGCGTTAAATTCCATTTGCCATTTTTCAGCCCATTTTTCTAGTTGGTCCAAATCCCTCTGCAAGCTTTGAAAACCTTCCTCACTGTCCACTACACCTCCAATCTTTGTATCATCAGCAAACTTGCTGATCCAATTTACCACATTATCATCCAGATCATTGATATAGATGACAAACAACAATGAACCCAACACCGATCCCTGCGGCACACCACTAGTCACAGGCCTCCACTCAGAGAAGCAATTCTCCACAACCACTCTCTGGCTTCTTCCATTGAGCCAGTGTCTAATCCAATTTACTACCTCCCCATGTATACCCAGCGACTGAACCTTCCTAACTAACCTCCCATGAGGGACCTTGTCAAAGGCCTTGCTGAAATCCAGGTAGACAACATCCACCGCCTTCCCTTCATCCACCTTCCTGGTAACCTCCTCGAAAAACTCCAATAGATTGGTCAAACATGACCTACCACGCACAAAGCCATGTTGACTCTCCCTAATAAGTCCCTGTCTATCCAAATATTTGTAGATCCTATCCCTTATCACACGTTCCAATAACTTGCCCACCACCGACGTCAAACATTGCAAGGCACTTCCCAGGAACATTGTGATAACCCTCATAATCTGCATAGGGAAGCATTAAGTGACCTCCCAGTTGGGCACATTGAATACCAGCTCCCCGAGGTCCGGTAATTAACCCACCAGGTGGAGCTCACACACTGAACCCCACATAAGCAGGACCCTAGAAAGGTCCATTAACCTTTTAGTCCCAGTCGGGACCTGTTGTGTTCACCACAGGCTTGTGGTTATTGTTTATTTTCATTTGTGCAATAAAAGCATGATTCCTTCACAGCCGACTCCTGGAGTTATTACAAACATTGTAAAACAAAAAATGACACTGAGCCATATAAGAATATATTAGGTCAGATGACCAGAATACTGTTCAAAGAGGTAGCTTTTAAGAAGTTTCTTAAGAGAGGAAAGTGAGATGGAGAAGTGTAGGGATGGAATTCCAGTGCTGGGGCCACAACAACTGAAGACATGGTCTTGTAAAGTGGAACAATTATGATTAGGAATGCACAAGAGGCCACGAGAAAGATTTGATAACAAGGATGAGTATTTTGAAATTATGCATTGTTTAACCGAGATCAGATGCAGGCCAATGAACAAAGAACAAAGAACAATACAGCACAGGAACAGGCCCTTCGGCCCTCCAAGCCCGTGCCGCTCCCTGGTCCAAACTAGACCATTCTTTTGTATCCCTCCATTCCCACTTCGTTCATATGGCTATCTAGATCAGTTTTAAACGTTCCCAGTGTGTCCGCCTCCACCACCTTGCCTGGCAGCGCATTCCAGGCCCCCACCACCCTCTGTGTAAAATATGTCCTTCTGATATCTGTGTTAAACTTCCCCCCCCCTTCACCTTGAACCTATGACCCCTCGTGAACGTCACCACCGAATGAGTTTAGGGCTGATAGGAGAGATGTACTTGCTGTGAGTTAAGGCAGCAGAGTATTGGATTATCTCAATTTGAAGGAGGGTCGAAAGTAGAAGACCATCCAGCAGTGCGGTAGAACAGTCGAGCCTCGAGATAATGAAGCATGGATGAGGGTTTCAGCAACAGATGAGTTGTGATTTGATGAGGTCGAGTGTGATAGTGCAGGGTTGGAAAAAGACATTTATAATTTTAGCTATGCCAAGAAGATGAGTTTGGAAGTTCTTTTTGTGGTTAAATGTGACATCAAGGTTGTGAACCAATTGGTTTAGTCTCAAACAGTTGCCGAGGAGAGAGATGAATTTGGTAGCTAGGGAACTGAGTTAGGAACAGGGATTTAAAACAATGACTTTGTCTGTATTGAATTGTATTTGTCACCTATCTGCCCATTCCACCAACTTGTCTACGCCCTTCTGAAGTTCTATACTGTCCTCCTCACAGTTTATAATACATCCAAGTTTGGTTCATCTGCAAACATTGAAATTTTCACCTGCACACCAAGATCTAGATCATTAATATAGAAACATAGAAACTAGAAGCAGGAGTAGGCCATTCAGCCCTTCGAGCCTGCTCCACCATTCATTTTGATCATGGCTGATCATCAAATTCAATATCCTGATTCTCCCCTTCCCCCCACATCTCTTGATCCCTTTAGCCTCAAGAGCTACATCTAATTTCTTCTTGAAATCAGACCACATTTTGGCCTCAATTACATTTTGTGGTAGTGAATTCCACACATTTACCACCCTCTGGGTGAAGAAATTTTTCCTTACCTCAGTTCTAAAAGGTTTACCCATTATCCTCAAACTATGAGCCCTAGTTCTGGACCACCCCCACCACCCCCCCTCCCGCCCATTGCAAACATTCTTTCTGAATCTACCCTGTCTAACCCTGTTAGAATTTTATAAGTTTCTATGAGATCCCGTCACTCTTCTAAACTCCAGTGAATATAATCCTATATATTAATAGCTTGATTTATTTTTAATTCTGTAGCTTTAAGAATAAAAGTTTAAAAAGTTAACGGCAATATTATGATTTTTTAAAATTAGCCTTGTCGCTTCTTGTTTAAACTATTAAAGTAAGTTCTATTTAGAGTTGCAAAATCGACATACATTGGGCCCGATTTTACCAAACATTCACGCCTGTTTTCAGGTCACTAATTGCTCACTAGGACACTAGTTTAATTACCTTTCTCACAGATAATTAGGCAGCACAAAGAAGATGCTACATTATTTGCAGTTTGCAAGATTCTCCCAAGTCCATCCTCTCCCCCTCTCTGCTCTCTCTGCTGTTTTTCCTTTCGCGCCCGGGCGTGCTGCTTCGGATTTTTTTCGAACTGCGCATGCGCAGTTCAGAGCTCTGATCGGCCTGGCAGCGCTAAGCCCCGCCCACAGCGCGGATCAGACTGGAGCCGGCAAAACGCGTATGGGCGCGCTGCAAAGAGGATTCCAGGCTCGGATCTAATTGATGCCCGGATTCGGCACTTAGACTCAAAATGGTAAAATCAGGCCCTTTGAAACAGAGATAGAACTTTCTATCACGGTTCAGCAAGACTGATTTCCAAATGTTCTTTTATTTCCTAAATTAAATTTAATGATGTTTTCCCAAAATCAAAACTAAATTGAATAAACTATTCATCATTTGTTCACAGTAGTGAATTTAGTGGACTCATGTTTTCCCGATGACTTATATTAGCCCTAAGTCCCAAAGTACTTCAGAAAGCGTAAACATCAACAATATATAACCCCTGAATCACTACAACACATTTATTTTTTCTGACAATTGTGCGTTACTGAACTTTAGACATTTGCATATTGAAATAGCATCACAGATGGCTTATTAACAGTTTCGTAAGCTCCTAAATAATGATAACACAAGCCATGACCAGTGCACACCCACTTCGATTTTGTGCGCTACTACAAACAGTGACAGATGCAATCCCTGCTCTTTTATGAGCCCAGGCTTGCCAGTTATTTGTTTATAATAGATGACAAATGGCTCACACTTAACAGACCTCAGAGGAATTTGTAGATAGTCATAGTCTCCCTCACATTTTCTGTTCCCACCATTGACGTTGCAAATATAACTGGACTACGGATTTCACCTCTGCAATCTATTACTCACAAACCACCGGTTGCCTTGCAGTGGTCACAAGGGTGAGCTCACTTATACTCAAATCCAAAAGTTAATTGAAGATTTACTCCACGTGCCAACTCATGCTGGCCTAGAGGCCTGAGCCAAATTCTACATTGACACCTATTTGCCCTCTTTAAATGGATGTGGTGAGCTGTGAGCTTCAAGCAGGCATTCCTGTTGCACCTCAAACCAGTGCATTCCACAGCTAGGTGCAGGGGAGACAAAGCTAATGGAGGTTAAGCTGTGCCAGTTACAGTTACTATTATGTATATGTAATCGGGAGCAGCTGCTCTTCCACTTCTACAAAAATAGTGCTGGTAAAAGATGTGTTGGTCACTTTTCAGCAGCCACTGCAGAGCTACTCTTGTTCAGAAGTCAAACTGAGATAAATTTAAAACCTGTTAATGTTGTGAAAAGTGCGGTGTCCTGCAGGAACATGTCAAGCAAGCTGCTTTATTGCTCTATTTATTGCTCTGTTTGCTGCAGGTTCAATACCTCTAATTAAGTTCCAGTTATAACTACAATTAGTTGCTTTGCAGTACAGAACACACATATTGCTGAATGAAGCGACATGCTGTTCAAGCTTTCCATCTTGCACTCATCAGGACAGGTTCGCAAGAATACCACTTCAAAAGGGAAGAACAATTCATACTGCATGAGAAAAGGGTGCTGATTGGTTGGCAAGTGGACTCTGTTTGTTAGAAGCGTGGCGGAGAGAATGCACTAGGAAATAGCTAACTGCCAAGCTTTTGTTTAAAGTGTCTGGTTATACTTGCTGGGTTTGAATTTAAACTGAAGTTTAGCAATTAATTATTCCTTGGTGCATTCTCCATGGCAACATGTCTACTAATCAGAATTCACTTGCCAACCAATCAGCATCTCGTGCAGTATAAATTGTTGTTCCCTTTAGATTTAGTATTCCTGGGCAGCATGTTGGCACAGTGGTTAACGCTGCTGCCTCACTGCGCCAGGCACCTGGGTTCGGTTCCTGGCTTGGGTCACTCTCTGTGCGGAATTTGCACGTTCTCCATGTGTCTACGTGGGTTTCCTCCGGGTGCTCTGGTTTCCTCCCACAGTCTGACAGACGTGCTGATTAGGTGCATTGGCCATGCTAAATTCTCCCTCAGGCGCCTGAGTGTGGCGACTAGAGGATTTTCACAGTAACTCTTTGCAGTGTTAATGTAAGCCTACTTGTGACACTAAGAAATAAAATTAAACTTAAAACTCTTGCAAATCTGGCCTGATGAGTGCAAAGCAAAATGCTCCGACAGCATGTCTCTTTATTCAGCAATAACTACAGTTCCTTCTGTTGTCATGGATCTTAATGTCATTCATCTGACCACTCTTGCCCACTCAAGAAAAACATCAGTGTCCTGATGAAAGGCCCTTCCTAAATCATGAATCCATCAGATGCTGCCTGGCCTAATGCCCAATTATTTGTTTTATTTAAGATGTACAATATTCATGGTTTTTCAATTTATTTCAATTGAATGACTGAACAATTTGACCCACCTTTTTAAAATTGCCTGATTTTCGAGTTTCCAATTGAACACCTCTTTCTCTATTTAACCTGCAGCTTATGAATATTCCATGAAATGAATGTGCAAGATATTAACAAGACCAATCTCATCGTGCTTTACAGCCAGAACTGCATTTAACAAAATGATCATGCCATGATGGAATGATAACTGAGTCACTAACAAATTAGGACTTGATAAAAATATTACTTTTTTCATTTCTAACATGATTATAATTCGGGTGTAGTCTTACATGAGATATTTTTTACTGACAAAGAGAGCCCTGGAGGTTTGGTAGGTTGACTATGAGTTTCAACTTTAATGAGGAATATGGGTGGTATCGATGGAGAATGTCAAACAATTAACTGAATATATCACGCCACTTCATTGAGTTGGGCTAAAGAATGAATAACAGAACAAGTTGTTATTTGTTTTCACACGGTCAATATGAGTATCCAAGTAGTGCATTCTATTCAATCCCATAGACTACTGTCCCATTCTGTTCCCATGGCTACGGATACAAAACTTGGCTCTGTAGTGCACGTATTTTCAGCTTTGTTTTACATCCAGGGGAGGTCACAATATAGTGGTATTGTCACTGGACTGGGAATCCAGGCTGATGCCCTAAGGACCCAGGTTCGATTTCCACTGCAGCAGATGCTAGAAGTTGAATTCAATATAAATCTGGAATTAAAAATCTAATAATGACCATGAAATCATTGTCGATTGCCCTAAAAACCCAACTGTTTCACTAATGTGCTTCAGGGCAGCAAATCTGCCTTCTTTATCTGGCCTGGTCTACATGTGATATGCAATTTGGTTGACTCTTAACGTCCTCTGAAATGGCTTAGCAAGTCACTCAGCTGTATCAAAATGCTACAAAGCCGACAAACTGGACAAACCACCCAGCATCGACCTAGGCACCGGATATAGTAACGGAAAATCCAGCCCTGTTGACCCTGCAAAGACCTCCTCAGTAACATCTGAGGGCTCATGCCAAAATTGGGAGAGCTGTCTCACAGACTGGTCAAGCAGAAGCCTGACATAGTCATTCTCACGGACTCATACCTTATGGATAATGGGTGGAATTTTCCCATATTTTGTCAGTGTCAGGCTCTGACTGAAATCCAGTGTGCAGCTCTCCAGCTGCACTGCCCGGTTTCGAGACCAGATCTTTTGGCACTCTGAAAAATAATACAGTGCAGCCCCGTTGTAACGCGATGGTTGGGGTCCATAAAATGTTATCATGAATGTTATTGGGGTCGTGCTAAATCGGGGTCACGCTAAATCACTAAACTGGAAAGAGCAAAAAAAAGGGTCCAATGATTCATCGCGTCATATCCAATTTCGCGCTAAATCGGGGTGCATAAAATTGGGGTTCCACTGTATCAGTGGGTATGGTTTACATTTTTATTCTGACAGAGTGGGGCCTGATAAAGCAACAAGGTCAGTTCCACGGAAGTGGCACAGAAGGTACACAGGCCCCAGACCCTCCCCCCCACCCCCTCCTCCGACTTGGAGGACTACCCTCACAAGCATCACAACTCCCCCTCTCCACCCCCTCCCCCACCACCACCACAGCACAAGCAACAGGGCTCTCCACACGCAACCCACCCCCACCCCGCAGCCCCACCACATACACAAATACACAACATCAACATCACTCCTCTCATGTCCCCTTCACAGGCATCGGGGCTCTATCCTCCTCTCTCCCCCTCGCAGGCATCGGGGCTTTCCCCCCACCCCCTTCGCAGGCTTTAGGACTCTTCAGGCCCTCCTCGCAGGCATCAGGATTCTCCCACCACACCGCCTCCCTCACCTCCCCCCCCCCCCCCCCCCCAACCCCCACCACCCCCCCACCCCCCTTGCAGACAGCTGGGCTTCCACCCACCCTGTCTCAGAGGCATTGGGGCTCCCACCTCCACCTCCACCTCCTTCCTTCACAGGTATCAGTGTTTCCCCCTTCTCTCCCTTCGCAGACTTGTGGGCAATCCCCCCAACCTCCCCCCGCCCACCCCACCCCCCCCCCCCCCCCCCCCCCCACCATAGGCATCAACCCTCCCCAACACACATAAGGGCACAGCCTCCTTTGGGACTGCCCAGAAGGCCCACCCCAGCACTGCCAGGTTGGCACTGCCAGTTTCACCATGCCTACCTGCCCAGCTGGGTGATGCCAACTCGTGACAACCGGCGATACCAACATGTGCCAGCCTGGCAGTGCCAATCTGTGCTGGGGGATGTGTAAGGGCATTGCCCGGGAATTTCCTTCTTCCACTGGGGGCTAAACCTTCTTTGACACCCTCAACACGATCCCCTCGAATGTTTGCCATCTTCATAAATCTGTTGTGAACCTCGCTGATGAGAATCTTCAATATTCTGTGAAGGGGAATAATGTCAAGGGAATTTGGTTGACCCTTAAATGCCCTCTGAAATGGCTTAGCAAGCCACTTAATTACATCATAATGCTACATTTGTTAATGCATTAAAATGGATTTAAATGATGGGCAGGAACCTTGTTATGTCACTGGTGTGGGGCAGGTAAAATCAGGAAACATGATCTTGCCAGCGAGAATCTCATTTCCTGATTCTCATGAGATTTTGCGCCTTCGTGGCTGTTCTTGCTGATGTCGAATGCGGGCACAAAAACTGCCTTCAATGTCTCAGACACCACCATCCCTGGGTGTGTCTCACCGGCAGGATAGACCCAGCAGAAGTGGCAGTATAGTGTTACACAGTTGGGAGGGAGATGCCTTGAGAGTTCTCCACATCAACTGCGGACCCCATGAAGTCTCATGGCATCAGGTCAAATTTGGCCAAGGAAACCTCCTGCTGATTGCCACGTACCATCCCCCCTCAGCTGATGAATCAGTACTTCTCCATGTTGAATGTTGGCCTTAGTCTCCCAAGCACCTCCCTAGTGCTACTAAAAGAGATCTTCTATCTCTCTCTTAGTTGCTGATTGATTTCAAGGGGTTGCTGCTGAGTTGTTAGCCGTGTTTACTGGCTTTGTACCTTTATCTAAAATTGGTAACGTCTACACGGAGCAGTGTGGCAACACGGTGAAGAATTCAGTATTGGCTGCAAAGATTCTGCTCAGCTTCCTTGCCCCCAGTCATGTGTGCAGTTGATTCTATCTCCCTTGGTCTGCCATATAACAAGGAGAAAGATCAGGATTAACAGAAAGATGGACAAGCTATTTGAAGGCGGAGGAGAAGGGGCAGAGCTTTTAGTAGGAGGTCATATCCTCCCAGAATGTTCATGGATAGCAATCCTCCCACCACAACTTCAGGAGCTGCATAGAATCATAGAATCCCTACAATGCAGAAGGAGGCCATTTGGCCCATTGAGTCTGCACCGACCACAATCCCACCCAGGCCCTATCCCCATAACCCCATGCTAACTAGTCCCCCTGACACTGAGGGGTAATTTAGCATGGCTAATCCACCTAACCCGCACATCTTTGGACTGTGGGAGGACACAGTAAGAAGTTTAACAACACCAGGTTAAAGTCCAACAGGTTTATTTGGTAGCAAAAGCCACACAAGCTTTCGAGGAAACCAGAGCACCCGGAGGAAACCCACGCAAACACGGAGAGAGAACTCCACACAGACAGTGACCTTAGGCCGGAATTGAACCCAGATCCCTGGTTCTGTGAGGCAGCAGTACACTGTGCCACCGTGCCGCTGCAAAATGGACTGAATTCGTTTCTCCCGGTTATTCAAACTGGCACAAGTATCGCTCCTGTTTTCGATCGGGAAGTAATTCCAGCCCCTCTTAATTCATGTGCTGGACGGGAGCAATACACCTTCATTCCTTCTTTAGATGTCTCCATTTCAGGAAGGAGGTGCTCCCTGAAATCTGTCACCTGTCACTGGCAGGCGTCCATCCACACAGTAGCATAACGTTAAAGGCTGTGATGGTGACTGAGGCCATGAACTTTCTCCCCTCACAGTCCTTTCAGGCTGAAAGAAAGGATCTCTCAATATTTCACAGATCACCTTCTATTGTTTTGTGAGGGAGGTGACTGACACTTCGGGGGTGATCTTACCAGAATTTGGCAATGTATTGTTTCCTGTGAGAAAAATGGAGTGAATCCCGCAGACAGATCTGGCACAATTTCAGACCAGATCTTGAGGTTTCTGCACAAATGTTTGTATGCCCACGAGAATCACACCGCACCCGCAAAGCCCTCCCTGTGGTTCGCCCACCCTGGCTCCACTTAACCGCAGCAATCACCAGGAAGCCCGTATAAACGGCTCCCCAGCACTTGTTCTAAATCAATTGCAGGGGATGGCAGCCAGGAAGCCTGCACCTTGATTCTTAGAGGGGGACCTCAGCAGAATGCTGGATGGAGTGCAGCAGAGGCGGGAAACACTCTAATCCCGCTCCAGGAGACAGCCTCCCACCAAGATCACCACCCCCGCCTGGGATGCAATGGCAGCCCTGGTGAGTGCCAGCTCACTGCAAAAGAGGAGGGGGCAGCAGTACCACAAGAAGATGAACGATCTTCTTCGCTCAACCAGGGCAAGTGAGCCTCATGCAGTCTTCTATTGGACCCCCTCACATCCCCCTCGCAGCTCCAATTTCATCTCTCACCCAGCCACTTCAGGCTTTGCCAACACTTATAAGGAGGCCTCTCCCCTAAACACCATGTCCCCCCCCAACTCGCTGGATGCTCCTCACACTCCAGCTCCCACTCAAGACCCATGCCTGCCACACCTCATCACCCTCATTTATTTCAGAGTTCCAATGTTTTTATTTCAAGCCAACATACAGAGTCAGGGCTTTCTCGTACCTCCCTCCCGCCCTCCGTTCACCCCTGACCCAGTTTCCAAAGAAGTCCCGTCACATGGCCGCAGGTCCAGTATAGCTGGTGATGGTGAGTGCCATCACCAGGTATCCCGTCCTCTCCACTTGTGGCAGTTTCAGAGCAATTCCCAAATCCAAGGCCAGGTGCCGGACACCATTCCAGGTGTGCTAAGCGAACGGGAAGCAGACGCTGAACTTGCTGGTGTAGATCAGAGTGTGAGACAGCTCCAGACTCTGGAACAGATCCATGTAAATGGTGAATCCCAGAATCGGTCCAGCTCCTTCTTGGCACTGGTTGTCATGGGTACAGTCCATCGTGCACCAAAGGCAGGAGCGACTGGAATCCGCAACCAACAATGGTCAACTGCCCTTAGCTGATGTCAAGACATCAGCCGATTCAGCCTATCTGTGTCACTGCAGGGCAAATCAACCATAACAAGTGTGAGCAAGCACACCCAACCAGAGTGATGCTGGAGCTCAGAACCCTCACGCTATTTGAGAGCAATTGAGCTGACCAAAAAGGAGGAAGAGTGTGCCTGCGCTGATTCTGATGTGGGGGCAGCAGGCAAACATAACAATCCTCAAGACATCCTGCCATTCTCCAAGTCTCAAGTGAGTAATCAATGTTCCCTCCATATCCCATGTGATGCACTAATGCCATCTCCCTTCTCTTGTAGGCAAAGCAGCTGAGCAGCCCAGACCATCCTCGCAGCCTCTGGACCCAATGGATACATGATGTGGAGATGCTGGCGTTGGACTGGGGTGAACACAGTAAGAGTTTTAACAAAAGCAGGTTAAAGTCCAACAGGTTTATTTGGTAGCAAATACCATAAACTTTCGGAGCGCTGCTCCTTTGTCAGGTGGAGTGGAAATCTGCTCTCAAACAGGGCACAGAGACACAAAATCAAGTTACAGAATACTGATTAGAATGCAAATCTCTACAACCAACCAGGTCTTAAAGATACAGACAATGTGGGTGGAGGGAGCATTAAGCACAGGTTAAAGAGATGTGTATTGTCTCCAGACAGGACAGCCTGCAAGTCCAGGGGGCAAGCTGTGGGGGTTACTGATAATGTGACATAAATTCAACATCCCGGTTTAGGCCGTCCTCATGTGTGCGGAACTTGGCTATCAGTTTCTGCTCAGCGACTCTGCGCTGTCGTGTGTCGTGAAGGCCGCCTTGGAGAACGCTTACCTGAAGATCAGAGGCTGAATGCCCGTGACTGCTGAAGTGCTCCCCCACCTGAAGAGAACAGTCTTGCCTGGTGATTGTCGAGCGGTGTTCATTCATCCGTTGTCGTAGCGTCTGCATGGTTTTCCCAATGTACCATGCCTCAGGACATCCTTTCCTGCAGCGTATCAGGTAGACAACGTTGGCCGAGTTGCAAGAGTAGGTACCGTGTACCTGGTAGATGGTGTTCTCACATGAGATGATGGCATCCGTGTCGATGATCCGGCACGTCTTGCAGAGGTTGCTGTGGCAGGGTTGTGTGGTGTCGTGGTCACTGTTCTCCTGAAGGCTGGGTAGTTTGCTACGGACAATGGTCTGTTTGAGGTTGTGTGATTGTTTGAAGGCAAGAAGTGGGGGTGTGGGGATGGCCTTGGCGAGATGTTCGTCTTCATCAATGACATGTTGAAGGCTCCGGCGGAGATGCCGTAGCTTCTCCGCTCCGGGGAAGTACTGGACGACGAAGGGTACTCTGTCCACCGTGTCCCGTGTTTGTCTTCTGAGGAGGTCGGTGCGGTTTTTCGCTGTGGCGCATCAGAACTGTCGATCGATGAGTCGAGCGCCATATCCTGTTCTTATGAGGGCATCTTTCAGCGTCTGGCGGTGTCTGTTGCGATCCTCCTCATCCGAGCAGATCCTGTGTATTCAGAAGGCTTGTCCATAGGGGATGGCTTCTTTAACGTGTTTAGGGTGGAAGCTGGAGAAGTGGAGCATCGTGAGGTTATCCGTGGGCTTGTTTGCATCTCCCAATGGATACAAGCAGCTCTGAGGGAGACTTCTCCAATCTTTAACTCATCAGTACATGCATGGGCGCAGCAGAGTCTGCATTCTCTTCAGTGCATGCATGGGTAGCAGAACTTTTAATTTAATTTATTTATTAGTCACAAGTAGGCTTACATTAACACTGCAATGAAGTTACTATGAAAATCACCCAGTCGCCACACTCTGGCACTCTGGCTAGCAATTAATATAAAAAATGATAGTAAAAGTTTTTATAAATATATAAAAAGGAATAGAGTGGCTAGAGTGAATGTTGGACCCTTGGAGGACGAGAGGGGGGAGTTAATAGTGGGAAATGAGGATATGGCTGAGTCTTTAAATAAGTTTTTTGTGTCGGTCTTCACGGTGGAGGACACAAATAGTTTGCCAAATATTAACGATAGAGGGTTGGCAGCAGGAGAAATACTTAATACAATTAATGTTACCAGAGAGGCAGTGTTGGGTGGACTAATGGGACTGAAGGTGGACAAGTCCCCGGGTCCGGATGGAATGCATCCCAGGGTATTGAAAGAAATGTCAGAGGTAATAGTGGATGCGTTAGTGATTATTTATCAAAACTCGTTGCATTCTGGGGTAGTGCCGGTTGATTGGAAAACGGCTAATGTTACGCCGCTGTTTAAAAAAGGAAGGAGACAAAAGGCGGGTAACTATAGGCCGGTCAGCTTAACGTCTGTAGTAGGGAAAATGCTGGAATCCATTATTAAAGAGGAGATAGCAGGGCATCTGGATAGAAATGGTTCGATCAATCAGACGCAGCATGGATTCATGAGGGGAAAGTCGTGCTTGACGAACATGTTGGATTTTTATGAAGATGTGACTAGGGCGGTTGATGGAGGAGAACCGGTGGATGCGGTGTTTTTGGATTTCCAAAAGGCGTTTGATAAGGTGCCCCATAAAAGGCTGCTGAAGAAGATTAGGGCACACGGAGTTGGGGGTAGTGTGTTAAAGTGGATTGGGGACTGGCTATCCGACAGGAAGCAAAGAGTCGGAATAAATGGGTGTTTTTCCGGTTGGAGGAAGGTAACTAGTGGCGTGCCGCAGGGATCGGTACTCGGGCCGCAACTATTTCCATTTATATAGATGATCTGGAGGAGGGGACGGAGTGTAGGGTAACGAAGTTTGCAGACGACACAAAGATAAGTGGAAAAGTGAATCGTGTGGAGGACGGAGAAGATCTGCAGAGAGATTTGGACAGGCTGAGTGAGTGGGCGAGGATATGGCAAATGGAGTATAACGTTGATAAATGCGAGGTTATACACTTTGGAGGAAATAATAACAAATGGGATTACTATCTCAATGGAAACAAATTAAAACATGCTACCGTGCAAAGGGACCTGGGGGTCCTTGTGCATGAGACGCAAAAGCCCAGTCTGCAGGTACAACAGGTGATCAAGAAGGCAAATGGGATGTTGGCCTATATTGCGAGGGGGATAGAATATAAAAGCAGGGATGTCTTGATGCACCTGTACAGGGCATTGGTGAGGCCGCAGCTGGAATACTGTGTGCAGTATTGGTCCCCTTATATGAGGAAGGATATATTGGCATTGGAGGGAGTGCAGAGAAGGTTCACCAGGTTGATACCGGAGATGAGGGGTTTGGATTATGAGGAGAGGCTGAGGAGATTGGGTTTGTACTCGTTGGAGTTTAGAAGGATGAGGGGGGATCTTATGGAGACTTATAAGATAATGCGGGGGCTGGATAGGGTGGAGGCGGAGAGATTCTTTCCACTTAGTAAGGAAGTTAAAACTAGAGGACACAGCCTCAAAATAAAGGGGGGTCGGTTTAAGACAGAGTTGAGGAGGAACTTCTTCTCCCAGAGGGTGGTGAATCTCTGGAATTCTCTGCCCACTGAGGTGGTGGAGGCTACCTCGCTGAATATGTTTAAAGCGCGGATGGATGGATTCCTGATCGGTAAGGGAATTAAGGGTTATGGGGATCAGGCGGGTAAGTGGTACTGATCCACGTCAGATCAGCCATGATCTTATTGAATGGCGGGGCAGGCTCGAGGGGCTAGATGGCCTATTCCTGCTCCTATTTCTTATGTTCTTATGTTCTTATTCAGGTACACTGAGGGAGAAAATTAGCATGGCCAATGCACCTAAACCAGCACAAGTTTCAAACTGTGGAAGGAAATCAGAGGAGGAAACCTTGTATTCTCTTCTGTGAATGCATGGGTCCAGCATGTACTTGGTTTTGAGTCCTGGAATCTATGATGCCTGATCAGGCATCCAGACATTCAACAATGTGCTGAGCACTGGGCTGCATGTTGGCAGCTGGGAGTTTGTCTGTTTTGTCCTGTGTTTGGGGTGTAGATGGGATTCTTTGGGCTTTGTCTATTTTCTCTAAGTAAGTTAGTCGAGACTGTAGATTGTTAAAACTTTATTTACGGCTCTACCTTAGAAACTCTGCATGAATTTGGACTTCTCCTCTTTCCAGATCTATTACTTAGTCATGTATCGTGACATCATCGAAACATCAGCATTGGGTGCTTCTGATTTTAACCCTTTACACCGTCTGCATCACAAGGAATGGGGTGACTTAATCTAAGCGCACAGACATGCCTGTTTGTTGTGGCTATCTAATTTGGGCCCCCACAAGTTCTATGTTGTTCCCATGGACTATGGCAAAGTTTAATTCCGTGTTCCCATCAATATCACGTAGCTGATGTTAACAGAATGTGGTGTTCTGTTTTGGAACAACCCTTTTGAAACATGTTGTCTCTTGAAACAGGACACACCAGCAAGTTAAAAACTATGTAGGCAAATAGAGCCATGCTGCTAGGCTAATTGTTAGGACTGGAAGGCTAAATATTGTCCCTGCATCGCAAGTTCAAAACCCCAGACTGGCAATGCTTTAATGGACACATATTGTTTGATGGGAAGTTGCTTTTCTATATTAAAATGAACTAAATATTTGCGAAGTAACTAAACCTTTCTACACAAGAATAAACAAGGAATGAGTTTGTTGGGCTTAACAGCTGGTTTCTTCTCCAAAAAAATTACTTTTGGTTTGAATCCCTTCATGGGAGAACAAAGCATATTTCTTGCTTGGGTGGGTTCGCATCAATCATAGCAAAGGTAAGCACTGTTGGATACGAACCAAGTACAGACTTGTCTCTTGGATTTGTTTTAAACACCCAAAGAGAACGGAAAGAAACATTCCAGATATTTTTCCTTAAAAGGATCTGTTTTTAACTGGTTTCTCAGCTCGCGAAGAAGTTGGTGTGTTTTTATGAGTGGTTAATGTATGTTTTGTGATGGACACGGTTGTGTGGGAAAGTTGATGGACTGCAGGAGCAAAAAGGCTTCACTGAAATCTTGCTCTATTTATGTTGGTTTTCGAAGTTTCATAGAATCCTACAGTGCAGAAAGAGGCCATTCAGCTCATCGTGTCTACACCGAGCACAATCCCACCCAGGCCCTATCCCCATAACCCCTAACCCCATTTACTCTGCTAGTCCCCCTGACACTAAGGGGCAATTTAGCATGGCCAATTCCCCTAAACCGCACATCTTTGGACTGTGGGAGGAAACCAGAGCACCCGGAGGAAACCCACGCAGACACAGGGAGAATGTGCAAACTCCACACAGACAGTGACCCAAGCCAGGAATCAAACCCGGGTCCCCTGTGACAAAGCAGTGCTAACCACAGTGCCACCGTGCTCAGTAAGACAGGGGTGAGTATGTAAGAGCCCAGTAACCTCAGCCTACCTTGAGTACAGCACATGGCAAGTTCGTCTTTCGATACATTTGAACCCATGTTCCCTTGTGCTATTGTTACGGCTCATCTATACTATTCCGTTTGCTTTTCATTCCAGATTGTGCAAAATGACCTTAAAATATCATGTTGGTGTTGTTCTTTTTCTGCTTCTCACACTAGCCATCATTATCCCATCCCAGTGTAAGGTTTTTAAAGTCATTGGGGTGATTTTGAGCCCGTACTCTCCGTCCACGGAAATAGCGGCCTGTGCAAAATCCAGAGACTTGGAAAATGTAATCTGTGCCAGCGAGTTTTTGAGTTCCAATCGTCCAGCCTCTCGCCAATGGAGCAGCGTGAAACACAGTGCGGGATCCCAGGAAGCTTGTTTCAGTACACCCAGCATGTCATTAGTGAGCACTCTCTCTGGGACTTCCCCGCTTACCGGATATGCAGCGGGCACCGACGTGGTCCCATTTACACAGCTCTACATAGGCGTGAACCTGGCATCTTCACCCCCGAGGGGGATTTCGGAGGTGAGCATTCAGGCAGCCAGCACCCCCTGGGGTGTTCACTGTTCAGGGGACACCGGAGAGGACAAAGGGGACATGGATAAGTTCAACCTGGGACTGAGGATGGGAGTCCCATTTTAGGAAGAGCGGTCAAGAGGGGTCACTTGCAGGTCATACCTTTTCTTCATGTTGAGGCACCCCCTGCCGAGGATTAGGGTTCCACAATCACCATATATGGGGAAATGGCCCACAGGGGTCACTTGCAGGCCTTATTTTCCCTTCATGTCGGGGCGCCCCTTGCTGTAAAGGGGTTGTGAAGGCTGGTATGCAGACAACGTTTCCCGTTTCC
The DNA here is from genome assembly GCF_964213995.1 of Mustelus asterias. Lineage (NCBI taxonomy): Eukaryota > Metazoa > Chordata > Chondrichthyes > Carcharhiniformes > Triakidae > Mustelus > Mustelus asterias. The sequence continues at coordinate 81,399,339 of NC_135808.1, forward strand.
TCCTTCCTGGGTTCTTGTCCATATCGCACCTGAAGGAGTGCCCTTCCTTAGTGGGGTTTGGCCATAAGGTGGGAGGGCTTGAAATCAGGAGGCTCAGCGCTGGGGGTGACTGTGAGTTATGCGGGTGGGGTCCCATGAGAGGCTGGGCTGTCAGGGCAAAGTAGGGGAATCAGGGATGGGCTGCATTTCCCCTGATGCAGCCTGTACGGTTTCGCACTTGGTGGAGGATGAGTGCAGTGTGATTGGAACCCACACTCAGGCAGCAGTGTGGACAAAGGGCAGAGGCTGCCCGGAAGGCCAAAACCAATTGTCAGGGGTATTTACGTGCAATGGTAGATCTCAATGGGTCGTGGAAGGCTGCTCAACTCTGCACCCCTTGTGACCTGGGAGAAACAGGATGCACTCTGGGAATGAGCTGGATATGCTAATTGCTGGCATCATGATTCAGTTATGCCTCGTCTGCCACAAGAGGTGGACACCTGGCTGAGCAGCCTCCCCTCACTGGTGATTATTAAATGGTGTGCGGCCAAAAAGCACTATTGTTTAGTGGAGGCCAACTGTTAACCCTTCACAAGCCGATGTCCCAGGCATTGAGCTGACATTCGCAGTAAGGCTGCAACATCACACAGATAACACTGATGTGCCTCCTCCCTTTGCAAAGTATGATGTTGATGTCTATCATTACACAACCCAATCGAGGTCATGAGAAGGTTACATCAGCGAGGCCCCAATTCAGGATGCAAACACTGGTCACATGTAGCCACTCAACTGCCCTCGAACATGATGCCAGGTTTCTTTGGGGGGGCTGGGGGAATGTGGGTGTTTGGGGCCACTGAGACCCTGGAGGATCCACGTACTGCATCCTGCTGGAGTTGGCAGGGACCAGTGGGGAGATGTGGTGTCTGAGTGGAGAGTGTGAGGGATGGTGCTGAGGCACCGACTGAGTGTGTTGCCATTGGGTGATAGTCGCAGAGAATTGAGGGATGAGGGTCGGGACTTTCTCACGAAACCTTAGAACTGATTGTGGTCTTTTCTTTATAATGCATGGTCTGGAGGATCATGGGGCCTGTTGAGTTGGCTACCCTATTTATTGGCACAGAGCAGTGGCAGAGACACCAGCGTGCCCTGGTACCTGGCCAGGACCAGTGCCCTGCAGAAGAGGGAGAGGCTGGGCCTGTTGCTGTTTTGGGGCAGCACAGATGCTTGCACACCATAGGTACTGGCAGAGGGTATTCCGACGTTTGTCATTGTACCTATAGATGTCAGAGATGCAGTGCCGTAGAAGGCTGCCTCTGTTCCGGAAGATAGTGGACCACCTCTGCCCAACCCTGCAGGAGCTGGCACCACATGGAATGAGAGGACACCCACTGCTTGTGGCCTTTAAACTCACAGCCACTCTGAATTTCTATGTGAGTGGCTCCACAGCTGCACGTGACCTGTGTGGCATCTCCCAGTCAGCAACACACAGATGCATCCGGGAGGTTATTGATGCCCTTTGTGTGAGGGTTCACATGTATCTCAACTTGGACTGGGACCAGACAAGCCAAGATGCCAGGGCCATGGACTTCACCAGCTTAGCAGGTTTGCCCCAGGTGCAAGGTTTAATTGTCTGCGCCCACATGGTCCTGCTACTCCAGGGTGCCACGCAACGCTATTCATAAACCATAAGAGATTCCACTCAATGTGCAGCTTGTCTGTGATCACACAATATGCTTCATGCAGGTGTGTGTCCATTTCCCGGGAAACATCCATGACAGCTGCATCGTGGGCGGTCTCAGATCCCAGCCGTCTCTGAGTGAGAGCGGCAGCTGGAGGGATGGTTCCTCGGGGACAGAGGGTACCCACTCAGGAGGTAGCTGATGATGTCAATGCGGAGGCCACAAACACCAGCTGAGACCCGTTACAGTGACGCTCACGCTGTAACGTGCGCACTGGTCGAGCAGGCGATTGGGCTGCTAAAGATGCGTTTCCGGTGCCTGGACCAGTTGGGGGTGCCCTACAATGTGGCCCCCAGAAAGTCTCCCGTATCAATGTAGTCTGCTGTGCTCTCCACAACCCAGCGCTGCAGAGGGGAGCCCAACTGGACCTGGAGGAGGCGGAGGAGTGCCACATCCCCTCAGATGAGGAGGATGCTGAGGTTATGGTGACCATGCAGAGGAGGAGGTGGAAGAAACCCCGAGCAGTGGTCAGGGCTGATGTACTTGGGATGGCCTCATGGCATCTCGAGGATTGAGGCACGTCAATATCTCTGCGGCTGCTCGAGGATTGACTAGCTCTCCCACCGTGCCTGGAAACCCATTGGCCAGGGGCCCAGCAGAGTCCCGGGCTCCGCCATTCCTCTGAGTGCAAGTTCCCTGGGACATCCTTGCCTCCACCTGCTGTGGATCTTCAGCCATGAGGTGCCCATCAATGAGTGACCCAGAAGCCTGTGTACTTAGTGAACCCACCGAGATGTGAGTATCTGTGTTGGTGTCGGGTGGGTGTAACAGCTGTGATGCCTCTTCCATAGAGGGATTGGAGAAGTCTTGCTCAGAGCTTGTCATGTCCAGTAAGTCCAGGGGGCACAAGGATGGTCTGGCCTGCTCGCTGTTCGACCTGCAAGAGAAGGGACATGGCATCAGTACATTAAAGGAGAGATGGGGGGAACATTAATTACTCATTTGAGACGTGGGAAATGACAGCATGCCTTGGGGTTCTCATGTTGCTCTGCTGCCCCCACTTCACCAGCAGCGCAGGCGCGGTCTTCCTCTTCCCCGGCAAACTCGAGGGCCCGCTCCTCGAATCTCGTGCGGGTTATGAGCTCTGACATGCTTCCAGTTGGCTGTGCCCGCTCACGCTTGTTGTGGTTGAGTTTGTCCTGCAATGACACAGAGAGGGAGAGTGTAGGCAGGAGTTGTGAGAGTGAAGATGGTGGTGAGGTCTGGCAGGCGTGGGGATTATGAGTGGGAGCTTGAGTGTGAGGAGCATGGCAGCTACTGGGGGAACATGGTGATTGTAGGAGGGGGAGGAGAGCCTTGTGCCCGGGTGTTGGCAGTTAGCTGGCTGGGAGGTGGAGTTGGAGGTGCAATGGGTGTGTGAGGGGTTTCCATGGGAGACTGGGGGTGGTCACTTACCCTGGCTGAATGAAGAAGATCATTCATCTTCTTCCGACACTGCTGCCTTGTCCTCTCCTGGAGTGCGCCTGCACTGATCAGGGCTGCCACGGCAACCCAGGCAGGGGTGGTGACCCTGCTGGAAGGCCGACTCCTGGAGTGGGGGTAGAGAGTGTCTCGCCTCTGCTCCACTCCATCCAGCCTCCTGGTGAGGGCTCCCTCTGAAATGTGAGGTGTGGACTTCTTGGCTGCCATCCCCTGCAGTCATTCTGGAACAAGAGCTGGGGAGCCATTTATATGGAGCCTCCCAGTGTTTGCAGCGATTAAGCTGTTGCGGGGCGGGCAAACAGAGTAAGCACACCGCATGTACAGCATGATTCTTGAGGGCATAAAAAGAGTTTCACTAATGAGGCATAAGATTCGGTTTGAAATCACGCCAGTGCTGTTGGGGGGTGAATCACAACGTTTTTCATGCTGGAACCAACACGCTGCCATTTTTTGGTAAGACTTTGCTCAATTATTTGATTTGATTTGATTTGATTTATTATTGTCACATGTATTAGCATACAGTGAAAAATATAGTTTCTTGCGCGCTGTACAAAGCATAGAAAAGGAAATGGGAGAGTGCAGAATGCAGTATTATGGACATAGCTAGGGTGTAGAGAAAGATCAACTTCATGCAAGTCTGCCTCTTGTCAATAAAGTGGTGATAAATAGATGGGCCCACATTTCACGGTCAGCACTGAAGCTAAGATGTTCTCAGCTGACTGCATTGAGAATGACAAGTTTGCTTAAAAATCCGTCCACAGCGAGAATTTCCACTTCTTGCTCTGGCATGACCTTCTGACAAAAGAATCAGCATGGCCTTGCCCCAGGGCACATTCCAGACAACACCACATCCCTACTGATGTCACAAACTGACAGCACACCCAGTGCAGTCAGTCTTCAACTCAAATACAGGTGAGTGCTTTGCAATGATTTCAAAATATTTGACACACTTTTTAAAACTTTTAGCGACTTTTAAATGCTTTTATACTCATTAGCAAACTTTGACTGGCCCCTGGGGGAACCTCCCGAACAAATTCTCCCAGTTTAAACAGGAGATGTGAGTCCATAATGGACCTTAGAGCTTGAAATGCTGAAAACTATCAGAGTAAAGAGCAAAATGTATTTCCATAAAATAAATTCAGGCCCCATCTGACACAAGCAGCATCATATCCATCCCTGTCCTAGTCTCGAACTGCACTGAAACTATCTAAAATGATCAGAAGTTTCTATTGTCCTCACTCTGCAAACATCGAGCGAGCAAAGATGTGTGAAGACTAGGATTTAGAATCCTTGTTAGGCCGCTAACAGAAAGTGCTTTCAGAAAGCAAAGACTAAGGGTGGGATTTTCTGGCCGTGCTCGTCCCAAGACCGGCAAATCCAGTCCAAGGTCAATGGAACTTTGCATGGTCCGCTCCCCCCCACCTCCCCTCCCACCCCTGCCCCCCACCTGCTACGGTCCTCTTGGGAAAATTCCACCTTATATTTGTAACTTATCCGATTTGGGGTGGCATAGTAGCACAGTGATTAGCACTGCTGCTTCACGGCGCCAGGGACCTGGGTTCAATTCCCGGCTTGGGTCACTGTCTGTGTGGGGTTTGCATGTTCTCCCTGTGTCTGCATGGGTTTCCTCCGGGTGCTCCAGTTTCCTCCCACATCCTGAAAGACGTGCTGGTTAGGTGCATTGACCTGAACAGGCACCGGCCGAACTGTGGCGACTTGGGGAATTTCACAGTAACTTCATTGAAGTGTTAATGTAAGCCTTACTTGTGACTAATAAATAAACTTTAATCCTAAATTTGGAATTTGTTTTTAAATAAAAGTGAATCAACTGCCTATTCAAACTGACATAATGCAACATCTTCTTATCCTCTCAGCAATTTGTATTCTTCAAAACTATTTGTTGAATTGAGCTAGGAGATTCCATAGTTATATCTGCAGGGCAACATTAGTTAGTAATCTCTTTTCCCTGACTGAAAATACAAAATGGCTTCTGAGAAACCTTGCCTTAGGATGAATATCTTTTTCACATTTGTTATGATTGCTTTAACAGCGGAAAACCAAACCTTTGAGGTTTAAATACACATGCACACTTTAAAGTACACTGCATTCTTTCAAAATGACTCCTGTTTCATCTGATCTCTTTCAATGTGACAAATATTGAGAAACAACAACGGGGGCGATTTTCAGCATGTGTTCACCATCAGAGAGAGGGCTGAAAATCTGGAGAGAATCAAGAAATACGATCCGTGTCTGGGTGAACATGTTGTAAACTACGCCAACGTGATGTCACGTCAGCGAGTTTGAAAATACGGTGAAGTGGGGGGATATATGACGGGGGTGGTGTTTAATGATATTAAAACTTATTAAAATTCATTTAAATAAATGTCGGCGTGAACTTTGCAACGTCACCGGCGATGGGTGGGAAAAATTGTGGAATGCGATCTCCCCGGAGAGAATCGCATTTCCCGAATTTTCTCTCCGGATTTTCAGCCCATGTCGCTCTTCCCTCTGACAGCGAACGTGGGCTGAAAATCACCCCCGTGAGGGGGGATATGAGGAAGAACTCTTTTATGCAGCGAGTGGTAATGACCTGGAATCGGGTGTCTGTGAGAGTGATGAAATTGGAGGCAGTGAAAGATTTCAAAAGGAAATTGGACAGACACTTGAGGAAATTAAACTTACAGGGCTACCGAAGCAGCCGTATGGGCCTGACTGCACTGCTTTACACAGGCTCAATGGGACAATTAACCTCCTGCTGCTCTTCAATGACTGTGGGCTAGTATTTGAGCTGGAGCTGGGAACAGACGCAGACGCTGCTCCACTGCAAAGTGTTTAGAGTCATAGAATCATAAAAACGCTGCAGTGCAGACGGAGGCCATTTGGCCCATCGAGTCTGCACTGACCACAGGTCCTATCCCCGTAACTCCACATATTTACCCCTCTAATCCCTCTTACCTATTCATCCCGGGACATTAAGAGGCAATTTAGCATGGCCAATGCACCGAACCTGCACATCTTTGGATTGTGGGAGGAAACCGGAGCACCCAAAGGAAACCCACGCAGACACAGGGAGAACGTGCAAACTCCACACAGACAGTGACCCAAGCTGGGAATCAAACCCAGGTCCCTGGCACTGTGAAGCAGCAGTGCTAACCACTGTGCCACCTTGCTGCCCAGGCCCTATTCCATCCTCAGGTAATAGGGTGGGACTGGGGGCTGTGGGGTGTGGGGCGGGTGTTCACAGCAAGGCTACACCGCATATAGATCAAGCTATGAAAAGGTCACTTAAAACCAAATGAAGGACGCTTCCGGGTCGCCACAGGCAGCAGGGGTCAATTCAGTTGACCTCCTGGTGGCAGGCTGGGATGCCAGCATTCCAGAGCAGTTTAGAGTTCATCTCTGGCTGTCTAGATGTAGCCTTTGCCCTGCGTGGGAGGGCTCAAACCATACCCCTCCCCCATGCCCCTAAACTGACTTTTCTCTTCAATTCTATCCAATTCTCTTTTCAAAGCTACAAATGACTCTGCTTCCAACACACGCTTGGGCAGAGCATTGCAGATCCTACCCACTTGCTGCACAGGAGATTTTCATTACTTGTGAATCTTTCCTGCAACCTCTTTAATGCCTTCACATTGTTCCTGAAGTATGGTGGCCAGAACTGGATGCAATACTCAGTTTGAGGCTGAATGAGTGTTTCATACAGGTTCATCATAACTTCCTTGTTTTTGTACTCTATGCTCCTATTGATAAAGTCCAGGATTCCCAATGCTTTTTTAACTCTTCTCTTTCCCTTCCACTTTTCAATGATTTGTGCATCATATACCTTTAGGTCCCTCTGCTCCTGCACTCTGTTTACAATTGTAACCTTTATTTTATATCACCTCTTCTCATTCTTCCTACCAAAATGAATCACTTCCCAATTCTCACCATTAAATTTTATCCGCACTATCTTACCACCCATCCTCATTCCATCAACCTGTCCACACTTTGAAGTTACCACAATCCTCCTCACAGCTCATGTTTTGTGTCATCTTGTTCATATTGTGGAAAGTTGGATGAGGATGTCTCCATTTTGACTTTGTCACTTACCTGCCATAACATCCTGCTGCTGTTTGACCCTCCAGATTCAGATGCCCACTCACTGGGTTGTATTTTATATGCCCATGCCAGGTGTGTTTTGGATCAGGTGCACACAAAATAAGACAGGCCACCCCACAACCCTCCCATCCACCCCCTAACTTACTCCCTATTCCAAGAAGGTGAATAGGTGCCAAAATCAGCAGTTTGTCCACCTTATTTGAATAAGTCATTACAGGTCAATTACATTTGTAATCAATCTAATTGACCCTGGTAATACACTGCCCATGTCATAAGATGTTTGGCATTGGCAACTGGGCAGGAATGGGCAGCTCTACTTTTGAAAAAATGTTCTTCAAAGGGCAGGAATAAGGGGGGTGTTCACTCTTAGGGGTTGACCTTTGTTGATTGCAGGGCGTTCCCCCCCACCCTTGAAGGTGTTGCCACCTTTAAATCCTTGAAGGTGGCAACACAGGTGGAGAAGGTGGTGAAGAAGGCATATGGTATGCTTGCCTTTATAGGACGGGGGATAGAGTATAAAAGCTGGAGTCTGATGTTACAGCTGTATAGAACGCTGGTTAGGCCACATTTGGAGTACTGCGTCCAGTTCTGATCGCCGCACTACCAGAAGGACGTGGAGGCATCAGAGAGAGTGCAGAGAAGGTTTACCAGGATGTTGCCTGGTATGGAGGGTCTTAGCTATGAGGAGAGATTGGGTAAACTGGGCTTGTTCTCCCTTGAAAGACGGAGAATGAGGGGAGAGCTAATAGAGGTGTACAAGATTATGAAGGGGATAGATAGGGTGAACGGTGGGAAGTTTTTCCCAGATCAGAAGTGACGATCACGAGGGGTCACGGGCTCAAGGTGAGAGGGGCGAAGTATAACTCAGATATTAGAGGGACGTTTTTTACACAGAGGGTGGTGGGGGCCTGGAATGCGCTGCCAAGTAGGGTGGTGGAGGCAGACACGCTGACGTCGTTTAAGACTTACCTGGATAGTCACATGAGCAGCCTGGGAATGGAGGGATACAAACGATTGGTCTAGTTGGACCAAGGAGCGGCACAGGCTTGGAGGGCCGAAGGGCCTGTTTCCTGTGCTGTACTGTTCTTTGTTCTTTGTTCACCCACTAGATCAATTCCCCCTTTCCTTCTTTCCAACCTGCAGCCTTTATCTCACCACTACCCCAGCTACCTTACCGCCACAGGAATCACAGCAGGCAAGACACGGACGATGCAAAGGTCCATTGACCTCAGGTGGGATTTTTCAGTATTGAGGCAAGTGTGGCTGGAAAATCCCGCCAACAACGTACGAACAAGAAGCAGGAGTAGGCCATTTAGCCCCTCAGGCCTGCTCCACCATTTAATCAGATCTGACCTGATATTAATCTCAAATCTGCATCTCACTTACCCCCAAGAATATATCATCTACTTGCTTATCTACCTCTGCCTTCACCGTCTTGTCAGGAAGAGAATCCCAAAGACTCATGCTGCTCTGTGAGAAACAATTTCGCCTCATCTCTGTTTTAAATGAGCGACTCCTTATTTTTAAACAGTGACCCCAAATCTAGATTCTCCCACAAGAGGAAACATTCTCTTCTCATCAACCCTACCAAGGCCCCTCAGCATCTTGGATGTTTCCAAGGGAGGGAATCATACCTGTCCACAAGGCAACTGGGGCCCACCTCCTGGCACAGATTGGCACTGCCAGGTTGGCATGGGCATGGTGCCAATCTGGCAGTGCCAACCTGTGCAAACGGGCAGCAAAAGGAGGCATTACCAGGTCACTGCTTGGCCATGTCCCTCTTCTGACCCAGGGGCTATACTTACCTTAACGCCCCAGGGAAAGAGGGGATCACCATGATAGGTTCACGTCTAGGTGAACCTATTGTAAACTGTGCTGAGATAATGTCACGTCGGCGCGGTGTCAATATATGGGGTGGTGGTGGAGTCAACATCTGACAAGGGGGTGGGTTAATTATATTAAAGTCTATTCAAATCCTTGTAAAACAGGTTCATGCCGGTTATGGGCGTGAACTTGATGATGTCGCCAATGAGGGACGGGAAGAAACAAAATCGCATGAATCTGAATCTTGAGCCCCCGCCGGTATAAGCACAGAAGGCGAATATGGGCTCAAGATCACCCTCAACTTGTTGTGTGCGAGAAGGTAACTAACTAGAGCTGAGAAATCTTGGCATGATTTTCCCAAAAGAATTCTGTGCCCAATGATTCCTATCAAAGAACAAAGAACAAAGAAAATTACAGCACAGGAACAGGCCCTTCGGCCCTCCAAGCCTGCACCGACCATGCTGTCCGACTTAACTAAAACCCTCTACCCTTCCGGGAACCATATCCCTCTATTCCCATCCTATTCATGTACTTGTCAAGACGCCCCTTAAAAGTCACTACCATATCCGCTTTCACTACCTCCCCCGGCAACGAGTTCCAAGCACCCACTACTCTCTGTGTAAAAAATCTGCCTCGTACATCTCCTTTAAACCTTGCCCCTCGCACCTTAAACCTATGCGCCCTAGTAATTGATTCTTCCACCCTGGGAAAAAGCTTCTGACTATCCACTCTGTCCATGCCTCTTATAATATTGTAGACTTCTCTCAGGTTGCCCCTCAACCTCCGTCGTTCCAGTGAGAACAAACCAAGTTTCTCCAACCTCACCTCATAGCTAATGCCCTCCATACCAGGCAACATACTGGTAAATCTTTTCTGTACCCTCTCCAAAGCCTCCACATCCTTCTGGTAGTGTGGCGACCAGAATTGAACACTATATTCCAAGTGCGGCCTAACTAAGGTTCTATAAAGCTGCAACATGACTCGCCAATTTTTTAACTCAATGCCCCGGCTGATGAAGGCAAGCATGCTGTATGCCTTCTTGACTAACTTCTCCACCTGCATTGCCACTTTCAGTGACCTGTGTACCTGTACACCCAGATCCCTTTGCCTATCAATATTCTTAAGGGTTCTGCCACTTACTGTATATTTCCTATCTGTATTAGACCTTCCAAAATGCATTACCTCACATTTGTCCGGATTAAACTCCATCTGCCATCTCTCCACCCAAGTCTCCTACTGGTCTATATCCTGCTGTATCCTCTGATGGTCCTCATCGCTATCCGCAAATCCACCAACCTTTGTGTCGTCCGCAAACTTACTAATCAATCCAGTTACATTTTCCTCCAAATCATTTATATATATATATATTACAAACAGCAAAGGTCCCAACGCTGATCCCTGAGGAACACCACTTGTCACAACCCTCCATTCAGAAACGCACCCTTCCACTGCTACCCTCTGCCTCCTTTGACCGAGCCAGTTTTGTATCCACCTTGCCAGCTCACCTCTGATCCCATGCGACTTCACCTTCTGCACCAGTCTGCCATGAGGGACCTTGTCAAAGGCCTTACTGAAGTCCATTGTAGACAACATTCACTGCCCTACCCTCATCAATCATCTTCGCCCTTCCTCGAAAAACTCGATCAAATTCGTGAGACACAACCTCCCCTTCACAAAACCATCAGTAGCGGGGGGGAACTGATCCTGGTCGAGAGGCCAGCATCAGTGTGTTGAGGAGGCCACTGCACATGTACCGATTTCCCAGTATGCTGGGAGACCGATTCGCATGCAGCCCCCCCCTACCACTCCCATCACTGATCACCGCCCCCCCCCCCCCCCCCCCCCCCCCCCCGCCCCCAGACATTGCCGGCCCTGATCAAGCCCTCTGGACATCGCTGGCCCCACCTCCCAATCGCCGGCCTCCCAATCATTGGTTCTGACCTCTGATGGCCTCCCGATTACCAGCCCCACCACTAGCCCTCTTTCCTCCCCTCCTACCTCCTCTCCCTGGCTTTGTGCCACTCCCCCATATGGCCCAGCCCCCTTGAGGCTTTACCTCTCAGGCCCCATCCCCTCAGGCACTGCCAGTGTGCCATGCTGGCAGTGTCAGGGTGCCCAGTGGGCAGTGCCAAGCTGGCATTGACTAAAGGGCACTGACCACCCCCCCCCGCCCCCCCCACCCTGACATCCTGGGGGGCCTCAATGGCCTCCAGTCCCACCAGCAAGGCCATCATGCCTGATTCCCGTTGCTGAGGACCATACATGATCCCCGCTGGCTTGGACCTCCACCAGTGAGGTCGGAAGCATAAGTGAGCCCAGTCAAGACACTCCTGGGCTCGCTAAATAGATATAAATGAGGCAACGAATATTGTAATCAGCCTCGCACCGTTCCCCAGCCTGAGGCTGATTACCCCTCAGCAAACATGTCCTGGCAAGGTCACATCTGGCTGGTCGCGATTCCCGTATTTGGCCTCCCGCTTAAATTTCCCACCCCGCTGCACCACTCAACCAGCATTGCAGGGCAGGAAAATCATGTCACTTGTTCGTTCAATGGATCAGATGTCGCAAAGGTATCTTCTTACCAAATCTCCACCCAACAAAGGATTATTTCTGGATTACTGTTTCTAATTATGGTTAAATATGTTACAATATCACCTGCCTTAATTATATACTCATGCCTCAAATTTTCTAAATGAACCTTGACAGTCGGGATGATGGTATTATAATTTGTACAGACTTGAAAATAGGTATCGCATGCATACCAGGTATATTACCTAATTCCAATACTTACTTCCATTCTTTTTTTTTACTGCAAGCCCATTTATCATCACCATTATGAATGGGTTTATGCTTAAGGGCAAATTGTTTGTACTGTAATGTGTAATTGCAAAGTGCATTATTCCTTGGATCGGCATTTTCCCAGTCAATGGAGTAATTAACAATTGCACATACCAAAATTGAACTTTAAATTCCCAGGGCTGGGAAGTCTTTGCTTTATCCAGCCTATGCCATCATGAGATCATTATGGGATCCAACTATAAAAAAGGTATTCTTTTATGGTGGAAATATTAGTGATGAAATGAATATAGTACACTACCTTATTACATTTTCAACCCTGGGAAAATCTCAATTTTCACTCCAGCAGGGGAGTTCAGATGCTCATGAAATGCAAACTCCTTTCCAAACCACACTTAACTGTAATAAAGAAAATGGGCAAGACTTCAGCTTTAATAAGTCTGTCGTCTTGGCTCTGTTAAGGAATGGGCCGGTTGATGCTGCCTATCAGAAGGCTGTGCCCATAAATTCTGATGACAGCAGCTATAAGTTGACCACCTTTGCTAATAGTACTTGTATCAATTAGAGAGATCAACTATATTAGCTGCACTGCATTCTGACGGACAAGATAGCGTCCTTTTCTTAATGACACCAGGTATAGCATTAAGCATAACTTTACAAGTATCACGCTTATCTTCACGTAACATTGGGACCAAGTGAGAAATTGAGAGTAAGCTAACAAACAACTCTTTAACTTTTCAAATCTTCCCTCATGTGGATCATCTCCCGCCACTATTTAGCTTAAAGTCTTCTCCACAGCCCTAATTATATAATTTACCAGTACACTAATCACAGCGCAGTTCAGTGAAGACAGTCCCAACAGTGCAGCTCTCTCCTTCCCCAGTACTGGTGCCAGGGTCCCATGGATGAAACCCATTTCATAGGATCATAAAATCATAGAATCTCTACAGTGCAGAAGGAGGCCATTTGGCCCATCGAGCCTGCACCGACCACAATCCCACCCAGCCCCTACCCCCATAACCCCACATATTTACTCTGCTAGTCCCCCTGACACTAAGCGGCAATTTACCATGGCCAATCAATCCAACCACTTTCTCCCACTCTAACGTTACAGCCACACATTGAACTCTCTAATCTTATATAACTATACAAATTAGCTTGTGGTTGAGGTAGTAATTCAGAGACTTATGGTGTGTGACCCTGCTTTTTAAGAATCTTGTATCTAGCTGCTCATGCTCCCTCAGAAGAACCTCTTTCTCAGTCCTGCCAATGTCATTTGTACCCGTGTGGATCACAACAACTGGATCCTTCCTCACCCCGAGGAGATGTCCTTAACCCTGACACCAGGCAAGTAATACAGCCTTTGGATCTCATGTTCTTGGCAGCAGAGAACAGTACCTAACAGCACTTTCCCCACTGCAACTACATTCCTTTTTGTTTTTCCCATTTGACTGGTTTGCTGCACCATGGCGCCATGATCAATTTTCTTATCCTCCCTGTGGCCTCTGCTCTTAACTACACAAGTTGCAAGAACCTCAAAGCTGTCAGACAATTGCAAGACTCCTTGGACACAAAGACCAACTCTAAGCATTCTGAAAAAAACATATAAAAGCTAAACAGGGGTAGGGGAATTTCCGGTGAGTGGGAATATTGGTGGGGGCGGAGAATTGAGGGGGAGTCCAAAAATGGCTTCCACGCCAGCAGGATTTCCCTGCTCGATTGTCCCCAACCCCTGCCAATGACGTAATGGGGTCCCCATCATGAAAGATCAGGAATCCCAATCGCATACATTAACATAGACTTAATGAGTTTCCCTGCTGTATTGTTGTCCCATAGAGGGATTCCTCCCAGCCCCGCTGGTGTGAAGTCGCATTGGTGGGGTTTACAACAGGTTTTGTAAATGGGAACCTGGGGAATGATCCCCCAATGGTGCCCAGCTAAGTACAACACCCCCAGAGGGGAGAGGGTCACACACAGGCAGGAACCTGGCAGTGCTTGGGAACTGCCCCCAACACTATCCCCAGGAATGCCCCCTGTGGAGAAGTTGGGCAGTGCAGCTGGCGGGTTACTCCCCACTTTTCCTGCCTGAGTTCACACTTTGCCAAAAAATGGAAAACTTCACCCAAAGTGTTTGGATGCAATATTATTTGTTTATTTCTCATATTTAAATATCTGGGCCGGAATTTACGATTGTTCACGCCGGCGGGATTTTCCCATCCCGCAGCAGCGAACGGAAATTTGACTGGACGGTAAATTTTCTGACTTTCCTGCAGCGGGAGCATTGCGTTAACAGTCGGTAAGATCACGCCCCTGCACTTACATAGCTTTGCGAACACGCAAAACTGTCAGCGAGATAAACTAATAAGTTGGGGTAAAGATTTGCTAACTGGAGACCCAATCTGAATAGTTTGCCAAAACCAACTTCTTGTAATATCCTAAAATCAATATCTTAATATCCTAAAATCCATCTTCAATCTATGCCATAATAATGATAATTAATTGTAAATTGGTGGCACATTAGTCATTTGAAGTCAACAATTAAGAGCAGTTTATAGACACTCCTTTGTAATAAAGTAAACCTGAAATCATAGAACTGGCATGAAATCCTTTGACAATCTATCATGATAATTTTTGGATGTAAATAAAATTATGCGCTAGATATAACTGAGCACAATTTTGAATGGAAGTGCAGAATAGTGTGTCATACACATGCTGTTGAGAATATACGATTAATGTGAGGAACTACTGTAAATTAATTTAAAGGTAGGTCCTGCAAATCATGAACAATTTTATGAATCAATTCTTAGAGTGCCACCAAAATAATCTTAAATCCCAAAGAGCCTGTGGTTCCCTCCACCCTAATTACATATTCTAATAATTTTCCCACCACTTGTCTGTTGTATAAGGATATCTGGCACAGCAAGGGTGGGGACTGGGAAACAGTACCACCCACAACATGATGTAAGGGTTGAATTTTCCCATCCCGCCCACCATGGGAATCGCAGCAAGTGGGACATGGATCATGCAAAGGTCCGTTGACCTCAGGTGGAATTTTCCGGCTTTGGGGCGAGAGCGGCTGGAAAATCCCACCCTAGATCATTTATAGGCGGAACAGAGACCTGCATAGGAACAAGTATGGAGTTAGCTCATAGATTGGACTATTTTCTGTATATATTTACATAATTATGTGTTACCAGTAAACAGTTAATGTTAAACTATGCAAGACTCGCTCTTCCTGAGACCTACACATAATAAGAAGCATGCAATGATAATTTCTGTTTGGGGTTGTCTCCAATCCAGGAACAACCTGTGCTAAAAATCAAAGACAACCAGTTCACTGGACATCTGTTGCACTTAGAGAATCATAGAGTCATAGAGTCATACAGCACAGAAACAGGCCCTTCGGCCCACCATGTCAGTGCTGACCATCAAATACCAATCTCCTAATCCCATTCACCAGCACTTTTTCCATAGCCTACTATGCCTTGGCGCGTCCATAAATTTAATAGAAACTTTCAAAGCTAACTTTTCCAGCAAGGGTTTGAATATAAAATAGCATTAAAAATCAGAGTGTGGCAGGAGACACAATAGAAGGACAAATAGCTCACAAAGTTGGACATAAGACTTTGCTGCACTAGCTTGTTCTGGATTCCCCCATCAGAAGAAATGGGTTCACTGTATCTACTCTATTATTCCTTTATCATTCTAAATACCTCAGCTAGATCACCCCTCATATCTAAAGGAATGAATACCAAGTTTAACCTGTTCTCATAATTTAATCCAATTTAACCAGCATCATTTTGGTGAATTGGCATTGCACATATCCCATAGCCAATATATCCTTTCTGAAACTTGGTGGACAAATCTGAATGCAGTATTCCATCTGGAGTTTGTGCAAGACTCTGTATTGTCTACGTTGTATTTATTCATTCTGTGTACATCAGGCGCAATTCTTAATTTTAACTTAAAAGTATATTTTCAAAGAAGTAAAGCATGTGATATTGTACCTAAGGAAGCAATGAACTCTCACCGAGGTCTGCTTTTTTCAGGATCACTCCTCATGCTAAGTATGATTGTGATGTGGAGATGCCGGCGTTGGACTGGGGTAAACACAGTAAGAAGTCTCACAACACCAGGTTAAAGTCCAACAGGTTTATTTGGTGGCAAAAGCCACTAGCTTTCGGAGTGCTGCTCCTTCATCAGGTAAGTAGGAGTTCTGTTCACAAACAGGGCATATATAGATACAAACTCAATTTACAAAATGATGGTTGGAATGCGAGTCTTTACAGGTAATCAAGTCTTAAAGGTACAGACAATGTGAGTGGAGAGAGGGTTAAGCACAGGTTAAAGAGATGTGCATTGTCTCCAGCCAGGACAGTTAGTGAGATTTTGCAAGCCCAGGCAAGTCATGGGGGTTACAGATAGTGTGACATGAACCCAAGATCCCAGTTGAGGCCGTCCTCATGTGTGCGGAACTTGGCTATCAGTCTCTGCTCAGCGACTCTACGTTGTCGTGTGTCGTGAAGGCCGCCTTGGAGAACGCTTAGAGATCAGAGGCCGAATGCCCGTGACCGCTGAAGTATTCCCCAACAGGAAGAGAACACTCTTGCCTGGTGATTGTCGAGCGGTGTTCATTCATCCGTTGTCGTAGCGTCTGCATGGTCTCCCCAATGTACCATGCCTCAGGACATCCTTTCCTGCAGCGTATCAGGTAGACAACATTGGCCGAGTTGCAAGTACATACGACTGGTTTGTGTGATGGACTGGGCTACGTTCACAACACTTTGTAGTTTCTTGTGGTTTTGGCCAGAGCAGGAGACATACCAAGCTATGATACATTCAGAAAGGAGTCTTTCTATCGTGCATCTGTAGAAGCTGATGAGAGTTGTAGCAGACATGCTGAATTTCATTAGTCTCTTGAGAAAGTAGAAATATTGGTGGGCTTTCTTAACTATCGTGTTGGCCTGGAGGGACCAGGACTGGTTGTTGGCGATCTGGACACCTAGAAACTTGAAGCTCTCGACCATTTCCACCGTCACGGTCTTTTCTCCTTGGAGAGACGTAGGATGAGAGGAGACCTAATAGAGGTATATAAGATGTTGAGAGGCATAGATCGGGTGGACTCTCAGAGGCTTTTTCCCAGGGTGGAAATGGCTGCTACGAGAGGACACAGGTTTAAGGTGCTGGGGGGTAGATACAGGGGAAATGTTAGGGGTAAGTTTTTCACACAGAGGGTGGTGGGCGAGTGGAATCGGCTGCCGTCAGTGGTGGTGGAGGCAAACTCAATAGGGTCTTTTAAGAGACTCCTGGATGAGTACATGGGACTTAATAGGATGGAGGGTTATAGGTAGGCCTAAAAGGTAGAGATATGTTCGGCACAACTTGTGGGGCCAAAGGGCCTGTTTTGTGCTGTAGTTTTCAATGTTTCTATGTCACCATTGCTGTAGACAGGGGCAAGTCCTCCACTATGCTTCCTGAAGTCGCTGACTATCCCCTTCTTAGCGTTAGAATTAGCGACATGTGATATGCGGGTTGGGGGACGGAATTGAAAGAAAATTCACTTCAAGTTTCCTCAATGGTCTGAGATGTGTACGTATGGTTGTGTGACTTGCCAACTTTTTTGTCATTTAATCTCTCCTGTCTTCCACCTTATCATAGGCCTTCCTTTTTGTTCTTTCCCTCACCTCCCTCCCCCCCCCCCTTCGCTTGTTTCAATCTTTTCCTAGTTCTGTTGAAAAGTCAAGTGAAACGTTAATTCTCTCGGCAGGAATAATTATGCTGAGAAATGGAAAAGCTCAGCTTTGCAAAACAATCTACTGTTCACCAGGGCTGAAATTTGTTTTTTTTCCCTGAAGCCCACCAATAGTAAGCAAATTTGTAATATTTAGGGAACCACAATAAAATTCTGTGTAACTGTTCATGCATTATGAAGGCAAATCAGTAACTGAAATGTAAATACCGAGAGGGAAAGATAGCTGTTAGAAAAGGATTTCATACACCATCAACAAACATGAGAACAAAGACAAAACTCTAATGTCTCGTCTGATATAGCACAGGATTGTGGGTTCAATCCTGCCACTCTGCCCTGAATGAGTTTGTAACTTCACTGTTGAAAAGCAGTTATTTTTTACAACAGGAGGGGAAGCTAATAGAGTCATAAGGTGGAATTCTATCAGAAGGATTCTAAGTGTCCAGCTAATGTGAAAATCGGAGAGCTGCAGATCATTTTTTGGATGAGTTTTACTTAGTGCATGAAAAAATGGGCTAGACTGTTTCTAGCTACTGGAGGCAGTGGGTGGGGCTTAAATCACCAACCAGCCTGATCAGCTGCAGCGGAAATGGTCGGAAAATTTCAGCCAGTGTAGTTTATTTGAACACAGTCATGTGAACTGCCTTGGGGCCTGTTAAAAGGCGTGATATAAAAATGCAAGTTGTCGCTGTTGAAGCACTGTAGCATCCTGAGCCATATACTACTGTCCAGTTTATTGGAATACCTGCTCCTACTTTACCATAAAAAGTATATATTCCATAAAGTGGAAGATGTGCCACAATATAAAACATCTACATTTTCTGAACTGAACAGACTCTCTACTTCAAAGAAAATAAACCTGATAACGTTATTGCCTCATTCCATTCAGAAGTGCCCACCATTAATTCCATACGTTATAAGTTTAGGCTTTTAAGTTAATGCAATTATGTGTACATGTCGTTAGAACATATGAGTGCGACTGAAACAGGAAATAAGTCAGTTAGAGCATTGTACCGTATAAAATGTTTTTCTCCGTTTGAGTCTTTTTGCTGGGTCAAATGCAAGGGCTGGCACCTCTGTATTGTCTACTAGTGCTCTGCATGAATTGGGTTAACTGTGCATGTGCAGACCTGTGTCAGATGTGGGAAATTAGCGAGCAATCTAGTCTCCCTGACAACTTTGTCTGCAGGAAGTGTGTCCAGTTGCAGCTCCTCACAGACTGCATTGTTCGGTTGGAGCGGTAGGTGAATGCACTGTGGAGCATACAGGAGGCAGAGAGTGTGATAGACACTAGTTACAGGGAGGTTGTCACACCACAGGTTCAGACAGGTAGATGGGTGACCGCCGGTCGAGGCAGGCAGGTAGTGCAGGAGTCTCCTGTGGCTGTTCCCCTTTCAAACAGGTATACCGTTTTGGATACTGTTGAGGGGGATAGCCTGTCAGGGGAAGATACCAGCAGCAGCCAAGCCTGTGGCACCACACCTGGTTCTGCTGTAGAGTAGGGTTGGGCAAAGAACAAGCCAGTAGTAGTAGTAGGGGACTCGCTACTTAGAGGCACAGACGGGCGTTTCTGTGGCTGCGATCGAGACACCAGGATGGTGCGTTGCCTCCCTGGTGCCAGGGTCAAGGACGTCTCTGAGCGGTTGCAGGACATCCTTAAGTGGGAGGGTGAGCAGCAAGAGGTCGTTGTACATTCTGGTACCAACGACACAGGTAGGAAAAGAGATGAGGTCCTGGAGTGTGAATATAGAGAATTAGGCAGAAGGCTAAAGTGCAGGACCTCGAAGGTAGTAACTTCTGGACTATTACCGGTGCCACGTGCTAGTGAGAGTAGGAATAGGAAGATTAGGTAGATGAATACGTGGCTTGAGAGCTGGTGCAGGGGATGTAGATTTTTGGATCATTGGGATCTCTTCTGGGGAGGGGAACCTGATCAAATGAGACGGGTTACACCTGAACTGGAGGGGGACTAACATCTTGCCGGGGAGATTTGCTAGAGCCACTCGGGAGGGTTTAAACTAGTTTGGCAGGGGGGTGGGATCCAAAGCAGTAGGGAGACAGAAGAGAAGGTTGAGGACAGCACAGAAGTAAGGAGAGCACATTAAATAGTAAAGGCAGTGTCAGTAATCCTAGTACCAGACAGATCAGGCAAAAGCAGAGCACAGAGCAAGGGAAGTCCAGATTAAACTGCGTTTATTTCAATGCAAGAGGCCTGACGGGCAAGGCAGATGAACTCAGGGCATGAATGGGTACATGGGACTGGGATATTATAGCAATTACTGAAACATGGCTAAGGGAGGGACAGGACTGGCAGCTCAATGTTCCAGGGTACAGATGCTATAGGAAAGATAGAACAGGAGGTAGGAGAGGATTAGGGAAAACATCACGGCAGTACTGAGAGGGGATATATCCGAGGGTACGGCCACTGAGTCTATATGGGTAGAACTGAGAAATAAGAATGGGGAAATCACTTTGATAGGGTTGTACTATAGGCCCCCAAATAGTCAGCGGGGAATTGAGGAGCAAATATGTAAGGAAATTACAGATAGCTCCAAGAAAAATAGGGTGGTAATTGTAGGGGATTTTAACTTTCCCAACATTGACTGGGACAGCCATAGTATAAGAGGGTAGGATGGAGAGAAATTTGTTGAGTGTATTCAGGAGGAATTTCTCATTCAGTACGTGGATGTCCCGACTAGAGAGGGGGCAAAACTTGACCTCCTCATGGGAAATAAGGAAGGGCAGTGACAGAAGTGTTAGTGAGGAATCGCTTTGGGACCAGTGACCATAATTCTGTTCGTTTTAAAATAGCTATGGAGAATGATAGGTCTGGCCCAAAAGTTAAAATTCTAAATTGGGGCGAGGCCAATTTTGATGGTATCAGGCAAGAACTTTCAAACGTTAATTGGAGGAGTCTGCTGGCAGGCAAAGGGACGTCTGGTAAGTGGGAGGCTTTCAAAAGTGTGTTAACCAGGGTTCAGGGTAAGCACATTCCTCTTAGAGTGAAGGGCAAGGCTGGTAGAAGTAGGGAACCCTGATGACTCGAGATATTGAGGCCCTGGTCAAGAAGAAGAAGGAGGTACATGACATGCATAGGCAGCTGGGATCAAGTGAATCCCTTGAAGAGTTTGGGGGTGTAGGAGTAGAGTTAAGAGAGAAATCAGGAGGGCAAAAAGGGGACACGGGATTGTTTTTTTTCAGATAGGGCAAAGGAGAATCCAAAGAGCTTCTACATAAAGGCCAAAAGAGTAACTAGGGAAAGAGTAGGGCCTCTTGAGTTTCAACAAGGTCATCTATGTGCAGATCCACAAGAGATGGGTGAGATCCTGAATGAATATTTCTCATCAGTATTTACTGTTGAGAAAAGCGTGGATGTTAGGCAACTTGGGGAAATAAATAGTGATGTCTTGAGGAATGTACATATTACAGAGAAGAAGGTGCTGGAAGTCCTAAAGCGCATCAAGGTAGATAAATCCCCAGGACCTCAGTCATGTCTCCCCTTAGCCTTCTCTACTCCAAAGAAAACAACTGCAGCCTATCCAGTCTCTTGATAGGTGAAACACTCTTGTCCAGGTAACAGCTTGGTGAATCCCCTCTGCCACATCTCTAGTGCAATCACTTCTTTTCTCTATTGTGAACTACACACAATACTCCAGCTGTTAATTCCTGCAAAAACCTTTGATGTAGCGCCTTATTATATAAATGTCTTCTGGAAATCCAATTATAGAACATCCACTCTTCCAATTCCTGATTTACAGCTATTTCTGGGATATTACTTGTATCTTCTATAGTGAAGACTGATGCAAAATACCAGTTCAATACATCTGCCATCTCCTTATTTTACATTATTAACTCCCCAGACTCACTTTCCATGGAACCAACGCTTACTGTGTTAACTCTTTTCTTATTTACCTGAGTGTTTACGGGACTGAACAAAAATACATTTCCTATGTTGCATCTGTCATCAGACAAATCTGTGGCAGTACGTCTCCTAACACAAACCGTAACAGAATACAAAAATATAGAGATTGTTCTATCATGATGTACAGTACAGTACAGCCAGTCAATGCGTTTCTTATAAATGAAAGGCTGAAGCACACTACCGACCTCAAGTGGCAAAAGTGAGTATTACAGTTCTTGCTTCCACGTATTTGCTTCAACTCACGCCTGTCATTCCCCCCCCCCCCCTCCCCCCGTTAAGTTCAAGTTTTACGTTTTTAAGTTTATTTACTAGTGTCATAAGTAGGCTTACATTAACACTGCAATGAAGTTACTGTGAAAATCCCTAGTCGCCACACACCGGCGAATGTTCGGGTACACTGAGGGAGAATTTAGCATAGCCAACACGTCTAATCTGCACATCTCATAGAATCATAGAAACCCTACAGTGTAGAAAGAGGCCATTTGGCCCATCGAGTCTGCTCCGACCACAATCCCACCCAGGCCCTACCCCCATATCCCTACACATTTACCCGCTAATCCCTCTAACCAATGCATCTCAGGACACTAAGGGGCAATTTTAGCATGGCCAATCAACCTAACCCGCACATCTTTGGACTGTGGGAGGAAACCGGAGCACCCGGAGGAAACCCACGCACACACGGGGAGAACGTGCAAGCTCCACACAGTCAGTGACCCAAGCCAGGAATCGAACCCCGGTCCCTGGAGCTGTGAAGCCACAGTGCTAACCACTGTGCTACCGTGCCGCCCAATCTTTTGGACCGAAGACAGCATCACTTCAATTATTCACATGATGACAAATTCAATGTTCTTTTCCCCCAAGTATTCAGAAAAACTAAAAAGTGTCCACAACACACAAGGTTATAATCCAACGTGAACTATGTTTTTATGCCAGCTTGATTCCTTACTGCTGTCATATTTGTAAATTACACAATGAATGATCCAACTGAATGGAAACATTAAATTAGTAAACTCTACAGATAGGAGCAGAAACAAGGGAGGTGGTCTCACAACATTAACTAGAGGAGAATAATAGCATGGTCCACGACGTCAAGTGCTGCAGAAATGTGGAAGGAAACAACGATGGACAACACATTGTAGTCAGAGTAAATGTGGTTCATCCCTTTGGCCTTGGCTGGGTAAAGCTGGTTGGGGTAGAACTGAAGGACAAACTGTAAGGTGAAGGGGGAGCTAGGATTATAGGGTAAAATGAAATCAAAAAAAAGGGAAAGAGAGAAGGAGGAGATAGCAACAGATGTGGTTGTATTTATGCGATTAGTTATAGAGATGAAAAGATCTGTAATCTTTTTGCACCATTTGTTGCAGGTGGAGGTGTAATGGACAGGGTTGTAATAATGTAAGGATATAAGAATTAGAAGCAGGTGTAGATCACAGAGCTCCGCCATTCCGTATGATCACGTCTGATCTTTTTTAACTCCACTTTCCCACCTACTCCTCAAATCCTTTGATTCCCCCACAAGAAAATCTATCGACCTCAGCCTTAAATATACTCAACGATGGAGTATCCCTTACCATCGAGAGCAGGCAATTCCAAAGAGTCACAACCCTCTGAGTGAAGGCTCCTTATCTCAGTCCAAAATGATCAATCCCTTCCTCTCATGATTTAGATTCTCCAGCCAGGGGAAACAACCTCTTAGTATCCACCCTGTCAAACACCTTAATCCACGGAACCCCAGAGAGTTTAGGTTCACTTTACTTGGCCCCTCATTGTTGGACAAGCCTCTTATCACAGAAAGCAGTGAACTTTTGCTGTAATGGCTCCAATGCAAGTATATACTTCCTTAGATGGAGGCTAAAACTGCACACACTACTCTCGGTGTGGTCTCACCAAAACTCTGTACAATTGTAACAATACATCTTTATTCTTGTACTTGCAATTATGGTCAACATGCTATATTGCCTTCCTGATTGTTGATGTCCCAGCATGCTAATTTCTTGCGCTGCTAGTGTGAATACATGCAAGTCTCCCCGACTGCCAACATTTAAAAGTTTCACGCCTTTTAAAATAATATCCGGCTTTTCAATTCTTGCGAACGAAATGAATAACCTCCCGCTTCCCCACCCTGCCTGCCACTTCGTCATCCACTCATACAGTCTATAATCTTTGTTTCTCTTTCCTGATATGTTGAGTATTTCCAGCATTTTTGACTTTTAGCGGAGTTTGCATTCTATTTGTCACAACAAACTTCGAAAGGTCAGGGAAGCAGAAACAATCCAAACCTCCTTTTGAAGCCAAAGTGTGATTTCCTGTGATTAGTGGGTTGAGTGATCATGAGCCGGGGTTTTCCGCCCCCATTCGTGGTGGGTGGGTTTGGTGGCAGAAGTGGAAAATATCGCGAGAAGGTCCCAGACATAAATTCAGGACATGATCATCACCTGCCTCCATCAGTCAATGGTGGGGGGCAATGGGAATGGGGGGGGAAGTGAGAATGGGGGGGCGGTGAGAATGGGGAGGCGGTGAGAATGGGGGGGCGGTGAGAATGGGGGGGCGGTGAGAATGGGGGGGCGGTGAGAATGGGGGGGCGGTGAGAATGGGGGGGCAGTGAGAATGGGGGGGTGGTGAGAATGGGGGGGCAGTGAGAATGGGGGGGCAGTGAGAATGGGGGGGCGGTGAGAATGGGGGGGCAGTGAGAATGGGGGGGCAGTGAGAATGGAGGGGGTGAGAATGGGGGGGCGGTGAGAATGGGGGGCAGTGAGAATGGGGGGGCGGTGAGAATGGGGCAGCGGTGAGAATGGGGGGACGGTGAGAATGGGGGGGCGGTGAGAATGGGGGGGCAGTGAGAATGGAGGGGGCGGTGAGAATGGAGGGGGTGAGAATGGGGGCGCGGTGAGAATGGAGGGGGTGAGAATGGGGGGGCAGTGAGAATGGGGGGGCAGTGAGAATGGGGGGGCGGTGAGAATGGGGGGCAGTGAGAATGGGGGGGCAGTGAGAATGGGGGGGTGGTGAGAATGGGGGGGCAGTGAGAATGGAGGGGGTGAGAATGGGGGGGGCGGTGAGAATGGGGTGGCGGAATGTTATTTACAGGTGCTTAACACCTGTGCCAATGATGTGCAACTAGAGCTTCTTAACCTCCCTAACCCTGCCCCCATATCTTGGTGCATCCCCTTCATCCACAGCGGTGGTGGAGGCAGCCTGCTGTCTGCCACGCCTGTGGTCTGTGATGACCTCAATGGGCATCCTCTGGAGGGCTGGGTCCTGGAGTGCCCCACCCTGCTTTTGGGGTCCTGCTGTGTGGCAGTGCTCCTCTCCTCGGCCTGTGGGGCTGGGGCTGAAGCTGGAGCTGGAGCTGGAGCAATCATAGGAAGTGGGGATTTGAATGGCGGGACACTCCCAGAGTCACCTGGATGGCTAGCCATGGAGTGTGCACCTCCTCCTCCCTGAGTGTCTGCGAGCCCCTGGCTGAGGGGCTGATGGAGTGAGCCCGAGAAGCCCTGCTTCCCCTCATGAACAATGGTTGATGACAGCGTGGCTCAGCCATTCAATGCAGCTCTTGCAACAGTGCACCGAAATCTCTACTGTGGCTGCCACCCTACCAGTGTCGGCCTCAGTGCATTGGTCTATCAACACAATCTCCTCATCCTGAAGACAGACGGATTCCTCCATCGAGCCTTGCAATCTGACGAGTGTACCAGACACCCCTTCCTGATTTTCTCCACCTTGCCTTTGGAACTCCAGCAACTGAGACATGACCAAGTACAGAGGTCCCCCATCTGACTGGGGCTCCAGCAATCCTCCAAATGCTGGCACCATGAGATGTACCTGCCTCCGCCTGCAGTGGATCTAAACGTGTGATGTACTCATCAGATTGTGATCCCTACGTCTATTCTAGGACTAGGTCCCATCGAGGTTTGTGTCTCTGCGCTGGTGCAGGATGTAGGTTCCTCTATGTTGGGGTGTGTGAACGGTATTGATTCTTCTGTGCTACTGTCAGGGCTAAAGTCAGGGACTTGGCTTGGGGACCACCTCGTTTGCTTCCCAGATGTGCCTGTGACAGAAAAGAGAGGTCATTCGTGCATGGCAGGGGCCAGAGAAACAGCATTGTTGTCTGGTGGATGTTGCAGCGCTGGATCCTCACTTGGTTTATCATCACAAACCTCACCATCAGAGCAGGAGCGGCTCACATCCTCCCTGGCCAACTGGATGGTTCTCACAAAGTCTGTGAGGACCTACAGCTCTGCCATCCCTCCAAGTTTGGGATCTTGTCATGTGCCAGCTTGTCCTGCATGAAGACAGATGAAGACAGTGTAAGCAGGCAGCATGCCAGGACAGATGATAAGGATGCTTGGCATGCATGAATGGTGAGTGGGAGCAGCGAGGTGATAAGGACAGGAAAGATGAAGATGTGTGCGGGAGAGCGAGTGGTGCTGTCCCTTGAGCTGGCAGTGAGTGAGATCCATGCGGATGTGTGATGGGTGTGTGAGTGTGTGAGTTGAAAGTGCTTAGAAGAGTGACTTACCCTGGCATTCATCCTTTTCCTGCACTGGTTGGCTGTCCTCTTCTGCAGGGCATTGGCACTGTCCACTGCCACTGGCCATTGCCTCCAAAGCTGGATTGGTCACCTTAGTTGCAGGAGCAGGGATGTCTTACTGTAATTCTACAGGGCCTGGAATATTATGTGCGGTTTTGGTCTTCTTTTCTGAAGAAGGATGTTCATGCCTTAGAGGGAGCACCGCAAAGGTTTACCAGACTGATTTCTGGAATGACAGGACAGATGTATGAGGAGAGATTGAGCCGGTTAGGATTATATTCACTGGAGTTCAGAAGAATGAGGGTGAATCTCAGAGAAACTTATAACATTCTCACAGGATTAGACAGGGTAAATGCAGAAATAATGTTTCTGAGGGTGAGGGTGTCCAGAAACAGGGACTGCAGTCTAAGGACATGAAGTAAACCACTTAGAACTGAGATGAGGAGAAATTTCTTCACCCAGAGGGTAAGCTTGTGCAATTATCTACAACAGAAACTAGTTGAGGCCAAATCATTGTATGCTTTTGAGAAGGAGTGAGATATAGCTCTTGGGGCTAAAGGGATTAATGGATATGGGGAGAAAGCAGGATCAGGTTACTGAGGATCAGCCATGATCATAATGAAAGGCAGGAACAGGCTTGAATGGCTGAATGGCCTACTGCTGAATGGTTCTGTTTTTATTTTCTGTTTTTCTGTTTCTTCGCCCAGAGCATGGGAACAGTACATTGCAGTAGGCCTCCCCTGCATGCAGCTCAATGTGGGTGCTGAATGTCGCCTGGCTCTGACAGCCAGGACTTCCCAGCGACTTCCTCGGGCTTGAGGTGTGCTAGCTGTGTGCAGGGGCGACTTTTAAATATGTCGCCTGGATCACTGAAGTGCTGAGGTGGTGGCAGGGTGGTTGAATCAGAAGCTGCTTCGCCAGTGATACAGTGTGGAACCCGCGCTTGCCAATGTTTTAGTCGAAGTGCTGCACAAGATGGCAGAAGATGCCGCTATTGCCAGGCTGAACACTGTGGTCCCTGCCCGACATTCGACTTTGCCGGTTTCTGATTCAATTCTGCCCATAAAGTCCATCCTTCAACTGTCTTCTATGGTTCGAAAAATCTGTAAAAATACTAGCTTTTTTAAAATCAAAAACTACGCTTGTGCCAGCATATTTTGATTGCTTTAAAATGTAATCCCTTCAGTATGTTTTTTTTTTGCTTCTATTTTTAAATTAGCTGCTGTGAGAAAAACAGAAACTCCAGCATGTAAACTCCTACTTGGCTTAGTGCTTTTACATGGCAGCGGTACAGAGTCCCAGAAAGACAAGACAAGACTTGTACAAACAGCAGTAGGCCAAATGTAAAACTGACAGAACTTGTAAGACCAGTAACCCCAAGGAGTTTTGAAAAGACGATTGTTTTAGTGATTTCTAGCAATTTTACATTTGCATTTTATCTGTCTGTGGAAGACCTGTGCTTTGGGGATGTGCTGGCTTGTGCACAGACCTCTCACATTGCACACATATGTCGAAGGTCTAATAATGTTGTACACTTCTGCGGGGATGAAAGATTCATATTCTCCTGAGATTTGAGATAAATTATCCTTTGTTCCTTTCACCATCAGACAAATGAAAGGTGTGAAACTGAAGCATCAAATTTAATAGCATGTTGTGTATTTCCAGGATTTCCAGCTTCTAAGTTTGATTATTCAAACCTGATTGGTTACATTCCACACAATGATTCCATTGCTTGGGCTCCAAATCCCAAGGAGCAGTACAGCAGACCAGGGATACAACGCTCCAAGCAAGCTGCTGGAAAGGAAAAAGATGTGAACTGTGTTATTTTTAATTCCATGTTTGGAGCATGTCCAGGACATGGTGAATCTGAGAAAAATGAGAGTAAGAACTTGAACCATTTCATTAAACAACACCGATTGTCCCTGTGCAATAAACAAATGCGGAATCGCTCAACTTAGCCGGTAATTACCTGGAATGATGTAAACCTCAAGATGGCAACTAATGGGGAAACTTGTTTGATGATGTGTCTGTGAAGCACCTTGGAATCTTTTATTATGTTAAAGAAACTGTAAAACTACAAATGGTTATTGTTTAAGTTTTGAGTTTATTTCTTAGTGTCACAAGTAGGCTCACATTAACACTGCAATGAAGTTACTGTGAAAATCCCCTAGTCGCCACACTCTGGCACTAGTTCAGGTACACTGAGGGAGAATTTAGCATGGCCAATGCACATCTTTCAGACTATGGGAGGAAACTGGAGCACCCGGAAGAAGCTCACGCAGACACGGGGAGAAGGTGCAGACTCCGCACAGGCAATGACTCAAACCGGGAATCGAAACCAGGTCCCTGACAGTGTGAGGCAGCAGCACTCACCATTGTGTCACCGTGCCACTCTTGTTATAAAGGTAAAGGCATTTTGACAAATTTTGTAGAGAGCAAAACATGTCTTGCACTATTTTCTAGGGTACTAGGAGAGGCATGGTGGCACAGTGGTTAGCATTGCTGCCTCACAGCGCCAGGGACACAGGTTTGATTCCTGGTTTGTGTCACTGTCTGTGCGGAGTCTGCACCTTCTCCCTGTGTCTGCATGAGTTTCTTCCGGGTGCTCCGGTTTCCTCCCACAGCCTGAAAGACATGCTGGTTAGGTGCATTGGCTGTGCTAAATTCTCCCCGAGTGTACCCGAACAGGCGCCGGAGTGGGGCACCTAGGGGATTTTCACAGTAACTTCATTGCAGAGTTAATGTAAGCTTACGTGTGCCACTAATAAATAAACTTTAAACTTTTATTTTCATCAGCCTGGTTAGTGGCACTCTCAGCTTTCAGTTAGAAGCTGTGACTCTCACATCTACTGCAAGGTGGGAGTGTATCATTGGAGGGGTGGGAATGTGAGTGGGGGTGCTTCAGGGGAGGCTGGTCACAGGAAAATGAACAAGTTTGTTTGAGAGGACAGGAGCAAACCAGGGTGGATTTTCCCTATATTTGGTAGAGCTCGATGGCAGGTGAGAAAAGCGGTGTTTGGCTCATCGATGGCGGTGGAGGGCTATTGTGCCATGTCGTTAGCCACTTAGAAAAAACATTTTCTCCACGGGATTCACGCCGGCTCCATGGCGGGCAGCCTCTGATTTACCCACCCCACCATTTCCTCATGGGTGAGCTCCATTAAAGGCCATCTCAGTGCTTACCAGCCACTTCTTGGTCCACGGGTACTCATGGTTGCAAAGAAGTCTGCCTCCAGCTTCTGGGAAGCCTCCCTCAACAGACTGCTGCATGCTGTGGAGAAGCGGCGTGATACCCTCTCCCCTCACAGGGAGGAGAGCAGCTAGCAGGATTACCAACCCAGCATGGGAGGTGGTGGCAGCATCTGCCCCCTGCACAGGAAGACAGCCATCCAGTGCAGCAAGAGGATGAATGATCTCCTCCGTCCTGCCAGGGTAAGTCACTCCTCTTATCTCAATTCACACACTCACCGACCTATCACACATCCACAGGGATCTCACTCACTGCCAGCACAAGGGACAGCACCATTCGCTCTCCCGCACACATCTTCATCTCCCCTGCAAATCCTGTCCTCATCACCTTGCTCCTCATACTCACCATCCACACATGCCAGGCATCCTTACCATTTACCCTGGCACGTGTCCTGCTTACATTCTCCCCATCTGTCTTCATGCAGGACAAGCTAGCACATAACACGAGGGAGAGATCCCAAATGTTCACCAGAGTGAAAAGTCCTCTCCAAATTCAAGGACAGAACCCTCCAGTTGGCAGAATACCGCCCTCACACCCACTTAAAATGCCAGGTTATGAAGGGTGCAGCGGACAACCATGATGCATGACAGCCTCTGCGAACCATCCTACAGGTCCCCAGCAGACAGCTCCAGGCACCAGAACATCATCCTCAGCACCACTGCTTTACCAAAGTGCAGAGGCAGCATGAGCCCCTGTTGTATCTGGGCTCAGCTACGCTCTGTGGCGTAAACACAGGTTTCATCAACCCCATCCTCAGTGGGTATGCCCTATCCCCGAGTAGCTTCAAAAACATCAGGGATCTGAGAACAGCTAAGGATGCAGTTATCTTGAACACTTTCCAGGAACAGAGCACACACCTGGAGGATGTGCTTCATGTGGTTGCAGACCAGCTGAACATTTAGGGAGTGGAATCCTTGCGGTTGATGAACTGCACTCTTTGATGTCACAGGGATCTGAGAGCTACATGAGTGTAGTCAATAGCACCCTGCACTTGTGGAAAGCCAGATATCTGGGCGAATCCCTTGGCTCTGGTTAACCTGATCCCGGTTGAAATGGATGCAGTTGTGTGCCCGAGCGAAGAGGGCATCCCTCACCTCCTTGACACACTCTTGTGTGGAGGCTTCCGAGATGCTGCAAAGGTTACCCGTGGAGCCTAGAAAGGAACCAGTCATGTAAGAGTTGAGGGCAGCTGTAATTCTCAATGCCACAGGTAAGGGGCTGCCCTTCAAGTCCCCATGGTGCCAACCCCTGCAGAAAGCTGCATGAGGGAACCACCAGTTCCATTAACGGGAGAAGTCCTCACCAACACTGGTTCTCATTCATTTGCAGGAAGGTCAGCCACCGTCTATAGACCATAGGTCATGGAAGGCACCTCTGAGTGAGCACTCTTCAGACTTGACTCCTAATTGGGTGAGGAGCACTCAGGAGATCACAGGAGCAGTTAGGGAGCCTGATGTTGCATGATAAGGGATGAGGGTTGATCCTCAAATGGGATGGGGGGGTCAGTTGTGGTGGGGAGGGGGGTCAGTTCTTGACCAGCAAGAAAATAAGCTTGCAAGGTTGGGTGGTGTGGAGAGCACACCTGCACTCCTGGCCCACAAGCAGTGCTGTAAAGGCACTAACCTCTTCTTCAAAGCTGTCCTTGGCTACTTTGAGTGCTTACCAGCCACTTCTTGGTTAGCAGAATACCGCCCTCACACCCACTTAAAATGCCAGGTTATGAAGGGTGCAGCGGACAACCATGATGCATGACAGCCTCTGCGAACCATCCTACAGGTCCCCAGCAGACAGCTCCAGGCTGTCCTGAGACTTGGGAAATCTGGCTGACCAGGATAGACCTGTAGGGCATGGGAGATGTCAGGCTCCCTCTATAATATTGTAATGTCCAACCTAAATACTGGGAGCAGACTGGCTGCCCAGCAATCCCTGTTGCTATTCCACCTGTGTTAAATCAGGAATTGAATTGGTTGGAGGTGGGTTAGGGTCCTATTTGCAATTTTAAAAATCATTACATTTCAGCCCGGCCCAACCCATCACATTGTGGGGGTTAGAATTGCCCCTAACTTGCCAATTGGAAGGCATACACTGTGGAAGTGAAGCATCATAAAAAGTTCAAGAAACTGGAAGAACTCCATTCAGTTCATTAAGACCAGCCCTTCTGCTGAGCATGTGCAATGTACCCAC
This sequence comes from Mustelus asterias, assembly GCF_964213995.1. NCBI lineage: Eukaryota > Metazoa > Chordata > Chondrichthyes > Carcharhiniformes > Triakidae > Mustelus > Mustelus asterias. Next base: position 81,430,830 of record NC_135808.1, read on the forward strand.
ATGTTTAATTTCCTGAGGGAAAGTTGTGGGTTACTGCATAATTGGGCGAAACTCCAGAATAATCATTTCCTCATGCCAGGCTGGCTCCAATCCAGAAACAACATACCCTTTCTCCTCAACCAGACACCCCAGGGTTGTAAACAAATTGACATTGTCTAGGTTGTACGTTCATTGGACCAGCATTGACAGCAGTCTCGCCAGATTACCCTGTTTGCTCTGCTTCAGAAAGATTGACAGTGCTCAGACAGAAAGGAAAAAGATTCATTTGAGTCAAATAATTATATAAAACAACTGAGATACAGGAAGAAGTGACAGAGGAGCTCATTCTAATCCATGGGTTAAAAAATGCTGTTTTTTGCCGCATTCTTAAGCAATCCATAATCATTCTGTAGGCTGGTAGAACCCCTGACACCGGAAAGCATTCAGGTGCCAGTGTGTGTTTGCATGCTCATCAATTATACCCAACAACATCATTTGACAAGTGAAGGAGTACTTGGCTAAACTCCTTGGCTGTGAGAATTACGTGCTGAGCTAATGTTCCTGTGAGTAACTGGAAACTACTTCTAAAGTCTCCGAAGAATAAGGAATATTAACTCTTCAATATCATTTTATTAAGTGTGATACACCATATAACTGTCAACCAGCAAGATGTAAACTCAAGTTTTAAAAGTGCCCCTTTCTCAAACTTCACTGTTCCAGTTGAAAGTAGCTTCTCCAATTCTAAATCAGATCGCCATATATCAGATCAAACTAAGATACTTAAGAAGAAAAATATAGACTCAACCAAGTACAGTGATGCCAGTACCTACAGAATGGATTGCCCTGTTTACTGTACTCACAGGGCAATACGGTGGTATAGTGGTTGGCACTGCTGTCTCATGGCGCCAGGGACCCAGGTTCAATTCCGGCCTTGGGTGACAGTGTGGAGCTTATGCATTCTCCCCGTGTCTGTGTGGGTTTCCTCTGTGTGCTCCAGTTTCCTCCCACACTCCAAAGACGTGTAGGTTAGGTGGAATAGACAATGATAAAATTGCCCCTTAGTGTCCCAAGATGTGTAGGTTAGTGGATTAGTGAGGTAAATGTGTAGAGTTACGCGAATAGGATGGAGGAGAGGGCCTGGGTTAGATACACTGACAGAGAGTCGGTACAAATTCAATGGGCTAAATGGCCTTCTTCTGATTTGTACTTGACCGAGAGTTCAACTGTATTGTGGGGATTTTATGAAACTGGTACAGGTTGACACAATTTCATCTCACACACTAACCAGCTGGCCAGTAGATATCACTTGCTCCAACATTTACTAATCTCATCTTGCAACACAGTCATTATTTAGTGATAGCTAAATAACAGCAGTCCAATTAGTCAACCCAGAAAACGTCCTGCAGAGCACGCTATCTCTGAGAATTACACAATGAGGAGTCTTCCCAGTGGCTGCTGCCGTTGCTTTCTATACAACATAAAACCCAGTCGTCACAACCTCAAAGTTCAAGTTTGTAATGATCCTTGAACTCTTGGTCAACTAAAAATCAAATGCTAATGAATAATAACAACAAAAGAATACTTGAAAAACTCACCAGCAGGTCAGGCAAATAAACAGAGTTAATGGCCGGAATCTTCACAAATAAATGACTACAGTATCATATGATGAGAAAACCGGAGCAATCCATGCCAGTTTGTCCAGCGCGGATCCCACCACAATCGTCCCAAACTTAGTCATTTCTTGGCAGAATGGTGAGTTGCGTGCCAGTTCTGGGAGGGGAGAGGCCTAAACGCGTCACTGAGACCAGCTGCAAAGCGAGCAGGCACTGTTTTCAAAGGGCACCCCGATCTCACAGTGCACTGGAAGACCCCCTCCCTCCCCGCACAGACATTGGACACCTCCCACCTCCTCATTGGTGACATATTTCCCCACCCCCTACCCGACATGGATCACCAGCATCGGGGCAATGGGGCCCTCCCAATGGGTCCCCCTTCATAAGCTCTGACATGCCCCCCTTCATGCCCCACCCCTTCATACCCCACCCCTTCATGCCCCACCCCTTCATACCCCACCCCTTCATACCCCACCCCTTCATGCTTCATTCTTCACTACCTCCCCCCCAGGGCTCTTTTTCACAGCCCCCCACCGCCCCCCCCCCCCCGCCACTGGCAGTGCCCAACTGGCATTGCCAGGATGCCAGGTGGGAACAGCTAGATGGGCACTGCCCAGCCAAGTCCCCAACCACCCTGGGGCATCGATGACCTCTGAGCTTCCCGGTATGGCCATCACGCCTGGCCTCCGCTAGTGCTAGATCCTGGGAGATGGGAGAATCCGGTGTTGAATGGGCTAAGCATATTTAAATGGTACTTTAAATCTGCTAATCAGCCTTGCGCCTTTTCTGGGCACCATCCAGCTTGCGCCAGTAGAAAGGGACCGGGACAATTGCAAACCATTTGGCGCCTGACTTAAAACCTGTTTTTAGAGCCACACGCAATTTTCCAGGGTTGGCGCGATCTGCGCCAGGCGCGGTGAGGCCAGAAACTGCCTCAAAACTTTCAGATGGAGTGACCCTTCATCAGAAAGCTCTGATAAAAAACCTGAGATGCTAAATTTTGTTCCTGTCTACAGCCTGACTGCTGAGCTTTTCCAGTATTTTTGTTTTTATTTCAGATTTCCAGCATCTGCAGTATTTTGCTTCTGTATGAGTGCTGCGGACCAAGTTTCCAACTGGCCCCGAAGCCACACTGGTGTCATAGACAGTAACTTCCTGCTAAGATTTACACCGGTAGTTGCCGCAACTTAATGTTAGGATATCATGAGCTCCTATTTAAACGGCACGATTGTAAGTGCATGTCATGCCATTAAACTTGATTCCTTTCATTTAAGGAGCTCCATCATTTCCATATGTATATGTATGCATTATTTCAACATGCCGCAAATCAAATCCATTGGAGGTGGAGACAGTTCCATATGGTGAACTTCTGCTGGCTGAGGGACCAAACCTTGAGAAGCAGGTTCTGCCACAGATTGGTTATTAGGTGTCATTGCGGCTGTTGTTTACGGCACTGTTTTACTTGCCAAGCTGCCGTAGCCACAGACTATCACGGTGCTGCACGCTGGCCCACAGATGATATCGTCATTTTCCTCTGTCATCAATAGGATCGCCCAATTGCAAAAATTGATGTCTGGAGCCATTATGTTACACTTGCAAGGGGAGCTTTGAGTGTCCTACTGGCCATCTGGCACCAGCTACCTCCCCATACAGACAATCCTTGGATATGTGACTGTCATCCATCCCGAAAACATGCCTGAGCCAACAAAGTTCCCTCAGCTTGTTGCGTGCTAACATACCTGGGAGATTTACCTTTGAAAGGACTTCCACATTCGTGATTTTGTCCTTCCATGAGATTCCTGGGTGACAGTTTTTGAGCTTCTTTTCAAGATAGCTGAAAGTTGTTTATGTTTCACAGCCATACAACAAAGAGGCCTTTATAAACCAGTACCTTGGTCCTAACAGTCAGTTTGATGTGATTATGCATGTTCTGTGAGTTGGTCAAAGATAGCTATTTGTCCAATGTGTGTACTGAGTTTTGTATCAAGAGTCAGTTTGTCTGTTACAATGGAACAAGGCAGCAGAATTTCCTGACTACTTCCAGCAGTTATTTAGAATGATCAAGGATGGAGATGTGACATCTTGTCCCATAATCATGGTTTCCTGTTGCTCATAGTCATGGAGAACAAGTTATATTCATGGGAGAGGAACAAGTTTCCTACTGTCCTCATCCATACAGATTAAGATGTGATCTAGTTTTGTTTTAACTTTCAGGCTGGACAGATTGTAGAGCTTGCTGCCTGGCCCAATGTGCAGGTAAACTCCTTTCAGAGCTGCAAGAAAGACAAACGCTAGGAGCATGGAACAGAAAAAATCAAACAAAGTGGAGACTAAGGGCCCGATTTTAGGGTGTGAAATCGCGGTAAAGTTGGGCGCCGGGCCTATACCGCGATCTGCACCCGATTCCAAGCAGATCGCGGCTTTACCGACACCCGATTCGGGCGCGGGCCGGCCACAACCATCTCTCTCGCTCTCTTGCCCCTGCAGGGAAGAGTAATCTGTGGCTGGTAGTGTACCAGTGATGGTGTATCCCTTTACAGGCCCAGCTTGGTCCTTCTCCAGTGTCTCCTCTTGGACTTGTACTGATCTTGTAGCTGGTTTTCATGCAGATCCACTGTGGAATCGGCCAGTTCTGCTTCATCTTCTTAGTGAGGAATCGCTTCACCCTGAAGGGTTTTGTGGGATGGCATGGCCGCACGTCCACTCCGGCAGGAGGGATTCGTTCCTCCGGTGGGGAGGAGGGATTGCCCGCAGAGTGGTGGCGGACCCCCCTGCCCCCTCCCTCCCCACCGATCGGCCGCAGACTGGCAGCGGAACCCCCCCCCGACCAGAGAATGATCTGGGTCCCGCCCCCCCCTCTCCTCCTCCCACCACCACCACCCCCTTTTTTTCTTTCGCAGCCGGGCGCGCTCTGTCAGATTTTTTTCGAACTGCGCATGCGCAGTTCAGAGCTCCGATCGGTCCACCAGCGCTAAGCCCCGCCCACAGCGCGAATCGGACCGGTGCCGGCAAAATGCGTATGGGCGCGCTGGAAAGAGGATTCCAGGCGCGGATCTATTTGACACCCAGATTCGGTACTTACACTCAAAATGGTAAAATCAGGCCCTAAGATGAAGTCCTGCTTCACTTCATTCTCCACCCTGAAGCTGATGCCAGCAAACTGTACAATGCAATGTGTGTGGTCCTGAAACGAGAGGATGAAACTGAGGAGTTTTGGTGGACAGCCAATTTTCCCCTTAGAGTCCAGTCTGCCTTCAGTGTAGAATGCTTTAGTGAGAACTACAAAGGCAAGGTAACGAGGCATAATCTGTTCCCTAAGCTCCTCTTGTAGCTGGCATGTGGAGATGATCATGTCTACCGTAGATCTGTCAGCATAGAAAGCACACTGTGCTTCGAGTTACACTCGGTTTGCAAGGAGCTGGAGTAGATGGAGATGGTGGGCGGGATTTTCCAGCCTTGCTTGCCCCAAAACCGAAAAATCCCACCCGAGGTCAATGGACCGTCTGCCCCTCGCTCGCTCTGATTTCCGTGGCGGGCGGAAACGCAAAATTCCGGCTGGTGTCTCTCTTATAGTGACATGTTAATACAGAAATAATACAGAGGGCAACAATTGTGGAAGGTAACTCTTTTACAATTGATTTGACTTGTTGTCCCTGGCTGCGTATTTAATGCTTTTAAAAAGTTTATTTATTAGTCACAAATAAGGCTTACATTAACACTGCAATGAAGTTACTGTGAAATTCCCCTAGTCGCCACAGTCCGGCACTTGCTCGGGTCAATGCACCTAACCAGCACAACTTTCAGAATGTGGGAGGAAACCGGAGCACCCGGAGGAAACCCACGCAGACACGGGGAGAATGTGCAAACTCCACACAGACGGTGACCCAAGCCGGGAATCAAACCCAGCTCCCTGGCGCTGTGAGGCAGCAGTGCTAACCACTGTGCTACCGTGCCGCCCGAACAACCTCTATCAATCTTGTAGATGATTAAATGAGATTGCTCCATTTTTTACATGGATTGGAAGGAACACGTTTGTCGCTAACTTATTAACATAACCACTTTCTGTGTAATTATTTCACTTAAATCCATCTCTCTTTTTCATCTCATACATTATATTTAACAAGTTAAGTAGGATAGTCTGGTTAACACAAACAGAATATCGTAGACACAGTAAATCAAATTAAAAAGCCGTGGCTCAGTGGTCGCACACTTGCCTCAGGGCTGTGGGTTCAAGTCCTCCAAAAGAGATTTAAGCACAAAATCTAGGCAGATACTCAGCACAGAACTGATGGAGCGCTGTACATTAAACCCAGGCCCTGTCTGCCTTCTCAGATAGGTGTAAGAGATCCCATTGCATTATCTTGCAGACGAGCAGGAGAGTTATGCCTGGTGTCTTGGCCCATATTTATCCCTCAACCAACATCCCAAGAACAGACTATTTGGGTATGTTCACATCTCTGAGCGAATTAGCTGCTGTGTTTCGTGCATTGTAACAGGGACAGCACTTCAACAACCATGGCTGCGTGCACTTTCGGACCTCCTGAGGCTGAAAGCTGTTGCATCAATGTAAGTTGAGCAATTTTCCAGTCTCACGATGAGGGGTCGGGGGAGGGCATGGCTGAAAAATCCAGTGAGCTATTCAAATGTTCGCTGACTTCAGTGGGACTAGAAAATATGGCCAGCAGGAGGAACTGTAAAATTCCGACCTTTGTTTTCATGATGAAGGGAGTGGACGATTTATCTGTGGCTGTTGGCTTTTAGCATTGTTAAAATTAATCATAACCAGTGCTAATAATTGAGGCATTAAGCTCCCGATAGAAAGTTAAACACTCTACCATGTATTGTTCAAGCACGCTGGCTACATAAATAACAATGAAAAATGACCATGGGAATGATTTGTAGAGATGGAACATTCCCTCCTAGTAACATTACAATAGAAGGATAGCACAAGAAGCAGGGGGCAATGGAGGGAAAGTATAGACGCTGACTCAGTTGTGTTATCCGTGCTATTTTATTGTCAACATTTCTGAGAAGGGAGGGCGTGGGAGGAAGGGGAGGTGGGGAGGAGTGGCAGTACGGGAGTGGGGGTGAGGCGGAGAATGGGGAGGAAATCACAAAAAAGGCAATCATCATTTCTTAAAGAGGAGATGCACTCTGGCTGCAGTCAATAAGCAAGTCATCTGAAAAAAGGAATTTCTGCAAGACCTTCACAATGGCCCCCACATTCTTCGATGTTATAAAGGAGCCCCTGGCCCAGGTGGTGGATGAGGAAGAAAGTTTGGTTTCCTATCCCAGGGGGCAAAAAGCCTTGCAAGCAACAGCTCTATCACTGTTGGGAAGAGGGTGAGAAGGAGGTCTAATGCCAGCAGATTTGTTATCAGGAGATGACTGCAATGCAATTAGTTCGGTGACTTTCTGTGGGCTACCAGTGGAAGATTCCCACTCTCTGCTCAAAGCTGATTACTTGCAATACACCCTTCCCATTTTCCTTCACAAATGGTGGCACAGTGGTTAGCACTGCTGCCTCACAGCATCAGGGATCTGGGATCGATTCCCAGCTCGGGTGACTGTGCGGAGTCTGCACGTTCTCCCCGTGTCTGCATGGGTTTCTTCTGGGTGCTCCGGTTTCCTCCCACAGTCTGTAAGATGTGCAGGTTAGGCGCATTGGCCATGCTAAATTCTCCCTCAGTGTACCCAAACAGGAGCCGGACTATAGCGACTAGGAGATTTCACAGTAACTTCATTGCAGTGTTAATGTAAGCCTTCTTGTGATACTAATAAATAAATAGGGCGGCACGGTAGCACAGTGGTTAGCACTGCTGCTTCACAGCTCCAGGGACCTGGGTTCAATTCCCGGCTTGGGTCATTGTCTGTGTGGAGTTTGCACATTCTCCTCGTGTCTGCGTGGGTTTCCTCCGGGTGCTCTGGTTTCCTCCCACAGTCCAAAGATGTGCGGGTTAGGTTGATTGGCCATGCTAAAATTGCCCTTAGTGTCCTGGGATGCGTAGGTTAGAGGGATTAGTGGGTAAATATGTAGGGATATGGGGGTAGGGCCTGGGTGGGATTGTGGTTGGTGCAGACTCGATGGGCCGAATGGCCTCTTTCTGTGCTGTAGGGTTTCTAAGATTCTAAGATAAACTTGAAAAACTTTAAACAATTGTACAATCACTGCACCGAACAACACCCCCTTCTCCTTCTCACACAATCTGTACTTCCTACCATCACATTATTGCAACACTTACTCCCCCATTATATACAAACTAGTTCATCACGATAAGTTTATTTTTTAAATACTTCAGAAGCATGTAATTCTTTTTTCTTTTGCAGGAGAAGGTCATGCAGAACACTGAGACAAGAGGCTGCCATTGGAGATATTTGAACGTCCTGTCTTTGTGGAAGAAAATATGTTGGTTATTGCAGCAGTGGCAATCCCATGATCGTGGAGACTGGCAATGCTGGAGGAGACATCGCACAGATCCTTTTCACACTTTAACCTCTTTTTCCCTTTCATATCTTTATCTCAGCCCGCACACAGCATGGCGTAGTGTCGCTACTAGTGTCTGCTATCCCATCACATTAATCTTTGGTTAATCAATGCGTAATCTTTGTCCCCATCTTTCAGGTGTTGAAGACGTACCAGCCAAAATTCTCAGACCTTACCCATCGCTGGGATTATCCGTTCCCGCTGTTGTGGACGGAGATTTGGCTGAGCGCCAGATTCTCTCTTCTTGCTGGCAGTGGTGGAGGGGTGTGTGAGACTGGATCTGACCTTAGCAATCACCAGCTCAGATAATGGCATCACATCTACATTAGAGGTGAGACTAGCAGAGGTGACTCAGTGGGCGTAAGTGTTGAGAAGATAGCACAGTTTCCAGCCTGAAAGAGAGTAAATTTCTATACTAACTCCCTACACAGGACTCAGATACTGACTTAGAGGGTTCAGGTTATTGTAGAAGGTGGATGAGCTCCTACCAGGAAATCCAAGGTGCCCAGGCAGTCTGTCGATGAATTTCAGCACAATGGTTCATAACATGAAAGAAGCCAGCTCTGACTTGTTTCAAGGATTTCTCAGAGCTTGGAGTCCATCGTGGTAAAAATGAACCGAATAGTCAGCCCCATAAACACACACTACCATGACTCGGGGGGCCAATGTTGACCTGGGCCCTCGTGTACCACAGCAGCCCTGCTCTAGTTTTGTGCAGAACCATAGAACCATAGGGGCGGCACGGTAGCACAGTGGTTAGCACTGTTGCTTCACAGTTCCAGGGTCCTGGGTTCGATTCTCGGCTTGGGTCACTGTCTGTGTGGAGTTTGCACATTCTCCTCGTGTCTGCGTGGGTTTCCTCCGGGTGCTCCGGTTTCCTCCCACAGGCCAAAGATGTGTGGGTTAGGTTGATTGGCCAGGTTAAAAATTGCCCCTTAGAGTCCTGGGATGCGTAGGTTAGAGGGATTAGCGGGTAAATATGTGGGGGTAGGGCCTGGGTGGGATTGTGGTCGGTGCAGACTCGATGGGCCAAATGGCCTCCTTCTGCACTGTAGGGTTTCTATGATTCTATGATCTAGTGTTATCCCAGGAGAGTGGCGTTAGCTTCATGGAAGACCCTTCTGTCCTCTCAATGATGGGAACCTTCTCCCCTACCAGCCACTCTGTCAGTGCCCTTGTTAGTGCTGCAGAGCCTGCTGGGCCAGACTGCCCGGACCCATGACTAGTCTGCAGCTGGGCTCTCTTGGTCCAGGGCTGCCCAAGATCTTCTCCATGGCCATCTGAAATGTCCTCAGTTGAAACTCATCCACCTTCCCTCACCCAAGCTGCAGCTGCTGGGGAAAACACAGTGTAAGCGCGCTGGAATATGCTCTCAGAGGTTACACAAGGACGATTCTTCATTATCTCATTAAATATTTGACACAGATGGAATTTGAAATCATAGAATCCTACAGTGCAGAAGGAGGCCATTCAGCCCATCGAGTCTGCACCGACCACAATCCCACCCAGGCCCTATCCCCATAACCCCATGCATTTACCCTAGCTCATTCCCCTAACACTAAGGGGCAATTTAGCATGGCCAATCCACCTAGCCCACACATCTTTAGAGTGTGGGAGGAAGCAGGAGCACCCAGAGGAAGCCTACGCAGACACGGGGAGAATGTGCAAACTCCACACAGACAGTCACCCAAGCCAGGAATCGAACCCGGATCCCTGGCAGCAGTGCTAACCAGTGTGCCACCGTGCTGCCCATGGTTCTTGAGTACACTGTGTTTTGGTTTTTAATAGTTGTGGTGATGGGAGAACAAGATTTATAAAGCTGGATTAAAGGAAAGTAATTGGATGGTGAGAGGAAAGGTGGTGATAATTAAGATTGTGTGGCTGTTGATATTCTGGGGGTGAGAGGGATGGTTCTCCTGAGGTACTCTTGGATGAGCTACTCTCCAAGAGATTCTTGCTGCTCTGATTATTGCAAATTGGCACAGTAAATAACCGTGAATCTGGATACATTGATCGGGACTGTCTTGCCTTGAAGGTCTCAGCAGCTGAAGCATTACTTGAACACTCTCTGCTCAGTGATAACTCCGATGGCAGCAATGAATCTTGTTGCACACCAGCTCTGCCACTGTGCCTGGTTCCTGACAGCAATCATGATGCAGGGAATTCCTCCCATTGCTCAGCAGACAGCCAGCAACCTGCCAGTGTAATTGGAATAAAGTCAATACAGAGGACAGTCACGGGATAAATGAATCAGGACTGCTGGCAGAACACAGGAACAGATGCCTGTGACTGTAAATGTTAAGGAAGTGGAGTTCCTCCCTATTCAAAAAGATGCAGACCGACAAAGGTGAGTGTGCAAGGCAATGTATGTGTAACATATGGCTTCCTGTACCTGGGGGTGCGTGCATTATGGAGGAAGCTTAGTGCTCTCTTGTCCTCCTTCATTCTGTTTTTAGTGAAAGGAGGGGGCTGAAGGGTGGATCAGTAAATTTGCTGATGACACCAAGATTGGTGGAGTAGTGGATGAGGTGGAGGGCTGTTGTAGGCTGCAAAGAGACATAGATAGGATGCAAAGCTGGGCTGAAAAATGGCAGATGGAGTTTAACCCTGATAAATGTGAGGTGATTCATTTTGGTAGGACAAATTTAAATGTGGATTACAGGGTCAAAGGTAGGGTTCTGAAGACTGTGGAGGAACAGAGAGATCTTGGGGTCCATATCCACAGATCTCTGAAGGTTGCCATTCAAGTGGATAGAGCTGTGAAGAAGGCCTATAGTGTGTTAGCTTTTATTAACAGGGGGTTGGAGTTTAAGAGCCGTGGGGTTATGCTGCAACTGTACAGGACCTTGGTGAGACCACATTTGGAATATTGTGTGCAGTTCTGGTCACCTCACTATAAGAAGGATATGGAAGCGCTGGAAAGAGTGCAGAGGAGATTTACCAGGATGCTGCCTGGTTTGGAGGGTAGGTCTTATGAGGAAAGGTTGAGGGAGCTAGGGCTGTTCTCTCTGGAGCGGAGGAGGCTGAGGGTAGACTTAATAGAGGTTTATAAAATGATGAAGGGGATAGATAGAATGAATGTTCAAAGACTATTTCCTCGGGTGGATGGAGCTATTACAAGGGGGCATAACTATAGGGTTCATGGTGGGAGATATAGGAAGGATATCAGAGGTAGGTTCTTTACGCAGAGAATGGTTGGGGTGTGGAATGGACTGCCTGCAGTGATAGTGGAGTCAGACACTTTAGGAACATTTAAGCGGTTATTGGATAGGCACATGGAGCACACCAGGATGATAGGGAGTGGGATAGCTTGATCTTGGTTTCAGATAAAGCTCGGCACAACATCGCGGGCCGAAGGGCCTGTTCTGTGCTGTATTGTTCTATGTTCTATGTTCTATGTACTGTAGCTGTTCCTCCTGACATTGAGAGCTCTGGGAACCTCCTTATGACACCACCTGCTACAACCAATAAGGAGGCTGGTGCTTAAAAGTTATGGGTCACAATGACCTTGACAATCTCAGCTCGTGCTGTTCATGGCTTGATTCGAGGCTTGAGTTGTGCCTGCAGCAGTAGTTCAGGGATAGCCTCTAGTGAAGTTAAGATTGAAGTGGTCTCTGAAGACCCACTGTGGGTATGGTCTTCTATGTTATTCATTTCTCTTCCTCCAGTTGATCCTGCTCTCTCCTTTTTGCTTGACTGCTCCAACTCACCATCCAGTCCCAAAGCCAAACCTACCAGACCTGCCAGGAACTTAGTGATATGTACCTGTATGCCATAGCACTGTAAAAGTGTGCAACAAGCTTAATGTGGGACTGGAGAATAGCATTGCCTGTGGTATGATGTATAGAATCCCTTGGTAAGAGAATCTGGAAGGAAAACAGTCTAAAAAGAGCCTCTGTAAGTAAGCAGCCAATCTGCATAGAGCCAGCACCATGGATGCCAATATCTGGAATCTGTGCACAGTTAAAGACTAACAATGAAAAGTTCATGTTTAAATATAAAAGCCTCAAGATCTCCTCATTGAAACATTTAAATAACCCTGAATATAAACAGCACCATAAATGCAACAAAGAATGCAGTAACGCCTGTTAGCAGAAATCAGTTGTAGAAGACAAAGAATAGACAAAATAACACCCCAATTTTAACTCGGCATCTAAAAAGGCAAGCCAACGCTTATTGCGTTGGACTGCATGAGCCCTTTGAATAGCATTGCTGAAGAGTCCTTGTTCACTGATAGCACCATGATTTGCTGAGTGAGTTTATATTATGGAGAGGCAGATAATGGAGAAGGCCAATTTTACAAACGGGTCCTGCCACAAGTCTACACCCTTACTTAAATACAATAGATCCACTGAATGATTCCAACGTGTATGGTAAGGCCCATGGAGGAGCCAGATCCAATATGGTGGGTCCTGAACTTCTGACATGGAATGAGCATGTGTACCCTTCCTGTCATATTGGTTTCTTAGGCATCAGGCTTACGCCTGTAAAATCTGTGTGGCACAGATTAATTTCCAGACCGATATTTTAAGTCTTTTAAGCCAAAATATAGTTTAGGCGAGAAATAAAAATCCAAGAGTTCTTGAATAAATTATAATAGTGAATGAATCTCTTTTCTGACCTGCACCTAACATTAAAATGAAGATGAAATCTGCATACTTCTTCCTCTGTAAATCTCCACAGTTGAGATTAATTACATATAAATAAAAGGGAATTACATGACAGACAGTAATTTATTGTGACAGCATTAATTGTGCTTGTGTATTTAAGCCGTGATAACTGGATCACTGCTTTTCTCCACCGATTTCCAGTCACAGAGTATCTTCAGCTCACTCTGTAACCCCTCCAGTCATGTGAAAAGAGGAAAATTACAGAATTTGTTTTGCTCAATTCCCGAATTTCCTTTTGGAAAGGGAAAGACGTGCTTGGCTGTCTGAAGGCGGTGACGTCGAGTTTGAAAACTCGAGTTGAATTCGACCCAACGTTTTACGTTCCTAAAAAAATACACACATTCAGAGAGAATGTAAGGAGAGAGGGCTGCTGTGGAGTACAGCTGCTTTTCGCCTGTGTTTAATCAATGATTGCACTTCCCATTGTGCAATATCACCAGCGCATTCGTGATCAGAGGCTTTTCAAAATACCTGATCAACATCAGGAAATGAGAGTAACTCTGAGTCACACTCAGTGCTGTGATTTAACCATGTCCTGAGCTCCTACAGTTCACCTTTGTTACTGAAGTGAGCTATTGAAACAGGGAGGCCGCTGCAGAGAGAGTTCAACTTGAGTTTGTCTGGGGGGATGGGTGCTTACGCTATAATCCCTTGTGATTTCTTAGCTCTCAGTTTCTCAAGCCAGGCTGTCTTCTCAATGAGCTGCAAATATAGTCGCATGAACAAACAAATAAGTGGTCTGGGGAAATCCTACATTTGTAAAAGTGACAGTATATTTTCTGTCTGAATCACGCGGGGATGATTATATTGTTATTACAAATTCTCCATTACAGAATAGGTCTGTAAATGAGGCTGGCAGAATGTTGCTGAGTGGTCAACAAACACCAAGGCCAAAAAGCCAACCGCACCGCCCAGGCCCAACAACAGACCCTCATTCATTTTTTTAGGAACACGATCAGCCCAAAGATGTGCAGGTTAGGTTGATTGGCCATGCTAAATTGCCCCTTAGTGTCCCGGGATGTGTACGTTAGAGGGATTAGCAGGGTAAATATGTGGGGTTTCGGGAGATAAGGCTTGGGTGGGATTGTTGTCGGTGTAGACTCAATGGGCCAAATGGCCTCTTTCCTCACTGTAGGGTTTCTGTGATTCTATGATGGTTCTATGATCTGTATTATTTTTGCTCGGCTTGGTGTCTCACTGGCATGAAAAAAAGAAATGACTAGCATTTATGTGGTTCATTTCAAGATCACAGGATATCCCAAAAGGCTTCACAGTCAAGGAAGTACTTTTGATAGGAGTCACTCATGGGGTTGCAATATAGGAAAAAAGGCAGCCAACTTGCATGCTACAAGGTCCTACCAAACAGCAACGTGATAATGACCAGATAATCTGTTTTTGTGGTGTCAATTGAGGGATAAATATTGGACAGGACATTAGAGATAACTCCTCTGCTCTTCTTCAAGATGGTGGATGGACTCTATGTCCACCTGAGAGGGCAGATGAATATTCTGTCTGATGCTTCATCTGCAAAGTGGCATCTTCAACAGTGCAACATTTCTTCAGCACTGCACTGGAATGTCAACCTTTAATTTTGTGCTCAGTTTCCTGAGCACAACCTTCTGGCTCAGAGGCAAACATGTTATCAACTGATTATCCACAACCAAGGTCAACAAAAAGCACATAGCTACAGTAACCATTTGGCAAATATGGACAGTAGAATCCCTACATTTAGGGACAAATGTTTCTTACCTAGGTTCAGCGGGCTTAGCAAAAAAATGATGTTTGGTATGTATGAATATTCTTTGCAGAGTATTAGTAAACTTGCCACTACTTTCCCAACAAATTGCTATTGATTGCGGAATGGACTTGCAAAACTATTTGGAGTTGCATGTAAGGAATCCCAACCCTCTGTGGCCACACTGGCTGGTCAATCATCGTAAGAAGCCTCACAACACCAGGTTAAAGTCCAACAGGTTTATTTGGCAACACTAGCTTTCGGAGTCTTAAGCTCCTTCCTCAGGTGAGTCTTCCGGAGTCTCAAGCTCCTTCCTCAGGTTGACTCACCAGAGAAGGAGCTTGAGACTCCGAAAGCTAGTGCTGCCAAATAAACCTGTTGGACTTTAACCTGGTGTTGTGAGACTTCTTACTGTGCTTAACCCAGTCCAACGCCGGCATCTCCACATCATGGTCAATCATCAACAGGATAGTGCGGTTACTTGTTGACTGAAGTCTTGCATTATCAAATGTGCCATAAAGAGGTAAGTTGGTTCCGGTTTTCCACCACTCGGCCTGTCATTTTACAGTCAAGGAGTGTTGCTTAATTTAAGTTGATGGACAACCAAGCATAATGGGCCTGTGATTTCCTCACGAGCACTGCCTTGCATCACTAGTTCTTGCTGAGGGCATCTGATTGGGAAATGGTTTGTGCTTGGGAATCAATTTGTTTTTTTCACCCAATTGCTCAAGCACGATGATACAATGATATATACCCCTCAACTTCATTTGCAATTCTTTATTTCAATTGCTTTGATATTGTTACCCAGCAAAAATAATGTTATCAATCTCAGTTTTATGGACGGCACGGTGGCACAGTGGTTAGCACTGCTGCCTCACAGCGTCAGGGACCTGGGTTCAATTCTGGCTTCGGGTCACTGTCTGAGTGAAGTTTGCACGTTCTCCCAGTGTCTGCATGGGTTTCCTCCAGGTGCTCCGGTTTTCTCCAAAACTCCAAAGATGTGCAGATTAGGTTGATTGGCCATGCTAAATTGCCCCTTAGAGCAGGGGAGTTAGCAGGGTAAATACATGGGGTTATGGGGATAGAGCCTGAGTGGGATCGTTGTCGCTGCAGTCTTGATGGGCCGAATAGCCTCCTTCTGCACTGTAGGGATTCTATGATTCTTATGAGAGTTTCAACATAGCCTTCTGGGGAAGAAAGTTTCCGCCTTAAGTGCTGGAAGCATCACTTCTTCACTTTTCAACTTGCTTGAAGCGAATGCCAAAACATATTAACCTTTATACCGGCTTTTAGTGATTTATGCATATGGGCAAATAAATCCCTTTGTTTATTCATAACTTTAAATAAAGAAAATTGTTTGATTTGAAGTTTTCTGGTTCAAGGTGGATGAGCTCAAACTTCCTTGCATTGAATTCCAGCTGCCATAAAGGTTTTACCTACGCCCTTAGTCTGTTTGCCCCTTTGTAACTTTCGATTCCCACCTACCCGCTTCACTTTGCCTCTGAACTTGGTCTAATCTGCAAACTTTGATGTACAACTTCCTGCTATTTCATCCAAATCCTTTAATGAGAAAGTAGTTTAGCCGTACAGCACTGGTTTTGCAGCAGGCCTAACTTATATGTAGGCACAGATTATGCCTTCATTGAACCCCACAAAAATGTTGCTGCAAATATTTAATAGTACATCAAGCTTCTTGGTCATCTCAACTTCATAGAAATCATAGAAACCCTACAGTGCAGAAGGAGGCCATTCGGCCCATCGAGTCTGCACCGACCACAATCCCACCCAGGCCCTACCCCCACATATTTTACCCGCTGATCCCTCGAACCTACGCATCCCAGGACTCTAAGGGGCAATTTTTTTTAACCTAGCCAATCAACCTAACCCACACATCTTTGGACTGTGGGAGGAAACCGGAGCACCCGGAGGAAACCCACGCAGACACGAGGAGAATGTGCAAACTCCACACAGACAGTGACCCGAGCCGGGAATCGAACCCGGGACCCTGGAGCTGTGAAGCAGCAGTGCTAACCACTGTGCTACCGTGCCGCATGTTTCCAGAATAGTGTCAAGTAGTGCCTAACCAGGGTCCAAAACAAAGGACTGCAGTAGAGTAATTGAAATAATTCGATATTAAGACTGATACGAAGAGGAGCATTAATAGCTTTGAAGTAGACAAGAGTAATTATTAGAGCTCTTTCTCGGCATGATAGAAAACGTAGCCAATACATAGGTACAATGGGTACCGTGGTAACCAAACTGCCAATCTCGGGGAGATGGTGGCGCAGCGGTATTGTCACTGGACTAATAAGCCAGAGGCCCAGAGTAATGCTCCCACCACGGCAAGAAAATAAATCTGAATGAAAAGTCTAATGATGACCATGAA
This sequence comes from Mustelus asterias, assembly GCF_964213995.1. Lineage (NCBI taxonomy): Eukaryota > Metazoa > Chordata > Chondrichthyes > Carcharhiniformes > Triakidae > Mustelus > Mustelus asterias. The sequence continues at coordinate 81,447,697 of NC_135808.1, forward strand.
ACCACTGTCGATTGTTGTAAAAACTCATCTGGTTCACGAATGTTCTTTAGGGAAGGAAATCTTCTATCCTCACCAAGCTCTTAAATGGCCTACTCAGTTCAGGGGCTAGCCCATTAAAAGAAACCTCAAGACTTAAAACTTAATGACTTTCACAGAATCAATGAGCAAACCTAATTAGGCTGTTAGAGCCACAGACGCATAGGCTTAGATCATAGGCATTCCTATTTTCCCAGGGTGATAGCAGGGAACATCTGCAGCTTGTATAAATCTGCTCATTAGATATTTAACGCAGTGTGGTAAAATGCAATATAAATATGTCATGTGGCCTTTGAATCAGGGAGATACCTTGTAGTACCAGGCAGTCTCTTCTTAACATGCCAGATTAAAAAATCTTTCTTACTCAATTTGCAGACTTGAGTGTTCTCAATCTTTTACCACAACAATGGTGTTGAGCTTCTTGAATGTTGTTAGAGCTGTATTCATCCAGTATCTATCACTCCTAACAAACACAGCCATCTTCCTCTGAACTGGGTATGACTCCAACCAGCAGAGAGATTTCCCCCTGATTCCCATTGATTCCAGTTTTGCTCGGCTCAATCCCATGCCTATTATCTTTCCCTCCACAATGCATGTTGCTACAATGGCCTTCATGGAGCACAACTAAATCATCTAAGTAACCAATTATGGGTCATTTCCCACCTCTGCTGGCATTTTACCAGTGACAATGGGACCCTCTGAATAAATGTGATCTGACAAGATCTTTGTCAAAAATATTAATGTGTTGACGCATTTTTCAGCACATCTCATTAAAGTACTTCTCAGCTAAGGAATGCACAAAATATATTTGCAAGTAATAAAAAGCCAGCTATTTGCCCATTTAATTCACTAATACAGCGGGACTAAGTCCTGCTCCTTTGAAAACAGATTTTGTGTTTGAACAATGCAACTTCATTCAGAAACTTTTGGAAGAGAACCAAGCTCCATGCAGTTACATCACATTCATTAAGATTGGCACGTAGCTCATTTGGTCACAGATTCACTGTTGGCTAACTTTAATGGAGCCTCTGCCAGCAGCAAGGAAACAGGGAGGCTGGGAAAATGATGACGAACGGCAGCAGATGGCATGCCCATTGTTTTTCCCTCCACTAAAACTGCTATTTTGCCAGTGATGGGAATTGTGGCAGACAGTCCACCTTCCCGGAATCAAAGAACAAAGAACAAAGAAAATTACAGCACAGGAACAGGCCCTTCAGCCCTCCAAGCCTGCACCGACCATGCTGCCCGACTGAACTAAAACCCCCTACCCTTCCGGGGACCATATCCCTCTATTCCCATCCTATTCATGTATTTTTCAAGACGCCCCTTAAAAGTCACTACCGTATCCACTTCCACTACCTCCCCTGGCAACGAGTTCCAGGCACCCACTACTCTCTGTGTAAAAAATCTGCCTCGTACATCTCCTTTAAACCTTGCCCCTCGCGCCTTAAACCTGTGCCCCCTAGTACCTGACTCATTCACCCTGGGAAAAAGCTTCTGACTATCCACTCTGCCCATGCCTCTCACAATCTTGTCGACTTCTATCAGGCCGCTCCTCAACCTCCGTCGTTCCAGTGAGAACAAACCAAGTTTCTCCAACCTCGCCTCATAGCTAATGCCCTCCATACCAGGCAACATCCTGGTAAATCTTTTCTGTGACCTCTCCAAAGCCTCCACATCCTTCTGGTAGTGTGGCGACCAGAATTGAACACTATATTCCAAGTGCAGCCTAACTAAGATTCTATAAAGCTACAACATGACTTGCCAATTTTTAAACTCAATGCCCCGGCCGATGAAGGCAAGCATGCCGCATGCTTTCTTGACTACCTTCTCCACCTGCGTTCCCACTTTCAGTGACCTGTGTACCTGTACACCCAGATCCCTCTGCCTATCAATACTCTTAAGGGTTCTGCCATCACAGAATCATAGAATCATAGAATCCCTACAGGGCAGAAAGAGGCCATTGGGCCCATTGAGCCTGCACTGACAACAATCCCACCCAGTCCCTATTCTCGTAACCCCTGCTAATTCCCCTAACACTAAGGGGCAATTTACCATGGCCAATCCACCTCACCTGCACATCTTTGGACCATGGGAGGAAACCCACGCAGACACAGAGAAAACATATAAACTCCACACAGACAGTCACCCAAGGCTGAAATTGAACTGGATCTCTGGCACTGTGAGGCAGCAGTGCTAACCATTGTGCCATCGTGCCGCCCTCCAACTAAATTATTTAAGTAGCCAATTATGGGCCTCTTCCTATCACTGGCAGTGGGGCCCTCTGAACAGAAATGTCCTGACAAGACCTCTGTCAAAGACATTCATGTGTCAATAATGGTCCAGTGACTAACACAGTGGGGATGGTGTTGGTGATTCTGTCGATTATGTCAGATTGCTCATCTCATGGGTTTCTTAGATAAAGGTCAATAAGAGTACATTTTAATTCTAAATCTTCCATTCTTTAATTTTCATGACCCAGTCAGAGATCACTGTAATTACATAAAGCTAGTCATTGGAGTTATGAAATCGCTTACGGTGCCTATTACTGCACTGCATGTTGAAATGAAACGCAATACCACACGTGCAGTTTCCTGAATGATGGGTTAGGCTAAGCAACTGATTTCATAACCTTTCATAGCCATACTGTTTAAATCAATGGTAGCAGTCACAACCAAAATCAACATTATTTATCTTCAAGTTTAGTCCTCTGTTAAGGAGAAAAGAGCTACATAATTTGACTTGACCAAGTGGTGAGGGGATGAAGGGATTTTACAGATGAATGCTTGTACTCTTGCCAGGATCCACATATGTATGGCTCAAACTCAAGTAACCTCCCTGTCTGCCTGCTCAGATTAAACCTAATCATGAACATTCCCCTGCTCAAACCTTAACTGACCTTTTAATCATACAACCAAATGGCAACAACAAGAACTTGCATTGATGTAGCACTTTGAACATAATTACATCTCCCAGGGTGCTTCACAGGAGCATTATGAAACAGAATTTGACCACAAGCCATAGGATGATAAACGGTCAGACGACCAAAGGTTTGTTCAAAGAGTAAGGTTTCAAGGAATGTCTTAAAGGAGGAGAGAGAGGTAGAGAGGTGGAAACATTTAGGGAGGGAACTCCAAAGCTTAGGCCCAGGCAGCTGAAGATGGTGAAGTAATTAAAATTGGAGATGTTTAAAATGCTAGATTTAAAGAAGTGCAGATATCCCGGAGTGTTGTGGGACTGGAGGAGATTACAGAAATAAGCAGGAGTGAGGCCATGGAGGAAGTTGTTAACAAGGATGAGAATTTTAACCTGTCATTTTCTATACTGTTGAGATACAAAGTTTCTTTTCTGACACCTTTCCAATCCCACCATTCATATATTTCCATTCATTCAGAAATCTGCGATCATAATATTCCACACATCCGCAACCACTATTTAACCTCACTGCAGGTATGTGTTCCAGCTGCATGACAGCTCGGGGTCATAGTCTTCCTTGCTGTAGGGAATTAAGGGAATCTTCTCTGCAAACATCCCAGAATATAGCTTCTGATCCCAAGTCCCACAGGTATTCCTCACGCTACCACAGTAAGAAGTCTCACAACAACAGGTTAAAGTCCAGCAGGTTTATTTGGTATCATCAGCTTTCGGAGCGCTCAGGTGAGCACTCACCTGATGAAGGAGCAGCGCTCCGAAAGTTCATGATACCAAATAAACCTGTTGGACTTTAACCTGTTGTTGTGAGACTTCTTACTGTGCCCGCCTCAGTCCAACACCGGCATCTCCACATCATCACTCTACCATCAGTGCCTGCTCTTCGAAAAGGCTGGAACTTTACGGCCCCTCCTGCTGGCAGGGTTTTCCAGTCCCACCAAAGCCAACGGATTTTTGAACACTGTATTTTCCAGCTGCGACGGGACTGTAAAATTCTTCGCTAGATCTAAGTTTTCTGGAGTTTTTTTCTAGAAACACGGGATTTCCTGGCCGTTGCCATCGACGGGATCTTCCAGTCCCGTTGATTGGTGACACCCTGCCCGGGGCTCCCAAGCAGCAGAGAGTGCAAACAGCGAGAAACACCATTGACTGTACCGAGACCAGAAGATCCCACCACCAGCCAATGGCGGGCAGCCTCCGCCACCGCAAAACATGGCTTGTCATTACTGTATTCAATAACCTCCTTAAATATCTCTTTTCACTAGCTTAAATGCCCTCACTTAGTATCCGTCTAGTTCACCATCCACCGAGCCCTCCTGTAAGGTGGCTTGAGCTTATTTTTCAAGCTGGTTGACATGTCTATGTAAAGTGCCGTTAAACAGCTCAATCTGCTATCCCAAAACGTATATTTTCCTTTAAGGCTAACTTTCTGTTAGCTTTAAGCCTGAAAGGAATTCTCAGAGAGCCAATACTTCCTGTTTTCTTTGGGTTGCTTAGAAATGAAGTAAATATGAAGGTTGTTCTGCTCCAACCGCTGAGCAGTTTCAGACTTTCTATTTGAAAACTTGCTTTGTCTGTAATCACAATACAATACTGTGAACAGCTAAGTGGAGAAAACAACAATGTTGTTAATAACCCCATGCTTCTCGCCTCTTCTTTAGCAGGCAATCTCTAACTGACCAACCGAGACTCTGCGTAGTTCATGTGCTGAAAAAGAGAGAAATTCAGCTGGCGGAGGCTGGTTTCCACAGAATCCATGTATACATTGAAAGCACAATGACAAATATTGGGGTCTAGAAATGACCTGCCCTTCAGGAATGTGTTTTGTCAATGTATATTGTGGGGGAAGCCACCGAGTAGTTTTATCTTGTTTTAGCCTCCCGGTGCGTGACCAACAGCTAAACAACAAGCCCGATGTTTTGCCCATCAAAATAAATAGCTAAAACTGCTGCTCACCACCAGAATAGGCAGTTTTAACATTTCCATAGCCAATCTATTCACAGAACTATTCACAGACCCGGTTACTGAATTGAGCAGGTTGGAGTGCACACCAGTGATTGGAGTAGCCCGTTGCATGCAAGTGAAATTTAAAGGGATTGGGACAATTAAAAGGAAATGCCACAGTCACATAACAATGTAACAAATAACACCTGTATGCATTTGCCTTTAAACTGACTTAGTCCCTGTGAAAATAACCCCTCATGGGGCGGGTTTTTACAACCTCGCCAGTCCCGAAACCATAAAATTCCACCCAAGGTCAATGGATCTTCCCATTGTCCACCCCTCGTCGTCTCCGATTCCTGTGGTGGGCACGGTGGTGAAATTCTAGCATAGTCTTTACCAGGATGATGCAGCAATTCCTGTATGTTGACCAATAAAGCCAACCAGATTTAGTTGACCAATGCCCTGGCATTCCTTTCTCATGCAAGACCAGGAAAAGCATTCCATTCTTTACATTCAGGATAAAGGTGTCACTAGCAGCAACCATCCTTAGTTACCCTTGAGAAGTTGTGGTGGGTCATCTTGATGGATGAAGGGCAGAATTTTTCCAACCCGTCCGCCAAAGAAATCATAGCAGGTAGGGTGGAGACCATGCAAAGATCCATTGACTTCCGGCAGGATTTTCCGGTGGGGGCAAGCGCAGCCGAAAAAACCCGCCCAACATGTAGTCTGTGTGGTGAAGGCACTCCCACAATGCTGTTAGGTAGGGAGTTCCAGAATTTTGGCCTAGTGGTAATGAAGGAATGCTAAAGTCAGGACATTGTGGGACTCATAGAATCAGAGTCATAGAGGTTTACAGCATGGAAACAGGCCCTTCAGCTCAACTTATCCATGCTGCCCAATTTTTATCATCAAGCTAGTCCCAATTGCCTGTGTTTGGCCCATATCCCTCTGTACCAATCTTACCCGTGTAACTGTCCAAATGCTTTTTAAAAGACAAAATTGTACCTGCCTCTACTACTACCTCTGGCAGCTCCTTCCAGACACACAACCCTCTGTGTGAAGAAATTGCCTCTCTGGACCCTTTTGTATCTCTTCCCTCTCACCTTAAACCTATGCCCTCTAGTTTTAGACTCCCCTACCCTTTGGAAAAGATGTTGACTTTCTCTTTGCCCCTCATAATTTTATAGACCTGTATAAGATCACACCTAAGCCTCCTACGCTCCAGCGAAAAAAGTCTCAGTCTATCCAGCCTCTCCTTATAACTCAAACTATCAAGTCCCAGTAGCATTCTAGTAAATCTTTTCTGCACTCTTTCTAATTTAATGATATCCTTTCTATAATAGGGTGACCAGAACTGTACACAGTATTCCAGGTGTGGCCTTACCAATGTCTTGTACAACTTCAACAAGACGTCCCAACTCCTGTATTCAATGGTCTGACCAATGAAACCAAGCATGCTGAATGCCTTCTTCACCATTCTGTCCACCTGTGACTCCACTTTCATGGAGCTATGAACCTGTGCCCCACATCTCTCGAAGAGGAACCTGGGTCGATCATGCTCTCATACAACTGCTGCTCTCATCTTTAGAGGGATAGAGGCTGTGAGTTTGGGTTGCAGTGCCAAGGAAGTCTTAACAAGTGCCAAAATTGTGAGGGCGTGCGGAAAAGCTATTCAATATAATGATTAGTCAATCCTTCAACCTTTTCTCTGCCATCAGGTCTGCTGTCCTACAAATTCTTCAGAGATGGAGCCTACAGCTGCACTAGTCACCAGCAAGGGATGGGGAAACATAAATATGAGGTGATTCATTTTGGTAGGATAAATTTAAATGTGGATTACAGGGTCAAAGGTAGGGTTCTGAAGACTGTGGAGGAACAGAGATCTTGGGGTCCATATCCACAGATCTCTGAAGATTGCCACTCAAGTGGATAGAGCTGTGAAGAAGGCCTATAGTGTGTTAGCTTTTATTAACAGGGGGTTGGAGTTTAAGAGCCGTGGGGTTATGCTGCAACTGTACAGGACCTTGGTGAGACCACATTTGGAATATTGTGTTCAGTTCTGGTCACCTCACTATAAGAAGGATGTGGAAGCGCTGGAAAGAGTGCAGAGGAGATTTACCAGGATGCTGCCTGGTTTGGAGGGTAGGTCTTATGAGGAAAGGTTGAGGGAGCTAGGGCTGTTCTCTCTGGAGCGGAGGAGGTTGAGGGGAGACTTAATAGAGGTTTATAAAATGATGAAGGGGCTAGATAGAGTGAACGTTCAAAGACTATTTCCTCGGGTGGATGGAGCTATTAGAAGGGGGCACAACTATAGGGTTCATGGTGGGAGATATAGGAAGGATGTCCGAGGTAGGTTCTTTACTCAGAGAGTGGTTGGGGTGTGGAATGGACTGCCTGCAGTGATAGTGGAGTCAGACACTTTAGGAACATTTAAGCGGTTATTGGATAGGCACATGGAGCACACCAGGATGATAGGGAGTGGGATAGCTTGATCTTAGTTTCAGATAAAGCTCGGCACAACATCGTGGGCCGAAGGGCCTTTTCTGTGCTGTACTGTTCTATGTTCTATGTCTAAACTTGTGGCAGATGCTACACACAGGTTCCATCAGATGAGCAGAGAGACCTGGTATACACTCTTATACAAAATACCACTTTGTAAGTCCTCCCTTTCTTCTTCCAAACAGACCCCCCCAGGAATCTCTCAAATGAAATCATCGAGGTTAGTTATGGAAGCAAAAAAATACAATTAAGTAATTAGCACGAAGATTCATAAGGTTTTCCAAGAAACAATTAAGATAAAATGGTCAGAAGTGGCCTAAAAACAATTTAATGAATCCAATAACTGGACCTTTGATTTTTCTTCTATATCCCACTCAAATCCCATCCTGGGTACTTATTGATGTGCGTGGTTATTAAAATGTTTACAATGAAGAGCTTCTCATACCTACCCGATGTTCCATTGAAAAAAAACATATGGGCTCAGATTGAGCATGACATGTCTCTGGACCTTTTTCCATCTCATTACACCCTGTGAATTAATACACCTAGCAGTGGCAGCAAAAAAATCCAACCCAACATATTGATCCTATCCAGAGCACCTATTCCTATTTAGCTGGTAAACGCAGGCTGATGACAGGAGTATCTGACAGCTATTTCAATTTGATGCTTAATTGCCAGGAGGAAGCATGTTTCTTTTCACTTTTTGTAATTTGAGAGTTTCTTCCTTTTACTGTAATGTTATCTGTTTTTTGATCTGTTTAACTGTTGTTGATGAGTGTTCATCTTTCATTCTTCCATCAATGTTCCAATAAAACTCTCATTTCAAAAACGCAAACTGATTGATTCAGACAACAACATTTGTCCTAAGAAGAGACAATTGAAAATACCACCAGGACCGTTATCAAGCCTACTCTGACATTTGATAAATTCATGGCAGTTCTGATTGTGGCCTCTGCTTTCCTGCCCTTTCCCTTTGACTCCCTTGTCATTTAAGAAAAATTATTTATGGGATGGGATTCATGGGATGGGTGGCACAGTGGTTAGCACTGCAGTCTCACAGCGCCAAGGAACCGGGTTTGATTCCAGCCTTGGGTTACTGTCGATGTAGAGATTGCACATTCTCCCCATGTCTGCATGGGTTTCCTCCAGGTGCTCTGGTGTCCTCCCACAGTCCAAAGATGTGCAGGTTAGGTGGATTGGCCATGGTAAATGCGTAGGGTTACAAGGATGGGGTGGGGGCAGGAGCGGGGGGCAGGGCTGGTGGGCAGGGGGAGTTAGATGTGCTTTCAGAGAGTTGGTGCAGACTTGATGGGCCAGATGGTTTCCTTCTGCACTATAGGGATTCTAAGGTTCTATGTGGCCCTTCAAATGAATAGCTTGCTGGGCAATTTCAGAGTCAACCATGCTGGTATGGATCTGGAGTCACATATAGGACAAACCAGGTAAGGACAGCAGATTTCCTTCCCTGAAGGATGCTCGTGAATGAGATTGACAATGGTTTCATGGTCATCATTTAGACTTTTAATTCCAGATTTTTTTTATTGAATTCAAATTTCACCATCTGCCATGGTGGGATTTGAAACCAAGTCCCCAGAGGATTACCAGACCGTTGGAATATTAGGCAAGTGACAATGCCACCACACCACCACCTCCCACAAATGTATCTAACTCAACCTTAAAATAATATTCAGCCATTATCCATTCAGACAGCATTCAAGGGCAAATAGTGAATGGAAACAAAATAGACAAATTGCTCCTGAGTTCTGGTTCAGCATCCTGGACCACGAAAGATGCTGGTCCAGGGCCAGATAAGAAGAAACGTTCGCCTACAAACTCTGTGCATATGCCAGATGAGCAGTTCATCAGAAAGATTTCTGTTCAAGTAGGCTCCAGTCAAAACAATGAGTGAAACATATTTTCCAACATTACGAAATGTAATATTTTTGTGTTTAGTATTACAAGCCATGTGGGAAAAGTACTTGTTTAACAATATTCACGTTCTCACAAAATGAATGTTTTCCTTTCAGGCTAGCTTTTCTTTTGATTGATGGCCAAAAGTGTCTTGCTTCTATAGGTCAAATGCCATTATGGTTTGACTGTGTTACTTACAGTTTACCCATTAATAACATTCATGCCCTTTAACTGCGAACCCATCCTCAACTTTTATTTTGTCAATTGGCAATTTTTTCCCCCTTTTTAAAACATTCCCTCCCACCCTGCTCACCAAATTCTCTATACAAATTGATACTTTGAGTAGCTTCTGACAGGTAGACCTTAATGACTGTCTTTGTCTGTGATTATGTCCCTATCTTATTCCAGTAGGCAACTCCAGACAATAACCCAGATAGAGTGTGAATCCAGAGTGGGGTGAAATTTGAGCATCATTATTTTATCCTCAATGCAACAGCTTTCTGCTCCAGCTGGAAACACTCAAAGTATTTCCCAACGTAACACATAGACACCAGTCAAACCAATGAAACCCCACATGGCATTATCGTTTTCCCAAATGTCTCAGTAACATGCTTAGCCTCTGCCATCATTTTACTCATAGCATTCTTACGCACTTGTAAAAGACTTTTTATTAGGTCAACTGTAAATTCCCTGATTGGTAAATAGAGCACATCTGTAATTCAATTTTGACTCAAGTATCAGCATAACACCTTAACCATGATCTTTGGTTTCAACAATCTGGTTCCTAGAATCCATGGATATATTTAGCACATAGAATCTTGCAGAAAGGAAACAATTAAAGTCTTGTCGGCTAACTCCATTAAAAGGATGGCCATCTTCATCACACCATCGTGACAAACGGGAGTTTTAATCACAATTTTCTTCGTAAGTTGTATGTTTTAATACATGATGGATGGCCACTTTTAATGTTGGCTACTTCACGAGGTAGGGGATAGAATATATTTCTCAGTGGTAAGTACAGGAATTATGTTCCATAGAAATGGCTTGTACAAATAGCATCAATTAAACACAAATCTACTTCCATATGCTCATCAACGGCAAGTTAGGATTTTGTCCAGAAACAGTCTTGGATATCTATCTTATTGCTTTGGTACATCTGCCTGTTTGGTCAAACCCCAGTTAGACAGATGCAGACAAGCACAAAGACCAGTCAAACGTCACAGCTGAGGTGAGATGGATAACCGTCTGATCAATCCTCTATTGATATGGAGATGCCGGCGTTGGACTGGGGTAAACACAGTAAGAGTTTTAACAACACCAGGTTAAAGTCCAACAGGTTTATTTGGTAGCAAATACCATTAGCTTTCAGAGCGCTGCTCCTTCGTCAGATGGAGTGGAAATCTGCTCTCAAACAGGGCACAGAGACACAAAATCAAGTTACAGAATACTGATTAGAATGCGAATCTCTACAGCCAACAAGGTCTTAAAGATACAGACAATGTGAGTGGAGGGAGCATTAAGCACAGGTTAAAGAGTTGTGTATTGTCTCCAGACAGGACAGCCAGTGAGAATCTGCAAGTCCAGAAGGCAAGCTGTGGGGGTTACTGATAGTGTGACATAAACCCAACATCCCGGTTTAGGCCATCCTCATGTGTGCGGAACTTGGCTATTAGTTTCTGCTCAGCGACTCTGCGCTATCGTGTGTCATGAAGGCCGCCTTGGAGAACGCTTACCTGAAGATCCAAGTCTGAATGCCCGTGACCGCTGAAGTGCTCCCCCACAGGAAGAGAACAGTCTCGCCTGGTGATTGTCGAGCGCTGTTCATTCATCCGTTGTCGTAGCGTCTGCATGGTTTCCCCAATGTACCATGCCTCGGGACATCCTTTCCTGCAGCGTATCAGGTAGACAACGTTGGCCGAGTTGCAAGAGTAGGTACTGTGTACCTGGTAGATGGTGTTCTCATGTGAGATGATGGCATCCGTGTCGATGATCTGGCACGTCTTGCAGAGGTTGCTGTGGCAGGGTTGTGTGGTGTTGTGGTCACTGTTCTCCTGAAGGCTGGGTAGTTTGCTGTGGACAATGGTCTGTTTGAGGTTGTGCGGTTGTTTGAACAAAGAACAAAGAACAGTACAGCACAGGAAATAGGCCCTTCGGCCCTCCAAGCCTGTGCCGCTCATTGGTCCAACTAGACCATTCGTTTGTATCCCTCCATTCCCAGAATGCTTATGTGACTATCCAGGTAAGTCTTAAAGGATGCCAGCGTGTCTGCCTCCACCACCCTACTTGGCAGCGCATTCCAGGCCCCCACCACTCTCTGTGAAAAAAATGTCCCTCTGATATCTGAGTTATACCTCGCCCCTCTCACCTTGAGCCCGTGACCCCTCATGATCTTCACCTCCGACCTGGAAAAAAGCTTCCCACTGTTCACCCTATCTATACCCTTTATAATTTTGTACACCTCTACTGGGTCTCCCCTCATTCTCCGTCTTTCCAGGGAGAACAAGCCCAGTTTACCCAATCTCTCCTCATAGCTAAGACCCTCCATACCAGGCAACATCCTGGTAAACCTTCTCTGCACTCTCTCTAAAGCCTCCACGTCCTTCTGGTGGTGCGGTGACCAGAACTGGACGCAGTACTCCAAATGTGGCTTAACCAGCGTTCTATACAGCTGCAACATCAGACTCCAGCTTTTATACTCTATACCCCGTCCTATAAAGGAAAGCATACCTTGAGGGAGCTGGGGCTGTTCTCTCTGGAGCGGAGGAGGCTGAGGGGAGACTTAATAGAGGTTTATAAAATGATGAAGGGGATAGATAGAGTGAACGTTCAAAGACTATTTCCTCGGGTGGATGGAGCTATTACAAGGGGGCATAACTATGGGGTTCATGGTGGGAGATATAGGAAGGATATCAGAGGTAGGTTCTTTACGCAGAGAGTGGTTGGGGTGTGGAATGGACTGCCTGCAGTGATAGTGGAGTCAGACACTTTAGGAACATTTAAGCGGTTATTGGATAGGCACATGGAGCACACCAGGATGATAGGGAGTGGGATAGCTTGATCTTGGTTTCAGATAAAGCTCGGCACAACATCATGGGCCAAAGGGCCTTTTCTGTGCTGTACTGTTCTATGTTCTATGTTCTATACCATATGCCTTCTTCACCACCTTCTCCACCTGTGTTGCCACCTTCAAGGATTTGTGGACTTGCACACCTAGGTCCCTCTGTGTTTCTATACTCTTGATGGCTCTGCCATTTATTGTATAACTCCCCCCTACATTAGTTCTTCCAAAAAAAGGCAAGAAGTGAAGGGAAGAAGAATCCTCTATTACTCAGGGAATGGTGGAAGATCAGAGTTAGGAGTAGTCTTATCTGGGTTTCTATTAAGGAGGTTTTGCCCTAATTCTTCAGTAGCCATTAGGAAAGCAGCCTGAGGTGTAATCCTAGTCCAGTAGTTTTAATGCAGGAAAATATATTTTTTTGACATTCAAGAATAAATAGTTATGGTCCATTATTTTAAACTACCATTTGTCTTCGCTACTGGTTATTTATTTATGATTAATAGCTCTGCTTTGCATTAAATCACATACACTAAGGTCAGCTAGAGTGTTTATTCTGGTGATTGTACGCAATGAAGTGATATATTCAGAAAATTGAAGACCTTAAGGTTTTCAATTCCTGAGCATATACCATTAATCAAATAAAGGTTCACGGGGTAAAGGCTTACTTATGGGCGTGGTCTTTGAAAGTACGATTGCAAATGACATGATGAATGTTGTACCTATGGAATGCAGAGTTAACTGGTTGATGCGCTACTCAAACACGAGGCCTGAAGCTCAGTAAATGAAAGGCTTTTATTTACTGTAACGAAGCTGCCAGAACTTATGTACACTATCCCAGACTGAAGGGGTCCCGGCTAGAGCAGGGACTCTTATACCTCTCCCAGGAGGCGGAGCCCGACTGGGATGTGCCACAACACTACAGTACAAAGGTGTAACAACCCCACCCTAACCCCAACAGCAACAATAGCACAACCCAACAGTAACATATGTACATCCTTGTAGTACTGGCCAGCCCCTGGCTCAGTACTATCCAGTGGGAACCAACAATGGTTCACCACATTGGTTTAGGATGGAAATTAGATTAACATCTTGGAATTTCACTAATTATCCTACTGTTCATCAGCTTTCTCATAAATTAAGTAAACAGGGTAAAGTCTTAAGATCAACGAGCCACCACCTTTGGTGGTAGTTGGTGTGTGAGTAGAGTGGGCTTACTTCAGGGCTGCATTGTTCCAAGACAAATCATTGGAATTTAGTTAACCCTCTGTGGTCAATTTAATAATGCACTCCCTGAATTAACATTTTCTGCTTTGTATCCTTCCAAAAATGTACTTCATTCATAAAATTTGTAAAAGTACTGTTGTGTATTGGAGATGTGATACACGGGATAGACTTTGGTTAAAAATGAATAGAACTTTATTAATGGTGTGTGATCTCTTCCATGGCTGCTTCTTCTCTCTCTGTTTCCCAAGCTAAGGCTATTACATCATTTCCGACGCATAAATTAATACAAGATAGCTCTAGTGAGCTAATAGGAATAAATACAAATACACTTAAATTGAACATTCCCAACAAGTTCAACGTGGGCAATATTCAATAATTCAGTCACTATTAATAAGTCAGACCGTGTGGAGCTCTTGGAACAGTTGACGGCAAACTTCTGGCTTATTTCTTCACACTGATAGGAACCTCTGGCATCTTCATCTTCCCACTAACGTCATTGGTGGTTGCTTTATCAGGCATTGACGTAGGAACTAGAAGTTGTCACTGTGTCTGAATAGAAGGTGAGGTGCTGTTTTCCTCAACAGTGTCTGGTCGTGTAGGAGTTGTAGGAAGGTTCAAGTCAGGACTTTGTAAGTCTGATCCAGATTTTTTTTTATTCATTCATGGGACATGTGCGTCATGGCTGGCCAGCATTTATTGACCATCCCTAGTTCCCCTTGTTTGGAGGGCAGTTGACAATCAACCACAGTGCTGTGGCTCTGGAGTCACATGTTTGCCAGACCAGGTAAGGACAGCAGATTTTTTTCCCTAAAGGACATGAGTGAACCAGATCGACGGATCTGTTCTTCCAACCAATAACTGGTTTGCATGTCTCCTCCAGATAATATCATCTCTGGTCCGGACAGTGTAAGAGACGGGTCCAATCTGCACAAGAAAGGTGGCAGGAACCCATTTCTCCCCTGTGGAGTAATTCCAAGCCAAAACTCCTTGACCTTGGTGGAAAATTCTGTTTCACCTTGCCTTCCTGCCGTTCCACTTGTGCTTATTGTTGCTGTCACACAATCTCCTTAGTGTTTGGAGACTTCAAGAGATTCAAATGTGGAACGCAGCTGCCTTTTTATCATGAGTAAGGCAGGAGAGATCTCGGTCATGGAATGTGTGGTATTCCGATAGATCAGTGGTTCCGAAAGGGTGCGGCGCGCCACAACTGGTGCGGCGAGAGAGGATGGCAAGTGTAGCGGGAAGATTCAAGGACAATCAAAGAAACATTTAAACATAGTTTAAACAAGCATTGTTTTATACTTTCTGGATGTCCCATGATCATATTATAAGTAGTTGTGTTCTATGTTATGAATCAAGCACTGCTAGGAGTTGTTTTGTTTTGTTTTTGAATGTATTTCTTATCAATAAAAAATTTGGTGTGGCGCGAGCAAACTTTTATTCCGAAAGTGCGGCCCAGTGAAAAAAGTTTGTGAACCACTGCGATAGACAGTAGGAATTTGTTAAGGCATTTGATAAGCATACCTTGTTCCTTGGTTGCTTTCAACGTGTGTTTCAGAGTTTGGACGAAGCATTTTGCTAGTCCATTAGTAGCAGGATGATATGGCGTGGAAGTAAAGTGTTAAATACCGTTTTCTTGGAGGAAGTTCTCAAATTCCTGCAAGATAAATTGAGGTTCATTGTCACTTACCAGATGTTCAGGAAATCCAAAGCAACTAAATATTTCTCCTGGCTTCTCAATATCTTCTCAGATGAGGTGAATGTCATCACAGTGACCTCTGGCCATTTGGTGTGACCATCAACCATTACTAAGAACATATGTCTTTTGAAAGGTCCTGCAACATCCACATGCACACATTGCCAAGTCTCTTCATGCCATTCTCATGGATGCGGCATTGCAAAGGGTTGCAGCTTTCTTCGAACAAGAAGAACATCTTCTAGCTTTCTCCGCAATTTCCACATTCAATCCAGGCCACCAGAAATAACTCCTTGCTATTTCCTTCATGCATACAACTCTGAAATGGATCTCATGTAGCTTCTCTAACACCCGTTCCCTCAATATTGCAGAATAATCACTCTGAGTCCCCATAGAGGACACCCTGACTGTACTGACAGCTCCAATCTCCTGGTTTAATATGGTTTCAGGTAGGGTGGTAGTTCCAACGGCCATCTTGTGTCAAAACATTCGTGTTAATTGACCAGCTGAGCTGACTTGTTAATCGGGAGTTGGAAAGACAGACTGTCCCACTCAGCTCCACATAACTCTGGAGCTCGCTGAATAAGCAAAAGGAAGTTGTTATGGCATGGCTGACGGTAAACGTTGAACTGCCCAAATCCCAAAAGGAAACTTGAAATGGCTGTCAAAATGTTTTTGCAATTTGTGTGTTGTGAGAAGGTGTTCTTAAATCAGGAAATGACATCTCTGAACAATTATGATGATTTTATATTAAAGTAAACATGTATTAGAAAATTTAAGAAGTAGACTTAGAGAAAAGAATGGTTTCAGACATTTAACAGTAAGTAGAATCGTTCTAAAATATCTTAACTTAAACTAGCTGTATATCTCTATGACTATGCCTCTAGAGCTAGGCTTACCTTTTCTGCTTGGCAACAATCCTTATCGCTTTTTAAATCTATAGAATTCCAGTAAGGTTACCATGCTTTACCCTTTTACTCTTGGGGTCTCCTTTAAGGCTGACAGCAATTGATTCTCCAGGTCTGGTCTTGTCCACGCTGTCTTCTGAGAAATCTGAGCAGCTACCACGCTGTCTTCAGGGAGATCTAGGCAGTGACAGTGATATTATCAAATTTAAATATTATAATACTTCATTTACCTAACAAAACTTTATAAGTTGTCGTTCTCATAGTTGTGTCATCTTAGGTAATTAAATCCAGTAGTGACCCATTGCACAGTCGAGGTTACTGCTGAGGTAAATGAGGTGGACACTCCATATTTGGTAAACAATTTCTCAAAGGCTTGGTTTGGAAATTTTTGTGAATAGCAGGGATGCTTTTGCCTGTCAGCCATGCAGTTAACTGAGCTGATCAACCTCTTCAGAGAAATTGTAAACAACTAGAAGAGATTTGGGAGGAAAGTTCTTTGACATTTATTTGCATGAAATTTGCATTCCTCTTCAGATGAAGTGAGATACAGACTGAATAAAGGATGTGGAAGGTATTTGAGTGCATAACCATTAAAACACTTATTTCTTTCTCTGCAGTGCATCTTTTATAGGACACTATTTGGGAATATGAAAGAGGAAATTCTGTTCTAACTTCTCTCTGGTGTAAATTTGTTTGTTTGTTAAACCTTGCTTCATTCATAGAATCATAGAAGATTTAATCATAGAATGCCTACAGTGCAGAAGGAGGCCAATCAGCCCATCAAGCCTAAACCAGCCTCAATCCCGCCCAGGCTGTATCCCTATGTATTTACTCTGACACTGAGGGGCAATTGAGCATTGCCAATCCACCTACCCTGCACATCTTTGGAGAGTGGGAGAAAGCCAGAATAACCAGAGGAAACCCATGCAGACACAGGGAGAATGAGCAAACTTCACACAGGCCATTACAAGAGGCCGGAATTGAACTCGGGTCCCTGGCTTTGTGAGGCAGCAGTGCTAACCATTGCGCTACTGTGCTGCCTGCATGTTACCTGCATGTTTTTTCCTTATGGTATTTGCTAC
The DNA here is from genome assembly GCF_964213995.1 of Mustelus asterias. NCBI lineage: Eukaryota > Metazoa > Chordata > Chondrichthyes > Carcharhiniformes > Triakidae > Mustelus > Mustelus asterias. The sequence continues at coordinate 81,464,986 of NC_135808.1, forward strand.
CAAATAAACCTGTTGGACTTTAACCTGGTGTTGTGAGACTTCTTACTGTGTTCTTTTCTTGCCTTTGATCTAATTATTCCAGAGAAAGAAGAAACATCCAATTATATGCTGCCTTTCAAGACCAAGTCTTTCCCAAAGTGCTTCACAACCAATAAATGACTTTGAGTGTCTGCAGTGTAGGAAACAGACAGCAGCCAATTTACGCATAACAAGCTCCCACATGAAACAATGCACAAGGTGACCGGATGTGGGATAATTGATAGCCAGGGCACGGGGAGACACTCCATGTCTTGTACGTAGAGTGCAATAAGTTTTTATGTCCATCTGAGGGGGTTTAATGTCTTATTCGAAAGATAGCACCTTCAGCAGTGCTGCACTCCTTCAATGCTGCAGTGTTGCCTAGATTCGATTTGCCGAGACTATATGATGAGGATAAAATCAGTGTTCTATATTAAAAACTTCATTTTCAAAATCATTTCAGTTGTTTAAAATTTCCAGAAGCAGTTTGGTAAATGTTATCTGGAACCCCTAACCTAATTATTTTAGTTTCCCTTCAGCTGAACTCCAACCTTTTATGTCAGGCCGTGTGCTACCTAACTGCACAGGCAATAACAGATAAATAAAAGAGAATCCTTACTGTAACTAAACTTAACTGTTAGAGTTTGGTAAAACGCATCCCTCATATTTTCCAAAATTCCCACAGGAACATTATTTGCATAATTACTCCATTATCTTATCGAGTCGCAACACCCGCTGACATTTGTGCAAACAAGGGTCGTTAAAGGGAATTTCTGTGGATTGCACAACAGGAGGAAATTGAATCCTACCTCAGTGTCATAAAGAGCTCTCCGATTATCTGAACTTCAACAGGATACTGAACACTGAGCCAAGATAACCCAGTCACTTTGCCTTGGGGCACAAGCTCCCGTGCTGCCTTTTATCATGGCATTGTATTTGTGGATCATATTATTTTGTAGGTTATGACATCTTCCACAAAACATTCCCAAATACTAGTAGCATAACATGTGACTTGTTAGCAAAAGTGTTTGAAATACGCAGCTCTTCTGTTGTCTATATACCAGCCCAAGAACGATCCAAATCTAATTTTGTATTTTCAGATGGCTTTCTGCTTGTCCTTTCTCTAATGTCATCTATGTTAACGACCCTAGTGTGCATGGCATATAGAACATTATAAGAAGTTTAACAACACCAGGTTAAAGTCCAACAGGTTTATTTGGTAGCAAAAGCCACACAAGCTTTCGGAGCTCTAAGCCCCTTCTTCAGGTGAGTGGGAATTCTGTTCACAAACAGAGCTTATAAAGACACAGACTCAATTTACATGAATAATGGTTGGAATGCGAATACTTACAACTAATCAAGTCTTTAAGAAACAAAACAATGTGAGTGGAGAGAGCATCAAGACAGGCTAAAAAGATGTGTATTGTCTCCAGACAAGACAGCCAGTGAAACTCTGCAGGTCCACGCAACTGTGGGAGTTGCAAATAGTGTGACATGAACCCAATATCCCGGTTGAGGCCGTCCGCGTGTGTGCGGAACTTGGCTATCAGTTTCTGCTCAGCGACATACAGAACATTATGACATTTACCAATGATCAGAATATATAGAGAATATTAACCTATGGTAGCCATGACAATGCACGTCATTGTTTAATACTCGGGCAACTTTGTCGCAGATCATAGCCATGTACTTCAGAGCTTGCTTGTCCTGGAATTTCCATCATGCGCATTAATGGGTGAAAAATAGCTGGCTGGCAAATGTAGTCCCAGTTTACACTGGCCTGCCTATCTACTACTGTACAGATGATACTTAATGTATCATATCTTGATACTAAAATCATAGAATCCCACAGTGCAGACGGAGGCCATTCGGTCCATCGAGTCTGCACCGACCACAATCCCACCCAGGTCTGATCCGCATAACCCCATGCACTTACCCTAGCTAGTCCCCCTGACACTAAGGGGCAATTTAGAATGGCCAATCCACCTAACCTGCACATCTTTGGACTGTGGGAGGAAATCGGAGCACCCGGAGGAAACCCACGCAGACACGGGGAGAATGTGCAAACTGAACACAGACAGTGACCCAAGCCGGGAATCGAACCCAGGTCTCTGGCTCAGTGAGGCAGCAGTACTAACCACTGTGCCACTGTGCCATCCCAACTGTTATGATATGCTGCACACCCATAATGTACTAAATACAAGATCATAAAGTCTATTATATTGCATGATACATTTATATAATGTAGAGCCTTTGCAATAATTGATGTCCTTTTGAAGCAAGGCTCAAAATCAGTGGGAAGACTGCATTGGCTATGCAGTAATGAAGACTCCATATGCACAAAAAGTAGCGCACCCATAAGAAGAGTGGAGTAATATACAAAAAAGGGACACTCATACATAAAACGCCATACATAAAAATAAAGAAGTCATGAGATTCTATGCACAGAAGCAAGAGCCCCTTAGCCTTATGCTGCCCTAACCCATCCTATACAGGCTCATTCTGCAGAGGATTATCCCTAGAAAATAGAAAATTCTGTGCAGCGTTGGAAAGGGACGGGGCAAGCTTTAAAGTTTTAAATGTGTCCTGGATATTTGGAGAATAATTTAAAACTGTCTCTGAAGCAGAGCTGGAAACAGTAAGAAGACAGAAAGGAAAGAGAACTGGCCAAAACTAGGTCCTCTCACACCTTCCTGAGATGGCAACACAGGTCAGGAACTAACCCAGTCCTCCTCACTGACATTTAAAGGTGCCATGTGGTCGATCAGTATTATATTCCAATTCTCCCTCTCCCTTTCCTTCATTCCAAACATTTCCCCTTCTCTACTCCCTTGACTAGTTCATCATTCGGCCTCTTTCTTTCTGTCCATCCATGTCACTTTCCCCTCATTACCATTCATTTTCCCAGCTTGTTAAAGCTAAAGTTTATTTATTAGTGTCACAAGTAGGCTTACATTAACACTGCAGTGAAGTTATTGTGAAAACTCCCTAGTCGCCACACTCTGGCGCCTGTTCGGGTACACTGAGGGAGAATTTAGCATGGCCAATGCACCTAACCAGCACGTATTTCAGACTGTCCTTCACTGGCATCTTTCTATTTTCTGTTCTAACAAGATCCCCGCCCGCAATATACAGCAGCTAGAACCACCAAAATAGTAGCACTATTTGTAAAGCAGCGTACTGGGCATCAAAGGTGGAGAGAAGAGAGGATTGGAACCCCCAGGGAACTGACTGTCAGCATGAAGCACTGATACTTGACATGTATATTATATAAATAGCTGCTTCTCCAGCTTAGGTCATTACCATGTTTATATCGCCAAAGCATTTTCAAGCTAAACATTTGAGAACAACGATCCTTCAAAGTGACTTCATGAATCACTTTGATTCTTGTTTGGTCACATTTGTTAAGGTTGAGGTTAACAGCAAATAACAATGTGATCAGACAGTAAAGTAACTTATGATTCTGTAATCATCTTACTTGTATTTCTAGACATTGCCTTGGATCACTAAGCTGAAATGAAAGGGTAAAGGAGGGGAAACACTGTACCGGGGTGGAGAATGGAGGAGGAAATGGGAGAAAAATAAATTGAAGGTAGCTCTGTCCTGAAACATTCTTATCTACTTCCAGATGAGTCTACATCTGGGTCTGATTTAAGTGAGTTCATGGTAAATTCCTGATAGATGCAAGTGGTTACGAAATTCAAATGTTTGCTTATTCAATTGTTATTGACCTGATCAGATAATATATGACAGATGTTTTAAATCTCCCTCTTCTTGTGTCATTTCAGTTTCCCTCACCACTATTCCTTCGCGTTTTCTGGAAATTGTTTTTTATTAGATTGCAGGATGTGAATGTCACAGGCTAAGCCAGCATTTATTGCCCATCCCTAGCCTGGGTGGCAGGGAGTTGTAGAAGGATTCACTGGCTGCACAAAGCTTGACAGGACCCATGACATGAATGCTCCATCTATGGGCCCCAGTCTTTCAAAGATGCCAAGTTGATCAAGTCACTGGGTGGTGGGGAGTGGAGTTTTCCCGTCCCGCCCGCCACGGGAATCGTAGCAAGCAGGCGGGCGGACCATGCAAAGGTCCACTGACCTCAGACAGGATTTTCCAGTTTTGGGGTGAGTGCGGCCGGAAAATCCCATCCATTGAGTCAGACAAAAACAAGGATCCACCTACGTAAACATTCTTATTTACTTTCTTTCTCTTTCTCTGTCTCACTCTGTCTCTCTCTTTATGTGTCTCTCTCTGACTGTGCCTCTCTCTCGCTTTGTCTCTCTTCTCTCTGTCTCTATCTCACTCTCAGCCTGTCTCGCTCTCTATCTCTCCAGTTCTGTATCTGTGTCTCTCTCTGTGGGCGGAATTTTCCAGCCTCGCTCGTCCTGAAACTGAAAAATTCTGCCTGAGGTCAACAGACCTTTCCATGGTCCGCCCTTTGCCCACTACAATTTCTGTGGTGGGCGAGATGTTAAAATTCGCTCATGTGTCTTTCTCTCTCTGACTCTGTCTCACTCTCTGAATCTGTCTCCTCCTATCTCACTCTCCGCCTGTCTCACTCTCTCTCTCTATGTATCTGTGTGTCTCTCTCTGTGTGTGTCTCTCTCTTTGACTCAGTCTCTCTTTCTCTGTCTCTCTTTGTCTCTCTCTCTGACTCTGTTTCTCTCTCTGTCTCACTCTCTCTCTCGCTCTACATCTGTTTGTGTGTCTCTCTCTGTGTGTCTCTCTCTGGCTCAGTCTCTCTTTCTCTGTCTCTCTGTTTCTCTCTCTGATTCTTTCTATCTCACTCTCCGCCTGTCTCACTCTCTCCATATATAATATATCTGTGTGTCTTTCTCTGTGTGTCTCTCTCTGACACTGTCTCTCTTCTCTCTGTCTCTCTCTATCACACTCTAAGCCTCTCTCTCTCTCTGTATCTGTGTCTCTCTCTGTGTGTCTCTCTCTCTCTGACTCAGTCTATCTCTGTCTTTCTTTGTCTCTCTCTCTCTATGTCTCTCTCTCTCTCTGACACTGCCACTCTTCTCTCTGTCTCTCTGCCTCTCTCGGGCTGCCTCAGAAGAACCGACCTTATCAACAATGATAAGGTTTCTGAGATCCTGAAGTTATCTCGTGTCTGGGTCTATTTCCATTTCCAGGCTTGACAGGAGCTTTAAAACGCTTATTTTGATTTCAGCCGTGTGTGTGTGTGTGTGTGTGTGTGTGGTGGTGGGTGAGGGGGGTGGGGGGGAGGCGGGGAGCGTGGGCGGGTGGGGGGTGGAAGTTTTCCACTCCACCTGCAGTGAGAATCGTGATAGGCGGAGAAGCAAGATTTGGCGGGAGGTCACAAATCAGTTCCTTGACGTTGAGAAATACGGTCTGCGATTCTCCCATCGTGACCCACAACTTTTCTGGCAGATCGGGCTGGGAGATGCGCATGTCGGCCATTTCGCGGTTTCCCCGACAGCTTTTACGACCCGCACGCATCTCCCAGCTGGAGAAAAATGGCGCTGCCAGGCCAGGAACCCGCTGAAAACAGGCGGGCCGCTGATTAACATGGGTTTAGAATCATAGAATCATAGAATCCTACAGTGCAGAAGGAGGCCATTCAGCCCATCGAGTCTGCACCGACCACAATCCCAGCCAGGCCCTATCCCCATAACCCCATGCACTTACCCTACCTAGTCCCCCGACACTAAAGAGCAATTTAGCATGGCAAATCCACCTAACAAGCACATCCTTTGGCCTGTGGGAGGAAACCAGAGCACCCAGAGGAAACCCACTCAGACACGGGGAGAATGTGTAAACTCCACACAGACAGTGACCCAAGCCAGAAATTGAAGCTGGATCCTTGGTGCTGTGAGGCAGCAGTGCCAAACACTGTGCCAATGCGCAGCCCAGTTATACGGGGCATTGGTGAGACCACATCTGGAGCACTGTGTATGATTATCGGTCTCCTCATTTAAGGAAGGATGTAAATGCGTCGGATACAGTTCAGAGAAGGTTTACGAGACTAATAGCTGGAATGGGCGGGTTGTCTTAAGAGTAAAAGGTTGGACAGGCTAGGCTCGTAAATGCTGGAGTTTAGATGAGGAAGAGGTGACTTGATTGAAACACAAGATTCAGAGGGGTCTTGATTGGACAGATGTGGAAAGGATGTTCCCTCTTGTGGAAGAATCTAGAAGTAGAGGTCACAGTTAAAAAATTAGAGGTTACCTATTTAAGGCAGAGATGAAGAGAAATTTTTCTTCCAGATGGTTGAGAGACTTTGGAACTCCCTTCCTCAAAAGGGTTATGGAAGCAGAGTCTTTGAATATTTTTAAGGCAGAGCTTGATAGATTCTTGACTGACAAGGGGAAGTGAAAGATAATCGGGACTAGGCAGGATGTGTTGCTGAGGTTCCAGTCAGGTCATCCATGATCTTATTTGAATGGTGGGGCAGGCTCGAGAGGCCGAGTGGCCTACTTCTCCTGCTCCTAGTTCATATGTCGGTACGATGACATATGGGGAGGCGATGGCCTAGTGGCACCATCACTAGTCTATCAATCCGGAAACCCAGCCAATGCTCCGGGGACCCAGGTCCGAATCCCGTCACGGCAGATAGTGGAACCTGAACGCAACAAAAAAAAAGTATCTGGAACTAAGAATCTACTGATGAGCATGAAACCATTATCGATCGTCGGAAAAACCCATCTGGTTCACCCACGTCCTCAGGGAAGGAAATCTGCCATCCCCACCCGGCCTGGCCCACATGCGACTCCAGAGCCACAGCAATGTGGTCAACCCCCAACATAACTTTACACGCCATTATCAGGCCTCCGCCCACGTCTGTGTCTCCTACCTCTTGGCATGATGTAACTTTGGCGTGAATCAGACCAGGTATTTAAAAGTTGCCACCTGGCGTGGCAGCCTTGAACTGGCGGTAAGTGCTGCTAGCGGAGTGCGGGGGATGTTGCAGGCAGGCCCTGGAGATGCCTGGTGGCCTTCCTCCTGCTGCCTTCAGGTGTTGTCCCATGGAGCAGTGATATCTGGGGGGGATGGTTGGGGGGGGCTTCTATTTCCTCACAGTTCTCTGGGTGAGGTTCCGCCAGGGAGTTCCGCTCCCACCCCCCTCTCCACCGGGTAACGCTGTCACGCACTGTGGGAAGCAGCCTTGAGGGCTCCCCACCCCGGGCAGCACTGAAGCACAATGTGGGAGATAGCCCTGAGGGCTGCCTCTCCAGGGCATTGTGCAGTGGCATTGTCTTTCGGCGGAGTGCGGTCAGGGACTCGACTGAGTGCTGGTGTTCCAGGGTGGGGGAGGAGTGCACCATGTGTTGACTGAGGCCTAACCAGATGAAGCAGCTGCTGCTCCAGGCCGGGGTGCAGAGGTTCAGACATGGACTGCATGGAATTTGCTGTCACTGGGCACACATCTGGTGCTGATTTGCAGTCTGTCCCTGCCCCGTGACACGGATCAGGAAGGAGGGTAGGTGGCTGCCGCTGAGGGCCAGGAGGCGGGTGAGCAGGCTCCCGAGAGGGTGCACAGAAGGCAGAGGGTGCCGAGGGCAAGGAGGTACAGGCCCCGCAATTACCTCAAGGCCTTCTCGGAGAGCCAACTGCGGCTCTCCAAGACCACGGTGTGACATATTTGTGAGGTGCTCTTACACCTGGCACCTGAGGGGAGGGGCGGCCACCCACTCCCTGTGGATGTGAAGGTGACAGCAGCCCTCAATTTCTATGCCTCCAGGTCATTCCAGGCTCCCAGTGGCGACCTAGCTGGGATCTCCCAGGCCTCCGTGCACAGATGTGTGCGGCAGGTCACAGATGCCCTGTATGCCTGGGCAGGCAGTTCATTAAATTCAATGTGGGCCATGCACAGCAGGGAGCCTGGGCTCTTGGCTTCGCATCCATCACCGGGATCCCGAATGTGCAGGGCGCAGTGGATGGCACGCACATCGCCTTGCGGACCCCCCATGCAGGGCCGCAGCAATTTTTGAACCGGAAGGAGTTCCATTCCCTGAATATTCAAATTGTCTGTGACCATCGGCTGAAGATCATGCAGGTCGATGCACATCACCCAGGGAGTGCCCATGACAGCTTTGTGATCCGACAGTCGGAATCCCTGGGCTCTTTGAAGACCAGCCCAGGCTCCCGGGATGGCTACTGGGTGACAAGGGTTACCCACTAAGGTCATGGCTGATGATGATGCCTGTGCAGAGGCCCCAGACCGAGGCGGAGACCCGCTACAAAGAGACCCATGCAGCCACCCGGTCCGTTGTTGAGCGGTGCATTGGCCTGCTGAAAATGTGGTTCTGCTGCTTGGACCGCTCTGGGGGGGCCCCTCCAGTATGACCCTGTGCGTGCTTCACGCATCATTAACTGCGCTCTGCACAACATCACCCAGCAGCGGGGAGACCAGCTGGAGCAGGAGGAGGAGGAGGAGGAGCGAGGGGGCGAGGTGGGCGCCCCACCACATGAAGAGCTGGAGGAAAGACAGCGGGCGGCAATGGCAGGTGTCTGGCAAGGAAGGGCAGCGAGGGATGCCTTATTGCAGCCCGCTTCACCCAGCTGGTGCTGCGCAGTGAGAGGGCTGCAACCAACACACAACCCAGGAGCAAGTGCAGCCGCTATTCCCCCTCCAAACCAACCTGGGCCCTCATCACCCTTCCCCTGCTCCTGTCATCCCCCCACCCTATCCCCCAGAAACATCCGACCCTATTAATGTGCCTGGGCTGGCTATGATTGCGAGTCTTGGTTGAAGGCTGGAGGATGATGACGACTTGCTGTTGTGCTCACTGGGATCCTGCCCCTGGTGCAATTCAAGTCTGACTCCTACCTGTACTCTGGATGCACGCTGCCTCCCCTCGCCCACATAGCTCTAAGGGTTGGGGACACATGTTTTTTGGCCGGGGGGATGGTGGGGGGGAGGCACTTGCACCAAGGGTCTGGTGGGTGTTGGGGAAGGTCGGGCAGGCACTCTGAAACATGGGCTGAATCTGCAAAGTTCAACAGACAGCACCTCTATGTTTGGGAGTCGGGAACACTGAGCTGTGGGGGCGGGGGTGGGAAAGTGAATCAGAGACACATTAGTCATAGCGTGATGTGCAATTAACAGTTCATTATGTTAACATAAATGATTACCAATCCCTGACTAATGCTGACCTTCACCCGTGCCCTCTAGTGAACTATAGCTTTCTAACTTTGTGCTGTCGACTGCTTCTTCTCAGTGCTACCCCAGGATGCACATCAGAGGTGCAGGTGTCCAGCTGTGATGCACGCCCCATTGCCTGTGATACCCTTGGCGGGTGTCCCCTGGGTGGTCGGGACCTGGAGGGCCCCGACTGACTTACAGATGGCACTGTTTCAGTGCCACCCTGTTCATCTCGCTGGCCCTGAGATGTCCCGGTGTGAAGAACGGGGGAATCGGAAGGTCTCTGGACGTCCAGGATCTCCTGGGTGGAAGACCCTGGCATGGGCTCAAGCCCTTCCTCCTCCCTTGGGGTGCCCAGAGGCCCCGGGGGCACTCCATGGGATGCCAGGGTAGCTGGACTGAGCTCCAGAAGCTCCGGCACCACCTGGAGCCCTTCCTCCTCCCTTGGGATGCCCAGAGGCCCCAGAGGCACTCCATGGGACGCCATGGTAGCTGGACTGAACTCCAGAAGCTCTGGCGTCACCTGGCTCTGCCAGTCCTGGAGGCCTAGATGCATCTGCCCCAAGATGTGTGATCCCTCAGCCCTGGCCCTCTGAGACCGCGGTGTCAGGCTCCTGGCATTGACCACGTCTGCCACCTCCTCCCACAATGCCATGGCAGATGCACCTCTTGGGTTAGGGCCCTGGCCAGGGAACAGACGATCACGCCTCCCCTCCACGGCATCTAGCAGGTGCTCCTGGTCTGCCTCCGAAAACCTGGGAGCCATCTTTGTGGCGTGACTGGCTGTGTGTCCATTCCTGCAGCTTATATACAGCTCTGGTTTATTAGGGGAGTGCAGGTGGAGTGAGTGCGGCCAGTCAAGGGCCCGTTGGCAACAAATATTTGTGAGGGATTTTGAAGGCTGCATTCAGTTGAGTGTCATTCATCCCTCAGGGTGTTGATTGGCTGCCATTCAGGAGGCTGCTGTGTCCAAGGGAGTGCAATACTCAGGGCTCTTAATCGATTAGCTGCTGTGTCGAGAGAGGGGGGCGGGGGGGGGTGCAATACTCAAGGCTCCCATTCAAGAGAGGGAATGATCACAAGCTGGGGTTGTGCATGTCAGCACAACACTAATTCTCTGCAGGGCAGCAGTGAAGACAGTATGTTCAAGGGGTGGAGGGATTGCGTTCCTGCATTATCTGGATCCATGGGGGCATGAGGTGAGCGGGCAGCCATGTCTGTGTGTGGGGGAAGATGGTGGGAGGGAGGCCAGCAATGAGGCCAGCGATGTGTGTGGGTGAGTTGTGGGGGCCAGTGATGAGGCCAGCGATGTATGTGGGGGGGTTGTAGAGGCCAGCGATGAGGTCAGTGATGTGTGTGGGGGGGTTGTGGGGACCAACGATGAGGCCAGTGATTTGTGTGGGTGGGGTGGGGGGCAGGGGGCAGCAATGATGCCAGCGATGTGTGTGGGGGGGTGCTTGTGGGGGCCAGTGATGAGGCCAGCAATGTGTGTGGGTGGGGGAGGGGGTGGAGGAGGGGGGCAGCAATGAGGCCAGTGATGTGCGTGGAGCGATCGTGGGGGCCAGTGATGAGGCCAGTGATGTGTGTGAGTGGGGGAGGAGGGGTGGAGGAGGGGACAGCAATGAGGCCAACGATGTCTGTGGGGGGGTTGTGGGGGCCAGTGATGAGGCCAGCGATGTGTGTTGGGGTTGGATGGCAGACATCTGGATGCTGGGAGGTCTTGTCATTGATCTCCCAGCTATGTGCGCATGCACGGGTTCTTGCTCATCCCGCCGATTTCAGGCTGTTTGGCGTGAATAGGTCCTGCCCCTTGGATTTTTAATGATATTCACGACTGGGATCTCTGCAGTGCACAGAGTGTGGAGATTCAGGTGAGAAGCTGAACTGAGAAAACTGTCGGGATTTAGAACAGTTTTCCCGCCAATTCAGCGCTTTTGGGAGAATCGCGACCATAGAATCAGAAGGCTGTTCAAGCCATCATGCCTTTGCCAGTTGCCCAGTGATATCACTCCGGTGCCAGCTTAATATTCAGTGTGGCCTGAATATCCAGTGTGAGTGCTCGCTGATGATATGCTGATGCATCCATGTTAGCTTCTTGCCCTTCCCCTGCGCCTTCCATATCATTCCACTGGTGAGGTTAATTCAAAATCAGAAAACGTAATCTTGCCAGCGTGAATCACGTTTTTCCAAACGCTCCATATTTTGAGCATGGGCCACCACCATTCTCGTGGACGGAGAGAGTGGGCTCAGGATTCCGCCCTCTTTCCTGTCACTCAGCCAACTTTTGTTTCCATGATGTCACTGTCCCAATTATTCCATGGACCTCAACTTCGCAGACAAGCCTGTTACGTGGCCTTTCGAAAGTCCATGTCCATCAATCACATTACCCTCATCAACACTTTGCCTTATTGAAAAACTCAGTCAAATTAAATGAACGTGATTTTCCCTTAACAAATCTGTTCTGGCTTTCATTAATTCGTGCATATTTGTCCAAGTGATTGGTAATTTTGCCTTGATTGTCTGTTCTAAAGGTTTTCCCATCACAGAGGTTGAACTGACTGGCCTCATTGCTGGCCCCTACAACTCCCCCACACACATCACTGGGCTCATCGCTGGCCCCCACAACCCCACCCCACAGAGACATCGCTGGCCTCATCGCTGGGTTTATCCATACACACTTTTTTGAACAAGGTTGTTGAATCTGCAGTTATCTAGTCCTCTGGCTCCATCCTGTGTCTAAGAAGAATTGAAGGATTATGTCCAGTGCTTGCGCAATTACCACTCTTACTCCCCTCAGTATCTTCAGAAGTATCTGATCCAATCCTGGTGATTAATCAACTTTAATTACATGTAGCCTTTCGACATCTCCTCTTTTTCAATTCTAACCCACTCACTATCTCAGCTATCTTCTCCTTCACAATGTATTTGATGTATCTTCTTCCTTTGGTGGAGACAGATGCAAAGTACTTAGTACCTCAGACATATCCTCTGTATCCTTTGATTTGATTTGATTTATTATTGTCACATGTATTAGTATACAGTGAAAAGTATTGTTTCTTGCGTGCTATATAGACAAAGCATACTGTACAAAGGGAAGGAGAGGAGAGAGTGCGGAATGTAGTGTTACAGTCATAGCTAGAGTGTAGAAATATCAACATAATACGAAGTAGCATACCATTCATAGAGATAGAAGGAAGAGAGTGCGGAATGCAGCGTTACAGTCATAGCTCAGGTGTAGAGAAAGATCAACCTAGTGCGAGGTAGGTCCATTCTAAAGTCTGATGGCAACAGGGAAGAAGCTGTTCTTGAGTCAGTTGGTGTGTGACCTCAGACTTTTGTATCTTTTTCCCAATGGAAGGAGGTGGAAGAGAGAATGTCCGGGGTGCACGGGGTCCTTAATTATGCTGGCTGCTTTTCTGAGGCAGCTGCAATGGTGACCTCATATACAGATCCATATGTAAATCCTTTTTTATTTGTCCCTAATCAGCCTTTCTCCTTTTTCCACTCTTTTACTATTTATATGTCAATAGAAGACTTTTGGATTCCCATTTATGTTGGCTTTTAGTCTCTTCTCACATTCTTTGATTTGATTTGATTTGATTTATTATTGTCACATGTATTACTATCCGCTGAAAAGTATTGCTTCTTGCGTGCTATACAGACAAAGCATACTGTTCATAGAGAAGAAAGGAGAGAGTGCAGAATGTAGTGTTAGTCATAGCTAGGGTGTAGAAATATCAACTTAATACGAGGTAGGTCCGTTCAAAAGTTTGATGGCAGCAGGGAAGAAGCTCTTTCTTGAGTTGGTTGGTACATATCCTCAGACTTTTGCATCTTTTTCCCGACGGAAGAAGGTGGAAGAGAGTCTGTCTGGGGTATGTGGGATCCTTGATTATGCTGTCTGCTTTGCCGAGGCAGTGGGAAGTGTAAACAGAGTCAATGGATGGGAGGCTGGTTTGCATGATGGACTGGGCTTCGTTCATGGCCATTTGTAGTTTTTTGCAGTCTTCTACAGAGCAGGAGCCATACCAAGCTGTGATACAACCAAAAAGAATGCTTTCTATGGTGCATCTGTACAAGTTGGTGAGAGTCAAAGCATGCCAAATTTCCTTAGCCTCTTGAGATAGTAGAGGCATTGGTGGGCTTTCTTAACGATAAGTGTTGGCGTGGAGGGACCAGGACAGGTTATTGGTGATCTGGACCCCATTGATGTAGACAGGGGCATGTCCTCCACTACGCTTCCTGAAGTTGATGACTATCTCTTTCGTTTTGTTGACATTGAGGGAAAGATTAATGTCGTTGCACCAGTTCACCAGATTCTCTATCTCTTTCCTGTACTCTGCCTCATCATTGTCTGAGATCTGACTCACTACAGTGGCATCATCAACAGACTAGAAATGGAGTTGGAGGAGAATTTGGCCGTACAATCAGTATAAGGGGCTGAGGACACAGCCTTGTGGGGCACCGGTGTTGAGGATGATCGTGGAGGAAGTGTTGTTGCCTATCCTTACTGATTGCGGTCTGTGGGTTAGGAAGTTCAGGATCCAGTCGCAGAGGAGGAGGTGTTGTTGCCTATCCTTATTGATTGCTGTTCTCTCTTTGTTGTCCTTATTTCTTTCTTTGTATCCCCTCTGATGTTTCTGTATTCAGCCTGGTCCTCGCTTATATATTCAACAGTTATCATTTACATTCTTTTTTCTGCTTCATCTTACTCTGTATCTCTTTCATCACCAAAAAGCTCTGGTTTTGTTTGTCCTATCTTTCCCCCTCATGGGGATGTACCTTGAACAATCTCCACTTTAAATGCAGCCTACAGTTCAATAACAGTTTTGTCTTCCAATCTTTGATTCCAATTTATCTAGGTCAAACCTGTTCTAATCCCATTAGAATTGTCCTTCCAAGTAATTATTTTTACCCTGAATTGCTCCTTATCATTTTCCATAGCTAACCTAAACCTTAGGCAGGCAGCATTCGGCATAAATAAATGAATTAACAGCACAAATTGAGGTTAATGGATACAATCTTGTAGTCATTACAGAGATGTGGTTACAAGATCAAGACTGGGGACTAAATATTCAGGGCTATGTGACTTTTCGTAAGGACAGGTGGAAGGAAAGGTGGTGGGATAGCTTTGTTAGTATGAGATGGAATAAGTATAATAGCAAGAAATGATCTTTGATCAGAAGGTGTAGGATCCATGTGGGTTGAGGTAAGAAATAACAAGGGGAAGAAGACATAGTTGGGAGTAGTCTATAGCTGCCTAACAGTAGCTGTACTGTAGGATGGAGGATAAATCAGGAATTAATAAGGGCATTTAAAAGGTAGTACCCTAATCATAGCTGACTTCAATCTTAATGTAGATGTTGAAAATCAAATTGGCAGAGGTAGCCATGAAGAAGAATTCATTGAGTGTATTTGGGTCAGTTTTCTAGAACAATATGTTGTGAATCCAGCCAGGGATCAGGCTATGTTGGATTTGGAAATGTGCAATGAGGCATGTTTATTAAGCAATCTCAGAGTAAAAGACCCCCTAGGAAGCACTGACCATAACATGGTCGAATTTAGCATTCAGTTTGAGAGTAAAAAAGTTGGGTCAGAAACGACTGAGCTACACTTGAATGAGGGTAATTATATTGGAATGAGGGTAATTATATAGGAATGAGTTTGTTGGAATCATAGAATCATAGAAACCCTACAGTGCAGAAGGAGGCCATTCGGCCCATTGAGTCTGCACCAACAACAATCCTACCTATGTGCTATCCCCATAACCCCACATATTTACCCCGCCAATCCCTCTCGCCTACGCATCCCTGGACACTAAGGGGCAATTTAGCATAGCCAATGGACCTAGCCCGCACATCTTTGGACTGCGGGAGGTAACTGGAGCACCCGGAGGAAACCCATGCAGACATGGGAAGAACGTGCAAACTCCACGCAGACAGTGACCCAAGCTGGGAATCGGACACATGTTCCTGGAGCAATGGGGCAGCAGTGCTAACCACTGTGCCTCCATGCTGGAGCAAACTGGGAAAGGAACTTAGTAGGAAAGATGGTTGATCAACAATGGCAGACAGTTATGAAAATAGTTCATGACTCACAACAAAGATATATTCCAGAGAGGAAGCTCTTAGGAAGGGAATAAATCAGCCATGGTTAACCACCAAAGTTAAGGTTAGTATTAAACTGAAAGAAAAAACACGCAATGAGGCAAAAATTAATGGTAAGCCGGAGGATTGGAAAAGTTTTAAAAACCAATAAAAGATGAATGTGGCAAATAATGTGGCAAAGAGTAGTGGGAAGTCAGAAGATTGGGAAGGCTATAAAAACAAACAGAGGATAACAAAGAGAGAAATAAGGAAGGAGAGGATCAAATATGAAGGTAGGCTAGCCAGTAACATTAGGAATGATAGTAAAAGTTTCTTTAAATACATTAAAAACAAACGGGAGGCAAAAGTAGACATTGGGCCGCTCCAAAATGACGCTGGTAATCTAGTGATGGGAGACAAGGAAATAGCTGAGGAACTTAATAAGTACTTTGCGTCAGTCTTCACAGTAGAAGACATGAGTAATATCCCAACAATTCAGGAAAGTCAGGGGGCAGAGTTGAATATGGTTGCCATCACAAAGGAGAAAGTGCTAGAGAAACTAAAAGGTCTGAAAATTGATAAATCTCCGGGCCCAGATGGGCTACATCCTAGAGTTCTAAAGGAGATAGCTGAAGAAATAGTGGAGGCGTTAGTTATGATCTTTCAAAAGTCACTGGAGTCAGGGAAAGTCCCAGAGGATTGGAAAATCGCTGTTGTAACCCCACTGTTCAAGAAGGGAACAAGAAAAAAGATGGAAAATTATAGGCCAATTAGCCTAACCTCAGTTGTTGGCAAAATTCTAGAATCCATCGTTAAGGATGAGATTTCTAAATTCTTGGAAGTGCAGGGTCGGATTAGGACAAGTCAGCATGGATTTAGTAAGGGGAGGTCGTGCCTGACAAACCTGTTAGAGTTCTTTGAGGAGATAACAAATAGGTTAGACCAAGGAGAGCCAATGGATGTTATCTATCTTGACTTCCAAAAGGCCTTTGACAAGGTGCCTCACGGGAGACTGCTGAGTAAAATAAGGGCCCATGGTATTCGAGGCAAGGT
Organism: Mustelus asterias; assembly: GCF_964213995.1. Lineage (NCBI taxonomy): Eukaryota > Metazoa > Chordata > Chondrichthyes > Carcharhiniformes > Triakidae > Mustelus > Mustelus asterias. The sequence continues at coordinate 81,481,252 of NC_135808.1, forward strand.
ACTAACATGGATTGACGATTGGCTGTCAGACAGAAGGCAGAGAGTTGGGATAAAAGATTCTTTCTCAGAATGGCAACCGGTGACAAGTGGTGTCCCGCAGGGTTCAGTGTTGGGGCCACAGCTGTTCTCTTTATATATTAACGATCTAGATGACGGGACTGGGAGCATTCTGGCCAAGTTTGCCGATGATACAAAGATAGGTGGAGGGGCAGGTAGTATTGAGGAGGTGGGGAGGCTGCAGAAATATTTAGACAGTTTAGGAGAGTGGTCCAAGAAGTGGCTGATGAAATTCAACGTGGGCAAGTGCGAGGTCTTGCACTTTGGAAAAAAGAATAGAGGCATGGACTATTTTCTAAACGGTGACAAAATTCATAATGCTGAAGTGCAAAGGGACTTGGGAGTCCTAGTCCAGGATTCTCTAAAGGTAAACTTGCAGGTTGAGTCCGTAATTAAGAAAGCAAATGTAATGTTGTCATTTATCTCAAGAGGCTTGGAATACAAAAGCAGGGATGTACTTCTGAGGCTTTATAAAGCACTGGTTAGGCCCCATTTGGAGTACTGTGAGCAATTTTGGGCCCCACACCTCAGGAAGGACATACTGGCACTGGAGCGGGTCCAGCGGAGATTCACACGGATGATCCCAGGAATGGTAGGCCTGACATACGATGAACATCTGAGGATCGTGGGATTATATTCATTGGAGTTTAGGAGGTTGAGGGGAGATCTAATAGAAACTTACAAGATAATGAACGGCTTAGATAGGATGGACGTAGGGAAGTTGTTTCCATTAGCAGGGGAGACTAGGACGCGGGGGCACAGCCTTAGAATAAAAGGGAGTCACTTTAGAACAGAGATGAGGAGAAATTTCTTCAGCCAGAGAGTGGTAGGTCTGTGGAATTCATTGCCACAGAGGGCTGTGGAGGCCGAGACGTTGAGCGTCTTCAAGACAGAAATTGATAAATTCTTGATTTCTCGAGGAATTAAGGGCTATGGGGAGAGGGCGGGTAAATGGAGTTGAAATCAACCATGATTGAATGGTGGAGTGGACTCGATGGGCCGAATGGCCTTACTTCCGCTCCTATGTCTTATGGTCTTATGAACTAAAAAAATAATAAAGAGGGAGAAAATAAACTATAAGGATAAACTAGCAAGTAATATAAAAACTGGCATCAAGAGTTTCTTTCAATATATGTAACGGGCGAGAGTGAACATAGGCCCCTTAGAGAATGAGACTAGGGAAAAAATAATGGGGAACCTGGAAATGGCAGAAGAATTAAATAAATTATTAAAGAACCCTTTAATGACCTGAAAATGTGGCCTAACTAGCGCCTTGCATAATTTTCACAAGACTTTCCTACTTTTGTATTCCATTCCTTTTGAAATAAAAGCCTACATTCCATTTGCGCTCCCTGCTAGGAGTTTGCAAACAAGCAAAATTATCTATAGGTATATTATAGCTGGAACAACTCTTTTTAAGTTTACCAATATCATCACTTAGAATACTTAGGAATTCTATGGTATTGGTATCTATATGTAAGTTCGTGAGGATCTAAGTATAAAACTACAACTCTTTTGTACTTGCTTATGAATATTTTTTATAAGAATCAATTATAGATTATATGATAGCAATGAATAATATAGCATAGAATTTATGGTACTTAGAAAGAATCACTTCACTCATGCAGACAATAGAATCACAGAATTCTACAGGGCAGAAGTGGCCCTTCGGCCCATCAAGTCTGGTGACTATTATAAGAGAAGTAAATATTTAATTCTGTATTCCCTTAATATTGAGTATTAGCTTAGTCAATCAAAGATAATTATGACATGACTATTATAGTTTAAATTGACATGCAAGAGCAGGATTTACTGCGCAACCCACAACATGTTTTGCGGCAGTAGGAGCCGGCCAGTCATTGGCTGGCGGTAGAATCCACTGGTCCAGCCGTTGTCAATGGGAATTGTCATTGAATGCCCACCTCACTGCTGTGAGCTCCATTGTAGAGCTGAGCCATCGGCAGGAGCAGGAGATCCCGCCAGTGTGTTCCAGCTGATATCTAAATCCACCTTAACTATTAACTGGATTTTCAAATAAATATTGATTTGAAGAGGATTATGCTCGCAATCCAATATAATTTCTTTAGGGTGACTTTTGTCTCAATCATTAAGGGGGGTTTGTGGTAAACACAATAATTTTTGTCCTAAGGATGGCTGACCTATGTTTCTGTTTTTATGTGGCTGTATTTTGGCTTCCTATAGACGAGGCAGGATTTTTCAGCCCACCCACCATTGGGCTCGTCTGTTCCTGCAGTAGTCAATGGATTTTTGGCTGAGCTGCCAAATCCCCAACGGTGGATTCCACTACGATGGGACTGGAAAATCCCAGCCATGGACTTTATCTCTGTGGTGCATTGGAACAGGCTGGCATTGTCAATTGTGCACCACAAAACCACAAAAACATTTTATTTAATGCATCGCATCAATCTTTTTTAAAACGATCTTCATGTGAATCTTTGAAGGTCATTTTTTTTTGTCTCATTTTTTTCACAGTTTTTGGCTGTTTTCCAATACGAACGCATTCTTATGAATTCCCGTGCATTGTTTTTCACTGGCTTCTTGGCATTATTTCAAGTGTTGCTTTTTCACTAGCTTCTATTAATTTAATTAGCATCTTAATTCCTTCACTAAATGGGTCACTTCCTTTACAGTTTTAAAACAATGTAATCTTTGTTAATGATGCGCATCAATTGGACACGAGACTCAAAGCTTCGGTAAAAGAAGGCTTTTATTAACTAACAATGGAACTATCAGAACTTTAACACACTATCCCAGACTGAAGGGGTCCCGTCCAAGCAGGGAGTCTTATACCTCTCCCAGGAGGCGGAGCCCGACTGGGATGTGCCACAACAGTAACAACCACAGGTGTATCAATCCCACCCTAGCCCAACAACAACATTAGTACAATCCCACAGTAACCTATATACATTCCCATAGTGCTGGCCAGCCCTGGTCCAGTACTATCCAGTGGGAACCAACGATGGTTCACCACATTCACCCCTCCTTTGAGAACAAAGGCCAGCGGGGTACGAAAACAGACTAAAATGTCAACAGATTATAAGTTCAGACGGTCTGGAGGACCGCACCGTCGTTGTGACCTCCTCAATACCGGCGGTGACACCGGAGTAGGCACTTGCGGTGGCGTTCTCCCCAAAACAGCATCCAGCTGTTCTTCCACGGACTCACAGGCCGGTTGACCCTGATGAAACGGTAGTGCAGGGGATCCTGACACATTCTGCGGTGGCGACGATCTTCGGGGCTCAGGCAAGCTGTGCATTGGAGTAAAACTGTTAAGCACTGGTCCCGATGCTGTCCGCGCCACGTCCGGGGGAGAAATAAGGGATAAGGGATTCGTCACTGGGGGTATGGGAGCGACAGGAGTTGCTACGTCCCCTGCGGGCGCCAGGTCTCGGATCGAGACTGTGTCCTCTCGCCCATCAGGATATGCCACATAGGCATACTGAGGGTTGGCGTGGAGGAGGTGGACCTGTTCGACCAAGGGGTCGGACTTGCGGGCCCTTACATGTCGCCGCAGGAGGACGGGTCCTGGGTACGTCAACCAGGCTGGTAAAGATATCCCCGAGGACGACTTCCGAGGGAATGAGAACATCCTCTCGTGGGGAGTAGCATTGGTTGCCGTACACAGGAGGGAGCGAATGGAGTGAAGCGCATCAGGGAGGACCTCCTGCCAACGGGAGACTGGAAGGCCCCTGGACTTCAACGCCAATAGGACAGCCTTCCAGACTGTAGCATTCTCTCGTTCCACCTGTCCATTACCCCTAGGGTTGTAACTCGTGGTCCTACTAGAGGCAATCCCGTATGAGAGCAGGAATTGCCTCAAGTCATTGCTCATGAACGACGAGCCCCTGTCGCTACGGATATAGCTGGGGTACCCGAACAGGGTAAAAAGATCACGGAATGCCTTGATCACCGTGGCAGTCGATGTGTCCGCGCAGGGGACAACAAACGGGAACCGGGAGTACTCATCTACTATGTTCAGAAAGTACACGTTCTGATCTGTTGAGGGAAGGGGGCCCTTAAAATCAACACTCAGCCTCTCGAAGGGGCGAGTGGCCTTGACCAAATGTGCCCGGTCAGGTCGGTAAAAGTGGGTTTGCATTCCGCGCAAATCCGACAGCTCCTTGTCACCGACCTGACGTCCTCCACCGAGTAAGGCAGGTTGCGGGCTTTGACAAAGTGGTAGAGCCGAGTGACCCCAGGATGGCACAGGTCATTATGGAGGGCGTTCAAGCGATCCTCCTGAGAACTAGCGCATGTTCCGCGCGAGAGGGCATCCGAGGGCTCATTGAGTTTCCCTGGACGATACATGATATCGTAGTTATAGGTGGAGAGTTCAATTCTCCACCGCAAGATCTTGTCATTCTTGATCTTGCCCCTCTGCGAGTTGTTGAACATGAACGCCACGGACCGCTGGTCCGTGATCAGGGTGAACCGCTTTCCCGCCAGGTAATGGCGCCAGTGTCTGACGGCCTCCACAATGGCCTGGGCCTCCTTTTCCACCGCTGAATGCCAAATTTCGGGGCCTTGGAGGGTGCGGGAAAAAAACGCGACGGGCCTGCCCGCCTGGTTAAGTGTGGCGGCCAGGGCGAAATCAGATGCATCGCTTTCCACCTGAAAAGGGATGGATTTGTCTACCGCGTGCATCGTGGCTTTCGCGATGTCGTGTTTCAATTCCTTGAAGGCCATTTGAGCCTCTGGCGTGAGTGGAAAAGTCGTGGACTTAATAAGCGGACGGGCTTTGTCCGCGTAGTTGGGGACCCACTGCGCATAATAGGAGAAGAAGCCTAGGCATCTTCTCAGTGCTTTTGCGCTAGCGGGCAAGGGAAGTTCAGCAAGGGGGCGCATATGGTCTGGATCAGGGCCAATGACCCCGTTTTCCACCACGTATCCAAGGATGGCTAACCGGCGCGTACGGAATACACACTTCTCCCTGTTGTAGGTCAAATTCAGGCGAGATGCAGTGCGTAAGAAGTTCTGGAGATTTGTGTCATGGTCCTGCTGATCACGGCCGCAGATGGTGACATTATCCAGGTACGGGAAGGTAGCCCGCAGCCTGTTCTGGTCCACCATTCGGTCCATAGCACGCTGGAAGACCGAGACCCCATTGGTGACACCAAATGGAACCCTAAGGAAATGATACAGACAACCATCCGCCTCAAAGGCCATGTATTGTCGGTCCTCTGGGCGAATGGGGAGTTGGTGGTAGGCGGACTTAAGGTCTATGGTGGAGAACACGCGGTACTGCTCAATCTGATTGACCATATCAGATATGCGCGGGAGAGGATACGCATCCAGCTGCGTATATCGGTTAATGGTCTGACTGTAATCAATGACCATCCGGGGTTTGTTCCCGCTCTTGACCACCACAACCTGTGCTCTCCACGGACTAACACTGGGCTGTATGATCCCTTCTTTGAGGAGTCGCTGAACCTCAGATCTGATGAAGATCCGATCCTCAGTGCTGTAACGCCTACTTTTAGTAGCGATGGGCTTGCAGCCTGGTACCAGATTCTGAAATAAAGAGGGTGTGGTGATCTTTAACGTAGAAAGATTGCAGGCGGGGCGCTTTGGACAATTTGGAGACTGCAGCTGTTCTCCCACTGTCAGCGAAGGGAGTGGCCCACCGTACTGTAGGATCACACTCTTCATGTGGACCATAAAATTTAGTCCGAGGAGAATTGGTGCACAAAGATGCGGCAACACAAGGAGCCTGAAACGCTCGTAAATTGTGCCTTGCACTTTCAAAGTTACCACACAACGTCCTAGCACAGTGACAGACCGGGACCTTGATGCCATAGAGATTGTCTGTTTGGCAGGTTGAATCTGGAGTCCACACCTCTTCACAGTGTCAGGGTGGATAAAGCTCTCAGTGCTCCCGCTGTCAAACAGACAATAAATCGCATGATCATTTACCTGTATATCCATCATCGAACAATCAAGCCTGTGAGGCTTAGCCTGGTCCAGGGTGATCGATGCCACCGTTGGTCCGTGAACGTCACTGCAGGCAGCTGAGGTCAATGCTGAGGACCCCCGCTGGTCGCTCATGGTCATCGTCGACCAAAATGGCCACCCCCATGAATCGCACATGGGTGAGGGCGCCAAACTTAGCGACCCCTGGTGGTCATCCTCCTCCGACTCCGTCGACCACAATGGCGTCGTCCTGGACTCGCACGTGGACGAACCTCGTGAGTACTTCGACGACGATGGTGATGATCCCCGTTCCGAAGGGTCACAGGCCGCACTGCCATTCCTGGGCTTCGATCTGCACACCTTCGCATAATGCCCCTTTTTGCTGCATGTGGTACAGACTACCGCTTTAGCGGGACACTGTTGTCGGGTATGTTTGGCTCCTCCGCAGAAGTAGCACCGCGGGCCGCATGGGGCTGCAGCCGTCGTCTGGTCCACATGGGAGCACGCCATAATACTGCACTTCAAGCCCGAGGGGCGAGGAGGGATTTGCGACTGCTCCTGCCACGTTGTCTCCACGTGGTCCTCCGGATACAGGACCAAGCTCTTCGAAGCCGCCTCGAGCATTTCAGCTAATTCGATGGCCTGGGTAAGGTTGAGATTCCCCTTTTCTAGCAGCTTGAGACGGATGTATGAAGACCCGACCCCGGCCACAAACGCATCTCGGGCGAGGTCGTACATGCTCTGCTCAGCCGACATAGCTTTGCAGTCACAGCCCCTGGCTAGCTGTAAGAGCTCATTGGCGTAGTCCTCCATGGTTTCGCCCGACTGCCGACGTCATGTAGCAAGGAGGTAACGAGCGTGGATCTCGTTAGGAGGTTTCGTATAGCGCTTTTTTAGAAGCTCGAGGGCCCTCTGGTAAGTGGTGGCTGCACGGATCGCGAGGTAGACTGTGTCGCTTACCCTCGCATGGAGGACCCGGAGTCTGTCATCATCTGTGGTGACCGCTGCGGAGGCTGCTAGGTAATCTTCAAAACACTTCAGCCAGTGGTCGAAGGTGTTAGAAACGCCCACCGCACGTGGATCTAGCATCAGACGTTCTGGCTTGAGATTTGCTCCATACTCTCCTTTCTTTTTTTTCTTCCGTCGAGAGTTTAATTTTAGTTAATAAAATTGATGCGCATCAATTGGACACGAGGCTCAAAGCTTCAGTAAAAGAAGGCTTTTATTAACTAACAATGGAGCTATCAGAACTTTAACACACTATCCCAGACTGAAGGGGTCCCGTCCGAGCAGGGGGTCTTATACCTCTCCCAGGAGGCGGAGCCCGACTGGGATGTGCCACAACAGTAACAACCACAGGTGTATCAATCCCACCCTAGCCCAACAACAACATTAGTACAATCCCACAGTAACCTATATACATTCCCATAGTGCTGGCCAGCCCTGGCCCAGTACTATCCAGTGGGAACCAACGATGGTTCACCACAGTTAAAATAGCAAGTACGTGGCCTAACCTATAATATAACAGGAACAGTAGAGAAACAGACATGAATTTTCTTTATTCTTTCATGGGATGTTGGCGTCACGGGCAAGGCCAGCATTTGTTGCCCATCCTATTTACCCATGAACTGAATGGCTTGCTAGGCCATTTCAGAAGTTGGTTCAGAGTAAACTGCATTGCTGTATGTCTTGAGTCACTTATAGCCCAGGCCAGGTAAAGATGGCAGATTTCCTTCCTAAAGAAAATTATTGAATAAGATGGGTTTTTACAACATTACTTCTTCAAAGAACTCCAATAAATTGGTTGAACTTAATTTCCCTTTCACAAAACCATGTTGACTCTGCCTGATTACCTTGTTTTTTTCTAACCGTCCTATTATAATATCTTTAATAATAGCTTATATAATTTTCCCTCTAACATGTTAGGCTAACTGGCCTGTTTTTGCCTGCTTTCTGTCTCTATCCCTTTTTGAATAAAGAAATTACATTTGCTATTTTCCAATTTAATGAAACCTTCCCTAATGAAATATAGGGAATTTTGGAGAATCAAAACCAATGCATTAGCTATCTCACTCGTATCATGAATGTGCCCAGTAACAAGCAATACCAAGAATGTAACAAAACTCACAGGTTAGAAGCCATCAGCATTTCAAAAGGCATTTCACAGGATGTGAGCCTCCCAGTTAAGAGATTAACAGTTTTTAGACACATTGTCCTGCTAATAGGAAATATCTTAGTTAGATGGGGAGGCATGAATATGGTAATTTTTAGAACCACAGAAGCTGAGGGGACAGACAGCAAATACACAGCCAGATCCGCAGAGGGAAAAATAGCATAATTGCCAACGTTCTGTGAAAGCAGGGAAGCAGATTCCACCTCGCAGCCTCCAAGTGGTTTTCCAGCTAGCAGACCAGACCTGGAGGCAGTTAAAGCTATATCTTTGCTGAACCAAGAGATATCTCCCAGAATAACTCCTCAATCATGTTCAGCGTTGTAACTATAAGCTGGCTTTTATTTATAGATCTATTAAAGTGGATGTTGTTTGGGAAAAGGGAAGTCCTGAAAGAGTTCAGATCTTGTAAATGAACTTTGGATCAAAAATGGTAATTTCTACATAAACTGTGTGAGTGTGTTTAGTTGCTTCTTATATGTAACTGTCTCAGATCATTATAGTCCTGCTCATGTATATGTGCCTTTTCTTTATTGTAATAAATAGTCTTTAATAAGTGTTATACTATGATTGGGCTGGTTACTTTTTCACTGGCTCTTGCATGTGCCTCCTCACACCATTGCTGTAAACAAAATTATACACCATCAATTACCGGTGTTCCAGGTCCTCGCAGATAACATCAGCTGGGTTTGTGACACTAGCCACTTCTTTTCAGAGCTTTGGATCACGACCACCAGGACCTGGGCTCTTGTCACCCTGCAGCTCCAACAATGTACTCATTACCACTTCCATGGCGACTGTAATTTTCCTGAGTTCCTCCCTGCCTTTCATTTCTTGATTTACAGCTATTTCTGGGATGCTACTTGTATCCTCTACAGTGAAGATGAAGCAAAATATCGGTTCAATTCATCTGCCATCTCCTTATTTTCCATTATCAACTCCCCAGACTCACTTTCTATAGGACTGACTTCACTTTATTCAGTCTTCTTTTTAAAAATATCTATAGAAGCTCTTACTATCTGTCTCTATATTTATAACTAGCTTTCTCTTTTATGTTACCTTCTCCATTCTTATTAATCTTTTACTGATTCTTTGCCCTTTTTTATATTCTGTCCATTCCTCTGACCTGCGTTAGGGTTAGCTTTCATGCTCTCATAATTGCCCCTATTTATGTTTAAAATATTGATATTAGATTCACTTTTCTCGCTCTCAAACTGAATGTAAAATTCAATCATATAATAACCACTGCTACCTAGAAGCACCTTCACTATGAAGTCATTAATAAATCCTATAATCCCCACTGACTTCAATTTTACTAGGGCTCTTTGATGCCACACTCAGTCAAATGCTGCCTTGATGCTAAGGGCAGTCACAGCCTCACTTCATTCCATGTCTGAACCAAGGCTCTAAGGGTGGGAGCCAAGTGGTCCTGGTGGAACAAAAGTTGAACATTGGTTACATGTTATTGCTGAGTAAGTGCCATTTGATAGCATTGGCGATGGCAGCATCCAACACTTTACGAATGATCTAATAAATTACTAAGGGTAGCACGGTAGCACAGTGGTTAGCACTGCTGCTTCACAGCTCCAGGGACCTGGGTTCGATTCCTGGCTTGGGTCACTGACTGTGTGGAGTTTGCACATTCTCCTCGTGTCTGCGTGGGTTTCCTCCGGGCGCTCCAGTTTCCTCCCACAGTCCAAAGATGTGGGTTAGGTTGATTGGCCATGCTAAAATTGCCCTTAGTGTCCTGAGATGTGTAGGTTAGAGGGATTAGTGGGTAAATATGTAGGGATATGGGGGTAGTGCCTGGGTGGGACTGTGGTCGGTGCAGACTCGATGGGCTGAATGGCCTCTTTCTGTGCTGTAGGGTTTCTAAGATTTCTAAGAAGATCAAAAGAAGTCCAATGGGCAGATAACTGGCTGGATTGGATTTCCTTTGCTTTTTGTGAACAGAACATACATGGGCAATTTTCCACATTGTCAGGTAGTTGCTAGATTATAGCTGGACTGAAACAGCTACTTCTGGAGCACAAAACTTCAGCACTAGAGCCAGGATGTTGTTGGGACCCATGGCCACTCCAACATTCAGTGTGTTCAGGTAATTCTTGATATCACACAGAGCAAATGGAATTGGCTAAAGACTAACATCAGTGATTTTGGGGACCTCCAGAGGAGTATGAGATGGATCATCCACTTGGCGCTTCTGATTATAGATGGTTGAGAATGCTTCAGCCTTGTCTTTGACACTCAAATTCCAGAGTCTGCCATGATGGAGGATAAACCTCCTTTTGTCATCAGTTGTTCAATAGTCCATCACTGTTCATGATTGATGTGATTGGACTGCAGAGCTTGATATATTGATCGTGGGGTACATTAATTTGGAAAATAACCAGATTGGTTGGGCCATGAGCCTATGTCTGTTTCACAATTTCCCTTGAATTTTTCGCATTCTCATTCATTCTCAACAGAAGAGAACAATTGCCGCATCACTTTGCATTTTTCCCACATTGCATTGTCTGTTTTAAACATACCATGAATGCTATTAATAACATCAGGACAAGAATTTAAACATATTTTGTCCTTTATTTTTAGCATTAAAAAGATAAATCACTCTCATTCCCAATATCTGGCATCTCACCTTCAAGGGAGCCCTCAGAATGCCCTCATTGTGTCTCCATAGGACAAGTTAGCCCACAACAGGAGGGAGTGGTAGAAGATGGGTAGGGGCTAGCCTAAGCTATGTGTCCTCATCCTCTTTGAGGAGAGGGCATTGGAAATGGCAGGGAGACCCCAGAGCGAGCTGTGGCACAATGTACGGTCAGAAGCCCCAAGGAATCGAGAGTCCAATGTACCTTTATCCACATGACCTCCTGCAAATGAGGAAGGGGGAGATGAGGGACTGAGGAAAGGGGAAGAGAGACGAGGGACTGAGGAAAGTGGGGGAGAGAGATGAGGGACCGAGGAAAGGGGGAGATGAGTGATTGAAGGAGAGGGAGAAAAGGGACTAAGGGAAGGGGTGATGAGAGGAAAGAGGGAGATGAGGGTCTGAAGAAGGAAATGTCTGGGGATAAGGGGGGAGGAGGAGCGGCGGGTGGTTGGCGATTGAGCTACCAGACAATGATGCTCCTGGGAAGCAAATCTGGAAGCTATGAGGATCTTCCTGATCCTCTGGCATGGCACAATTCTGACTGCAGCCCATGGCCTCCTCCAGGTCCTCCCCAGGCTCCTCCTCCGCCTGCTCCTCCTCCTCCTTCATCATGTTGCCCCGCTGCTGTGCCAAGTTATGCAGTACACAGCATGCAACCACGATCTGAATAACTCTCTGGGAGCTGAAATGTAGATCGGCCCAAACAGTGGAACCATATCTTTAAGAGGCCTATGCACCACTCAATGACATTCCTGGTAGCAGAGTGAGCCTCATTGTAGTGGGTCTCCACCTTGGTCTGGGACCTCCACACAGGTGTCATTAGCCATGACCTTAGCAGGTAACCCTTGATGTCCACTAGCCAACTCTTCAGCCATGAGCTACCATCGAAGGCACAGGGGAATTCTGAGTGCCCCAGGATGAAAGCACGGTTCCACACTCCCAGGATATTGTGCATGATATTCAGCTGGTGGCTGCACACCAGCTGATGTTCAGGGAGTGGATCCTTCTTGTTAATGAAGGGCACCTCCTGTCGAGATGGTGCTCACAGGGCTACATGGGTACCCCTTGAACAGGGGGCATCCCAGCGATGGCACAGAATCCTGCAGCCCGGGCATCCTGGTGGGCCTGATCCAGGTGGAAGGTGATGTTGTCTGATACCTGGGCATTAAGGGCAACCGTCACTCATTGGGTGGATCTGTGTGTGGAAGGTTGAGAGATCCTGCACTGGTCCCCACTCAAAGCCTGAAATGTACCAGTGGGAAAAAAGTTCAGGGCAGCCGTGACTTTCACAGCCATCGGGAACGGGTGTCCTCCTCCTCCTATCAGTGCCAGATTTGTGTGAGAACCTGGCACAGGTGCTGCACTGTGTCCCTGTGAGTGCGGAGCCGTCAGTGCTACATGTTGTCCGGTAGCTCGTGAAAAGATCAGCTAGTGATATTACAATGAGCAGCTCTGCATAATCTGTGGATTCCCGTCCAGTCTGGGCAGGTACCTGATCAAGGCCAACAGGATGGCCCAGTGAATGCCAATGGATTTGATGCCAGTCGGGAATCCCCGATGCCCCATTCAGCGGGACGTCAGGATTCCCAGCAGCAGTGAACAGAGCCGAAGAATCCCCCCCCAATCAACAAGTAAAATTTGAATATAATGTGACAGCAACTTAACAGCCTTATGCTTAATAGTTTATTTATTAATGTCACAAGTAAGGCTTACATTAACACTGCAATGAAGTTACTGTGAAAATCCCCTAGTTGCCACACTCCGACGCCTGTTCGGGTACACTGAGGGAGAATTTAGCATGGCCAATACACCTAACCAGCACGTCATTCGGACTGTGGGAGGAAACCGGAGCACCCGGAGGAAACCCACACACACACGGGGAGAATGTGCAAACTCCGCACAGACAGTAACCCAAGCTGGGAATCAAACCCGGGTCCCTGGCGCTGTGAGGCAGCAGTGCTAATCCACTGTGCCACCATGCCATCTCTACCTCACATTGGACAGGCATGCAACATCAATATAAACCAGGTAAACTCGAAATTCTTGTATTGTTGAAGTTTATGGTTCAGTAATTGTGAAATCACAGAGCTGTAATAAGATGTTCTTTTCTTCTTATTTAAATACATTGTACGCATGCTGAGGAATGTGAACTTGTCATCAATTTGCAATCTTAAGCCTTCTGAAAAATGAAGAGGTGTGCAGGTGCAGCAGCCAATTTAAGGAGGGGTCCAGACATTAGTCACTCAGCATAGAAGGTAAACACAGCAGCAGTGATAAATATAGCTAACAGTGAAAAGCACAGCTTGTTGAGTCTGTACATTATCTCAGATTCACATCGTTCAAACACACCTTGAATAATTACACAGCAAATGCCCAGTATGTTGCTTATCATTGAATCTCACTGCAGTGAAAGCAAAGTGTCTCCTTAAAGAAACACAGTTTCTTCTCCAGTTTCAAAAGGGCTAGAATAGGGTTTCCCAAACCCCTAGTGACGTCCCACATATATACGCCCCAAGCATTCTCATAATTTTGATGCTCCTTTTCTACCACAAAATAAGTGTGAAGACAGAAAACAAATGTAAAGAAGGTTTTTCTAGCTATATCTACATATATATTAGCAATTAGGAAGAGGCACACAGTCACAAATACACTCAGCAGCTAAATGGACACCTCACGTTAATCTTGGTCAACCCACCCATGGCCCCTTAACATTAACCGTTAGAAGTAGTACCCACTTTCGGGATGGGTAATCGAAAAGGGACTTACACACACACACACACACACACAAACTCTGACCTCCCACCCCCTCACACATTCAATGCCTCTCTCACACACTCACCCCCTCTCACACACACACTCACCCTCTCTCACACACTCACTCCCCTCTCTCACACACACACTCACCCTCTCTCACACACTCACTCCCCTCTCTCACACACACACTCACCCTCTCTCACACACTCACTCCCCTCTCTCACACACTCACCCCCCTCTCACACATTCACCCCCTCTCTCACACACTCACCTCCCCTCCCTCTCACACACACACACCCTCTCTCGCACACACACTCCCTCTCTCACACACACACTCCCTCTCTCACACACTCACCCCCGCTCTCATACATTCACGCCCTCTCTCACACACTCACCTCCCCTCCCTCTCACACACACACACCCTCTCTCGCACACTCACTCCCTCTCTCACACTCACACTCCCTCTCTCACACACTCACCCCCCTCTCTCACACATTCACCCCCTCTCTCATACGTTCACCCCCCTCTCTCACACATTCACCCCCCTCTCTCACACACAAATCCCTCTCTCACACACTCACCCCCTCTCTCACACATTCACCCCACCCCCCTCTCACATACTAACCCCTCTCACACATTCACCCCCCCCCCCATCACACACAAATGCCTCTCTCACACGCTCACCTCCTCTCTACACACACCCTCCATTTCTCATACACACCCCCTCTCTCTCACACGCTCACCCCTCCCTCTCTCATACACTCCACCCTCTCTCTGACCCCCCCTCTTTCACACACTTACCTCCTCTGATGCCCACTCCAAGGTCCACTCTTTGCAGCGACTCCAGTGCCCGCTATGGCACCTGCCCCAACCCACCACTCTAATGCCTATACCTTGTTCTGCACCTCACATGTGCACTCCGTGTTCTGTTCCGAGGCCCTCTATTCCCAATATGTATATAATAATTCTATATTTTTATATAATTGTTCATTATTATTGTTAACTCTGAAAATTTCAAACTGAATAAAAGCCTAAAATGACTCAATCTATGTGTGTCTATGACCCCAAGCAAAAGAAGCCAATTGGCAATATTGGGGAAGCACACATATCATTATACCCGAAGAACCACTAATGGCCCCCTGTAGACTGGTCACATTGAAACTATATAAAGACCATCTATATTTCATTACCCAAACAGGTCAACAGGAGTCTCCTCGTCTGCTAAGACAAAGGGCCCTGCAACCTTAATTTGAATTCTTAATGGCTGAGACATTTAACAGTCTCAGGGATCCAGACAAAGGATACATGTCCTTTGTCAAAGTCAAAATAGAGAGGTATGAGTCATGAGATATGAGCCTCTGGCTTGTAGAAGCATTAATATTGACCTTCTGAACTACAAATCTCAGTCTGCATTTTTATCATCTGAATGGCAGCTTCAAAGACAAGGAGCTCTAGCCCAGCTTGGACATCTGACCCCAGCTTCACTGCTTCTGCTGGAAACTCTGTATCATCACCCACAAGACCAATTCATCTGTGTGTCCCAGTGCGTGAAGTCAACAACAGCAGAAAAATGAATTATACAGCATGGGTTTTCAGCCCACCAACCTCCGTGAAGAAACACCTCATTGGATTTGATTCTGGACTCTGGACACCTGTGAACCAATTTTCTCGGAGATGTCCCCACTACAGAACCTTGGCTTGAATTTTACAATCCTTTTTTCAGAATGTTAGCTCAGGTTTCTCTTGCCATATTTTTAGACACTCTGAAAAAAAAGTGAAGGGACGCGTCCCAGCAACTTAGGCTCTTGAAAGATTGGGGCATCATTTCTAAAGATGATGTAAAAAAGATAAAAATAGCAAAAAGGGACCCCACCACTGAATGCTGTCCCCTCCCGCCCCCCCCCCCCCGCCCCCCCCCCCCCCCCCCCCGCCGGCATAGACACAGACACGGATCTCACCACCCTCCCCCATGCCCCCTTGGACACAGAACATTCAGTACCGCCTTCATGGAATTCTCACATGGACTCCCCCCCGGCACTGCCCACTGACAATCATCCGGCACACAGAGTATCAGGGGGCAGTGCCCTCACTGTGCCAGGAGAAGTGCTGAAGCAGTTCTAGTGTACTGCCCAAACATGACCTTCGCTGCCCTGGGGGCTTTAATTCTGTTTGTCAGGTGCACATCATGGGGGAACCTCTCGTGATTCATGTTGATGTGCCCTCAAGGCACGGGAATGGACAGTCCAACGTGGGGGGACTATCAGGCATATACCCCTGATCTACACTGATGATTAGATGTAAATGGGGATCCCAACTTTTAAATTCGGGATCCCAGTTACGTAATTGGTGGGGGTCAGGGAAATCTGGCCGGCATCAAAGCTATTTTGGAATGTCCGTTTGGCTCTCTGCCTCCTCCACCATTCCTGCCCGCCGAAAATGGGGATTGAAAATCTCCCCACTTATTTTCTCCATCCCAATTTTACTTTATGAATGCAAGGGGGGGGGGGAGACTTTGTGAACCCTCTTTTCACAGTATAGGTGTGCGTTAATAAACTAATCCTTTGAGTCCACCCTACCTCAGGTATGCTGTGAAATTATTGATAGAAAATCGGATCAAATCAAAACCGAGATGTTGGGAAATAGGTCACCCTATGATGAGGGAAGCAAATTGATAATCCTTTCTGTTTACAGATGGATGATGAGGAGAAATCAGTGCTGTTTAAATTAATCCTCCTCCTGTCCCTAACAACACATACTGCTGCTCACATTCTACTTTACAGTCTGGTTATTTGCTCATTTGCACATTCCCTTAAAATGAAATCAGAACATCCAAATTGTCTTCCAAGATAATTTTCGATTCGCTGAGTGAAAATATATGCACAGTAAGGTGGTTGCAAAAACTGTTTTCACAACGAAATGGATTTCTGTTTCAGAGTCTGCACAACTAATCCTCCTGAATGTTTTGACCATCCCGAGGCCTAGACTTATCAATTAGATGTTCTTGACTTTTAGCTGCATCGGCATCCTGTAGAAATATAGAAAATAGAAACAGGAGTAGGCTATCTGGCCCTTTGAGTCTGCTCCGTCATTCATTTTGATCATCAAATTCAATATCCTGACCTCCTGCCTTCCTTCTGCAGGTGATCAGGTTTACTGGGTATGATATATGACGTGAACATTTAGTTCTACGTGCAGACCAGGCAGTTCCACACTAGCAAGTCTGTGGTGTGCCATCTTCATGCTCGTTTTGCAAGAAGTTTCTTCTGTATTTCTGAGAAATTGAACAGGTGATGGCTTGGTAAGGGCTTGTGCCAAATCGTTTCCAATGATTTCTACTCAGTTTGTACAATGAATCATTTATTGAATAGGTAAATGTGGCATCTTGTGATACCGAATACCAGAGTGAGAGTTTCACCCTCTTGCCTGAATAATTAGATCATGCTTGTATAAACATTTGGGACCAAGCACAATTGGTTTTCCAGCTTGCGTCATCTTTTTTATTCAACTATGAGACATGGGCGTCGCTGACTGGCTAGCATTTATTGCCCGTCCCTAATGCATACCCATAACCCTTTTTGAGATGTTTCAACCTTAAGACCATTTCATTTCTTGGGTCACAGTATTATGGAACACAATGCCTACAAACGCATGTTAATGGTCCTCTTGCCTTACTTATGTAATGTTAGAATGTAACGGGTCACGACTTTGCATTGGATGTAATGTGACCAGTGATAACAAGCTATGAGGGTCAGCTGACCCAGTAAACCATGGAGCCAATTACAGAATGATGTAATACTCAGCTGACCACCTGACTCACTATAAATAAGAACTTGTTTGGAATTGTGGGGAGCTTGGAGTGGCCCAGGGCGAGGCCCCAAGTTGGGAGTAATGAAGTTTCGTTATTAAACCCTTTCTTTGATTTATAAGTTGGAGTAAGTCTTGTTATATTTTCATTAGCTGCATTTGAAGAGTTCCTTCTGAAGAAACGTTGGTAGCAGAGGAAAACCCATCGTAACTTGGTGTTTGTTTTTAAAGAAGAGCTACAACCATGGCAGAAGGTAGAAGCAAACTGACGTTGTTTAATTGTCCCCCTGTCTTTTCAGATGCTCCATATCGGCAATGGAAGGCAGAGGTGGGAATGTGGACCCTTGTCACCACGATACTGAAAAAGAAAGCAAGGTATGGCATTAGCTTTGTCACTTCCAATTAGGAGCAAGATAAGAAGCAAAGTATTTTCCGATTGAACAGCAGATGTCCTAAATAGAGAAAAAGGGCAAGTAGCCAAAGCTATAGATTGGGAAAATAGGATGGACAGATAGAAGCACAAAAAGTGAAACCTAAGTCCTGAGGGTGAGACAGGAAGCATTTGTGAACCCAGAAAAAAGTCTGTGACCGAAGTCGTGTCAACAGAGAACAGCAATCTGAGCGTAGCAGACACGGCAGTAGAGGCTGGAGCTTAACGAGGAAGGTTAGGAATCAAACCAATGATAGGAATAGGAGTAGAAGTATTGATAGCTGCAAACAAAATGGAGCTCTTGGAAGTAAGAGAGGCCAAACAGAGGGAGCTGGACAGTTGGAAAGAGTTTGCAGTGTACACCGAGGTACCAGGCCAAGGGCAGCCTGTTTTGTCCCATTTTGCACAGAGAAAGTTTTGCAAGATGGGACGTATAAAGCTAAAGCCAGATTAGTCACCCGTTGTATGAGGAACATTTGGATGTGAGAGACAATAGGGTTGATTCAGCCACAGCAGGGAAAGTGACACTGAAATTTTTTTCTCTGTTCGAGCATCTAATAATTGGATGTGTAAATCAATTGATGTGAAAGCAGCATTTCTGCAGGGTAAAACATTTCAGAGAAAAGTTTTTTTGATGCCAACATTGAACTTTGGGATCCCAATTTGAATATATTTAATATAATTATCAGGCCTTTGCACTGATAGTTCCCCCCCTCCCCCCATTAAATTGTGCATTCATGTTGGTGTGAAGGCATGCCGGCATAAATCACAACTGGCACCAGGCGACTTAATAGAGGTTTATAAGATGATGAGGGGGATTGATAGAGTGGACGTTCAGAGACTATTTCCTCAGGTGGAAGATATAGGAGGGATGTCCGAGGTAGGTTCTTTACTCAGAGAGTGGTTGGGGTGTGGAATGGACTGCCTGCTGTGATAGTGGAGTCGGACACTTTAGGAACTTTCAAGCTGTTATTGGATAGGCACATGGAGCACGCCAGGATGATAGGGAGTGGGATAGCTTGATCTTGGTTTTGGAAAAGGTTCGGCACAACATCGTGGGCCGAAGGGCCTGTACTGTGCTGTACTGTTCTATGTTCTATGTTCTAAGACATGCGCTTAGAGAGCAGCTACCATTGGAGCCAGGCAAGTGAATACTGTACTTGGGGGAGAGGGTCATGCCCAGGCAGTACCCTGGGCCTTCTCCCTGGCACTGCCCCCTTGCACTGCCTGGGTACTGTCCCTGGCACTGCCCAAAACCCGCACACTGACTCTGTCCTGGCACCGGCTCCGGCTCTGCCCCAGGCATTGGTCCCTGACAATGCCCAGGGACTTCTCTCAGGCAATGCCCCATGACTGTGACCTGACTGGCCCATCTCTGCCCAGGCACTGCTCCTGGCACTGCTCCTGGCACTGCCCACTGACTCAGCCCAGGGACTGCTCCCAGGCAATGCCCCATGACTCTGACCTGGCACCGGCCCATCTCTGCCCAGGCACTGCTCCTTGCACTGCTCCTGGCACTGCCCACTGACTCAGTCCAGAGACTGTTCCCAGGCAATGCCCTCTGACACTCAATCAGAACCTGCCTCACATGTGTAACGTCCCGGAACCCGCCCATTGACTTTCTTTTTACTAAGATCCTAAATAAACTGTGGAGGAAGTTGCGCTTGGAGCCGTTTGCTTCCACAATGTCCTTCACGCCCTCTGCAACTGCAACACTCTGCAAATAGATCAGAAAATACTGCCACACATCATTATCAAAGATGATTTGACCACAAATCCTACACCATGCATCCTATCCTCATTCTCCATCAATGCTACACCACGCATCCTGTCCTCATTCTCCATCAATGCTACACCATGTATCCTGTCCTCATTCTCCATCAATCCTATACCATGGTTCCATGCAAGCAATGTCTAGGAGCCACAGATGAGAGCTGAGTGTTAGCTGGGAACCAAAGTTGGTGAACTATTCAGAGTATAATGTCAGAGATACCACCCCTCCCTGAACACCCCATACACCACAATTTTAATTGTAAATATTTTTTAAAATATAGTGGTGCAAAACAAAACCTGTGATCAAGTGACAGTAATGAATTGCAAAGTATGCAGATATCATAGAAAAAAATGAAACATAGAAAATAGGAGCAGGAATCGGCTATTTGGCCCTTCAAGCCTGGTCGGTCATTCATTATGATCATAGCTCATCATCCAATTCATTAGTCTGATCATGCCTTCCTCCCACATGCTTTGATCTCCTTCGCCCCAAGACCGACATCTAAATGCTTCTTGAAAACATAGAATGTTATCGAGGCTATTGTCCAGAATTCTCCTGCTGATCTTGCCGCCTGGATCTTCTGGTCCCGTCAATGGTTGCACCCCTGCCGCATAGAATGAAGCTATTCTTCGCAGTTTGCTTTGGCCACTGCTAACTTTACTTAGGAACTGTCTGCTGTATCCCATTTTCTTATTATTTACCCATGCCGTTTAATATTACTCCTTTTCCTGTGTTTTGTCATTGCATCTAAAATAATGCCAAACTTACTCGTGATCGAGCATTCAATTCACATGAATCTATTGCATAAAAAGCCCTAGCCTCCCTTATATGCTCCTGGTACCAATGCTACATTTCAGGCCCCTTTTTAAAGTGGGGTACAGTCAATGGAAAATCCCATTGACAACAGCAAGGCTGGAAGGTGCCACCACTGGTGAATGGTACGCAGCCTCCCGCCGTGAGAAACATGTTGTGGGAAAACCAGAGAATCCCGCCCAATTATGAATAAATACATAAATGCACTTGTGTTCAGAACAATGACAGATGGTAAAATTTCCAAAATACACACACCTTATTGTTCATTATTAGCTAATTTGGAATTCACCTTCTGATATACCTGTATCAGGAAAGCTGATTTCCTGAATTAATCATCAACAACAGCAGGGAATTGTTGTCAAATGCAGGTGACAGTAGAGAAAAGTATGTGTAAGAATACGTCATGAAAGGGCAATAACCTCAAAAATAAGTGACATGTTCCAGCCATGTAGATGAAGTTTTATTGATGACTCACCTAGGACAAAGTTAGCGTTTTCCATTTATATCACCACAGTATGGAAATAAGTACAGTTTGTGAATTCACAGTCAATCACATTTGATGTGTCAAAATGTTTAGTTCTGCTATTACTTTTGAGTGACGGACCTTAGATCCATGGTAATAAAAACACAACACAACTAAATGATTACACCATGAGAATGTATGAAGTGTCACATCGTCATACATCATGCCAAAGGTGTGGGCATTCTTTTCTATTTGTGAATTGAGATGTGAAGTGAGAAAGCATTCATTTATAAAACAAAGTATAATCTATTTATAAATAGTCAGTCAAATCATCATCTCCCATGGTGATTTAGGCTTGAGATATTTCAGTGTTGGTTCGATGGGAAAATGTAACTACTCTGCATATTTCTTTTTATTCATTTGTGGGACATGGGTGCGGCTGGCTGGCCAGCATTTATTGCCCATCCCTAGTTGCCCTTGGAGGGCAGTTGTGAGTCAACCACATTGTTATGGCTCTGGAGTCACAAGAGCGCCAGACCAGGTAAGGACGGAAGATTTCCTTTCCTAAAGGACATTAGTGGACCCGATGGGTTTTTCCGACAATCGACAATGGTTTCATAGTCATCAGTGGATTCCTAATTCCAGTCTGAATTCAAATTCCACCATCTGCAGTGGCAGGAGTCGAACCCGGGTCCCCAGAACATTAGCTGAGTTTCTGGATTAATAGTCTAGCAATAGTACCACTGGGCCATTGCCTCCCCTAACAGGGAGATATGGATTTGATTCTTGAGTTGTGAAAATGAATTGTTCACAACTGAGACATCTGTTGACTTTGGTGTCACTGGCTGGGAGATAGGTAGTATCTCTCTCTCTCTCTTCAGGTACCATGGACCTCCATGTTCTGGAGGTGTGGATCATCTTGGTTTGTGGTACATTCATCAACTGTGAGGCTTTTCAGAAAGATCATTCTTTATCTACCTCGATCTCTTTTACCATCAATTTATCCCATCAGACTTTCTAAATCATGATTTCTAATTACTTGCCCAAGAAATTGTAACTGTCTCATCCTGATCTTTGTCAGAGTTTTTCTTTTAATTTTATTGGCACCACTTCATAGTGGTGTGACTTGAACAATATATCTTCATTTTTTACCTTCAAAAAACCACAATTCCTCAATTTTTCTCTGCTTCATTTCACTAATTGTCTAACACTCACTTCAGTATTGTGCAAATTGATACAATGTACAATTCTAATATTCTCAGCTTTGTTTTCATGGCCAATTTTGAGTTGATCATAATCTTTCTTATGTTTTCAAATGCATCTTTGGCCATTCCAATCCACTGAATAGTTTCTTGGTCACTTTCTGTTTGATGTTTACGACCTAAGTACCAAAATTTGACTGCCTGCCTGACCACTTCATTCTTCCTTGTGATCGTATATTCCGGTATGCTTTTCTTTTTGGACGCTACTCGACATTTTGTTTCCTTACAATTTATGCTAAGTCCTTTTTTCTCACTTTGACTCACTATTAAATACAAAATCTTTTGCAGTTTCTCTTCAGAGTTGGCAATAAGAATGGTACCAGTGGTATAGTTGACATTATTAAAGTTGTAACTGCAACTAATCAAGGAAGATTCCTCAATTTCTCTAAGAATATGTTTCCTATTTTCACAGCAGGAATTTCTACACATAATTACTTGGAAACGCTTGGAAACACTCATGTGCAGATCATACTGGGACCGTACAGGACCAGAGAATCGGGGGGGGGGGGCGGGGGAGGATCATAGCGCATTTAGCACCGAGGAGAAGCCAATGTAATCTGATTCACCTCTCACCCATTTAAATATACACGTCAGTCTTAAGGCTGATTTTAAGCTTGCCCCCAGGATTCTCTGGCCCTCAGGGGTAGTGGAAACTTGGCACAACTCACTACTACCTTCTGGAAGCAGAAACCAGTCATGATGGCCATGCTAAGTGGCTCAGCGGCCACTGAAACCCCTGGTTGGTCAGGCAAACAACTGGGTAGCGGCATTGGGGGTGGCACGGTAGCACAGTGGTTAGCACTGCTGCTTCACAGTGCCAGGGACCTGGGTTTGATTCCTGGCTTGGATCACTGTCTGTGTGGAGTTTGCACGTTTTCCCCGTGTCTGCGTGGGTTTCCTCCGGGTGCTCTGGTTTCCTCCCACGTTCTGAAAGATGTGCTGGTTAGGTGCATTGACCCGAACAGGCGCCGGACTGTGGCGACTAGGGGAATTTCACAGTAACTTCATTGCAATGTTAATGTAAGCCTTACTTGTGAACAATAAATAAACTTTAACTTTTTAACTTTAACTTAGTGCCCTGGCAGGTTTGCACTGCCAAATCCAAAAAGAAACAGGAACAAAAATAAGAAGGAAACCAAACATTTATAATATTGATTAGCTTGAGTCATGCAGGTTTATTCCAGACTTTGTGTGCGTGTGTTGGTTTGCACTGCCAGGGTGCCAGATTGGCAGTGCCAAAGTGGAGGCTTGAAAGGGGGGGTGCTTAGGGGGGCCTGCATTGGGTGGGCCTGAAGGGAGGGAAGGTGTCATGGGGGAGGTTCCTGAAGAGGGGGTCCTTTGGAGACGCCATAGCGGGTTGTTGCTAACTTTGGGCGGAGGCATGCGGGTACCAGCAAATGGGGGATGGTCTTAGCAGTGGCGGTAAAGGGGTGGGGTGTGTAGGGTTGTCTGGAGATCTGGATGCACTTTAAAAACAGCACCCCAATCTCTGAGGAGCCTGTCTTGGTGGCATCTTTAGGTCCCCACTCCAAAAAAAGTTGCTGTATTTGTGATTATGTCCTGTCAGAATATACTCAGAATGAAGTAGAGACAGTGAAGATGGAATGGGTTGAGCACCTTTTCTTGATCGTTGTAAGTCATCTGTGTTTCACAGCCATACAGCTTGGTCCTATGAGTCAGCTTCATGTTATACTATGCATGTTCCATGAGTCAGCCAAAGGTAGTAGCTGCTTTCCTTGTGGATCTCTCAAGTACATCATCAAGACACAGATTGTCTGTCAATGTGGACCCAAAGTCAAGCAGAAGTTATAGAAATATATAACCAATATAGCTCTTTTTACACCTTAAGACTCCACTCAGCAGCAGAACCTCAGAATTTCAATCCTATTGTATTTTCTATGTAGGCATATCTAAATATCATATTGCCTTAAGGTGCACTGTTGACTTCATTCACAACAAATTACTGACATAAGTGCTCACCACAGCACCATGCAATACCCAAATGGAGTCCTGGGGAGTATGCTCGGACTCACCTAGGTGTTTCACTCTATGCCAATGAGTAGAGCTTTGCTCCTGCAATTCTGCTGTAACGTCAGATCTTTTGAAATGTTACCATGTGGATGACTTTAAGTTTTTAATTAGTGAGGAAGACTTGAGTTATTTAATGCCACTTACAATGTCCCAAACTGTTCAACAGTCACTGAAGTACTTTTGAAATTGTTGTCACTGTGGTACTGCAGGGAAATGTGGCAGCCAATTTACAGTTAGCAAGGTCATGGAAACAGCTATAAGATAAATGATCAACTATGCTGCGATCTGGTACCCATGTTCACCACGAGCGCAAAATATCATGAGGCGAAGAAAACGTGAATTTCGCCAGCGAGATCTTGTTCACTGCTCCCCATTGGTGACGTAATGAGGATCCTGCCCAGGAAGGTTGGAAACCTCATTTTGATACGTTTACACATAATGAACGGGCTTCCTCTCAATCAGTCCCTCCACATTGGGAACTATCCCCTCGCCAATCTGACATCACGTTGGCAAGGTTTACAACTGGCTTCAAACATGGGAACCAGGCAAAGGGATCCTGGTGGCAGGGGTGGGAACACGGATTATTTGCTGCTGTGGAGGCTGGTGGGAAAACACATCAACCTTTCTGGCCCCAACCTCATTAATTATGCATCTGGGTGTTTTATGCTGTATTTCCTGGTGGGATAGGTCTGATTTTTTTATTTTATTTATTATTGTGCCATGTATCAGAATACAGTAAAAAGTATTGTTTCTTGCGCGCTATACAGACAAACAGTTCGTATTCTGCTGTCCTATCTGGACGCCATATTGAAAAGACGCCCAACATCACTGACTCTCAATTGAAGATAGAAGGTGAACCTCCTGATAGATCTCCAAGAACACTCTGAGGCTGAATTTGGAAGGTCCATCTGCAGATGCTCCCACCACTCAATGCTGTGTGTTCCGGGGTCCAGGGTTGCAGGCGGCCTCTATCCTCCACTCCAGAAGCAGCCCTAGGCATTGTTCAGGTGAGTCCCAACATCTGTACAGCACTTTTTTCTCGATGTGTTTCACACTGGTGTGTTTTCCTGCTAGCACCACGAAGAGTTGGACATGCGTAGTCAAACCTTCAGCTGCATCCTATTAGCAGGATGGAAATCAGTTTCACTCGGGCATCTAGCAGGTTTCTGGAATTGCCATGGCGGGCACCAATGGAAGTTCACAAAGGAAATTTACATCAGTGTAAAACTGATCTTTGGACCTCCTGCCAAATTTACCCCCCAACCACCACCCCCTCACCTCATCCCCTACACTGGCCGCCATTGAATCTGCCAGCAGGGGCTTGGGAGAACTGCTCTAACACCTCTGACAATGTAGTTACCTGTCAGTGCTACACTGAAGTATTATTTGTTCAAGTCTCTGAAGTAGGACCTGAACTCAAAACGTTCTAACTCACGAGATGAGAGTTTACCATTGAGCCAATGCTGGCACTCAGTAACTACGACTAAGGGATTATCAATGGTTATTAAACTCCTAGCTATAGTCATGGGAGGTTAAAAGGTTTCAATATTTTACGTCATTCAGTAATAGTTAGTTTAATGTATATTAAACAAATTGAGATCTTTCATCATAATGAACAATGGGGTATTGCAGATTCAGTTGTAAAGAAGGTCTGGTGAATGAGTGTTGGATCATGGTCTGAAGGTATCGCTGTCAAAAGAAGTCAATCACAGGCATTCTATTTCACAGAATTTGAAAGTTACTATTTGTGTGATGGTTGCATAGCAATCAATGGTTTTGGTGTTTTAATCAATGTGTTTAATATGATTAAGAGAACTGATAGGGTGGATTCCATTACCACAGTTGAGGGAATTTAGAATATGAGAGTATAATCTTAAAATTGCAGCGAGCCAATGTGTAATGAGAATTTGGAACTTTCCCCTGACACCTGAAAAGGTTGCAAATGCTGGGTTAGTTGACATTTTCAACAGTGAGATCAACAGCAGCAAGTGTCAAGGTGTATGGAGGAATCATAGAATCCCTACAATGCAGAGGAAGGCCATTCGGTCCATCAAGCCTGCACTACAATACCACCTAGGTCCTGTAACTTCATTTATTTACCCTACTAATCTCCCTGACACTAAGGGGCAATTTAGAATGGCCAATCAACCTAAGCAGCACATCTTTGGACTGTGAAAGAAAACTGGAAAGCTCGGAGGAAACCCATGCAGACACCAGGAAAACGTGCAAACTCCACACAGACAGTGACCAGAATTGAACCCAGGTCCCTGGTGTTGTGAGGCAGCAGTTCTAACCACTGTGCCACCGAGCCGCCCATGGAACAGTGAGTAAATGAAGTCATAGGGTGGAATTTTCACAAAAAAAACTAAGGCTGGAATTTTCCAGTCATTTACATCAGCAGGATTCTCTGGAACTGCTGCAGTGAATGGAGACTTGGCTGAGCATCAAATTCTCCTAATTGTCCTTGAGAAGATGGTAGTTAGCTGTCTTCTTGAACTGCTGCAGTCTATGATGTGTAGGTAATTCCACAGTACTGTTAGGGAGAGAGTTTCCAGCATTTTGACCCAGTGACAGTAAAGGAACAGTGGTATATTTCCAAGTAAGGATGATGTGTGGCTTAGAGGGGATCTTCCAGGCAGTGGCGTTCCCAAGTAGAGAAACATGGTTTGTTCTCACTGGAGCGATGGAGGTTGAGGGGAGACCTGATAGAAGTCTACAAGATTATGAGAGGCATGGACACAGTGGATAGTCAGAAGCTTTTTCCCAGGGTGGAAGAGTCAATTACTAGGGGGCATAGGTTTAAGGTGCGAGGGACAAGTTTTAAAAGAGAGATTTTCTACACAGAGAGTGGTGGGTGCCTGGAGCTCGTTGCCAGGGGAGGTAGTGGAAGCGGATACAGTAGTGACTTTTAAGGGGCGTCTTGACAAGTACATGAATGAGATAGGAATAGAGGGATATGGTCCCCGGAAGTGTAGGGGGTTTTAATTAAGTCAGGCAGCATGGTTGGTGCAGGCTTGGAGGGCCAAAGGGCCTGTTCCTGTGCTGTAATTTTCTTTGTTCTTTGTTCTTTGTATCTGCTGCCATTGTCCTGGTCGGGGATTTGGGAAGTGCAGCTCTCAGTTCCCTACACCTCTTAGCTTGCACACAGTGGGTAGGATTTTCCACATGTCTCATAATAGAGGAGGTGGCTCATCATTGGCCAGTGGCAGGATCTTTTGGTCCCATCATTTTCAACAGATTCCCATTGAATGCATTCCTCATGCTGGGAAAGGCGCAGTGAGGATGCACAGTTGGTGGGACCAGAAGATCCCCCCGGCATGAACAGCCGGAAAGTTTGCGGCCAGTATTTCTACTATTCTACCTGACAGGCACAAAATCAGAACAGCTCATGAGGCTAAAACAAGCAGATTCCCTTCTTGCTTGCACAGAGAATAAGCCAACAGACATTGAATGGAAGCGGCTAATAGCAACTATACATCCCTTCCCATGGAGCAGCAGCTCCTCATCCAGACAGGCAAGGGCCAATCACTCCTAAAATTCTGGAAGAGACATGTCAAATAATTTTTCCCATTGGAAATGTTTGAAGCAACGGACTACATTTATTTTAAACACTGGTACAGTGTTGCATGGTCTTTGCTTAAAATTATTTACAAAAATGAAGCTAGTCTGGAAGGACGTCTCAATTTCTCATTATCAAAAGGATAATAACATATTCTGCATGCGGCAACGTATTAATAACACAGCACAACCTGAGTATGTGCATTCCTATTATCTATTAGATATTCAGATTTTAAAAGGGGATAATCAGACATGGATAGCTAAGGAAATAAAGGAAGCTTTCAAATTGAAAGAAAATGCATCCATGTGGCAAAGATTAGTGGGAAACTCAAGGATTGGGGAAATCTTTAAAGGTCAACAGAAAGCCACGAAGAAAGCTATAAAGAAAAGTAAGATAGATTATGAGAGTAAACTAGCTCAGAGTATAAAAACAGATAGCAAAGGTTTCTACAAATATATAAAAAGAAAAAGAGTGGCTAAGGTAAACGTTGGTTCCTTAGAAAATGAGAAGGGGGATCTAATAACTGGAAATGAGGAAGTGGCCGAGACATTGAACAGGTATTTTGTGTCAGTCTTCACAGTGGAAGACACAAATAAACATGCCAAAAATTGATGACGAGAAGGCTACGGCAGATGAGGACCTAGAAATGATCATTATCGCTAAAGAATCAGTGTTAGATAAGCTAATGGGGCTAAAGGTAGATAAGTCTCCCGGTCCTGATGGAATGCATCCCAGGGTACTAAAAGAGATGGCGGGGGAAATAGCAAATGCACTCGTGGTGATTTACCAAAATTTGCTGGACTCTGGGGTGGTTCCCGCAGATTGGAAAACAGCAAATGTGACGCCACTGTTTAAAAAAGGAGGTAGACAAAAGGTGGGAAACAATAGGCTGGTTAGCTTAACTTCTGTAGTGGGGAAAATGCTTGAATCTATCATCAAGGAAGAAATAGCGAGACATCGAGATAGAAATTGCTCCATTGGGAAGACACAGCATGGGTTCATGAAGGGAAGGTCATGTTTAACTAATTTAGTGGAATTCTTTGAGGACATTACGAGCGTGGTGGACAACAGGGAACGAGTGGATGTGGTATATCTGGATTTTCAGAAGGCATAAAACAAGGTGCTGCATAAAAGGCTGCTGCTTAAGATAAAAGTGCACAGCATTACAGGTAATGTATCAGCATGGATAGGGAATTGTTTAACTAACAGAAAGCAAAATGTGGGAGTAAATGGGTGTTTTTCTGGTTGGCGATCAGTGACTAGTGGTGTGCCTCAGGGATCAGTGTTGGGACCGCAATTGTTTACAATTTACATAGATGACTTGGATTTGGGGAACAAGTGTAGTGTGTCAAAGTTTGCAGATGACACTAAGATGAGTGGCAGAGCAAAGTGTGCAGAGGACACTGAATATCTGCAAAGGGATATAGATAGTCTAAGTGAGTGGGCGAGGGTCTGGCAGATGGAGTACAATGTTGATAAATGTGAGGTCATCCATTTTGGTAGGAATTACAGCAAAATGGACTATTACTTAAATGGTAAAAAATTGCAGCAAGCTGCTGTGGATAGGGACCTGGGTGTCCTTGTACAAGAATCACAAGGAGTTGGTTTGCAGGTGCAGCAGTTAATTAAGAAGGCAAATGGAATTTTGTCCTTTATTGCTAGAGGGATGGAGTTTAAAAACCGCGAGGTTATGTTGCAGCTGTATAAGGTGCTGGTGAGGCCACACCTGGAGTACTGTGTACAGTTTTGGTCTCCTTAGTTGAGAAAGGATATGCTGGCACTGGAGGGGGTGCAGAGGAGATTCACTAGGCTGATTCCAGAGTTGAGAGGGTTGGCTTAGGAGGAGAGACTGAGTAGACTGGGGCTATACTCATTAGAATTCAGAAGAATGAGGGGAGATCTTGTAGAAACCCATACGATTATGAAGGGAATAGATAAGATAGAAGCAAGGAAGTTGTTTCCACTGGCAGGTGAAACTAGAGGGTATGGCCTCAAAATAAGGGGAAACAGATTTAGGGCTGAGTTGAGGAGGAACTTCTTCGCACAAAGGGTTGTGAATCTGTAGGAAGCAGTTGGAGTTACCTCATTGAATGTTTTTAAGGCAAAAATGGATAGATTTTTGAACAGTAAAGGAATTAAGGGCTATAATGAGTGGGTGGGTAAGTGGAGCTGAGTCCACGAAAAGATCAGCCATGATCTTATTGAATGATGGAGCAGGCTCGAGGGGCCAGATGGCCTACTAGTGCTCCTAGTTCTTAGGTACCCAGGCCCACACTATCGCCCCGTCCCCCAACCCACACCGCTCCCCCCCCCCACACCTCACCGCTCAATAACATTCTGGCTGGCTAAGTGGGCCTCATTGTAACGTGTCCCCCGCCTCGGGCTGTAGCCTCTGCACAAGCATCGTTAGCCACAACATCAGCGGGTAACTCTTGTCCCCCACCAAGTCCCCGCTTTTCAAGGGTAACACCAAACTACACCCACGTGACTTCCGTCAGCGAGGGTGGGTGAATATCATGTGGTTGCTGCATCTGGAGTCAGTCCTGCTAATGACATGGAGGTGAAGGTATTTGCATAACTACCAGGTTGCCGCCCCCTCTGGGCAGGAACCTGATTGGGGTTGGTGGGGCGGGATGGGTCGGGTGAATTCCGAGACCCCTCACACCCATCAGGAATCCTGATTTTCAGCTGACACCCCATTCACCGGGGCATTGGGATTCTCGTGGGCCATCTGAAGAAGTTGGAGAATTGCCCGAAATATGAGTGAGAGTCCAAGGGTCAGGTCTGAAATCCTGAGGGGGGTTGAATTTGATTTGTCCAGATTCAGAGCAATCTGTTAGCCTGTTAGTAATGGCTGTTAGTCCAGAAGGTGTTGAAGGGTATCAGTGGGGATACTACTGGGGGTTATCCAGAAAATGGAGAGTCAAGCAGATGTAAAGTCAACGGTGAGCCAGAAGGGGGTGTTAGAATGTAACCGGTGACAACTTTGTAGTGGATGTAATGTGACCAATGGGAACAAGATGTGAGGGTCAGCTGACCCAGTAAACCATGGAACCAATTACAGAGTGATGTAATAGTCAGCTGACCAGCTGACTCACTATAAATAAGAACCTGTTTAGAATTGTGGGGAGTTTGGAGTGGCCCAGGGTGAGGCCCCAGGTTTGGAGTAATGAAGTTTCTTTATTAAATCCTTTCGTTGATTTATAAGTTGGAGTAGGTTTTGTATTTTCATTATCTGCATTTTGAAGAGTTCCTTCTGAGGAAACAGGGGGCTCCAGCACTGGTGTACCATGGCCTCAGTGTCGGTAAACACATTAACGGATCCAGTAACCAGAGGAGGAGTAAGATGCAACATGATTAAGATCAGGTAGCCAGGGGACAGAATAAGAGAAATCTATGGGATCAGGTCAGTGAAGTGTAGGGCACACAAGATTCAGGAGCAGCAATAGGAGAGTGAGGAACTGAGCCAACCCAGTCCAGGAAATTCCTGGAGGATGAATGGAGTCAACAGCTGTAGAAAGCAATCCAAAACAAAAGCCAGCGATGGTGTAGAATCCACGATAGGAGGAGAATCAATCAAAACCAGTTGAACGTGAAGTGAAAGATTCCCAGTGGAAGAGGGAAAATGGAGGATACCGGAGCAGATCAGGAATAAGGAGCAGCCCAACAAAGAACACAGTCTCAGTCAAAAGAGGCAACAAAAGCACAGGGCATTGGTGAGACCACACCTCAAATACTGGGTAGGAATGTCCTTCCCCTCAGCGGTATGTTTAACGGCAGTGGGAGGCAGCATCCTTCTGGCTAGCGTTGGGATCTTATGGTCCCGCTGTTGTCAATGGGGTTTCCCATTGAAGGCACCCCTTGCCATCGGGAAACCCGCAAAGGGGAGGTGCTGTCAGCGAGACCATAAGGTCCCACCGGCATGGACAACAGCAAAGTTCCATCAACTGTATGCAGTTCTGATCTCCTTACTTACAGAAGATGGAAGTGTGTTGGAGGTGGATCTGAGAACGTTTACTAAATTGATACCTGGATTGAACAGGTTGACTTATGAGGAAAGGTTGGACAGGCTGGGCTGGTTTCCACTGGAGTTTAGAAGAGTGAGGGCTGATTTGATTGAAGTTTATAAGATCGTCAATGGTCTTGCCAAGGTGGATGTGGAAAGGATATTTCCTCTTGTGAGTGAGTCCAGAGCTATGGGGTACTGCTTAAAATTAGGTGTCATCTTTTTGTAGGACAGATGAGGAGAATGTTTTTCTCTGAGGGTTGTGCGACTTGGGAACTCTCTGCCTCACAAGACAGTGGGGCGGTGGATACTGAATATTTTAAGGCGAACGTAGATAAATTCTTGTTAGGAAAGGGAATCAAAGGTTATTGGGGGTAGATGGGGATGTGGAATTAGAAACACAAACAGATCAGCCATGATTTTAATGAATGGTGGAGCAGGTTCGAGTGGCCAAGAAGCCTACTTCCGCTCCTATTTCCTATGGTCATATGAAAATGCCAAAGACCAGCAGAGAAAGAGTCCTCAGCCAAGATAAAATGAATTTCTGCCCTGTTAAATGTTTCAGTACAACAGCTAGGAAAAACTGGAAAGCTAGCATCTTATTCAAACACAGGCCTAACAGTGCAGAAATTCATTTTTTCTTGGCTGAGGACTCTTTCTCTGCTGGTCTTTGGCATTTTCGTATGACCATAGGAAATAGGAGCGGAAGTAGCCTTCTTAGCCACTCGAACCTGCTCCACCATTCATTAAAACCATGGCTGATCTGTTTGTGTTTCTAATGCCACATCTCTGCCCGTAACAATCCTATCAGCTGAAATAGTTTACCTTAAAGCTTGAAACAAGTTTACTTGAAGCAAGGAAGCTGAGTCTTACTCTATGCTCCAGCAGGATATTCCACTCCTGTTTGTAGAGGAAATTTGGAGAGCAGACAACCCCATGCATGTAGAGGTTCTACCAAGTGAATCTCAAGAACAGTAAAAATACAAACAAATAGGAGCAGGGACTAGGCAATCTGCTCTGATTGTAAACTTACAGCTTTGGCTAAAATGCACATGCCGCTAAAGCCTCGGAAACGTCATGAGCACTGGAGAGGGAATGGAAAAAGGGAATAATGTTGGCATTGGATTGGCATGGATAGCAGCTTAGCAAAGAGCGCCAGGAACTATCTAAATTTAAATGGCTAAGGCAACAGAGATATCACCTGTTAAAATTTATACCAAAATGCTGCCTTCATAAATAAAAGCAAATTACTGCAGATGCTGGAATCTGAAACCAAAAGAGAAAATGCTGGAAAATCTCAGCAAGTCTGGCAGCATCTGTAAGAAGAGAGAAGAGCTGACGTTTTGAATCCAGATGTCCCTTTGTCAGCTTTGACAAAGCGCCACCTGGACTCAAAATGCCAGCTCTTTTCTCTCCTTACAGATGCTGCAAGACCTGCTGAGATTTTCCAGCATTTTCTCTTTTGTTGTCTTTATGTACTTGTTCCCGAGCCACGATTACAATTGCAATTGTTAAATACAATCATACTATTTCAAGTGTTTATACCTGGCAAGGACGAATGCAGCAGAAAGAAAAGGCAAAACCTTGCAATACAGGAAATGAAATGAATTGGCACAAGGAGTAGGGAAAGAGGGCAGTGCCATGACAAACATTTCCACTTTCATTCAAAAAGGTTATCGCAACCCCAATCTCAAAAACAAGGAGAAAAAATCCCAGAACTGACGTGGAGTTTTCTGGAATGGTTTTCATGACACACACACACGCACACACACACAAATATGAGACTGCCTTTCCATCAGCGAAGCAGGAAACTACAGCCTGCTCTGTTCCTGTATCAGAAACCCACCTCTGGTGGGAAGCTGGCTGAAGCTGCACAGACATGGAGCCCCGTTTCCTGCTCACTTACTCCAAACCAATGGGGGTGGAGATGATGGCAGTCCAGATAATGGGGAATTTATTTAGGCATGCCATGCCAATCATCACAGAGGCCTCTGCTTGACTCGAGGGAGAAATCTGTGATCTGTGACAGAGCCTTCCACAACACCAGAAGGAGGAGCGATATGACAGGTGAACTGCAGGCCTGGCACTCAGGGCAGGGCAGCTCCTCACTTCATCAATGCAGACCTGGATCTAACATTGGAGGATGTGAGGGAGAGGAGTGAGGTTCATTTTCAAAGGTGACCATCTCGTCATGCAGCTGGGCCCGCACTTTGTTCAGATACTCGCTTCCAATTTCCCCTCCTCTCCTACATCCTGCTCCTCCCTCAGTGAGCTGTCCCCTTCCAGACCCTCACCATCCTCAAAGTCCACACGTCTCTGGAGAGCCAGTAGACCATCACAATGACCACAGGAGGTTATTGGAGGGCACCAGCCAGGCATTGGAAGCTCAGAAGCTCAATGGCCTGCTGAGTGGCTGTCCTGCTCAGCAGGTGACTTTAAGCTTCTGTCCTGGCCTTCCCTGGTGAGCCAAATGGCTTTCCTTCTTCGCTAGGATCCATCCGCACACTTTAGTGTCTGGAACAAACATCAGTAGCAGCCTGGACTGGCAGTCAATGAAGGGATCATGCCAGCTGCCAGGAATGAGAAAATTATTGTTGTGGTTGCAGACCAGTTGGGTGTTGAGGAAGTAGAAACTCTTCCTACTTAATGTAATAAAAATTGTACAACCCAGATATATAAATTTATGAATGGTCAAGCTGTATGAAGAATAGGACAAGTATCAACGGTACAAAGATATTCATCGATACTTGTTCCATACATTTGTGAGAAAGTATTAATTACCCAGAATTATTGGGTACTCAGTATACTCTTACATGATTGGCAAATTTGAAAGCATTTTTGTCTGAGTCAGAAGATTATAGGCTCCACTCCCACTGGGAACTCCTACTCTGTTCAGCAAAAGACAGAATACTGCATTATCTGAGTGCCATCAGCCTGTTTACAGAGATCACAAAGATCACTCTGTTTGAAGAGAAGTTCAGAGTTCTCAGTGTCTTTGTTACCATTGCATCCTTAACAATGGGGAGTGGGTGGGGAGGAGGGTGTATTCATCCCCGGGTGGCTCTCCTGCCACCCTCCCAATAATTAACCATTTCATGGCAGCTTCCTGCCCAGCCTCAATTTTAAGGTTGATGGAAGGTGGTCAGGGGCCAGGGGAGTTTGTAAGCTGGCTCACTTACGCTTGCTAGAAACCACATACATTCATATACAGGGTCCTGGTCTCCCTAAACAAAAGGAATATATTCAAGCCTTGCACCTTTTTTGAATTACCTGGGAGGGGGTTGGGGAGCCTATAGTTCCATGTTGCATTCTCCAAGGCAACACCTTGGCCAACTTGACAACCAATCAGTAGCCACCTTCCCCTGGAATATAAATTGTTGTGATCAGAGAGTGCAAGATGAAAAGCTTTAGCAACACGTCTTGCTCCTCAGCAATATTCAAGCTCTGTACTTACTACCAAGTGACATAATAATCTTCACTTCAATTAAATACAGTTTTAAACGTAAAGTTTATTTTGGAGCTGAAGTAATACTGAATTCATTATCGGCTTTCCTAGTCTGTTAGCACATATTAAAGAGGGCAAGAGTTTATTCAGCTTTAATAACAGGACACAATCAAATATTGCCAGCAAAGTGCATAAATAATAGGAGCTGGAGTGGGCCTTTCAGCCCCTCAAGTCTGTGTCACCATTCAATCAGATTATCTTCCTTAGGTCCATATTCCTGCGCTACTCCCAAAACCTTCCATTCCCCTTTGTACCCAAATTGATCACTGTTTTGAATATACTCAATGACTCAGCATTCACAGGCCATTGGGCTAGAGAATTTCAAAGATATCACCCTCTGAGTGAAGACATTTTTCCTCATCTCTGTCTTAATTGATCAACCCTTGACTCTGAGACTATGTCGACTGGTTCTAGAATCTCCAGCCATCAACATCCACCCTCTCAGCCCTTAATAGTTTCATATGTTTCAACGAGATCACCTCTCATTCTTCTAAACTCTAAGAAATAAAGGCGTGAGGTGGGATCTTCTGCCCCCACCCACCACCAGGATTATCCAGTCCCGCTGAAAGTCAATGGACTTTTTGCTGGGCTACCACATCCCCCGTGGCGGAACCCACTGTGGTGGGACCAGAAAATCCCAGCCCTAGTCTGCTTAATCTCTCCTCAGAGGACAATCCCTTTATCCTAGGCATCAGTCTGATAAACATTTGATGCACTCCCTCTAAGACAACGATACACTTCCTTAGATAAGGAGATAAAATGTGCACAGTACAAATATGATCTCACAAAGCACTCTGGGTGAGATTCTCTGGTCTCCCAGCCGTGTGTTTCCTGCTGGCGGGAGATGGCACGTTGTTTGCTAGCAGTGGAATTCTCTGGTCCCGCCGCTGTCAATCGGAATTCCCATTGACCTCACCTCCACGTCGTAGGAAACTTGTGGGCTGCTGGCGGGACTGGAGAATCCTGCCAGGGTGAACGGACGGAGAATTCGGCCTACATCATTATAGAAAGTCCCCTTCACTTTTAAATAAAAGCTAACATTCCATTTACTTTCCGAATTGCTTACTGTTCCTGCATGTTGACTTTCTATGGATAAGCATCACCGGCTGCGCCAGCATTTATTGCCCATTCTTGAACTGAATGCCAGAGGGCATTTTAATGAGTCAACCACTGGAGTCACATGTAGGCCAGGCCAGATAAATGTAGTAATTCAGCTAAACACCAGTTTCCTGTCACCTTTATTCCAGTTTCCTGTCACCAGCACCCTTTCGTAATTATAATTTGGATAAATATGAGGTTATTCACTTTGGAAGCAAAAACAAGAAGGCAGATTACTACCTGGATGACTGTAAATTGGGAGAGGGGAGTGTGCAGCGGGACTTGGATGTCCGTGTGCACCAGTCACTGAAGGTAAGCATGTAGGTTCAGCAGGCGGTAAAGAAGGCAAATGGCATGTTGGCCTTCATTGCAAGAGGTTTCGAGTACAAGAGCAGGGATGTGGTGTTGCAATTATACAGGGTCTTTGTGAGGCCACACCTTGAGTATTGTGTGTAGTTTTGGTCTCCTTTTCTGAGGAAGGATGTTCTTGCTCTTGAGGGAGTTCAGCAAAGGTTTACCAGGCTGATTCCGGGGATGGTGGGACTGATGTATGAGGAGAGATTGACTAGGTTAGAATTGTTTTCGCTGGAGTTCAGATGAATGAGGGGTGATCTCATAGAGACTTATAAAATTCTAACAGGACTAGACAGGGTAGATGCAGAGAGGATGTTCCCAATGGTGGGAGAGTCCAGAACCAGAGGTCACAGTCTGAGGATTCATGGTAGACCATTTAGGACGGAGGGAAGGAGACATTTCTTCACCCAAAGAGTGTTGAGCCTCCACAGGAAGTAGTTGGTGCCAAAACATTGAATATATTCAAGAGGCGGCTGGATATAGCACTTGGGGTGAATGGGATCAAAGGTTATGGGGAGAAAGCAGGATTAGGCTATTGAGTTGGATGATCAGTCATGATCGTAATGAATGATGGAGCAGGCTTGAAGGGCCAAATGGCCTCCTCCT
This sequence comes from Mustelus asterias, assembly GCF_964213995.1. Lineage (NCBI taxonomy): Eukaryota > Metazoa > Chordata > Chondrichthyes > Carcharhiniformes > Triakidae > Mustelus > Mustelus asterias. The sequence goes on from NC_135808.1 coordinate 81,518,516, forward strand.
GCTCCTATCTTCTATGTTTCTATGTTTCTATGCTTATTGCACACCAAAGGAAAGGGTTACGGTTTACAGTCAGGGAGTCTTCACCTCGGGACCTACAACTCTGATTCAGGTAAAGTAACAGCTTAAAAATCCCCGCAGGCTGCTTTCTATTGGGTAATCCTCTTCTGCTCGCTCTATAAGGTAGCTCACAAAATATGAAGCCCAGATCTATTCATGATCCCGTGTGGTCTTTGTGACCATCATAACAGTGAGGATGGAGGTTTCCTCCCCTAAGGGATATTAGTGAACCTGATGAGTTTCTACAACAGTTGGCAATGGTTTTTTTCAGGGTCATCAGCAGACTTTTGAATTCTGGAACTTTTTACTGAATTCAAATTTCACCATAGGCCCTATTGAGATTCGAACCTGGGTCCCCAAAGTTAACCTGGGTTACCACCAAAACAGTGTCTCCCCTAGAACATTAAGAACAGCCAGGAATAAATGAAGTTAATTTTTCATTCTAGAGCATCAGTTTGCTGTTAATAGGTGTAGCAGTAATTTTAAGTGATACCTACTGGCATGCAGTGGTTAGATTATTGGAAAATCCTCTGCTTTGCTCAAAGTAGTCTCTGTGAAATCAATCTTCAATTCCTGGAGAGTGCTGGACAGTTCTGGAGAGTTAACAATATTACATTGATGAAGGAGCTTTAAAAAGAAAGCTGCCCCGTCTCATTGCAAAGGTGTGAGCACAGATCTGCATTGTATTGGCCATGCCTGTTTCTGCTGAAACTGAAGAGTACTGATGTATGTGTATGCAAGCGCCCAAAATCTGTGCATGTACAGTGATGCACCGAACCTCAAGAAAAGTGTTCACTGTGTGTGACTACCTTTATTCAGCCACACACACTATTTGCAGTACATGTTCAACATATTTAATTAAATGAATCATGGCCTGAGGTGTGGGGAGGTGGTAGCTGATTAAATCAACTAGATAATCCGGTTTCATTCATGTTGTGTCACATCTAGCCTGGGAATAATGAAATCTTGAATGTGTTGGTTTGTCACACAAATGATTATATCTTTGGAATGCTAAGGTGGAGTCACACAAAAATCCTTAGCTGAGAAACCCACGCACTGAGAGGCCAGAGTCAAAAGCATACTGATCTGAAGGCAATCTTCAATGGAGACTGAATAAAATTAATCAAAGCAAAACAGCAATTGTTCTAATCTTCTCAAATTACTCTTTTCCCGATTCTGTGTGTGCAGTTGTATAAATATTACATTATATTCTGTATTGCCACTAAGTAGATGCTAATGGATTTAAATTCATGTTAATCAGATTTGCGGCCTTCTTGGGCGTGACCCTGATTACATCAACGAGGAGGCTCGGGAAGATTGCATTCTGAAATCTCTCCAGCGCAAATCCCATTTTTAACCTCTCGCGATATTTAGTGGCCATGACGGGTTTTGTGCCTGCGGTTCACGAAAGAATTTGAATAATCCAATAATTCAGTTGACCAACATAAACAACAAGCAGAATAGGAATTTGGTACTGACAATTAATTTACAAATCAATTGAATTAAGCAACCCTGCCTTAACCGCACACAAAATCAGCATTAGTTCATAGTCCCCATCATGACATTTGAACATTTCCCTTTAAAATGCGATCAACGATGAAAAAAGTAGAAACAAAGCTTCTAAATAAAAGAAATAACATACAAGGTATGGCTTCTGCACCTGTGTCATGAAACAGAAAGGGTGACCTTTTATCCTCCAGTCACAAGCACCTGAATGTTTGCCCTTTCATCTTCATCTGGAAGATAAAAAACAACAATGTCTCAATGTTCCAATCTGTATGCAGTGTGATTCTAGATAGGTATGTTTGAATAAGGGACAAAACACCTCCATAGGTCTTTTCACATTGGTGTCATTGGAGCGTTTGGTGCCTTTGGAGAGTTTGCATGCTACGTCGCACTATGCCAAACTTTATTCGGAAAGTGGCACAGTTAAATCTAACAGACCTGGCAAGATTACATCTGACTTAATGCTAGCTGCATAAAACCTGCACTGAGTCCCAGTGACTATGACACTAATATTAACATAATTATAGGGTCTCTGGTCTACAAATGTTCCATGATGAACAAAGGCTTGCATTAATACAACGTCTTCCAGGATATCCCAATGCCAATTAAGTACTTCTGAAATTTAGACACTGTTAATAAAACAGCAATTTTACATAAAGAGCAGTGTGCTGAAAACCATATAATCTGTTTTTAGTGAAATTCATTGAATTCAATAAGACAGTTCGACAGTGGCTATGCCCCTGAGGGAACTCATTAAAAGTGCCAGCTTGCACCCTCCCTTTTCTCTGTGCCCGCCCTCCCTGGCAGCTGAGCCTTTCCCAGCATGCATTTCAGATTGAATCATAGAATCATAGAATCCTTACAGTACAGAAGGAGGCCATTCGACCCATCGAGTCTGTACTGACCACAATCCCACCCAGGCCCTATTCCCATAACCTCACACATTTACCCTGCCAATCCCCCTCTGACACTAGGGTCAATTTTAGCATGGCCAATCCACCTAACTACCTAATCCGCCTTTGTGTGCCTGTTAATTGGCCAGCCAGTGTGAAATCGTGTTCTGAGGCTGATCGTGACACTTCCAGGTCCATTCAGGCCATTGACACCAACAGGCCATTGACACCAACAGGCCATTGACACCAACAGGGGCAGGGAGAGAAATCATGGGCCCTGGTGCTTCTCCTGTTTCTGAGCTCCTTATTCCTCCTCCCCACTTTCACCCTCCCCCTCAATCATATATGCTATTTTTTCCCTTTTCAATGCTCACTAATCAATTCATCAAATAATCACAGAAAGGTCCTAGTAAAATGATAAGTCCCATTATTGGTTACAAATATCATCTAATATATGCAGCATAGACATTAATAAGAGAAGCAATGATATAATGCAATGTTAGACCCAACAGGTAATCCCACTGCAACCATTAAACAACACCAGGTTAAAGTCCAACAGGTTTATTTATTTGCCAACAGGTAAATAAACCTGTTGGACTTTAACCTGGTGTTGTTAAACTTCTTACTGTGTTTACCCCAGTCCAACGCCGGCATCTCCACATCACCATTAAACAAACCAGATAGGAAAAACTTTATTTTAACAAAACTGTGTAATACTGTTAATTTGACAGGAAAATATCCCATTGGTTATTTATAACACTGTGTAGACAATAACACTGGTTTTGAACATACATATTAGAAGCAAGCATAAGCCAATCAGACCCTTAAGCCTGCTCTGCCATTTAATAACATTGCCTACACTATACCAGTGATTACAACTCAAAAGTACTGAATGGGCTGTAAAGTGATTTGGGAGGTGGTAAAGTTGCTGTATAAATGTAGGTTTTATCTTTCTTTCACTACACCTGCAGCAGCAAGCAGATTGACTGTAACAATAGTGACGTTGGAGGTGTCAACCACCCAACTTTCCCCCTTCAATCCCTTTTCCGTTGCTCCCCCCAAACTCCCTCCAAACCTCACGCCAACCTACCCCACAAACCCGTCCTACACACCCCTCCCACAAACATCAGCAACAACGAGTAACATTGATCTGACACTGACAGATTGAAAAAGTATTGGAACTCTGGGCGGCACGGTGGCACAGTGGTTAGAACTGCTGCCTCACAGCGCCAGGGACCCGAGTTTGATTCCTGGCTTGGGTCACTGTGCGGAGTTTGCACGTTCTCCCCGTATCTACGTGGGTTTCCTCCGGGTTCTCCGGTTTCCTCCCACAATCCAAAAGATGTGCAGGTTATTTAGCATTGCCCATGCTAAATTCTCCCTCAGTATACCCTGAGCAGGCGCCAGAGTGTGGGGACTAGGGGATTTCCACAGTAACTTCATTGCAGTGTTAATGTAAGCGTACTTGTGACTAATAAATAAACTCTAGACTGGTGGATCAGGCTTTTTTACACCGGTTTTTCAGCTCTTTGGCTGCTCAGTCCCATCCACTGACTCTGTCTATACTTCCCACTGCCTCGGCAAAGCAGCCAGCATAATTAAGGACCCCACACACCCCGGGCATTCTTTCTTCCACCTTTTTCTTTCAGGAAAAAGATACAAAAGTCTGAGGTCACGTACCAACCGACTCAAGAACAGCTTCTTCCCTGCTGTCGTCAGACTTTTGAATTGACTTACCTTGCATTAAGTTGATCTTTCTCTACACCCTAGCTATGACTGTAACACTACATTCTGCATTCTCTTGGTTCCTTCTCTATGAACGGTATGCTTTATCTGTATCGCGCACAAGAAACAATACTTTTCACTGTATGTTAATACGTGTGACAATAATAAATCAAGTCAAAATCAGTGCGAATGACGAGGAACTGTTTAAAACACCTAGCCAGTGCCACATGCCCAGCCACTCCAGCTCCCATCCTGACCTCGGGTCACAGCATCTGGCACCATCTGCATCTCCCTCTCCCAGATCCTGGTTACCAAGCACCTATTTGATCGCTCCACTTTCTGATCAAATCTATTCATTATGACTTACTAGTAAATGTGGGAAATTACTTTTCAGAGTTTCTGCTTGTGCTGCCCTTCCTCACTGTCCAGCAGTGCCCAGCTTTGCCCATTCCCCACTGATGTATTTGCTAAGTAAGTGATTATGTCATGAGAGAAAATTCCATCACCAATGACAAATAGTTAAAGAAGTGCAAATTTCATGGTGTTAAGTAATTGATAATGGAGGATGAGTAGTAGATGAGTGGCAAATGAATACGGTGGTACATTTGCATGCAGCATTGGTGTCTCGTAGTATTAGAACACATTGTATTAGGATGGCTAATGTGGTTCCACTTTTCAAGGGTGGTAGAAATGAACCAGGAAATTACAGACAGGTGAGTCTCACATCAGTGATAGAAACATAGAAACATAGACAATAGGGAAACAATTGGAGAAAATTTTGAAGGAGAGAATTAATCTCCACTTGGAAAGGTATGGGTTAATTAAGGATAGTCAGCATAGCTTTGTCAGAGGGGGGTCATGCCTAACAAATCTGATCGAATTTTTCAAAAATATGATTTGAATGTGTGGATGAGGGAAGCACAGTTGATGTAGCTTTTCTGGATTTTAGCAAAGCCTTTGAAAAGATTCCACGTGGGAAACTGATTGGGAAGGTTGAAGCACATGGAATTCAGGGAAAATTGGTGAAATTGATCTGAAATTGGCTTAGTAATAGGACACAAAGGGTAATGGTAGAAGGCTGTTTGAGCGACTTACATTCAGTATCCAGTGGCATACCATAGGATTCAGTTCTGAGTCCCTTATTGTTTTTTATATCAATAAATGATATAGATGATGATGTGGTGGGAATGATCAGCGAGTTTGCAGATAACACCAAGATTAGTATGGTGGTAAATAGTGAAGAAGAAGGTCATAGGTTACAGCAAGATATAGATGGGTACTGGTGCCAATGTCCCATGAATTCAAACCCATTTCTCCCACACCAAACTTCGAGCCACGCATCTACCTCTTTAATCTTATTGACCCTGTGCCAATTAGCTTGTGGCTCAGGTAGTAATCTGGAGATTATTACCTTCATGGTTCTGCTTTTTAATTTAGCCCCTAGCTGCTCATATTCCCTCAGCAGAACGTCTACCCTTGTTTTTTTAAGTTTATTTATTAGTGTCACAGGGCTTACATTAACACTGCAATGATGTTACTGCAAAATCCCCTAGTTGCCACACTCCAGTGTCTGAGGGAGAATTTAGCATGGCCAATGCACCTAACCAGCGCGTCTTTCAGACTGTGGGAGGAAACCTGAGCACCCGGAGGAAACCCACGCAGACACAGGGAAAACGTACTGAATCTGCACAGACAGGACCCAAGCCAGGAATTGAACCCAGGTCCCTGGCGCTGTGAGGCAGCTGTGCTGTGCCACCACGTTCTACCTATGTCATTGGTACGTACGTGGACCTCCCACGTCAAGTTCCTCTGCAGCCCAGATGAGATATCCCAAACTCTGGATTCAGAAAGGCAACACAATCTATAGGACTCTTGATCCTGGTCAGAGAGAACAGTATTTACTCCTAACTATACTATCCCCGATTATGACTATATTTCTCTTCTCTCCCCCAACTTGAATGGCTAGAGAAAGGGGCTCAGAAGCTCCAAAGGGCATCAGGCAGCAATTTCAACCAGGGGGAGGGACCTCATACAACCAGTCTTCAATGGTGTGTGCTTGTGTCAATCGGGTATTAAAGGCCCCCATTCGATATAGGAACCCTAATGTCACCACTAGACAGTCAAGGAATGGCGGCGCTGATTCCAAGAGCATTAAAGAACATACTCCAGAAAGATGTAGTTGCCATTTGAGGGATTATTACGAGCACTGTCAAAGGACACAGATGGCAATATTTCAGGAACAGGCAAAATGTGTGCTGCCTAGGAGGAAAGCTGAGGCTGGTACCTGAGCATTCCATGTGGGTAACTCCTCTTTCAGAGACAGACACTACAACTGAATCATATTGGAATAACGAAAGTTGCCCCATAACAGATGGTGGAATTGCTAATAAATGGCCATCCCTTAAAGATGGAGGTGGACACAGGAGCCACAGTCTCCGTTACAGGAGAACAGACCTATAAGCTCCAATCAGGCATCCAATTCCTGAGGTTGGAAGATACGGGCTGGCCACCTACACAGGGGAACCTTTACAAATAAAAGGCACCACAATGGCCCCAGTAACTTATAGGAAGCAATCAACTCGTCTCCCACTCACTGTTGTACAGGAGCACGGCCCAAGTCCTATGGGGAGAGATTGGCTCCAGCAGATTCAACTAAACTGTTTGGAGATCTTCAGGTTAGGTGTGGGGGGACTGTACAAAGTTATCAGTAGATACCCTGGAGTTTCTCAGGTGGGCCTGGGGAAAATAGAAGGAGCCAAGGCCAAGATCTATGTCGATACTACACCTAGGTACTTCAGAACAAGGCCTGTCCTTTACTCCATGTTGAAGAAGGGGGAAACTGAACTAGGGTGCCTTGAAAGGTTGGGTATAATAAGGCTGGTACAATCTGCAGAATGGGCCGTATCTGAAGTCCCTGTCCTTAAGCCTGACAAATCAGTTTGTGTGGATTATAAACTAATAGCCATTCGCGTCTCCAAAATTGAAAGGTATCCGATGCCCCGGATCAAAGATCTGTATGCCAAGTTAACAGATGGCAAGACGTTCTCCAAGTTGGGCAGAAGCCATGCCTACCTCCAGTTTGAATTGGACAAGTCCTCCTGAAAATGGGTGGCAATCAATACACATAATGGACTCTGCGAGTATACCTGTTTGCCTTTCAGGGTCTCGTCAGCATGTGCCATCTTCCAAAGAGTTATGGAGAACATTCTCCAAGGGCTACCCAAGGTAGCAGTATACTTAAATTACATTTTGGTCATGGGGGCTTCAGAACAGAAACACCCAGCCAACCTAGAAGAGGTCTTGCGGAGATTTTCCAGACAGGGTTTTAGTTTGAAGAGGGAGAAGTGTTTTCCAAGCAGCTGAAGTAACGTATTTAAGCTACCAAGTAAATGGCAAAGGGGTTACACCCAGTAGAGGATAAAGTAAAAGCCATCAAGGAGGCACCAATCCCAAGGAACACCATAGAGTTAAAGCCCTTCCTGAGGTTAGACAATTACTACGCAAAATTTATCCCAGATTTGGCTTCTATGCTGCTTCCCTTGCATACTATGAAAATATCACAGATGGTCTTGGGAAGTTCCACAGGCAGAGGCTTTTTCTGAGGTCAAACATCAGTTAAGGTAATCCAACTTACTGGCCCATTTCGACCCTAAGAAATAACTTACTTGAACCTGCAATGCTTCCACATACAGAGTTGCTGAGGCACGACACTTTGCTGGAAAGAAGGGATGGAAAAGCCCACCGCATGTGCCTCCGGGACCCTTTTGGATGCAAGGCAAAGATATTACCAGATTGGGAAGGAAGGGTTGGTGACCGTATTTGGTGTGAAGAATTTCCATCAATAGGTTTTTTATTATTACCAATTATAAACCCAACTGGGCTTTTCAAAAAGGACAAAGCAATTCCCCCCACTTCACTCGGATACAGTGCGCAGCCTTGTTATCGGTGGCCTCTGAATATGTTCTGGAACACCGCCCTGGGACGCGGATAGCCAATGCAGATGCAGTTAGTTACCTCCTGTTGCCCACAAGCCTGGCTCCTTTATCAGCACTGGAAGTGATGGTCCTGAACTTCTTGGAGACCTTGCCAGTGTCAGCAAGGCAATTAGAGCCTGGACCCAGAGAGACCCAATTTTATCCACATAACTTCACAGGAGGGACTCCAAGGACGACCCTCGGAAGAAATGAAAGCCTACCTTATTAAGAAAGCTGAACATAGTGCTGAGGACAGGATTATCCTTTGGGTGTCCTGAGTAATTGTTGTGGCCCCAGGACAACATCCAGTATTAATGGAAATACGTAATGGCCATCTGGGAGTAAAAATGAAGATACTGGCCAGGAGTTACATTTGATGACCTGGTCTTGATTCTGACATTACAGATTTGATAAAGCAATGTGACCTGTGCCAGGAAAATCAAAAACTCCCACCCTCAGCCCGCCTACACCCATGGGAGGCCATGGGTGTGTGTGTGTGCATGTGGACTTTGCGGGTCCCTTTAGGGGTTCTATGATTTTAATCATGGTGGATGAACCCTCCAAGTGGCTGGAGGTGCACTGCATGTGCTCCGTGACTACTCAGGCTACGAGTGAGAAATTGCAGCAAAGCTTCAGCACACAAGGAATCCCAGAAGTCCTGCTTTCTGATAACAGCATAGCCTTTACCAGTGATGATTTCCAGAACTTCGTGCTCTTCAATGGTATCCGACACATCCAAACTGCATCTCATCACCCATCATTAAATGGACTGGCAGAACGGGCATGTCAAACCTTCAAAATGATATGAAGAAACAACTGGCATCCATGGAGGCTAAACTGGCATGACTTTGGTTTGATCACAGGATCACACTGCACACCGCCACCACATTTTGCTCCAGCAGAGCTGTTGATGGGACGATGGTCAGTTTGAACATCATATTAACGGCTGGTGTACAAACGCAGTGATAAGGACATAACTAATAATTACATTAATATGTAATTTCCAAGATCAAAGAAATTATGTTGTATGGTTTAAAAAGAAGTTTTCTACTCATGTGAATTTCTTCTTGTTTTGCTGGGAAAGCAGCTATAATTTGCTATGAACCCCATAGAGACCAATAACTTTTAAATGGCCTGAATTCCCAGTGACTGACGTAAAGGAATCAAAATATTTCAAGTTCTAAGACTTACTGTAACAAATAAACTAAAATCACTTTGACTAAACTTTGCTGAGTCATGTAATGTATGCTGTCTGTCAAAAATAATTTTGCTCAGTCCCCAAAATGACAAGCCCCACTCTGGCAATTCCTTCACTAGCCATGCTTGGGCAAATATTCTAATGTTCTTAAAGTTCCATAGGTTCCATCTCTTTGACCAGAGAAAATGCTCCCACAAACATTCTGCCTGGTAGCTAAGAGAAAGTAACCTTTTCCTCTGCAGTTTGCAACGGCTGCTGTTTCCCGGTCTCTGGGACAATTTCTCTATCCATGTTTTCTGAATAGGTAAGTGTGTAATAGCAAGAACAGTCCCTTTGTGTACAGGTATTAAATCTGGCACGTGAGTTTCAATAGGACTTGATTTGGCTCCTGGACCCCATGGAAACCAGGTCACATTGGTTTATCACTAGGTAGATCGGAGCTCATATATTCTATTTTACCTTGAATTAAAAGAGACAGTTTAAAAGGTAATCATCTTATAAAACCTTTAAGTTCAATGTCAAAGTTAAGAAACTATTCAATCACTTTCAACTGACAAAGTGTAAATGGTTTGGATGCCACCAGAAATGAGTCTTTCAGAGCAGGAGTTCAGTATATGGGTGATGGTCTAACTTGAATGGCCACAGTCACAAATTGAGATGTTCCTTATGTGCCGCTTGAGGAGCAAGTTGCCACAACTTTCCTGGCCTGCCCTTAAGTTATTGAAGGTTATTTCTTGTATGTTGAGACCAACATGTCTTGAGTGGCTTCTGGTGGTAGAACACAATGAACCTCCTAATGTCTACATCAAGACCTCCTCAAAGAACCTGACTGACTGACAGCTAATGAAGATCTCACTGATATAAGATCTCAAAATCTTATATCAAACCCCACACATCCTTTGAAATTCTACAGGCCCCATCGAAACACACTCCACACCCTACAAAATGATGACAGTCCCACCTCTTGATTACACATCTCCTGGTTGACTGCAAATGTCGCCAACCCCAACCTGGTAACTGACTCACATTTATATCCTCAAAAAGATTAGCTATTTTGCCTTAATCTTCTTGCTATGACCAATCCCGCCAACAATCCCAATTTCCTCCACCGCAAATACCATGCAATACAGTACAGAGAGTTTACAAAATATAAGGTTTTCTCAATAAAACAGCAAACTTGGTGAACATCTGCTCTGGGTTAACATTAAAAAGAGATGAGTCATCATGATGAAAGGCATCATCGCAAAACTGTTGTTGCCACTGCTTCTGTTCTCCTTCTCCACCGATCGTGACAAACTCTTTAACCACTTCCTATGGCTGTTGCAACAATTTCACATATAAATTTCCCTCTTTTACACATACCTATGCAAACAAAATAAGTAATAAGAAATCATTTCCTCTTGTAAAGAAAATTCTCTGGAGAAATAGGGTGACTCTCTTGTTTTCTCTCCCCGAGCACTGTATATCACTATACACTCATTCTGTCTGGCCTACCCAGCTTTAGAATAGATAGCACGCAACAAGTTGCCACTCAGGTATAAGACAGTGCCTATACACCTATTCACCAATTATTAAATTCCAGGCCAAAAGTGGCAAGCATAGAATGCGTGCTTTTGTTCAGCAGGCCAGAGCAAATGTAAGAGTTCTATTGAGTTGCTCAAATTATAAAGACCAATATCAATGTTCATCAGTCATGCCATTTTAATCATCAGGGTCTGTTGTCTGGTGCCCACATAGTAACAGTAAGAACCCTATTGCTGATCTCCGTGGGGGAGAGGGGGGCCAGGGGGATCATACCCAGGCGATATCCACTGGGAGACTCATGCAAGGACTGCACGGGAATTGGCCGGGAAGTGCAAAATTCCAATCGGCAATTACCCTGACCTGGGAAAATTTCGAAACTCTGATTTAAATTGGAGACTTTACATGATTCTGAATCCAAGTTAGAGTCTTAGCAGAAAGGTTATCCAGGAAAATTTGGAAGACGTAAAGCCACTTCTGACTCCTGGGTAATGATAGTACTGCCCCAACCCCACCACTAGACTTCCTGACTAATCCTCATCCCCAAACTCCAACTAATCCCACTCCCCAACTATCCCCTGAATATTCTCCCAACCCCCAAATGTCTCCCTGGTCCCCTGGCTACCTTCCAAACCTCTGTGTAATCGGCAACTACCCGCCTCCCCCCCCCCACCCCCCGCCCCCCACCACTGCCCCACACCCAACTCTGCCAACCCATCCTACCCCACCCTACTCCCTGACCTATCCCACTTCTCCAACTGACCACTTGACTCATCCTACACCCTCCAATCACCACCTAACTCATCCCACCCAAACCCCCTCCAACCTGAACCATCCATGCGCAATCCTATCCATTTAGCTTACACACTTATATTTTCCCTGGTTTTTCAAAGTGGCTGTAAACCTACCTTCTTTACAACAGCTAGTGCCATAAAAAGGAGGTGTGGCTTCTTTTTGCCCAACTCTGCTGCCCTGGACTTGAAGCTGCTGCACTGCACGTTTTGCAGAGGCCTGAGTCAAAAGGATGAGCATGGAATGTGCAGCTGCATTCCAGTGTACGTGACAAAGCGCAGAGTGACAACCCAGCTGGGATTGCCTTACCTCACAAGTTCTGACCCGAGACTGGAAATAATGTTCACACATTTCACACATGGGAGACTGCATTTTAAAGTAAAGCTTTTCGGCATAACAAATATTTGTATCACTTGATCAAATATATCTCAACTGTGCTGTTTACCAAAGCACACTGCATAATGGGGATTGATTATTAAAATCAACAGCCAATACACTTCTGCTTTTAGCATCGAAAATATTCCAAGCTGCTTTGTGATGGAGGCAGGGGAAGATCGAGGAAACACATGGATAAAAGGAATAAAGGAATGGACCAAGAGCATTCATGCAAGTCAGGAGATGTGATCAGAAATGTGTTTTTGAGGCAGTTTGGGGCGAGGGAGTTCCAAAGAGTAGGGCAAGGAAACTCTGTTGCATTTAGTAGAGGAGGGGACATGCAACCGAGTGCCATTGGTCAGGCCAATTAAGAAGCTTGAAATAATTCCATAAATGTTTTTTAAATTCTTTACAATGCTTCCAATGGGATTTTGTTTTTGTTCCTGTATTTCTATTACCTGATGATCAGATTTGTACCAATTTAAAAGTTAGCAATCATAAGACAATTTAAGGGGTGAGTTTTGTGTGGGAAAGTTACTGAAAGTTTGGAGAGAGTTTAGATGAATGCTCTCTCTAATTTATTTCCAGAGTACGCAGGTGATTAACTTTCTTATACATTGTTGCACAGATACAATAATTTAAAGGGACTGACTCATGCACATCCTGCACAGGGACTGTGCAGGGACATCCTGGTCTCTCATGGCAACCTTGTAAATCAACACCAAATATAATATACAATAAAGTCACCATAGTCCCAAATGACAATAGTGCTCTCCTCCCTTTTTGTGTGAGAGAGAGATCTGATTTAACCTGAGATCACTACACCTCAGGCAACTGGCCTTCATGAATAACCCGCACATCTTTGGACTGTGGAAGGAAACCGGAGCACTCGGAGGAAACCCACGCAGACAACGTGCAAACTCCACACAGACAGTGACCCAAGCCGGGAATCGAACCCAGGTCCCTGGAGCTGTGAAGCTGCAGTGCTAACCACTGTGCTACCGTGCCGCCCTTCCGTGCCCTGGTCCTTCCCTGTCTCTGCACAACCCTCTGAGATATCTGCTTTCCTGTAATTCTAGCCTCTTGTGTTCCCCCAATTTTAACCACTCCACTACAGTTGCTGAGACTGGAATACCTTCCCTACACCTCTCTAAATCACTTTCCTCCTTAAAATCTACCTCTTTGATGAAGCTTTTGGTCATTTACCTATTATCTCCTTTTGTGGCTCAATGTCATATTCTGTTTTATAATTTCCGTGAAGTGTCTCGAGGCGTTTGATTGCATTAAAGATGCTGTATAAACATAAGTTGTTGTTGTTGTTAAGACACCCCTTAAAGCACCCTTAAAGCTTTGACTAAGCTTTTGGTTATCTGCCTCAATATTTCTCATGTGGCTTGGTGTCAAATTTTCTGCAGTAATTCTCCTGCGTAGCACCTTGGCCAGGGCATTTTTATTGCATTAAAGGTGCCATATAACTAAAAACTACTGTTGCTGCTGCAAAGACTGGTTATTCCATTGTGAATACTGCCATCCACTGGTGAATCCTAACATAATGCAATTGCAATACTAAATGTGCAAATATCAAATGTTGCCCAAAACATATTTTTTTTTTTAACTGGTCGGTGCAACATCGTGGGCCGAAGGGCCTGTTCTGCGCTGTAATGTTCTATGTTCTATGTTCTATGTTCTATATACTAAAACACTGACATTCAAAAAGTAACTAAGTTTCAAATATAAATTGAGAACTGTATATTCATATACCAGCAATGTTTAAATTTTCCTAAGCATGTAAAATAGATTCATTCATTGCCACAAACACTTTGGAGAATTGTTTTGTAGGGTTAATGGTTCAGAAACAATTCTGGGTCACTGAGAGTTTGGGACCAGAGCGAGTCTATCTCAGTGCTAACCAGTTCAATTATTTCATATTGACGCATATTGATTCATATTCTTATTCATATTCATATCAAACATCTCATCTACATCAAGAATGACCCTAAACAATGTGTGGTAACTGCAACCTCCCAAGTGAATTGTCTGTCCCAGCATTGTGACATTTATAGTTTGAATACTTTTTTCCATATATTGCATCAAAAGTCATGCCAGTTATATGAGCTGGTTGCCAGTTTTCTGTGCTGTGGCGTCTTGTCTTCTGATGATTACAAGGGAAGGCATTAAACTCACTTTAATTGGCACCTGTTTCTTTATTATCTCTATATCTCTTGCACCTAAATCTCTATTAGCCCCATATCTCAGAAGTGTGTTGATATAGATTAAATACCAATATGTAAAGACACAGAACTGATAACATGCTCCAATTCTGCACATTGATGCTCAGTAACTTTATAAGATGGGTTCCTGATAACTGACGTTATCCTTTGTAAGAAGTTTAACAACACCAGGTTAAAGTCCAACAGGTTTATTTGGTAGCAAAAGCCACACAAGCTTTCGAGGCTCTGAGCCCCTTCTTCAGGTGAGTGGGAATTCTGTTCACAAACAGAACTTATAAGACACAGACTCAATTTACATGAATAATGGTTGGAATGCGAATACTTACAACTAATCCAGTCTTTAAGAAACAAAACAATGGGAGTGGAGAGAGCATCAAGACAGGCTAAAAAGATGTGTATTGTCTCCAGACAAGACAGCCAGTGAAACTCTGCAGGTCCACGCAACTGTGGGAGTTACAAATAGTGTGACATAAATTCTGATTCTAGGATCGCATGATAAAGACTCAGGAGGACTCAGATGTCCCGAGGCATGGTACATTGGGGAAACTATGCAGACGCTGCGACAACGGATGAATGAACACCGCTCGACAATCACCAGGCAAGACTGTTCTCTTCCTGTTGGGGAGCACTTCAGCGGTCACGGGCATTCGGCCTCTGATATTCGGGTAAGCGTTCTCCAAGGCGGCCTTCGCGACACACGACAGCGCAGAGTCGCGGAGCAGAAACTGATAGCCAGGTTCCGCACACACAAGGACGGCCTCAACCGGGATATTGGGTTTATGTCACACTATTTCACATAAATATTTCTGCTTTTTTCCTCCTGAGTCTTTATCATGCGATCCTAGAATCAGAATTTATGTCACACTATTTGTAACTCCCACAGTTGCGTGGACCTGCAGAGTTTCACTGGCTGTCTTGTCTGGAGACAATACACATCTTTTTAGCCTGTCTTGATGCTCTCTCCACTCCCATTGTTTTGTTTCTTAAAGACTGGATTAGTTGTAAGTATTCGCATTCCAACCATTATTCATGTAAATTGAGTCTGTGTCTTATAAGTTCTGTTTGTGAACAGAATTCCCACTCACCTGAAGAAGGGGCTCAGAGCCTCGAAAGCTTGTGTGGCTTTTGCTACCAAATAAACCTGTTGGACTTTAACCTGGTGTTGTTAAACTTCTTACTGTGTTTACCCCAGTCCAACGCCGGCATCTCCACATCATGGTTATCCTTTGTCACATGGATTAGTCAGAGATAGTCAGCATGGATTTTTTAAAGGAAAGTTTTGCCTCATAAACTTGACTGACTTCTTTGAGGAAGTGACAAGAAGGGTTGATGAAGGTAGTGCAGTGGATGTTGTGTACATGGATTTTAGCCGGGCGTTTGACAAGGTCCCACATGGCAGATTGGTCAATAAAGTAAAAACCCATGGGATACAGGGCAACGTAGTAAACTGGATAAAAAGTTGGTTTAGTAACGAGAAACAAAGGATAATGGTTGAAGGATACTCTTGTGAATGGAAAGTTGTATCAAGTAGTGTTCCACAGGGTTTGGTGTTGGGATCCTTGCTGTTTCTGTTATATACTAACGATTTGGAAATGAACATGGGGGGCACGATTGGAAAATTTGCAGGCGACACAAAGATTGGCCAAGTAGTGGATAGTGTAGAGGATAGCAATGGTATACAAAACGATCTCAATGGGTTGATGGTAAAGTGGCAGATGGATTTTAACAAGTGTGAGGTAATGCATTTAGGGAGGTCAAAACAGGTATAGGGATAACACAATTAATGGGAATATACTAAGAAGGGTAGATGAAGTGAGAGATCTCGGTGTACAAGTACATAGGTCCCTAAAGGCAGCAGCTCAAGTAGACAAAGTTGTAAAGAAGGCAAATAAAATGTTCTCTTTCACTGGCAGAGGAATAGAATATAAAAGTAAGGACGTTGGAATTGTATAAAACACTGGCGAGGCCTCAACTGGAGTATTGTGTGCAGTTCTGTCACCATATTACAGGAAGGACATAATTGCTCTGGAGAGAGTGCAGAGGAGGTTTACAGGAATGTTGCCAGGGCTAGAAAAGTGTAGCTATGAGGAGAGATTGGGTAGGTTGGGGTTATTTTCCTAGAAAGAAGGCTGAGCGGGTGACTTGATAGAGGTGTACAAAATAATGAGGGGAAGAGATAGAATAGAATAGAATCCTACAGTGCAGAAAGAGGCCATTCGGCCCATCGAGTCTGCACCAACCACAATCCCACCCAGGCCCAATCCACATATCCCTACATATTTACCCACTAACCCCTCTAACCTATGCATCCCAGGACGCTAAGGGGCAATTCAGAATGGCCAATCAACCTAGCCCGCACATTTTTGAACTGTGGGAGGAAACTGGAGCACCCGGAGAAAACCCACGCAGACACAGGGAGAATGTGCAAACTCCACACAGACAGTGACCCAAGCCGGGATTCGAACCCAGGTCCCTAGAGCTGTGAAGCAGCAGTGCTAACCACTGTGCTACCGTGCTGCCCGCGGACAGAGTGGACAGGATAAAATTGTTTCCTTTGGTGGAGATCTAGAGCCACTGGATATAGATTCAAGATAATTGGCGTAGGTGTAGAGAGGACATGAGGAAGAACTTTTTTATGCAAAGCATGGTGGGTGTCTGGAATTTGCTGCCCAAGTTGGCAGAGACCCTAATCTCATTTAAAAAGTACCAGGATCTGCATTTTGAGTGCTGTAAGCTACAGGGCTATGGGCCAGGTGCGGGAGAGCAGGATTAGAAAGGGCACCTGGGTGTCCTCGGACTGACATGGACAAGATGGGCTGAATGCCCTCCTTCTGTGCTGTAACTTTTCTATGGCTCTATGGTTCTACAGTAAGAAGTCTCACAACACCAGGTTAAAGTCCAACAGGTTTATTTGGTAGCAAATACCATAAGCTTTCGGAGCAGAGCTCCTTCGTCAGATGGAGTGGATATCTCAGATTTCACAGATATCACAGATATCCATTCCATCTGACGAAGGAGCTCTGCTCCGAAAGCTTATGGTATTTGCTACCAAATAAACCTGTTGGACTTTAACCTGGTGTTGTGAGACTTCTTACTGTGCTTACCCCAGTCCAACGCCGGCATCGCCACATCATGACTACCATCTATGGTTCTAAGAAGAGGAAGTTAAGCACCGAGCACACCTTTAAAAGCAGCAAGAGAATGGGGTTGATATATTTTGACTGTGATGAAGGCCAGTTGAAATTTTAACTGGTCACTTCTATCTAGAGATGCTGAACTGGGTTTGCTGATTTTTTCCATTATTTCTAAAGTCTTTGTTTTGCATTTCTTGCAGCTGCTGTTTTTTTTCACATTAGGTAGCAGAAAAGGGGCAATAACTGGGTCAAATTTATTTTTGTGTGTATCATGTGTGCCTTATTGAGTAACAGTGCTGTGTGATATAAGGGTATTAGATCAGTGCCCCTTTGTTACATGCCTCCTGCTCAAGTGAACCATAAGCATCTGTTATGCATTCTAATGAAGTAATTTAAACTGCTCAACTTCCCGTAAATAACAATAGAGTTTATAATACCTTTGAATTTAGCCAAAAGAAAATTCATTAGAATGCATTTCCCTGAACTAATAAAAGTTAAGGAAGAAGCAAATGTTATTAATAATTGAAAGGGGAAGTTCTATAGTTTTCAAGTGTTAGTTTTGGTTAACTTGCAGTTCCATTTGATGAATAAGAATTATTATTCCAAGTGCAAGTATGCCATTTATTATGACTTTCAATTCAGAGGCTCTCTGGTGTAAGGAATCTTAGCTCTGATTTCATGTAGAACAATGGACCCCAAAACACTGCTGGCACATTAGATAGAAATATGGACTGAAATGCCCCAGTCAATGATATCAAGTAGAAGACGGATACAAATATGCATTTAATGGTTAAATAAAGGTTCGAACCTGGATGTAGTGGGTGTTATTGGGACACCATTTTTATCTTACAACTTATCTTGTTGGATATTAAGTTTGCAGAATGGAATGAAAATCAATTTGCTCAAATCTGTTAATGTTTAGCTTTCTTTAACAGCATTGAGTCAGACATGGGAAGTACTTACAAACAGAGAAAGATCAGCACTAATTCAAAGAATGGCATGTTTCCTATTTCGGATTGCATTTGCTGTAGGAAACTAATGTTAACATTAGGTATTTTTAGAAAAGACATGGGCAGCACAGTAGCACAGTGGTCAGCACTGCTGCCTCACAGCACCAGGTACCCGGGTTCAATTCCCAGCTTGGGTGACTGTGTGGAGTCTGCACGTTCTCCCCGTGTCTGCATGGGTTTCCTCCGGGTGCTCCGGTTTCCTCCCACAGTCTGAAAGACATGCTGGTTAGGTGCATTGGCCATGCTAAATTCTCCCTCAGTGTGCCTGAACAGGTGCCGGAGTGTGGCAAGTAGGGGATTTTCACAGTACCTTCATTGCAGTGTTAATGTAAGCCTACTTGTGACAGTAATAAATAAACTTAAAACTGAAAAGAGATTTCAAACTTTTGATGCAATATTGTAAGGAATAGCATACTGAATTGTGAGCGTATTGGGCTGGCAGTATAACTAGCTCAGGTTTACTGGTGAGAAGTTTATTTATTGGTGTCATTGATATTCAAAAATAAATCAAAGAGGTTTAAACCCCAGAGTTGAAGTCATTCTTTTTTTTTTTACAGTTTTTGATTTAACTTGAGCTTATCACTACTTTGCATCACATTGGGCTGCACTGAATTTGTATTGTGCTGGAACTTTACCTTTACATCATTTTATTTTGCTCAAATCTGTGACAGTTTCAGGTTTCTGTTATGGAGAATAAATGTGGATATCTCTTGCATGAACCCCATCTTTGAACCACTGCAATCATTTTAGCCACCTAACAGAATAACAGAGAGTAGGCAAGTCTCTACACCAGAATTGGGAATATAAGAAGGATTTATGTAACAAAAGGATTTGAATAACATTAAGATATGATCCATCTGAAAAGTAACTGAACAACATGATCCCCCATCTTCTGTATGAGGGCAGAAGGATCCTGACATTGCTCCGACACAACTCCTGTGATTCTTCATGATCTGCATCCTATTGGGAACATAGTTCCATCCTAAATCATTGTTGCTTGCCACCTTACTTCTATATACCTGCTTTCAGTTGTGCAATTTTTAAAACCCTGTCCTAACCTCAATTTATTATTCTCAGTTTTAAACTTGGCCTAGAAGGAAAGGCCAGTTTGCTTGACATCAGTTGTCAGCGAAATGCTGGAATCTCTTATTCAGGAAATGAACCCACATAGAAAGTCATTTCAATCAGACGAAGGCAATATATGGAAGAAAAATTGTATTTGACAAATCTATTGGGGAGTTTTGGTCTGGAACTCCCTCCCTAACAGCTCTGTGGGTCTAATCACATCACATGGACTGCAGTAGTTCAAGAAGGCAGCTCACCACCATCTTCTCAAGGGCAATTAGGGAGGGGCAATAAATGCTGGCCTAGCCAGTGATGCCTACATCCCGTGAAAGAGTAAAAAAAAGTAACTGGAGTTGTAGATAAAGGGGAAATAGTAGATGTTGTACACTTGGATTTCCAAAAGGCTTTTGAAAAGTGCCACACAAAAGAGTAATACACAAGATAAGGGCCCATGGAGTTGGGGTAACATATTGGCATGAATTAGGATTGGTTCATAGACAGCCAGCAGAGCATCATCGATGCAGGACATTTTCAAGTTGGCAGGCAGTGGCTATTGGAATGTTGCAAGGATCTGTGCTGGGGCCTTAACTATTTAGAATCTATTTTAATGACCAAGATAAGAAGACCAAGAGTTATGTACCTAAGTTCGTTGATCATACAGAACTAGGCTGGAATGTAAGCTGTGATTAGGACAAAAGAGGCTGAAAAGAGATATAAACAGGTTAAGTGAGTGGGCACCAAGGTAGCAGATGGATTATAATGCGGAGAAGTGGGAGGTTATTCACTTTGGTAATCAGAATTGAAAAACAGAATATAAATCTTGATGTTCAGTGGAGCTTGGGCGTGCTCATGCAAGGAACACAAGAAAGATAATACAGCTACAGCAGGCAATTAGGAAATGGCATGTTAGTCTTTATCGCAAGGGGATTGGAGTACAAGCATAAAGGAGTCTTGCTGCAATTGTACAGAGCTTTGATGGGACCACGCCTGGAACACTGTGTGCAGTTTCAGTCTCCACATTTAAAGAAGGATATACCTGTCTTGGAAACGGTACAGCAAAGGTTCGATAGATTGGTGCTCGGAGGTCATTGTAGACCCTGCATGCTCAGAGACATAGCAGGGCAGTGCCCTGGCACTAGCCCCCTGGCACCCTGACAGTGCCAACCTGACAGTGCCAACCTGGTGACCTACGCTCAGGGGTGGGGGTTCATGACGGTGATCTACGATCAAGGGGGAGGGTCATGACAGTGGTCCATGTTCGGGGGGGTTGGGGTGTTCATGACGGTGATCTATGTTTCTTGCAGGGGGCTGCGGAGGGTTCATCACGGTGATCTCTGTTTGTGGTGGGGGGGGTTCATGATGATATGATGGTGATCTATGTTTGTGCGGGGGATATTCATAACAATGATCTATGGTTGCGGCGAGTAGGGTGTGCAGGGGGACCATGACAGTGATCTATGTTGTGGAATGGGGGGAATCATGCCATTAATGGTGGGGGGCAGTTTCCCAAAGTCCGTTGTGGGGGAGAGGAGGGAGGGGGGTCTTTAAGTTAAATTTGAGAGTGGGGGGTGCCCTTTTTAACCTGTGGACCCAGGCTTGGCAGGCAGTGTCTTTCGAGCCCACCTCTCACTATGACGGCAACGTGTGGGTCGACCTCATCGGGAAATCTGCCTGTATCTCTGGGGAGAAACACAGCGGTTCTCTGACTGAACCTGACACTGCCACTTTTGCAGAAAATTCCACCAAGCACATTTAAAAACACACAATCATACAAACTTTCCAATTTCTAATGTGATTCTTTCTGAAGATGTAAAAATGCAATAAATATCTTGTTGCATTTTACAAACTGACATCGTTTAAATTTAACATTTCTATTGATACACTATGGGCCCGATTCTACCAACACTTTGTGCTCGTTTTCAGGCGCGAAATGATGGTAAAATCGAGTGTGAGGCCTTTATCGCGATCTGCACCCGCGTCCGAGCAAATCGCGGCTTTACCAACACCCGCGAGTGGCACGGATCCGTTCTGCACCCAAATCGGGCGGCCCGACGATTTAAATGCATTCGCATGGATTTAAATTGATTTAATTACCTGCCCGCCCAACTCTACCATCAATTCCCACTTTACCCTCTTCTGTTCTGTTCCAGATCCGTGCTTTTAGCGACCTGCTAAATAAAAATCGGAAGCCGACGCTGCAGCTTCTGAAAAGCGGGGTCGGAGCCTGCAACGGCTCTCTGACCCAGATCATCCTCTGGGAGTGGGGGGGGCGGGAGGAGGGAGGCATGTCAGAGCATCCTCTGGGGGGGGAGGGGGGGGAGGAGGGAGGCATGTCAGAGCATCCTCTGGGGGTGGAGGGGGCGAGAGGGCTGATCATTGTCTGGTGGTGGGGGGGAGGATGGATCTCTGGTGGGGGTGGCAGGGGGGTCTGCTGCCACTCTGCGGGCGATCCCTCCTCCCCACCGGAGGAATGAATCCCCCCTCCCGGAGTGATTCAAGTCCATGATCTTTCATCTGAAACATTAACTCAGTTTCTCTCTCCGTACGTGCTGCCTGAGTATTTCCAGAATTTTCTGTTTTAACTTCCAATGTGCAGCATTTTGCTCTTCTATCTGGAAGTTAGTGCCTGTTATGTTCTGTGTCTTGCTATTTGGAGGAATATGGCTCCAAATATTCTGGAATCCTTTTGATGCCTCATCCAAATGTTTTCATGTGTGAATCTAGACGGTGACCACTGCCAAGCTTTTTATCCAGCACAGCATTGTAACTGAGCTCAACATTGCTCTCTGAGTGTTTTACATGTTTAAAATTAACAAGTTAAGGTCATTGGATATTGATCAGAAGCAGGAGTAATTGAATGGTTTTTGTTCAGTTTAGAATAGAGAGACTGAAGCCCTGTCTGGCATCAGCTGGAGCTTGGACTAGGGATCAAATACAGGGATTTTATGATCTCTGCGCCTCATGTACAGGCCATTTACTTACTGATTCAACTCAGGCAGCACGTACGGAGAGAGAAACTGAGTTAATGTTTCAGATGAAAGATCATGGACTTGAATCACTCCGGGAGGAGGGATTCGTTCCTCCGGTGGGGAGGAGGGATCACCCGCAGAGTGGCAGCGGACCCCCCTGCCCCCCCCCACCAGAGATCCATCTGCTCCCCCCACCACTGAGCAATCGGGCCTCCCCCCCACCACCTGACAATGATCAGCCCTCTCGCCGGCCCCCCCCCGAGATACATCTGACCCGCCTCCTCCTCCCCCCCAGAGATACATCTGACCCGCCTCCCCCTCCCCCACCAGAGATACATCTGACCCGCCTCATCCTCCTCCCCCCCAGAGATACATTTAACCCGCCTCCCTCCCCCCCCCCCCCCCCCAGAGATACATCTGACCCACTTCCTCCTCCCCCCCCCCCCCCCTCCCCAGAGGATGATCTGGGTCAGAGAGCCGCTCTCTCCGCTTTCTGCTTTTTCTTTCCCGACACGGGCGCGCTTTTTCAGATCTTTTTTGAACTGGGCATGCGCAGTTCAGAGCTCCGATCGTTCCGGCAGCGCTAAGCCACGCCCACAGCGGGGATCGGACTGGAGACGGCTGAGAGCGTAGGGGGGCGTCTGAACGCGGATTTCAAGGTCGGATCTGTGCTACGTCCAGATTCGGCACTTAGAATCAAAATGGTAAAATCGGGCCCTATGTGTGTAAACTTCCTGTCCTTGGCTTCTTCCTTAATCCTTCAACTTCTTCTATATTCTCAGTTCTGAAATAGTACCGACTCTTCCGAAGGGCCAGCACCCCCTCTAGTGGCCTCAATGTTGACTGTCCGAATCTTGCTCTGTTGTTAGCTGCAGCCTTTGGGCAATCAATGCTTGTATTTCATATATTGTAGAGTAGAAGTAATGTTTACTAATTAGTCACAAGTAGGCCTACATTCACACTAAAATGAAGTCACTGTGAAAATCCCCTAATTGACCTCGATTTTCAGGTCTTTTCCTCTGTGGGACTAAATGTATTTTATTCAGAAATGTTTGTTTCTGCATTTGAGAACTTTACCAGCTAACTTCCATATCTTGTAGAGGGCCCATGCCAAACGTTCAGCTTCGGATCCCTATATTTTACGAGACAATGACACCAAATACTACTTACTTCATTTGGTGTTGAGTTCACAGACGTGTGATTATAAAAAGGCTTGTTTGCAACGGGAAATACAGTAATAGTTGCCAAAGTGAAAAGCAGTAATAATATACTGCTAAATGATATTGAACAAATATAAAGTAAAATTTAAACATAGGTAATTATGGACACTCAGAAGCCACTTTATCTGCAGTGATGTCTTGTGTAATATTTCAGTAGGTAACTGATTCAGAACTGAATTCTCCTTCTCGCACCTTAGCAATGGCTGTGGGAGGGTAGTAGGGTAGAGGTGAGCGTTGAGGTCAGAGTTTACTCACATACTCACATTATCACTCACACACTGACATAACAGAGCTGCATTTTATGATGGAGGCTCATATCCCACCACTGGGGTCAAATGTGGAATCAGCAATAGGACCTGAAGAGGCAACAGCTAATTAACCAACTGCTGACTGCCTGCCATCCTTATTAAAGATGGCGGCACACCCGCCAACTGCCCCCAAAACACCCTAGAGATTCCGGCCCAATCAGAGGGCTGACACTACCGCAGCTCCACCGCTAAGAGTGGCCATTGCAGGGCATGTGCCTGCAGAATGAGGGTGCATTAGTGAGTGTGCCATGGGAGCAGCCAGTGCCATCAGAGTGTCCCTCTGCAGGCCATGAAGTGCCTATAAAGGAGACCCCCACCGCCACTGCCTGCTGAGAGAATGCTGGCTTTCATTAGACATTCCTCCCACATGACGGCAGTTCTCCCCTGCGCAACCCCCCCAGCCTTCCCCACCCTAACCCCAGTGCAAAGTTCCAGCAGAGGTGTGAAGGCCATTTGTTGGCCACTTGTGGCTCAATTTCCCACCACTGAAAAAATGGTATGGTGACAGGGGAATGTTGGGTGCACCACCAGCTGCCAATGCCTGCCCATGCCATTTTGCCAGCCTTCCTGCCACCCAGCCCATTCCCAAAGGGTTGGTAACTCTCTCATGATCACTTACTTGCTGACACACTCAGTCACTCACACAAACTGTCTCACTCCTTCAGTTGCTCCTGTATTTGGTCACACTTACTCAAAAAGTCTCGTTCTCACTCAGACTTTGATGGTGACATTCAGAGGCCAAACGAAGAGAAAAATTGAATCAGTAGCAATCAACATGAGGTTTCTGACCTCACAAGTTACAGTAACTGGCTTCTCGGCCTTTTGGCTAAGATCAAGTGTAGTATGGAGAGGATGCTGCACTTGGTTGAGGTCATTAGGTTGCATTGAAGCTTCATATGTTTCATATGAAGCAATTTTTAAAAGCGGCATCGCGGCCTTTTGGCTAAGATGCAAATGAGCCCAAGTCTTGGAGGAGGAACCTCCCCCTTCTCCAATCAGCTTGGCTCATGTAGATCGGGCCCAGGACAGGGTAAATGGTCGCTTGCCCTGTCTTGTCAGCCTGGATCGGAAATGTCTCAACTTGTTGAGACTCTGAATTGGATTTGATTTGATTGAATTGGAAAAGTATTTAAAAAAAACTGTGCTACACCAGGGTCTCTGCCGTGATGTTAAAATCATAGAATTCCTACAGTGCAGAAGGAGGCCATTCGGCCCATCGAGTCTGCACCGACAACAATCCCATCCAGGCCCTATTCCCATAACCCCACGTATTTACCCTGCTAATCCCCTGACACTAGGGTCAATTTAGAATGGCCAATCCACTTACCCAGCACGTCTTTGGGCTGTGGGAGGAAACGGGAGCGCCCGGACGAAACCCATGCAGACACTGGGAGAATGTGCAAACTCCACACAGTCACCTGGAATTGAACCCGGGTCCCTGGCGCTGTGAGGCAGCGGTGTTGTTTAAGGTTAATCTGGTGGCAGCAAACGGCTGTGAATCTTTAGCTGCCAAGCTGGCCTGCCCCCTTCATAATATTTTCCATTTTGAAATGACTCAAAGAGAGAACTGAAGATGATGGTAGCAATCTGTAAACTTGTGAGGCTACGCAGAATGCACTTGTATTTATAATTTTCAAGCTTCTGTTCAATGTCACTATTTTTTTTAAAGTGACACCATGGTTTGTGGCGTATAAGTCAACTCAGTGTGTGAGACAACCCCAGTTTTTGGTGTCAAAATGCACATTTAGGCCTCAACTCAACATATCAGTCAATCCACTTTTTCCATTCATAAATGTTCTCAGTCTCCCTGGATTATACCAGTTCTGAAAGCATAATTTAAAAAAAAACGCTGAAATGCAGTATGACTGTATGAATTCAATTGTTCTATAGGAAAATATCATTCGACTTAACTATCTCTCAGTAGAGATAGGCGAGGTGATGAATGAATACTTTTCTTCAGTGTTCACCAAGGAGAGGGGCCATGTTTTTGAGGAAGAGAAGGTGTTACAGGCTAATAGGCTGGAGGAAATAGATGTTCTGAGGGAGGATGTACTGGCAGTTTTGAATAAACTGAAGGTCGATAAGTCCCCTGGGCCTGATGAAATATATCCTAGGATTCTTTGGGAGGCAAGGGATGAGATTGCAGAGCCTTTGGCTTTGATCTTTGGGTCCTCACTGTCCACAGGGATGGTGCCAGAGGACTGGAGAGTGGCGAATGTTGTTCCTCTGTTTAAGAAAGGGAATAGAAATGACCCTGGTAATTATAGGCCGGTTAGTCTTACTTCGGTGGTTGGTAAATTGATGGAAAAGGTCCTTAGGGATGGGATTTACGACCATTTAGAAAGATGCGGATTAATTCGGGATAGTCAGCACGGATTCGTGAAGGGCAAGTCGTGCCTCACAAATTTGATAGAATTTTTTGAGGAGGTAACTAAGTGTGTTGATGAAGGTAGGGCAGTTGATGTCATATACATGGATTTCAGTCAGGCGTTTGATAAGGTCCCCCATGGTCGGCTTATGATGAAAGTAAGGAGGTGTGGGATAGAGGGAAAGTTGGCCGAATGGAAAGGTAACTGGCCATCTGATCGAAGACAGAGGGTGGTGGTGGATGAAAAATTTTCGGACTGGAGACAGGTTGCTAGCGGAGTGCCACAGGGATCAGTTCTTGGTCCTCTGCTCTTTGTGATTTTTATTAATGACTTAGAGGAGGGGGCTGAAGGGTGGATCAGTAAATTTGCTGATGACACCAAGATTGGTGGAGTAGTGGATGAAGTGGAGGGCTTTTGTAGGCTGCAAAGAGACATAGATAGGATGCAAAGCTGGGCTGAAAAATGGCAAATGGAGTTTAACCCTGATAAATGTGAGGTGATTCATTTTGGTAGGACTAATTTAAATGTGGATTACAGGGTCAAAGGTAGGGTTCTGAAGACTGTGGAGGAAGAGAGAGATCTTGGGGTCCATATCCACAGATCTCTAAAGGTTGCCACTCAAGTGGATAGAGCTGTGAAGAAGGCCTATTTTGTGTTAGCTTTTATTAACAGGGGGTTGGAGTTTAAGAGCCGTGGGGTTATGCTGCAACTGTACAGGACCTTGGTGAGACCACATTTGGAATATTGTGTGCAGTTCTGGTCACCTCACTATAAGAAGGATGTGGAAGCGCTGGAAAGAGTGCAGAGGAGATTTACCAGGATGCTGCCTGGTTTGGAGGATAGGTCTTATGAGGAAAGGTTGAGGGAGCTAGGGCTGTTCTCTCTGGAGCGGAGGAGGCTGAGGGGAGACTTAATAGAGGTTTATAAAATGATGAAGGGGATAGATAGAGTGAACGTTCAAAGACTATTTCCTCGGGTGGATGGAGCTATTACAAGGGGGCATAACTATAGGGTTCATGGTGGGAGATATAGGAAGGATGTCAGAGGTAGGTTCTTTACGCAGAGAGTGGTTGGGGTGTGGAATGGACTGCCTGCAGTGATAGTGGAGTCAGACACTTTAGGAACATTTAAGTGGTTATTGGATAGGCACATGGAGCACACCAGGATGATAGGGAGTGGGATAGCTTGATCTTGGTTTCAGATAAAGCTCGGCACAACATCGTGGGCCGAAGGGCCTGTTCTGTGCTGTACTGTTCTATGTTCTATTCTCTGTTCTATGTTCTTAACAATTACATGAAAAAAGGTGTACAACTTGAAAATAAATCATTTATTGAAACCATATCAAGAATTTAAAATAAAATGTGTATTAAAGCTTTCATCCTGGTTATTAACATCTTTCTTGCTGTTTTATGTGAATTGTAAAGCTATCCACAGGACAAAGTACTGTAGATGGTTTTAGGTGGGATGCAGGTAGTCAGTAAAAGTGTCCTAAAGGTGATTGGAGTTGAGTCTGTACATCTAAAAAGAGTCCATGAGTGGAATCTCGTTGTGCCATTGGGTTTCCAGCCTCTCAGCTGGAGAGTCAGTGAGATCCCGTGGTGCCTCTTTTCAGGAGGGCCTGCAGAACCACACACTAATTGGGCAGTGATGGGGCCACCAATGATCCTTCCCCTGAAATCAAGATCCAGGGATTAAGGTTCCACCTGGCAAGAATCACTGGCTAATCAACACCACTGAGGAGGCTGTGGCAGAGTGCCCAGGTTACAGGCGAGTAAGGTTGGCGGGAGGAGTGGGGGGGTGGGGGGAAAGGTTCACGAGGGGGAATCGCAGAGGGAGAGAGGTGAGGAGGGGGTCAAAAGCAAGGACAGGTAATTGGTTCTCAGCAGGTCCCCCCTTCCCGATATCCAGTCCCTCGATGAGGTACTGACTGCACTCTCACCACCCGAGGTGGAAAGCAGCCTGAACAGTTTTATCTGTTGGATGGTGAAAGCAAGCCCATTGCAGCTGTGTTAATCCAAGCAGTGGCGAGATGAAGCCCTAAAGTGGTTATTCATTGGCAGTGAGATTCAGGTACGCCACCACCCCATCCCTTCTTTTGTATTAATAAATAAACAGTTTTTGTGTTAATTTCAATTGAAAGCTGGAATATGAGTTCTTATGGGGTAGAACTTCCCAGCAGCCACTGAGAAAAGGCCTTGAATTGGCCACTGAAATGGCTCCATTCAACTCTAAGTGGGCAAGACACCTACCATCTTCCACACTGATGACAAAATGGCATGACAGGGGGAAGGCATCAGGCACACTATTTCACCAGGCTTCCCAACTTCCAGCCTGTCCCCAAAGGCCTGGTAAAATTCAGCCCATTTAAATCAGTTAAGGAAGGAAGAATGAACGAGAAGGAAACAGAATCCAAAATGAGGCAAAATGTGGGGAAACTGCTGTTCACCAGATAGCTCCTTCTTTCAGAGACATTGATTTTGTCTGATAATGGTCCCATGAAGCACCTTGATACATTTTACTGTATTAAAGATGTTCAATAAATGCAAGTTGTTTTTTTATACTTTTCCAATTCAATCAAATCAAGTCCGATTCAGAGTCTCAACAAGTTGAGACATTTCCGATCCAAGCTGACAAGACAGGGCCTTCACACGTGTCTTGGGCCTGATCTACATGAGCCAAGCTGATTGGAGGAGGGGGAGGTTTCCTCCTCCAAGGCTTGATCTCATTTGCATCTTAGCCAAAAGGCCGAGATGCCTCTTTTAAAAATTGCTTCATATGAATATGAAGCTCAAAAGCAACCCAATGACCTTGACCAAGCGCAGCATCCAATCCATACTACACTTGATCTTAGCCAAAAGGCCGAGAAGCGATTTATTCAATAAATGCAAGTTGTTACTGTTGTAATTAAACTCTCGCACATACAGTGGTTTACGAAGCTTCTGGTAACCAGTTCAACTTGCTGGAAAGTAATGCACCTCATAGTGAAACTACAGAAAAATCGAGCCTTAATCCTATCTGTCACTTTCATTGGTTGGGCTGCCAAGCCTGCCCATGTCCATATTAAATGATTTAAATATCAATTCTAGTGAGTGATGGCAGCTTAAAGAGTCTGTGCAGGATTATTTTAAAAAACAGGGAGAAATGGAAGACTATAACAAAGAGATTGAGTAATATGGCTTTGTTTTTGAATATTCTCATGAAATGGCAGAGACTTAACACAGTCTTTCTGTCTCTGGGGCCCGAGCTTGAATCAAGTCCAGTTAAAGTGCTTTGATGAGAGTTCCTGTAAATGCCCAAAGTGAAAAGAGCTAGACTAACCTCAAGCCAGTTATGCGGACGTGTCAGCCAACTGAACACAACCACTCTTTGTTTGGAACTTTACAGCAGACTCATTCAGAGTGAATTAAAATGTTAGCAAACATGGGACAGAGTGTACAAGCACAAAATTTAGGAGCAGCTTAGGCCATTCACCTCCTCAAGCCTCC
Organism: Mustelus asterias; assembly: GCF_964213995.1. NCBI lineage: Eukaryota > Metazoa > Chordata > Chondrichthyes > Carcharhiniformes > Triakidae > Mustelus > Mustelus asterias. The sequence goes on from NC_135808.1 coordinate 81,548,348, forward strand.
TCCATCATTGAATAAGATCATAGCTGATGTGTCTTTTACTCTATTTTCCTATCTGTCCCCCATAACCCTTCGACTCCCTTGTCAATCTCTGAGGAAGAGAGTTCCAAAGACCAATAACCTCCTGAGAGAAAAAAATATCTTATCATAGTCTTAAATTGAGGATCCCTAATCTCAAAATTATGTTCCCTGGTTCCCCACAAGGGAAGAAAAGTTCTCTTAGCATCCACCCTGTCAAGTCTCCCCAGGACCTTAGATGTTTCTATAAGATGACTTCTCATTCTTCTAAACTCTAATGGGTACAGGCACAACTTGTCCAATCTTTCATAAGGTAACCCCTTCACCCCAGGAATCAGTCAAGTGAACCTTCTCCGAACAGCCTCTAATGAAATTATATCCTTTTTTAAGTGAAGACACCAAAACTGTACTCAGTACTTCTGTTGTGGTCTCACTAAGGCCTTGTGCAAGGTAACAAAACCCTACTCTTATACTTGATTCCTCTTGCAATAAACACCAACATTCCAATTGCCTCCAGAGTTTGAGTTCAGGCTGGATGGTAAAAGTTGACCGGAATGTCCGGAGCTCACACTGTGCCTATGAATCCAGAGCCTGGGAAGGTTAAGAAGTGGTGGAGCAGGCCCAGGGCCTCGGGCCTCACGCTGCTGCTGCTGAATGTTTCTGAGTCAATGTTCAGCAGCAAGAATAGTAACCCTCCTGTACAGCTCCTGACTCTAAAGAAAACACAGGCCTTACGGGCGGCATAGTAGCACTGTGATTAGCACTGCTGCCTCATAGCGCCAGGGACCCGGGATTGATACCCAGCTTGGGTTACTGTCTGTATAGAGTTTGCACATTCTCCCCGTGTCGGCATGGGTTTCTTCCGGATGCTTCAGTTTCCTCCCACACTCCAAAAATGTGCGGGTTAGGTGGATTGGCCATGCTAAATTGCCCCTTAGTGTCAGGGGGACTAGGTAGGGTAAATGTATGGGATTATGGGGATAGGGCCTGGGTGGGATTGTGGTCAGTGCAGACTTGATGGGCCGAATGGCCTCCTTCTGCACTTTAGGATTCTATGATAACTCCCTGCACACAGTTTTCTCACAAATAGATATTTCAGTGTCTTCCCAGGAACTTCTCAACCAGCCTGCTGTGTTTGCCTTTGAACATTAATTCTTTGTCTTTGATGCCTGTGGGTGTGAAATGCGGTACAGTGTTTGTATTCTCTGCTGGGGCTTTACATGGAATTTACAACACAGAGACAGGCCATTTGGCCCATCTCCGCCCACCTCATCTATGTTTGTGTTTAGGTTCCAAACAAGTCCTCTCCCACCTTTCTTGATCACACTATCAGGGTAATCTTCAGCTTCTTCCTCTCTCGTGTTTATCAAGTTCCATGAATGTATCTGTGCTAGAATTATAGAGTGGCCACAGCACAGAAGGAGGTTATTCAGCACATTGTCTCAGTGTCGGTTCTCTATAACAGCAACTCAGCTGCTCCCATTCTTCCACCTTTTCTCTGTAGCCCTGTAAAATCTTCTCTTCAGATAATTATCCAGTTTTCCTTTTAAAAACCGCAATTAAATCAGTCTCCACCACGCACCCAGGCAGTTTCCAGATCCAAACCACTTATTGCAAAAGAAATTTTTCCACATGTCACCTCTGGTCCTTTTGTTAATCACTTTAGGGTTCTCAACCTTCTGCCGCCAGAACAAAGTCTTCCCATTTACACTTTCCAGACCCCTCCTCGTTTTGAACATATCTAACAAATCTCCTCTCAACCTTCCCTTCTCCAAGGAGGACAGCCTCAGCTTTGCCTATTGATCTACTGAACTGAAGCCTTTCATCCTCAGATCCATCCTCATCAATCTTTTCTTCACTCTTTCTAAACCCTCCACGTCCTTCTCTTTGAGGCTGAACCAGTGTTTTATGGAGGCTCATAACTTACGTTCTTTTGATCAGAACTTACTTACTGTTTTTTTACTCTGTGCCCCTGTGTATAAAACGCAGGATTCAGCATAATTTATTACTGCTTTCCCAACTTGTTCTGCCACTTTCCATGATTTATGCACATGTACATCCAGGTCTCTCGGCTCCTGCATTTCCTTTAGAATTATACCCTTTCATTTTTGTCACCTTTCTTCATTCTTCTGAAAAAATTGCACTGCTTCACATTTCTCTACTTTAAATTCCATCTGCCATGTGTCTGCACATTCAACCTACTTGTCTATATCCCCGTGAAGTCTATCGCTATCCTCTTCACAGTTCACAATACTTCCAAGTCTTACATCAGCTGCAAATTTTGAAATTGTGCCCTGTACACCCAGGTCTAGATAATTCATATAAATCAAGAAAAGCAGAGAATCCCTCCATATATCACCCCCAGTCAGAAGTAAGTGAAGTTTTCTATAACTCATGTTTTTAATAGGATTGAATTAAATCATTAAACTGCTGCATAATGAAATTCTAGCAATGCTAAAAACTAATGATTCAAAATACCACATGGTTTGAAATAAAATACCTACTAGCACTCATATGTTTCATTGAAAAAAGCATAATTTTACTGATTTTTGGGAACTCAAATGATTAATGCACAGGAAAACAGTGTAATAGGTAGGTTTAGAAATTATATGGCCGACACACTTTCTCAGAACACCTCAAAATTTGGCACTATCCCCCTGTCCTGGTTGCAATATTGTAATTATGCATTGCAATCAGGTGCCAGTGCCGACTTTTTCCAAGCCTGTGGGTCAGCAGGCTGTTTCTCAAACTAACTCTATTATGCAGGAATGTTTCCTGTATACCACCAATAAGCCTGCAGCTATAAAAGAAAAACACTGGTACATCAGCGACACTGGGTTATAAATGCCTCCTGCCAACCTTCAAAGGATACTTGTTGCTTTGGCTCCAAAGGTTTGTAATTACACTAATTACTGGAAAGTGACAGACCCACAACTTCACAGCAGGGGCCCGCTTTAAAAGCTCAGATGGTTAGCACGAGAAAGGCTGACAATAGCGAGAAGTTTCATTTATTATTACAGGAATTTTGACTCACTAAAGAAACTCTTTTTGTAAGCATTAAACATTTCTTACATTTTGAGCCAGCAATTCGAGAGATTGAAAAGAATTGCCACAGAAGGTTGTTGAGGATAAGAAAGACATACAAACATACAAATTAGGAGCAGGAGTAGGTCATTCGGTCCCTCGAGCTTGCTCTGCCAATCAGTAAGACCGTGGCTAATCTGATTGTAACCTCAACACCACATTACTGCCTAACCTGTTACCCTTTGACTCACTTGCTAATCAAGAATCTATCGACCTCTGCCTTGAGGAAGGATATTAGTAAGAAGTTTAACAACACCAGGTTAAAGTCCAACAGGTTTATTTGGGCCAGTTGGACTTTAACCTGGTGTTGTTAAACTCCTTACTGTGTTTACCCCAGTCCAACACCGGCATCTCCACATGAAGGATATTAGCACAGACAATGTGGAATCTTTATGGGTCAAGTTAAGAAACACCAAGGGACAAAACATATTTGTGGGGGTGGTATACAGAACACCAAACTGTAATGGTAATGTTGGGAAGGTAGTCACTTGGGTTCATGTCACACTATCTGTAACCCCTACGACTTGCCTGGGCTTGCAAAATCTCACTAACTGTCTTGCCTGGAGACAATACACATTTCTTTAACTCACATTGTCTGTACCTTTAAGACTTGATTACCTGCAAAGACTCGCATTCCAACCATTATCTTGTAAATTGAGTTTGTGTCTTTATATGCCCTGTTTGTGAACACAAGTCCTCACTCACCTGAAGAAGGAGCTTGAGGCTCTGAAAGCTAGTGCTGCCAGATAAACCTGTTGGACTTTAACCTGGTGTTGTGAGACTTCTTAATAATCATAGAAAGAATCATAGAAACCCTACAGTACAGAAAGAGGCCATTCGGCCCATCGAGTCTGCACCGACCACAATCCCACCCAGGTCCTACCCCCATATCCCTACATATTTTACCCGCTAATCCCTCTAATCTACACATCCCAGGACACGAAGGGGCAATTTTAGCATGGCCAATCAACCTAACCCGCACATTTGCATTAGACAGGAAATCAGAGATGCATGTGGCAAAGGAACTTTAATCTCCATATAGATTGGGTGAGTCAAATAAGTCACTACAATAGAGGAGGATTTCTGGAGTGTATATGGGATGGTTTTCTGGACCAATACATTAATGAACCAATAAAGGAACAGGCCATCTTGGAATGGGTAATGTGAAAGGATTAATTGGCAATCTAGTTGTGAGAGAACTCTTGAGGATCAGTGACCATAATATGATAGAATTCTTTTTCAAGGTGGATAGTGAGGTAGTTGATTCTGAGACCAGGGTCCTGAATCTCAAAAGAAGTAACTATGAAGACATGAGGCATGGGTTGGCTACAATGGACTGGAAAACATTACTGAAAGGACAGTGGACAGGCAATGCAGACATTCAAGGAACGAATAGGTGAACTCCAAAAGTTGTTTATTCCTATTTGGCACAAGAGTGGAAAGGGAACTATGGTCAAACCAAGGGAAATTAGGGATAGTATTAGATTCAAAGAAGAAGCATACAAATTGGCAAGAAAAAGCAATAGATCTGAGGATTGGGAACAGTTTAAAATTTAGCAAAGGCAGACCAAGGGATTGATGAAGAAGGAGAAAATAGAGTATGAAAATAAAAATAAGCTAGCGGAGAACATAAAAACTCACTGCAAAAGTTTCTATAGGTATGTAAAGAGAAAAAGATTGACAAAAACAAATGTAGGCCTCTTAAAGTCATAAACGAGGGAATTCATAACAGGGAACAATTAACGGATTAAATTCGTAGATTTTTTTCTGTCTTCACAAAGGAAGACATGAATAATGTACTGGAAGTTCTGAGAAACACACGCTTTAGTGAGGAGTTGAAAGAAATCAGCATTAGTAGAGAAATGGTTTTAAGGTAATTACTGGGATTGAAGGTGGATAAATCTCCAGGGCCTGGTAATCTTCATCCCAGAGTATAGAAGGAAATGGCCTGAGAAATAGTTCTTTTTTAATTCGTGGGACATGGGCATCGCTGGCTGGCCAGTCTTTATTGCCCATCCCCAGTTGCACTCGAGAAGGTGGTGGTGAGCCGCCTTCTTGAACCGCTGCAGTTCATGTGCTGTGAGTGACCCACAATGCCGTTAGGGAGGGAATTCCAGGATTTTGACCCAGCGACTGTGAAGGAACGGCGATATGTTTCTAAGTCAGGACGGTGAGTTTGAATAGCAGGCTTACATTAAGATACCTTCCAATCTGTCGGAACCATTCCAGAGTCAAAGAATTTTGGAAAATGACCACCAATGGATCTACTGTACTTCAGCACAATCTGCAACCTCATGGCCCAGCATGTCCCCCACTCAACCATTACCACCAAGCCAGTAGATCAACTCTGGTTCAATCGGGAGCGCAGGAGGGGAACTTACAGATGGTGGTGTATCTGCTGCCCTGTCCTTCTAGATGGAAGTGGTTGTGTGTTTGAAAGGTGACATCTAAGGATCTTTGGTGAATTGCTGCAGTGCATCTTGTAGATAGTATGCAGTGTTGCTACTGAGCATTAGTGATGGAAGGATTGAATGTTTGTAGATGTGGTGCCAATCAAGCGGGCTGCTTTGTCCTGGACGGTGTCAAACTTCTTGGGTGTTGTTGGAGCTGCACCCCATCCAGGCAAGTGGGGAGTATTCCATCACACTCCTGACTTGTGCCTTGTAGATGGTGGACAGGCTTTGGGGAGTCAGGAGGTGAGTTGCTTGCCACAGTATTCCTAGCCTCTGACCTGCTCTTGTAGCCACTGTGTTTATGTGGTGAGTCCAGTTGAGTTTCTGGTCAGTGGTAGCCCCAGGATGTTGACAGTGGGGGATTCAGTGATGGTAACAGCATTGAATGTCAAAGGGTGGTGGTTAGTGTCCTTTATTGATGATGGTCATTGCCTGGCATTTGTGTGGTGCGAATGCCAATTGTCACTTGTCAGCCCAAGTCTGGAAATTGTCCAGATCTTGTTGCATTTGAGAATGGATTGCTTCAGTATGTGAGGAGTTGCAAATGGTGCTGAACATTGTGCTATCATTGGCAAACATCCTCACTTCTGACCTTATGACAGAGGGAAGGTCATTGATGAAGCAGCTGAAGATTGTTGGGCCTAGGACACTACCCTGAGGGACTCCTGCAGAGATGTCCTGGAACTGAGATGACTGACCCTCCACAATCACAGCTATCTTCCTATGTACCAGATATGACTCCAACCAGTGGAGTGTTTGCCCCCTGATACCCATTGATTCCAGTTTTGCTAGGGCTCCTTGATGCCACACTCGGTCGAATGCAGCCTTATGTCAAGAGCTGTCAGTGTCACCTCACCTCTGGAATTCAGCTCTTTTGTCCATGTTTGAATCAAGGTTGTAATGAGGAGCTGAGTGACCCTGGCGAAACCCAAACTGGGCATCACTGAGCAGGTGCTGCTTGAAAGCACTGTTGATGACTCTTTCCATCACTTTACTGATGATTGAGAGTAGACTGATTGGGTGGTAATTGGCCTGGTTGGATTTGTCCTGCTTTTTGTGTACTGAACATACTTGGGCAATTTTCCACTTTGTCGGCGTAGATGCCAGTGTTGTAACTGTACTGGAAGAACTTGGCTAGGGGAGCAGAAAATTCTGGAGCACAAATCTTCAGTACTATTGCCGGAAGGGCCCATTGCCTTTGCGGTACCCAGTGCCTTCAACCGTTTCTTGATGTCTCGTGGAATGAATCAAGTTGGCTGGAGACTGGCATCTGAGATGTTGGAGACCACTGGAGGAGGCCGAGATGGATCATTCACTCAGCACTTCTGGCTGAAGATTGCTGCAAATGCTTCAGCCTTGACTTTTGCACTGATGTGTTGAGCTCCTCCATCATTGAGGATGGGAATATTTGTGGAGCCTCCTCCTCCAGTGAGTTTTTTAATTGTCCACCGCCATTCATGACTGGATGCGGCATGACTGCAGGGCTTGGATCTGATTTGTTGGTTGTGGGATAACTTAGCTCTGTCTATTACTTGCTGTTAATGCAAGTAGTCCTGTTTGGCGGCTTCACCAGGTTGATATCTCATTTTTAGGTATGCCTGGTGCTGCCCCTGGAATGCTCTCTTTCGCTCTCCATTGAACCAGGGTTGATCCCCTGGCTTGATGGTGATGGTTGAGTGGGGGATATGCCGGGCCATGAGGTTGCAGATTGTGTTGGAGTACAGTAGATCCATTGGTGGTCATTTTCCGAAATTCTTTGGCTCCGGAATGGTTCCGACAGATTGGAGGGTAGCTATTGTAAGCCTGCTATTCAAAAAAGGAGTTAGAGAGAAAACAGGGAACTACAGACCAGTGAGCCTAACGTCAGAAGTAGGGAATTTGCTGGAGTCCATTATCAAGGATTTCATAGCACAGCATTTGGAAAGCTGTGGTATAATCAGACAAAGTCAGCATGGATTTAGAAAGGGGAAATTATGCCTGACAAATCTATTGAATTCTTTGAAGATGTAACTTGTAGAGTTGACCAGAGAGAACTGGTAGATGTGATTTATCTAGACTTTCAGGAAGGTTTTGACAAGATCTCACATAGCAGATCATTATGTAAAGTTAAAATGTAGGGATTGTGGGTAGTGTCTTGAGATAATTCTAGTTCTGGTTTCATAAGCTCTGCATCTGATTTGGATATGGCGCTAGACTCATTGATCAACAGTTCCAACGCGCCACAGCGAAAAACCGCACCGACCTCCTCAGAAGACAAACACGGGACACAGTGGACAGAGTACCCTTCGTTGTCCAGTACTTCCCCGGAGCGGAGAAGCTACGGCATCTCCTCCGGAGCCTTCAACATGTCATTGATGAAGACGAACATCTCGCCAAGGCCATCCCCACACCCCCACTTCTTGCCTTCAAACAACCGCACAACCTCAAACAGACCATTGTCCGCAGCAAACTACCCAGCCTTCAGGAGAACAGTGACCAAGACACCACACAATCCTGCCACAGCAACCTCTGCAAGACGTGCCGGATCATCGACACAGATGCCATCATCTCACGTGAGAACACCATCCACCAGGTACACGGTACATACTCTTGCAACTCGGCCAACGTTGTCTACCTGATACGCTGCAAGAAAGGATGTCCCGAGGCATAGTACATTGGGGAAACTATGCAGACGCTGCGACAACGGATGAATGAACACCGCTCGACAATCACCAGGCAAGACTGTTCTCTTCCTGTTGGGGAGCACTTCAGCGGTCACGGGCATTCGGCCTCTGATATTCGGGTAAGCGTTCTCCAAGGCGGCCTTCGCGACACACGACAGCGCAGAGTCGCTGAGCAGAAACTGATAGCCAAGTTTCGCACACACGAGGACGGCCTCAACCGGGATATTGGGTTCATGTCACACTATTTGTAACACCCACAGTTGCGTGGACCTGCAGAGTTTCACTGGCTGTCTTGTCTGGAGACAATACACATCTTTTTAGCCTGTCTTGATGCTCTCTCCACTCCCATTGTTTTGTTTCTTAAAGACTTGATTAGTTGTAAGTATTCGCATTCCAACCATTATTCATGTAAATTGAGTCTGTGTCTTTATAAACTCTGTTTGTGAACAGAATTCCCACTCACCTGAAGAAGGGGCTTAGAGCTTCGAAAGCTTGTGTGGCTTTTGCTACCAAATAAACCTGTTGGACTTTAACCTGGTGTTGTTAAACTTCTTACTCTGATTTGCAATCCATAGTAGTGGTTATTGAATTTGTATTCTTTCCTCATTGCTACTCTCCGGGAGTGATTTGAAAACCAGCCATTCTCTTCCTGACATGATTAATTCCTGCTGGTTCTGGTTCAACAAGCCTCATTTAGTTACATCTAAATTAACACTTCAATAATTTCAACCCTGTTTGATTTCTTGCCCTTTGATGTTGATGTCAGTTACTCGTGCTAGAATATTGTTATAACCTCCACCCTGCAGCTATGACAGCTGTTTAACAAATGGATTTCTGTCATATAAAAACTGAACTTTTTTGCAGCTACTTTTATATCTGGTACATATATCCAATGGATGAGAATTAATCCCTGCTGACAGGTAATCCAGTGATGTTACATGTATGTAAATTATTTTGAACATTACTGTGCTACACTGAGTCATAGAGTCATAGAGGTTTACAGCATGGAAACAGGCCCTTCGGCCCAACTTGTCCATGCCACCCTTTTTTTTAAAACCCCTAAGCTAATCCCAATTGCCCGCATTTGGCCCGTATCCCTCTATACCCATCGTACCCATGTAACTATCTAAATGCTTTTTAAAAGATAAAATTGTACCCGCCTCTACTACTACCTCTGGCAGCTTGTTCCAGACACTCACCACCCTTTGTGTGAAAAGATTGCCCCTCTGGACACTTTTGTATCTCTCCCCTCTCACGTTAAACCTATGCCCTCTAGTTTTAGACTCCCCTACCTTTGGAAAAAGATATTGACTATCTAGCTGATCTGTGCCCCTCATTATTTTATAGACCTCTATAAGATCACCCCTCAGCCTCCTACGCTCCAGAAAAAAAAGTCCCAGTCTATCCAACCTCTCCTTATCACTCAGTCCATCAAGTCCTGGTAGCATCCTAGTAAACATTTTCTGCACTCTTTCTAGTTTAATAATATCCTTTCTCTAATAGGGTGACCAGAATTGCACAGAGTATTCCAAGTGTGGCCTTACCAATGTCTTGTACAACTTCAACAAGACATTCCAACTCCTGTATCCAATGCTCTGACCGATGAAACCAAGCATGCCGAATGCCTTCTTCACTACTCTGTCCACCTGGCAATGGAACCCCACACTGTTTCCAGACAAAGATATTTCTACGGTGTCAAGAAACTAATTGAGATTTATTGGAGACAATGGGAGATGATTATTATCTCACCTAGATTTGTCCTATGTGTAATATCCAGACGGATTTATGGATTCCACCTTCCAGGAACATACTAAGATTCAAATAAAAGCCAGCTGAAAGCTGGTGTGTGTATTTATGTGTTGTATGGTTGTGTGTGTGCTATGGTGTGTGTGGTTTGTGTGTGGTGCAAGTGCGTGTGTGGTATGGTGGTGTTTGGTATGTGTGGTGCATGTGTGTGTAATGTGGTGTATGGTGCACGGTAGTGTTTGGTCCGTGTGCATGTATGTGTGGGTGGTATATGGTGGTGTATAGTGCATGTGTATGTGTGGTGCATGTGTGTGGTGGTGTATGTGCATGCGTTGTTTGTGATATGTATGTGTATGGTGTGCATGTGTATGTGGTGTATATATGTGGTGTATGTGGTGTGTGCATGCGTGTGGCATTTTGTGTGTGTGGTGCATGAGTATGCATGCACATATATGTGTGTGTGTTGTGTGTTGTGTATGGTGGTGCATGTGTGTGGTGGTGTATGTGCACGTGTTGTGTGCGTGTATGGTGTGTGTGTGGTGTTTTGTGTGTGTAGTATGTGTATGCATGCACATATATGCATGCGTGTTGTGTGTTGTGTATGATAGTATGTAGTGTGTGGAGTGTGGGAGTGTGTGTGATGTGTGGTGCATGTGCCAGATGGTAACAAATTGTGGGATGTCACCAAGGCTATGAAATTTGGTGATCCTCAACTGGGGAGCAGTCGTAACAATGTGAATGACTCGTAGGGAGAGAATTAAGAAACAAAACAGTAGAACTGAACATAATGGCTCACACATAAGGAATGGTCCCTGGGAGAGGTACCTTCTTCTTCTTTGGCAGTCCCTCAGGGATGATTTGCTTCCACTCCAGGGAGTTGGGTTCTGCGGTGGCTGAATAGTCCAATCCTGTTGCTGCAGACTCAGGTGGTGTTTGCTGAGGTGAGTGGGATGCTCTGGATTCTGTACGCTCTTTCCAGTGTCAACACTTGGCCTCCGCGTGCTCCACCCGGTGACACGCGAGAGGATTGGCATCTCTGCGGATGCTTCTTCTCCAGTTTGTACATTCTAAGACAAGCAATTCCCATGTGTCAGTGGGCATGTTGCATTTATTTAGAGAGGCTTTCGTAGTGTCCTGTAGTGTTTCCTCTGCCCTCCTAGAGATCGCTTGCTATTGCAGAGCTGAGAGTAGAGCACTTCCTGTTGAGAGTCTTGTGTTGGACACGCTGACAATATGGTCCAGCCATCGCAGCTGGTCGAACATGACCAGCACCTCAATACTGTGGATATTGGCCTGGGAGAGGGCGCTCACATTGGTACATCTATCCTGCCAATGGATTTGCAGGATTTTGCAGAGGCAACATTGGTGATATCTCTTCAGGGACTTAAGGTGTCAGCTGCACATTGTCCATTTTTCTGATGCGTACAGAGAGGTGGGGACGACAGCTGCTCTGTAGACCATGAGCTTGGTGCTGGATTTGAGGTCTTGGTCTTCAAACACTCTGTTTCTCAAGGGTCTGAAGACCACACTGACGCATTGAAGTCATTGAATTTCATCATCGATGTCTGCCCGCGCCTAGATGAGTCTCCAAAGTATGGGAAATGATTTCCATTGTCCAGAGGCTCACCCTAGATCTTGGTGGTTGAGGGGCAGGAGCGGGCTATTGGAGAACCTTTGTTTTCTGAGGAGCTGACTGACATTTGTTTATCTGACATGTGTTCAATCTTAACCTCTAGATGAGTATTCACCTTCAATGAAAGGACCCAATAGCCAATGTTCTAACTTGGATGGAGTTTGAGAATGTCATGCTTATTTACACTTGGAATCATCAAAAACCTAACGAATCTTTGTTCTGGTGAAAGTCAGGAATTCAACGCCTCTGTTTCTCACCATAGCCAGTTATAATTATCGCCACGAGGCAGATGAATCACTATTCATTTGTCATCTAATTAATATTTGAAACATCTCTTGCCTTGAAATATGCCAATTAAACCATTTCTTGCTCATCCAGCTCCAAAATGGAACACATCCATTTTGTCCACCCCATAACAGGATCTTAGCTAAATGTAGCTTTCTCACAATCATGTAGAATGGGTCATAATAACCAGAAAGACAGGAAGCCGGAAAAAGTTGGTGAGGTAGCTCTGTTGATTATGAATGACTTTACTACAATAGCGAGAGGTTACCTTAAATCAAAAGATCAAGGTGTAGAATCAATTTCGGGTTGAGATAAGAAATAGTAAACTAAAAAGTCACTTGTGCATGCAGTGTATAGGTTCCAGGAAAGTAGTTACACTGTGAAATTGATAATACAGAAGAACTAATGGGGACTTGGAAGAAAGGTACTACATTAATGATCAATAATGATGGCTGATATCAAAGGTACCTGGAAGATGAGTTTATTTGGGACAATTTCCTAGAGAATATCTTCTGGTGTCAATTAGGTAGCTGCCTATTTTAGACCTAGTTTTGTGCAATGAAATTGGATTAATTAATGACCTCATAGAAAAGAAGATTCTTGGCAACAGTGGTCATAGGTAGAATTTTGCATTCAGTTTGAGGTGAAAAGTGTGGGTCCAAGACGAGTATCTTAAACATAAAAAAGGCAATTATAAAGGTATGATGACAGAGTTCCCTAACTAGGAGAATAGGTCAAATGGTCAGACAGTAAAGAAGTAGTGGCAGACATTTCATAACTCTCAGCAAAGATATATCCCATTAAGAAAGATAGAATCCATGAGACAGATGCACCGTCCATGGCTAACTAAGGAAGATAAGGGTAGCATTGAACTGAAAGAAAAAGTGTCCAATAATGTAAAGATTAATGATAAGTCAGAAAATTGGACATATTTTAGCAGTAAGAAGTTTAACAACACCAGGTTAAAGTCCAACAGGTTTATTTGGTAGCAACAGGTTTATTTGGTAGCCACACAAAGTGTGGCTTTTGCTACCAAATAAACCTGTTGGACTTTAACCTGGTGTTGTTAAACTTCTTACTGTGTTTACCCCAGTCCAACGCCGGCATCTCCACATCATATTTTAGCAACCAGCAAAGGATGACTAAAATAATAAGTAGGGAGAAATTAAAGTATGAGAGAAAGCTAGGTAGAAATATAAAAATAGATAACAGGAGTTTCAAATATTTAACAGGAAAAGAGATACTAAAATAATTGTTGGACCCCTGGGAGATGAGACTGGGCAATTAATAATGAGAAACAAGGAAATGGGCAAACATATTTGGAAAATATTGGAATATATTATTAAGGATATAATAGCAGGAAATTTAGCAAATCATAATCAAATCAGTCAGAGTTATCACGGTTTTGTGAAAAGGAAATCATGTTTGGCTAATTTATTAGAGTTATTTGAGGAAGTAACAATAAGGTGGATAAAAGGGGAACCTGTAGCTGTGATGTACTTCGATTTCCAAAAGGCAATCAATAAGATATCACATCAAAGGTTACTTTACAAAATAAGAGCTTGTGGTGTATGCAGTAACTGCTAGCCTGGAAGGAGGATTAGTTAGCTAACAGAAAGCAGAAAGTAGGGATAAATGGGCCATTTTTGGGTTAGCAAACTGTAACTCATGAAGCGTCAAAGGAATCGGTGCTGGGACCTAATTATTTGCTAACTATATCAATGTCTTGGATGAAGGGACCAAATGTATGGTTGCAAAATTTGCTGATAACATAAAAATAAATAGAAAAATAATTTGGCAAAGGATTAATATCTTTTTATGCCAAATTCAGGATGCCAATTCAGGAATTTGATGTTCCTGCTTGACTTGTATATCTAGTTACAATTAGTGCCATAAGACGTATGATTCAGCACTCATTTGTGGTCTAATTAACATTTAAAAGAATATTGTCAAAATGTGCAAGTTAATACTGATTGAATCTAACACATGATTATTTTCTTTACCATTACCAATCAAGGGAGCTGTTCCAGACAGTTTCTCCTGGGACCAAGTCTCACAGCAGGCTCACTCATAATCCGATTCAGTTTTATTGCTGGTTAATTGAGCCATTGGTTATTAACTAGATTTCTGTTGCGTTAATATTCTTAATAAGAATATATTGATGTTCTCCAGGGAGTTTTGACTCATCACCCTCAGCTGAATTGTCTGCCTGCCAGGGTAATTAAGCCCGAACGAGTTATTATCTGTGATGTAGGTCACAAGGCTTCTTTGTTAGTTTGCTCAGATGTGCATTGATTAACCTATTACTATGCACAGAAAGTTTAGTGTTCTTCACAGGCAATTGTTAAATATCAGACCCTGCCGTCAAGATATCACCACATAGAAACGAGGAGATCAGTTGTTGGCTCGAGATAGAGTGGGGTGGGGGACTCAGTTGTAGACTCAAGACTGCAGGGTGCGAGGAGGAGGTCAGGTTGAGGCCTGAGATTGAGGTTCAGGTCAGGCCTGGAGCGCCCATGAGGTACTGACTGTTTTGAGCACAATTGAATGTAAGATTGATGTCAACATGTAGGAATAAAGCTATATGCAGCCCTGATATCAGGGATTCCAGTCTGCAAAGCTCAGGTAATTATTTACTGTTTATCCATAGCTCAGTAACAGTGCACACATCAAAGGCCAACTTCAAGTCCACTTCAGAGACTTGAGCACATTCCAGTGAATGGAGTGGTGCCTCAGGTAGTCATTCTTCATACGAGACTAGACAGCAAGAGTTACCTGTTGTTCCTCTGTGTAGGCATCAACCAGATCCTGTCCTTGTCCAGGAACTTCCCATGCCCCACCTGCACCTCACATATACAAGCACCCAGGATAAGGGTGCTATGGATAACTGGCGAATACTACCACCACATCAGCTGAAAACAGCTAACTCAGAGCCGACGAGATTCTGCAGCTTTGGTCTTCTTAGTCTGTACCTCACTGAGCAGTACATGTTAATCCGTGCGCCATCTGAGAGCTGGTCAAAGTAATGCACAAAACTACACAGAGGTAAAAACAGCTACCAAGTGAGACAATGTCACCTTCTGAATCCTACTTAAGGGGGGAAAATGAATTATGTTTAGCTTAAACACCTTTTGGATATTGTCAGTCTTTGTAGAGGAGGAGGCAGGAGGATTGTGAAGACTGACTTGGAGGATTTATTGTATCTGACACTGTAAGGGATTTGAATGAGATATTAATATCAACACCAGCTTAGCGTGTTTCAGCTTTAGGTCACTTACACCTATTGGCATCAGTAAGTCTGAAAGCCATTCCCTCAATGAGGTTATCTATGCTTACTGTTCCAAGTGACAAATTCGACAAAGGACAAACAGAATCGACAAGAACAAAGTTAAAGCTGGTCTTATTGGTTGAAATGCAAAAAAAGGCCAGAGGTTGACAATCTGCAGCCCAGGAGCCACAAGCAGCTCCCTGAAGTCAGATTTGTGGCTCCCACGTGGCTCCCTAAAGAGCACACCTTTCAAACATTGACTGAATGGGTTTTCAGAGACTTATTCCCCCATGTGCTCCCAATGCAGAAATACTAAAAAATAATTGGCCTGGATCTGCTGGTCAGCAGCCTACGTGTGCATAATCAGGTCTTTGGCAGGGTCCTGATGCCCATCACCCAACGTACATCCCATCTCTGACAATCGGGAGACTGGAAGGTTTGAGCCGTCACCAGCTGTCTTAAAATTCTTGTCTGCCAATTCTTCACCAGGAAAAGTAAATCAAAGTAAAGTTTATTTATTAGTCACAAGTAAGGCTTACATTAACACTGCAATGAAGTGCTGTGAAATTCCCCTAGACGCCACACTCCAGCACCTGTTCGGGTCAATGCAACTAACCAGCACGTCTTTCAGACTGTGGGAGGAAACTGGAGCACCCGGAGGAAACCCACGCAGACACGGGGAGAATGTGCAAACTCCACACAGACCGTGACCCAAGCCAGGAATCGAACCTTGGGTCCCTGGAGCTGTGAGGCAGCAGTGCTAATCACTGTGTCCGCCATGCTGTCCCTAATATGGCGTCCTGCACATTCACCCGCCATCCAATCATGTAGATTGCACACAGACAGGAACATTAATCTGTAAAATATTACACTCACTCTGCTCCTGGTTAATCTGTTCAAAAAGCTTAACTTAAAATGGTGCATTCTGACTGGTCGATTGGTATTAACGGGTTTGGATGGATGTTCAACCAGCAGGGTGCTAATTAGCCAATTGTAACAGAAGTGATCTTGATAGTCTTGCTACTGTGCTGGTGAGTATACACAAGCAGACACATTCATCAATAAACAAGCACACTAACACTAGCCCTGTGTTGGTGAGCATGTTCATTATACACAGGAAAGTAGGTAAATGAAGGAAGGGACAAAATCACTCTTGCCCTTGTTTTGAGGAAGTTTTGTCAAAAAGGAGAAGAATCTGAGAGGAATATTAATAACTTCAAGCTGAAGGGGCTGATTCACTTTCATCCCAAATTTGGCTGGCCTCCCTGTGTGTCTCATTCACCATGAGAAATTCGACAACAACAAGAAACCAAATCTTGAGAGGCATTTCACTCAGAAGTGCCTTAGCCAAAAGTTATCCAGCAGGATACCTGAAAGAAAGCAGTACAGGAGCTGAAGAACAAGGCAGAGAAATCCAGGAACACATTCACCACGTAAACAAAATGATCAGCTTTTTAAAAAGCTTTTACTTAGTAGTGTCACAAGTAGGCTTACATTAACACTGCAATGAAGTTACTGTGAAAATCCCCTAGTTGCCACACTCCGGCGCCTGTCCAGGTACACTGAGAGAGAATTTAGCATGGCCAATGCACCTAACCAGCACATCTTTCGGACTGTGGGATGAAGCTGGAGCACCCGGAGGAAACCCACGCAGACACAGGGAGAATGTGCAGACTCCACACAGACAGTGACCCAAGCCAGGAATTGAACCTGGGTCCCTGGCGCTGTGCGACTGCAGTGCTAACTAATGTGCGCCATGCGCCATCTCAGCTACTGTTAGTTTTGTGGCAGTGCAAGAGGTTGTGAAATGAAGAAAGTTGTTTACATGGCAAATACATAAAAGAGTATCTCATCAAAGTTTCAGAGCAGCTGTTCTGTGATTTTAAAGACAAAAAAGAATTACTCCCAAAGTTAAAGACATGCCTTTATCTGAGATGAAATGTCAGGTAGAACAGTGAAATTAGCCACAGAAAACAGCAGTCAACACATGGAGGATAAAAATTCTGATCCGGAGTTAGCAAGTCTTTTTGAGTATAATTTTCATAAAAAGCAAGTTGAGAAGTCAATTGACACAATGAAATAAAAATGACAGCATCCTGTCCAGATTTCAAATGACTACTCAAAGAAATCTAACAGCTGAAAATCATATTCCAGTCAGGAAGGAGTTGCTGTTAATTAAATAGCTTGTTTTGTTGTTTTAAACTTTAATTAACATTGTGCTTGTGAGAAAGTATCATTCAATAAGCAACTTCTTTCCTCAAAAATCTTTAAACTGTTATTGATATTCCTATCAATTCATTGATATTAATGCATGTACATTTTATGAATATTGGTAAAATGAACTTCTATAGAAATCCAGAAATGTGTCTCTGTCTTGTTTTTTATTATTATTATGCAGGTTGCCTCACATCCTTTAAAAAGTGGCCTGCACGTTCTCACCATGTCCATGTAGGTTTCATCTGGGTGCTCCAGTTTCCACCCACAGTCTGAAAGATGAACTGGTTAGGTGCACTGGCCATACTAAATTCTTCCTCAGTGTACCCAAACAGGCGTCAGAATGTGGTGACTAAAACGAGTACTTGGCATGCCATAACATTCAAGGTTATGGGCCAAATGCTGGCAAGTGGGATTAGGTGGGCAGGTCAGGACCTTTCACATGTTGGTGCAGAGTCCTTGGGCCAAAGAACCTCTTCTGCACTGTAGTATTCTGTGATTCTGTGATTTTGTGATTATTGACACTTGAGTAACAGCATTGCAGCTATTTTGTTTTTTTTAAAATGGATCTTCTTGTCAATAAGGTTGCAGAGCCTTAGCCTTGCCAGTTGAAAGCATGGTCACCAATGGTAGGGCGTTTAAAATCAGGGATGTGCAAGAGGCCAGATTTGGATGAACACAGATATCTCTGAGGGTTGTGGGATTGTAGAGGATTAGGGAGATAGGGAGGGGAAGCATTTGAAAAGAAAGATGAGCATTTTAAATTAAGCTCTTGCTTCACTGGGAGCCAATGGTCAGCAAAATGAAGAACGAGTGATCAATGTGACTTGGTGCCAGTTAAGGAAAAGGCAGCAGTGTTTAGAGTGACCTCAAGTTTAAGGAGGGTGGAATGCGGGAGACCCACCAGGGCATATTGGAATAGATCACAAGTGGTGTTCCACGAGGATCAGTGCTGGGACCTCTGTTGTTTGTTATATATATAAATGATTTGGAGGAAAATGTAGGTGGTCTGATTAGTAAATTTGCAGATGATACAAAAATTGGGGGAGTAGAGGATAGTGAGGAGGATTGTCAGAGGATACAACAAGATACAACACTAGGCTGGAGACCTGGGCCGGAAGATGGCAGATGGTATTTAACCTGGACAAATGTCCGGTGATGCAATTTGGAAGGTCCACTGCAGAAGGAAAGTATTCAGTAAATAGTAGAGCCCTTAGAAATATTAGCATACAGAAGGATCTAGGCATGCAGATCCACAGTTTCCCCAAGGTGACAACTCAGGTGGACAAGGTGGTCAAGAAGGTGTTTGGCATGCTGGCCTTCATTGGTCAGGACATTGAGTAGAGGAATTGGAAAATCATGTTGCAGCTGTATAAAACTTTGGTTAGGCCACATTTGGAGTATTTTGTACAATTCTGGTTGCCACACTACCGGAAGGATGTTGATGCATTGGAAAGGGTGCAGAAGAGATTTACCAGGATGTTGCCTGGTTTGGAGGATATGGACGATGAAGAAAGATTGAACAAACTGGATTGTTTTCATTGGAACGTCAGAGGATGAGGGGGACCTGATAAAGGTTTACAAGATTATGACAGGCTTGGATAGAGTGGATAGTCAGAGTTTTTTTCCCAGGGTCAATTATTCGGGAACGTAGTTTGAAAGTGAGAGGGGGAAAGTTTAAAAGAGATGTAAGGGGCAAGTTTTTCACACAGAGGGTGGTGAATGCCTGGAATGCACTGCCAGAGGAGGTGGTGGAAGCAGATTTTATAACAACATTCAAGAGGCATCTGTAGACCATTCAGGGTAGACCATTTAGGACGGAGGTGAGGAGGCATTTCTTCACCCAAAGAGTGGTGAGCTTATGGAATTCATTACCACAGGAAGTAGTTGGTGCCAAAACATTGAATGTATTCAAGAGGCGGCTGGATGTAGCACTTGGGGCGAATGGGATCAAAGGTTATGGGGAAAAAGCAAGATTAGGCTATTGAGTTGGATGATCAGCCATGATTGTGATGAATGGCGAAGCAGGCTCAAAGGGCCAGATGGCCTCCTCCTGCTCCTATCTTCTATGTTTCTATGTATAGATACATGAATAGGCAGAGGAATAGAGGATATGGACCATGTAGAGGCAAGAAAATATCAGGTTAGAGAGGCATCTGGTGGGCCGAAGGGCCTGTTCTTGTGCTGTACAGTTCTTTGTTCTTCTTTGTTCTTTATTAGAGTCAAGAGTTGTAACAAAGGCATGAATGAGGGTTTCAGCAGCAGATGAGCTGAAATAGGGGTGCAGTCGGACAATGTTATGGAAGAGCTAATAAGCTCTTTTACTACTGATACAAATATGTGGCTGGAAGCTCATATCAGCATCAATATGACACCAAGATTGCAAACAGACTGGATTAATCTCAGACTGTTGCCATGGAAAGAGGTGGAATCAGAGCTAGGAACAGAGCTTGAAACAGAACCAAAGGCAGCTGCTTCAGGCTTCCTAATATTTAATTGGAAGAAGATTTTCTGATTATCCACTACTGGTTCTCAAATAAGCAGTCTGATAAATTAGCGACAATGGGGGAGGCAAGAGAGGTGGTGGTAAGATAGAGCTGGGTGTCGTTCACATACATGCTAACATTCGATGTACCGAGAGACAGCGCATAAATAAGATGGATCAACAGAGGTAACTGTGCAGGAGCAGAAGAGAGGCCAATGCAAGTGATCCTCTGGCTATGATTGGATAGATAAGAATGGAATCAGGTCCCACCCAGCTGGACAAAGGTCAAGAGATACTGGGGGGGAATTTTCAGCCTGTGTTTGCAAGATGAAAATGGCGATGCCGGTGGAAAATCCCATGAGACCAGTGATGCAAGGTCACTGCCCGGAGTGCCTGAGTATGTGGAGAGAAAACTCGGCAGTGCAGCTGGAGAGATACAGGTGGGTTTTCTCACTGAAACCAACACTCTGACAATTTATCGAAAGATTCTGCCCGGAGGGTGGGAAGTTCACATTTATCCCATTGGGTGTAATTTGTGACTTTGATAAGAGTTGTTAGTATACTGTGGCAGAGGCAGAAAGCTGATTGGAGGAATTTAGACATGGAGTTTTGGGATTTGTGAAGTGACAACACATTCAAGGGGCCCTATTTGACCATTTTGATTCTAAGTACTGGGCAGACTTGAAACTGGGAATGTTTCAGATCAGACATTTATTCCCATTCTCAGGCACCCCCATACACACTCTGCCTGAAAAAATATCAGCAATTCTGAATTGCGCTGCAGAAGCCTCTGGGCAGGGCTTAACGCTCCCGAAATCCTGCAGCTCTGATCGACACCTCTAACTGTGCATGCGCAGTCAAAAAAATTATAGAATGTGGCTCCCCTGCCACATTGCTCCTGGGTCGGATAATGTCTCCAACTGGCCCCCCACAGACATTGCCCCACCCCCACAACATTCCTGACCCCCTTGTCCCACCACCCCCTCTACCACCCAAACCGATCGCAGGTCCCTCCCACCCATCTCCCTCACTGATCTCAGGTAGAATGGCAGCGGAACCCCCCTTCCCCTCACTGATCACTAGCAGAGTGGCAGTGGACCCCCCTTTCCACTCATTGATCTCAAGCAAAGAGTTGTCAGATGTTTGGCACATACATCCTCACTAACTGGAGCGCCCGAATCGGATTTTTGTAGAGCAAGTCTGTTGCGCGCCGATTCTGGACGGGTGAACACGGTGGTAAAGGGAGAAGTGCCAGTAAAGTTGGGCGTGCAACCCATTTAGTCAATGTAAATGCATGCAAATGCATTTAAACGGCTGTTGCGCCCGTTTCGGTGCGGTCCCAAATGTGGCCATTTTCGGGCCTTGGTAAAGGGGGAACCAGCGCGAAGACGGGCGTGGATCGCTTTACTTACCTCATGCCCAACTTTACCAAGTTTTCACGCCCAAAAACGGGTGCAACCTGATGGCAAAATCGGGCCAAGATCTTTGATGAGGAAAGAGAAGTTAGAGATCAGACAGAGATAGTTTACAAGGACAGTGGGGTCAAGAGTTGGATTTTTGATAAAATGGGTAATGGTGGCTCATTTAGAACAGAGACGGACAGTACCTGAAGCGAGAGAAATGTGAACAAAATCTGCAATTTGAGGGCCAACAGGGTCCTCATAGTTGGTCACCAGTTTACTGGGGATGCAACAGAGGCAGCTGATTGGATTACCTTGATCTTACTGACAAAAAAGTCTATGAGTTCCCCCCACTCAACGTTGAAGGCGAGGAGGGAGTTTAAGAAGATGGTTTGCAGTGGAGTAAAGTAGCTGGGGGTTATCTTTGCACTCGAAGATAATCCTGGTATAGCAGATGAGAGCAGGACCCAATGGTGCTTGATGTGGCCCAGCCAGATCAGAATGGGGATGGCTAAACAAGTTGTCCACCATATCCATTCAAGTCTGCATCCTTTAGAATTAAGGGAGCGGATGTGAGGATGTGTACCAGAGGAATGGCCAGTGTGGGAGAGAGTGTTTTATTGGAGACCAGGGCATTGAAGGTGGAGGTATAGGTGTGGCTGAAAAGTTCTGGCAATAGGAGGGCTAAAGGTTAGAGAGTTGGTGTTTTGAAAGTGCCATTGCAAGTGATTTCAAAGATTGTTCTTTTCCAAGGGTGAATACAGAAAGAGTTGGATTGGAGTATGGAAGGAGGATGTGGGTGGGGAGTGATTAAGGAAATGATCAGAGATGGCCTTATCTGTGATTGATAGTTTGACAATAGCAAGACCACAAAGCTTCACTAAGCTTTGTTTCACCAGTTATCCCAATACATGCAACAATAATAAATCAATCAATCCTTTGCCGTGGATGTTACTGGGGTACAATTCTGAATGCAGCAGCAACTCTCCTGTCTCACATTCAGTTCCTTCATTGATGAAGCACAGACAGTTTACATTAGGAGATATTTGAGTTCTCACCAAACATCCAGACACACACAAACCTGACAAAGGCCATTGGATAGCAGAAAGATTATCCCCACTTTTCCTGTTCCTTAACTCGGGGTACTGAACACAACTGTGGTATCCTGCCATCTGCCTGACTGAAGTTAATCAACTCAGTGCAGGTCAGGAATCAAAGTAAAAAACTTCTTAGTCCTATCCATACTTTGTTGCTCTGGTGACTCCTAGATTATTCCCCAGTTCTCCTCTGGCACCTGTAACGGCAATATCAGCACTATGTAACTATACAAGAAGTCTCACAACACCAGGTCTTTACAGGTATTATTTACTTGAATAACAGGTAAAGACTCGCATTCCAACCATTATCTTGTAAATTGAGTTTGTGTCTGTATATGACCTGTTTGAGAACACAAGTCCTCACTCACCTGATGAAGGAGCCTGATACTCCGAAAGCTAGTGCTGCCAAATAAACCTGTTGGACTTTAACCTGGTGTTGTGAGACTTCTTACTGTGCTTACCCCAGTCCAACGCCGGCATCTCCACATCATAATTATACAAGAGCCACCTACTGCCCAGGTGCATGGCCATGCAGCAATATCGCACTTACTGCACAAGGAACAAACAGGCCACACAATTAATGTTGTTTTTAATATGCAGGTATGTTCAAAGGTGCAACAATCTTCAAACATCCACACAGCACAATACCCAACAGCACACAGCACAAAGAAATGCAAGAGAACATTGCACAAAGCCCTGAGTTCAGGAATTGAGATAAATCAATCAGTTTTGATATTACCTGTTATAAACGTGTCTTCTTACGATCCTACATGTGCGAATCTAACACCAGGAAAGTAGCTGGTATTTAGTATCATTGCCAAGTAAATCTACGGGCCTCAAGCCAAACCATGGAATTATGTGCAATGATAGTATGATAAGAGGATACAGGTTCAGACATGTAAGAATTTAAGACAGAATTTGAGAATTGTTTCTTTACAAGTGGTAACTAGAGTTGGAATAGGTTTCCAAAAAGGGAGATTGAGGCCAAGGCGCTGCATTCAATTATGAAATAGCTCAACGTTAGTAAATTATTTATTATTGCTGCAGAAGGCTGTGGAGGCCAGGTCATTGAGTGTCCTTAAGACAGAGATAGATAGGTTCTTGATTAATAAGGGGGTCAGGGGTTATGGGGAAAAGACAGGAGAATGGGGATGAGAATCATATCAGCCATGATTGAATGGCGGAGCAGATTCGATGGGCCAAGTGGCCTAATTTTGCTCCTATGTCTTATGGTCTTATTGTCTAAAGAAAGGCAGGAGGGCTGACATCAAATGATGGAAGACAGACAATAGTCATCTCCAACAAGAGAGGATCTAACCATCACCCCCTGACATTCAATAGCATTACCATCACTCAATCCCCCCACTATCAACATCCTGGAGCTTACCACTGGGCTGAAATTGAACTGAACCAGCCATATGAATCCTGTGGCTACCAGAGCAGGTCAGAAGCTGGGAATTCTATACTGAGTAACTCATGTCCTGTCTCCCCAAAGCCTGTCCACCATCTACAAGGCACAAGTCAGGAGCATGATGGAATACTGTACACTTGTCTGGATGAGTGCAGATCCAACAACATTGAAGTTCAACACCGTCCAGGACAAAGCAGCCTGCTTGACTAGCAGCCCATTCACCACATTAAACATTCACTCTATCCACCAACTGCGCTACATGATAACAGTGTGTACCATTTATCTGATGGACTGAAGCAACTTGCCTGAGCTTCTTCAGCACAATCTCCCACACCCATAGCCACTCCGACTTAGAAGGTATATGAGAACATGATCACCAGTAAGTTTCTTCCCGAGTTACACACCATCCTGACTTGGAAATATATATATATGTATATATATATCGAGAGAGAGAGACATATATAGGGTCAAAATCCTGGAACTCCTACCCGAAAAGGACGGTGGGTATACCTTCACTACTGTAGCAGCTTAAGAAGGCAGTTCAGCCTTGTCTTCTTAGGGACAATTATGGATGGGCAGTAAATACTTGCCCCAGTGATATCCATATCCGATGAATGGGTCACTCATTTAAGATAGAGATTTATTTTTCCTCAGAGGGTCATGTGTCTTCCTTTCCTCAAAAGGCAGTGGAAACAGTCTTTGAATATATCCAAGGCAAACGGAGATAAATTCTTGCTAAACAAAAGGGTGACAGGTAACTGGGGCTGATAGGAGTTTACAGTCAGGTTAGCCATGATTTTATTGAATGGTAGAGCATGTTCAAGGTGCCGAGTGGTCTACTCCTGTTCCTAAATTGTATGAGTTTGTATGAATTTTTAAAAATGCCCCGAACAAGCATTTTCCTCCAATCCTTGTGATCTAGTGATTGCATAAGTATTCCCATTTCCCTCCCCCAGTATTCTCAAAAGGTTAAATGAATTAGTTGTTGTATTCCACCATCATCACTTCAATTCAATTTAGTTCCTTACATCCCAAAGCTGAAATGCAAGCCACTATGCCACTGTATCTGATTGGAGCACGTTAATGAGAAAAGGTTCTTAATACTTTCAGCTCAATCCTCTTACCCTTTAGCTATTTCTGGACACATCATCTTGTTCAAACCCTAGAGCAGTCCAGCCTGAGCAGCTATCTTGCGCGTGAATTATTGTCTGCTACCTTCAAGGACACTACCTAAATCATTAGCTGGAACATTGGAGCTGTACAGAGCAGGTAGGCCTCTTTCAATTCACCATATCGTTCATCAGCATTCTGTATCCCAAGCTGTTATCTCTGCAGTCTGAGGAGAACAGTTTTAAAATTTATTTATTCGTGTCACAAGTAGGCTTACATTAACACCGCAATGAATTTACTGCAAAAATCCCTCATCGCCACACTCAGGCACCTGTTTGGGAACACTGAGGGAGAATTTAGCACGGCCAATGTGCCTCACCAGCACATCTTTCGGACTTTGGGAGGAAACAGGAGCACCCGGAGGAAACCCACACAGACACGGGGAGAACCTGCAGATTCCGCACAGATAGTGACCCAAGCCGGGAATCGAACCCAGGTCCCTGGTGCTGGGAAGCAGCAGTGCTAACCACTGTGCCACCATGCCACCCAGCACAGAGTTTTATTTCTCAAATCAGAGTAAGATCTGGCCACAGTTGCAAGTGGGAAATAAGTCATATCCCAACTGCTTTCATTATATTAGGTCTATACCATAAGTTAAGCATTGAGCTGTTAAAGAAGTAGATATGGCCAATTATCTCACCCAGTAAAAAGTGTTGACAATAGCACCACATTTTTATCTGTTTTAAGTTGCTAGGCTTAAAAGTCCAGAACAGCACCAGCCACTTACTGTGTCTTTAGGATTCTGTTCATTTTTCCTTATAAATCATGGTTGTTTGCAAATCATGGACAAAATCTGCCCAACTTTCTAAAGGTAATGAGGTTTATTACTGTGATTATTTACCCAGCTATTGTGAGGTCCCATCCATAATCCTACAATCACTTTTAACACGGGATTGGGGAATACAGTATTCATATGTGACGTTGGCCTTTTGTTGATGAACATAAATAACTGTGGAAGCTCAAATAATTTTAGATCATCATTCCTTACCTTAAAAAATCCAATATTACAAATCTTAAGATATAATTTTTCCCTCAGATCGAGGTGTGTTTTTTTTAGTAAGAAGTCTCACAACACGAGGTTAAAATCCAACAGGTTTATTTGGAATCACAAGCTTTTGGAGCGTTGCTCCGTCATCAGGTCACTCACCTGCGTCTCTACCTCATGGCATTTTTTTAAAACAGCATTGCATTTTATAGTAAGAGCAATTTAATTGATAGTTGTTCTATAGTGTCCAATAAAACAAATGATAACTTACACCTCAAATTTCACAATGGCCTTTATAGGCCTAAAGGATACTTAAAAGTTCAAAGTGTTCAAAACAGAATTTATATAAATTTAACTGGGCACAAGCATTTTGCAACTGGTAGAGGTTTGCATCATATTGCAAGATAGATTTGGTGATAAATCAGCTCACAAATAAAAAGCACGATTTGGAAATCTGGGTGAAGTATTAGGAGATCTGGTGTGTCTGAGGATATTTTCTGTTTGTACAATGGAAATGGGTGTTAACAATTGTGCTGGAAAGCAAGAGGAAATGAATTAAAAGCACCTTTCTTCTGCTGCATTGCTATCTGTTTTCCATAAGTTTAGAAGAATCTTGTCAATGTTTTCAATAATGTTACACATTGGCACAGTGGTTAGCACTGCTGCCTCACAGTGCCAGGGACCTGGGTTCAATTCCCAGCTTGGATCAGTGCCTATGTGGAGTTTGCACATTCTCCCCTTGTCTGCGTGGGTTTCCTCCGGGTGCTCAGGTTTCCTCCCACAGTCCAAAGATGTGCGGGTTAGGTGGATTGGCCATACTAAATTGCTCCTTAGTGTCAGGGGAACTAGCAAAGTAAATGCATGGGGTTATGGGGGTAGGGCCTGGGTGGGACTATGGTTGGTGCAGACTCAACAGACCAAATGGCCTTTTCTGCACTGTAGAATTCTATGATTCTATGAAAGTCTTGCCAATGAGCTTTGCAGAAAATGCAGTCATTTCAGATGCAAAAAATGCAGAAATCACACAGGAGTTACTCACTCAGCTGGAGTTCACAGGAAAGCAGCTAAACTCTCACGTTTGGTGGAGCTTTTTTTACTCCAATTTGCTGCAAACTGCTATTGGTGTTGTTAAATTAAACAAACAGTATTAATGCCCAGGCCTTCTACACTGAAATAAATCCCTCTTTTTTCTGACATCAGCTGTGGCTTGTTTGACCAATTTTATGAATCCAATTTTATCATCTGAACACGCAACACAAATTAAAATAGGAAAAAGAGTTTTGGTTGACATTATTCTGGTGTGTGATGGTATCATGCTGAAAGAACAAACAGCTGTTCTGTTGGATCTCTGTCACGCATTAGTGACTTTCAAGTGTCTGACTAGTATCACCCTTGACTCAATGGTAGCATTCTCACCTCTGGGTTAGGGGGTCAAGCTCCCTTCTAAAGCCTGAGCACATCATCTAAGCTGACATTTCAGCAACTTACTGAAAGGGTGCTGCACTGTTGGAGGTGCCCGCTTTTGAATGAAATACTAAATCTAGGATCTGCCTGCCCTCTCAGGTGGACATTAAAGACCCTACAGAGCACTATTCAAAGAAGAGTGGGAATTCTCCTTGTTTGTGGGGTAGCATTTCTCTCTCAGCTATCATTACTAAAAAGTGGGCAGCACAGTGGCACAGTTGTTGTGGGTGGCACAGTGGTTAGCACTGCTGCCTCACAGCGCCAGGGACTGGGTTCAATTCCAGCCTTGGATGACTGTGTGGAGTTTGCACATTGTCCCTGTGGGTTTCCTCGGGTGCTCTGGTTTCCTCCCACAGTCCAAAGATGTGCAGGTTAGGTGAACTGGACATACTAAAATTAGCTTTAGTGTCCCGAGATGTGTAGGTTAGATGGGATTAGCCCTGGTAAATGTGTGGGATTACAGCGATAGGACGGGGAAGAGAGCCTGGATAAGATGTTGTGTCAGAGAGTCAGTGCAGAGTTGATGGGCCGAATGGCCTCTTCTGCACCGTAGGGATTCTTTGAATCAATGATAAAAAGAGATGATGTGGTCATTTATCCCATTGTTATTTGTAGGAACTTGATGTGCTCATATTGGCTGCTGCACCTCCTGACATTACAACAGTTTCATTGTCTGCGAAATATTTTGGAACATCACAAGGACATTGCATGTACTATATAAAAGCAAACTCTTCCTTTATAGTTTGTTAACTACGCTTTCCAGTTTACCACGACAGGACACTCTGTTCTACTAAAAGTTCAATAACGTTAGCTGTTTAATGTAGAGTTTTATAAGAATCATCACATGTTTTTATTAACCCTGAACTGCTTTCTTCACAGTTTCATTCTTCCTCTGTGCCAAGCAACACTTTTAAATGTTTGAATAATTTTGGGGTTGATTGTGTATATCAGAGATCTCCATGGAGTAGTTGTTGGTTATTTCAGTTTCTGAACTAAATCTACTCTCCAGATTTGTACTGACCCTCCAGCAATTCCCAAAGGGAAAGAGAAGCAAAAGATCCTCAGTTACCACTCATTTTCAGTTATTTAAATACGTAATCGTGGAAGGTTTATGCTCATTTTTGCCACAACCATGTGAAGATCCAGACATCACTGAGGTAATCCAAGGCTGTTGTTGCACTCTTCATAGAAACCGTACAGTGCGGAACGAGGCTGTTCAGCCCATTGAGTCTGCACTGACTCTTGTCCAGGTCCATCACCCTGCTCTATCCCTGTAACTCTGTGCATTTACTATGGCTAATCCACCTAACCTACACACCTTTGGACTGTGAGAAGAAACTGAAGCACCCGGAGAAAACCCAGGCAGATATGGGGAGAACGTGCAAACTCCACACAGACAGTCTCCCAAGGCCAGAATGGAACCTGTGTCTCGGGTGCTGTGAGGCAGCAGTGCTCACCACTTTGCCATCCAGATCTTAACACTGTGATACTTTGGTACTCGTTAATCCAAAATCAGATTCTTCTTCACCAGGTTATGAGAGTCAACTAGGCTGTAGTTCCAAACCTGGGGAAGGCCCCCAGATCCAGTTAGTTGCTGGGTTCTCCAAACTTGTTGCCATATTTCTGTGCTACACTGGAAAATTTCACTCAGCTGGCAGTTGCATATCATAACTCACGCCAAGATTGAAATAGGTCCGGTAGGTCCAGGTGTTGGAAGCTTTGACCATGGAAATGGCATAGACAAAGTCTGATACCCTGTGTAATTGCATTCAGACCATGGTGATGCTAATGTGCCAAATCAAGATTTGAATAACACTAAGATGCAGTCAGTCATTCCAGACATAATGAGCCAAGTCCAGTTTTCAGAGGGCCCAAAGTCAGAATTCAGGCAACCCTTCACCTGAATAGCTTGGGCTATTCTTACATATAATTACAGATCAGCATTGGAAGGGTCCAGGTATGTATTTGGCCTTTCCCTTGCATGGTGCTGTTTGGGTACTTAAACATTGGAACATGAGAACAGAAAAAGGCCACTTAACCCCTCAAGCCTGTCCTGGCACTCAATGGGATCATGGCCGGTTTTCAACCAAACTCCCCTTTCACAAACAGTGAAGTCACATGTGTTTTTCCAATCTAACAAGTTCCAAATCAAGAGAACTTTGGAAGATTACGGTTTGAGCATTTGCAAATGTTCTAGGAAAATCGGAACATACGACTTAGAAGCAACAGTAGTCCACTCAGCCCATTGAGCCTGTACTGCCATTCAATAAGATCATGACTGATCTGGTTGTGATCTCAACTTCACTTTCCTGTCTCCCATGCTTATCAAAAAAATTGTCCAATTCTACTTGACCAATGACCCAGCCTCCACTGCTCTTTGGGGGAGAGAATTCTACGTATTAATGATCCTCTGGATGAAATAAACTTTCCTCATTTAAACCTCCTTATTCTTAAACTATTTTCCCTAGTTCTAGATTTCCGCACAAGTGGATCCTTCCAATAACTATCCTACCAAATCGCTTCAGGATCTTACTAGTTTCAATCCTTCTACCCTCCAATTGGTAGAGGTCAAACTTGCCCTAACTTTCTCTCCCAAGACTCTCAGCCCAAGAATGAATCGAGTGAACATTTTATCAACTGCTTCTGATGCAATTATATATTTTTTCAAATAAGGAGACCAAAATTATACACAGTAATCCAGAAGTGGCCTCACAAGATCCCACAGTTGCAGTAAAACATCCTTACTTTAATATACCATTCCCCTTGCAAGAAACACCAATATTCCAATTGCCATCCTAATCACTTGCTGTGCCTGCATAATAACTTTTTCTGATTCATATACCAGGACACCCAGATCCCTCTGTACCACCATGTATTGCAATGTCTTTCCATATAAATATTATTTACTACTTTTCTATTCTTCCTGCCAAGTGGACAAGTTCACATTTATAGTCCATCTGTCAAATTTTTGCCCATTCGCTTAACCTGCTATATCCACTTGCAAATTTTGTACCTCTATTTGGCAACTAACTTTCCTACCTATCTTGGTGTCATCGGCAAACTTAGCAACTATACATTCCCATAGGGGATTTTCACAGTAACTTCATCGCAGTGTGAATGTAAGCCTACTTGTGACTAATAAATAACTTAAATAAACTTACTTAACTTACTTCAGCCCCTTCATCCAATATATATTGTAAATAGTTGAGGCCTCAGCACTGATCCGTGTGGCACTCCACTAGTTACAGATTGCCAATCTGAAAAAGACTCATTTATCCCGTGTCTCTGTTTGCACCTAAGTCTTTCTAAAGCCCAGTGGAAACTGTTTGGTCAGGGGAATTGGTCACTTTGCTGTACCATTAATTTCTTAATTACTGTTATTTTTCCTACTTGAATGTTGGCAAACCACATCTCTAGTTCATTATTAGTTTCTTTGGGATGTACAATGTGCTATTCTCT
Organism: Mustelus asterias; assembly: GCF_964213995.1. Taxonomy (NCBI): domain Eukaryota; kingdom Metazoa; phylum Chordata; class Chondrichthyes; order Carcharhiniformes; family Triakidae; genus Mustelus; species Mustelus asterias. The sequence goes on from NC_135808.1 coordinate 81,579,180, forward strand.
TCCCCCACTGTAATTACTGGTGTAATTATTCAACATGTACATCATTTCCTTATTTACACTGACAATGTCAACATAAGCAGTCTTCAGGGACCCATGTTGTTCCTGGCAACCCTCTTTTCCTGGACATGGAAAAAATTATGCTGCTTTTGATGTCCCTTGCAAGTTTCTTTTCATACTAACATTTTGCCGCTCTTATTACCTGTTTTTGCCCCCCAACTTGCTGCTCATTGCACTTCTCTCATTCTCTAATTCTCTAACCCATATGCCTTTTTCTTTGAGTCTGATGTTTTCTCATGCCTCTTTAGGTGCCCATGGCTATCTTTTTGCTGTGAAAAGCAGAGCTTTTCCCCCTCGGGATATAAATTGGTTCTGTCTCGCATTAAATTCTTTTTTGAGCATCCTTTCCACCCTTCCCCCCCATCCACATTTGCCTTCTGTATTTCTACCCATTGTAAGAAGTCTCACAACACCAGGTTAAAGTCCAACAGGTTTACTTGGCAGCACAAGCTTTCGGAGACTCGCCCCTTCTTCAGGTGAGGAGCGAGACTCCGAAAGCTTGTGCTGCCAAATAAACCTGTTGGACTTTAACCTGGTGTTGTGAGACTTCTTACTGTGCCTACCCCAATCCAATTCCGGCATCTCCACATCATTTTACCCATTAACAGAATTGACATGTTTACAGTGCACAGTCTCTATCTCATTGGGGCAGCATGGTGGCACAGTGGTTAGCACTGTGCTTAACCCTCTCTCCACTCACATTGTCTGTACCTTTAAGACTTGATAACCTGTAAAGACTCACATTCCAACCATTATCTTGTAAATTGAGTTTGTGTCTATATATGCCCTGTTTGTGAACACAACTCTTCACTCACCTGAAGAAGGAGCGATACTCTGAAAGCTTGTGTTGGACTTTAACCTGGTGTTGTGAAACGTCTTACTGTGCTTACCCCAGTCCAATGCCAGCATCTCCACATCATGGCCTGATAGTGCCAGGGACTCAGGTTCAATTCTGGCCGAGGGTGACTGTCTATGTGGAGTTTGCACATAGACAGACAGTTTGAGGTCAGTGACTGTCTATGTGGAGTTTGCACAAGGAATTGAGTTTAGAAATCGGGAGATAATGCTGGAGTACTGTGCCCAGTTCTGGTCGCCTCATTACAGAAAGGATGTGGAAGCCATAGAACGGGTGCAGAGGAGATTTACGAGGATGTTGCCAGGATTAAGTGGTATGCCTTATGAGGATAGGTTGAGAGAGCTAGCTCTATTCTCCTTGGAGAGGTGAAGGATGAGAGGTGACCTGATAGAGGTGTATAAGATGTTAAGAGGTATTGATAGAGTGGATTCTCAGAGGCTTTTACCCAGGGCTAAAATGGTTGTCACGAGAGGCCACAGGTTTAGGGTGCTGGGGAGTAGGTATAGAGGAGATGTTAGGGGTAAGTTTTTCATTCAGAGGGTGGTGGGTGCGTGGAATCGGCTGCTGGTAGTGGTGGTGGAAGCGGATTCGATTGAGTCTTTTAAGAGACTTTTGGATAGTTTTATGGAGGTTAGTAAGATAGAGGGTTATAGATGAGCCTAGAAGGTAAGGAAATTGTTCGGCGCAACTTATGGGCCGAAGGGCCTGTTTGTGCTGTAGCTTTTCTATGTTCTATGTTCTATGTTCTCCCCATGTCTGCGGGGGTTTCCTCCAGGTGCTCTGGTTTCCTCCTACAGTCCAAAAATGTGAGGGTTATGTTGATTGGCCATGCTAAATTTCTCCTTCGTGCAGGGTAAATATGTGAGGTTATGGGGATAGGGGCTGGATGGAATTGTTGTCGGTGTAGTTTCAATGGGCTGAATGGCCCCCTTATGTACTGTAGGGATTCGATGATTCTACGATACATTGCATCAAACTAAACTAGAACAGTGGCCCAGTTCCACACGCAAACACACACAGCAACGAAACATGTGTAAACATGTGGCATTTTGACTGTGAGGGAGGATTAAACCTCAGCATGGTTCATAGTTACTGAAATGCCACATTAATTGTTAACACAGGGCAAAAGAAGCAAACCCTTGCTGCCTTAGCAATGATATTAAACTTGCATATGGTCGGGAACAGAAAAAAAAGGGCAGGCTTGTACAACTCATTATCAGCTTTCAAAGCAGAGCCAGAAAGAGCAGAATTTAATGGGGGCTGCCCTTCCCAATGGACCAAGAAAACTAATAACTAGATATCATCACTCACTGCTGATGGAATCTGGAATCAATACCGACATCAGCAATTTAAGGAGCTACATTTGCTATTTTCTGCATGATTATAAAGCAGAAGAAAACAATTAAGCAATGACTTTACAAGATGTATTTCTTATGGTTATTAAGGTAATTGCTGCACTGTGTTGTGAAAATATGCTTTAAATAATTGAAGCATTGTTGGAGAAGATTTTAAATTTTTCTTAACTACAACTTGGGCTCATCATGAATTATAGAAGAATAGAATCATAGAATCCCTACAGCACAGAAGGAGGCCATTCAGCCCAGCGAGCCTGCACCGACAACAATCCCCATGAAACGTAACAACTTTCTCCAAACAGGTTTGGGCTTTAAGCCATTTGTTCAATCCATTGTTTTACTTAACTGCTCCACTCTTCACTGTGCTTCCAGAATGTGCAACATGGTGATAGAGTCCAAATTTATCTTAGTATTTTGACTGATCATTTTAAGAGAATTTTGTATTACCCAGAAATATCAATTTAAAGTTGCAATACTTGGATATTTTTAAAGAAGTGATTATCAAGTCCAGGTCAATTTAAGGAGGCTCTCAAATGTCGCAATGCCTGGGATTCTCCGATGTCGTATGCCCCACCATTGCTGCCAGTGAGAACAGAGAATTTGGCGCTCAGCTAAATCTCCATTCACTGCAGCGGGATCGGAGAATCTCAGCCATGGGCGAGGTCGGAGAATTCCAACCACTGTCTCAAACTGAGATATTAACGCTCTAAGTTAATAATGATGAAAACGATGTTACCGGCCAGGAAAGGTAAAATGTTAGCAATAGTTAGTTTTGTTTGGTTGAGAAATTAATTGTGGCACTCAGGAATCATTTGGCTTCTTGCGTTTGTTCACTGCAGTGTTACTTGGCAGAGATTTGCAACACTTCACTGAAAGGATCAGCAAAGCAAATTAATTACTGATTGTGAGAAGTTACATTACATCCGTACAGAGTCTCTGAAGATACGCACAAACATTGACAACATACCATTCCCATTACTTTGTGAGCAGTAGCTTTATTTTTAAATGTCTTTATTGCAAAGTAAAATTTAAAGAAGCTGCCACTTTTCATTATGTTCAGTTGTGTATATTTTGAAGTAAATGAGGGATACACCATAGGCGTCCCATACATATATCTGGCACAATAGGTTTATTGCTATTGTCTTCAGTGCCCGCTATAGACTTATTCCTGATTTCATCATTCTCCCTGGTAACAGTGTGAACCAGTTTGTTGCAATCTAGCTCCTATATCTGTCACTGGGATCAGCTTTGGGTACGTATTCCCAGCAGCACTAAATCTGTCTATTCCCACGACCTCAACTTATCTGCTGCTGAAACTCTCATCCATTGCTCTGTTATCACCAGACTTGACTATTTCAATGCACCCCCTAACCATCCATCCACATTCTACCTTCCATAAACTTGAAGTCATTTAAAATCCTGCTGCCATGTTCTTACTTACATCAAATAGTATACATCTTTTTCCCGCCCTCGCTAATCTACATTGGCTCCTGGTCAAGTAACTCTCTAATTTTAAAATTCTCTGACTATGCCCTTCTCTCAATCTCTTCCAGCCCCACAAACATCCAAAATATCTAGATTCAATACACTCAATTAATCTTGGACTCTCAAGCAACCCAGTTTTAATTGCTCGACCTTTAGTGGCCCTGCATTCAGTTGCCTAGACCGTAGGCTCTGGAATTCCCTCCCTACACCTCTCCACTTTTTTTTCTTCCTTTAAGATGTTTCTTAAGGCCAACATTTTTGACCATCTTCCCGAATGATGTGGTTCAGTTTCAATTAGCTATGTCAATGGTGCTACGTAAATACATGCTGTTGTTGTTTAAGCGATTATGTGCTGGGTTAACTCACCCCATTTTTAACCACCATATTTCTTGCACTGTTGAATGCTCTCTCCAAATCTCTTCACGAATATTCTGCCTCTCAAAACCACAAATTAAATTACTTTACTAATGGGAAGATGATGGCCTAGTGGTAATATCACCAGCAACTCAGCTAATGTTCTGGGGACCAAAAGAGAAAATGCTGGAAAATTTGGCAGTATCTGTAAGGGAAGAAAAGACCTGACATTTCGAGTCCAGATGACCCTTTGTCAAAGCTGCTAAAGTTCTGGAGATCCGGTGCAATTTAAATTCAATTAAAAACATTTTTTAAGTATCTGGAATTAAGAATCTACTGATGACCATTGTTGGAAAAACCCATCTAGTTCACTAATATCCTTTAGGGAAGGAAATCTGTTATCCTTATCTGGTCTGGCTTACAAGGCTCCAAGGCCACAGCAATGTGGTTGACTCTCAGCTGTCCTTGGACAGCCAGGGATGGACAATAAATGCTGGCCAGCCAGCAAAGCCCATGTCCCACAAATTAATTGCCCTTTAGGGCAAAGAATTTGAGAAGCATCATCAAAAATGTACAAATTAATTGCTTCATTGCAAATCAAGTAAAAGCAAGTGCAATAAAATAGACAAGCCAATATAGTACAAAATACTAACTGTGACCAAAAGTTCCCTTGCTATGGGTTTTCAAAGTTGTCTGTGACTGTGAAGCATGGGCAGATATGTTGTTAACAAGTTCCAGAGAATATGTTAACACAGGATGAAAAGGTGTAGGTGGCATTGAAATGTAAATTTATTCAAAACATAATTAGATATATTTCTGAAGTGAAGGCAAAGAGGGATACAAGACCAATAAACTGGATTAAAATTTATGAACATAGAAGTCATGCTCCTAAAAATGTTGTAACATTCTCAGCATTGATATGCTTCAATTAATTTTCAATCGTATTACCAATTTAAAATTTAAGTGGGACTATCAGTAGCATACGAACATACAAATTAGGAGCAGGAGTAGGCCACTCGGCCCTTCAAGCCTGCTCCTCCATTCAATAAAGTCATGGCTGATCTGATTGTAACCTCAACGTTACATTGCTGCCTGCCCCGATAGTCTTTCACTCACCTCCCCCCTTGTTAATCAACAATCTATCCAGTTCTGCCTTAAAGATATTCAAAGACTCTGTTTCCACTGCCTTTTGAGGAAGAGAGTTCCAGAGACACATGACCCTCTGAGAGAAAAAATTCTTCTCATCTCTGTCTTAAATGAATGACCCCTTATTTTTAAACAGTGACCCCTAGTTCTAGGTTCTCCAACAAAAGCTGAAATAGTTCAGTTGGAGAGCATTAGACTGAAGATCTAAAGGTCCCTGGTTCAAGCCTAGGTTTTGGCAGGAATCCATTTGCTGGCTTTCTTTGCTACCTGATAATTGGCACTGCATTTTAGGCAGCATGGTGGCACAGTGGTTAGCACTGCTGCCTCGCAGCGCCAGGGACCCGGATTCAATTCCAGCCTCGAGTCACTGTCTGTGTGGAGCGTGCAGTTTCTCCCCGTGTCTGCATGAGTTTCCTCCCGATGCTCCGGTTTCCTCCCACAGTCCAAAGATGTGTAGGTTAGGTTGATTAGTCATGCTAAAATTAACCCTAATGTCAGGGGACTAGCAGGTAAATATGAGGGGTTACGGGATAGGGCCTGGGTAGGATTGTGATTGTTGCAGACTCGATGGCTTCCTTCTGCACTGTAGAGATTCTATGAAGAGGAAAATCCTTTCCGCATCCACCCTGTCAATACCCCTCAGGATCTTAATGGTTTCGATTAAGTCGCCTCTGACTCTTCTAAACTCTAGTGGATGCAAAGCTAACCTAGCAATTAAATATTCTTGAGCAATTTCTATTTAGCTTGAGTTTTCTTCTTTAAAAATAGTAACAAATGATAGAAGTACCCAATATAAAATGCAGATAACTTACAATAATACACCATTTGAGGTTTGTTTAAAACCTTCAAACTTTGACCGAACCTTTAGTTCTATATATGTGAGTTCGTACCATGGAGAGAGAAATAGGGAGAGAGCAGTTGAAAAAAAAGGAGAAAGAGAAAATAAGAGGAGTGAAACAGGAGCGAGAAAACTTACTCTTGATTACATGCAGCACTTGTCCAGGGATTTGTGTTAAGTGAGAAGAGAAAGCAGAACATCAATTGTACAAGAATTTGAAATGTATCTGTCTGATTGGAGAAGATTGAGTGCTGTAAACTGACCTATATGCCACTGTCAGACGTAGTAAAGTGTATGTAGGTTAATGGGGTGTTAATGGATTAGAGATTATCCAATTTATTCTTTGTGTTGTCACGCAAAACAAGTTGCTCCGATGCCAATCAAAAAATAGAAGACTGCAGATGCCGGAAATCTGAAATAAAAACGGAAAATGCTGGAAATATTTCTTCAATCTCTCCTGTCTCTCGCACTATCACAGATTTGTCCTTATCACACCCACATCTTGCACAAAACCTATTATATCCCTAACTTTTCCCAGTTTTGATAATAGCTGATCAACCCGAAACATCAAGTGTCTCAACTGCCAACGAGAGACCTGTGTTGTTGTCTCAGCCTGTAAGACCCACCAATATCCCCGCCCCTCTACACCCGCCCCCAATCCCATCTTCAACCCCAGGATGAAGGACTGTGGGGGCAGAAATCAGACACCTGCAGTTCATTTGCTCAGCAGCATCACCAGTGGCTGCTTTGGGAATCATGATGTGGAGATGCCGGCGTTGGACTGGGGTAAACAAAGTAAGGAGTCTAACAACACCAGGTTAAAGTCCAACAGCTTTATTTGGTAGCAAAAGCCACTAGCTTTCAGAACAGGCTGTCCCTTTGTCAGGTGGGTGGGAGTTCTGATTACAAACAGGGCACAAAGATACAAACTCAATTTACATGAATAATGATTGGAATGTGAGTCTTTACAGCTAATCAAGTCTTAAAGGTACAGACAATGTGAGTGGAGGGAGCATTAAGCACCAGTTAAAGAGATGTGTATTGTCTCCAGACAGGACAGCTAGTGAGATTTTGCACACCCAGGCAGGTTGTGGGGGTTACAGATAGTGTGACATGAACCCAATATCCCGGTTGAGGCCATCCTCATGTGTGCAGAACTCCCACCCACCTGACGAAGAGACAGTCTGTTCCGAAAGATAGTGGCTTTTGCTACCAAATAAACCTGTTGGACTTTAACCTGGTGTTGTTAGACTTCTTACTGTGCTTTGGGAATGACAGGCTTCCGGAGGCCCGGGAGTGACCCAGGTAAGTCATGGTGGTGTAATAGCACCCTCTTGTGGCCATTTCTGCATGTATATATAGAGCCAAACCAGAATAAATTAGTTTTCAATTGAGTCCATGAGGTCCGTGTGTCGTACACAGTTCTTTTCTGCCCTGCAAAGTTATCACAGTCTGGCCAAGAGGTGGGATTGTGAATGTCCCAAAACTTTGCCAAATGTGGAGGATCAGTTCACAATGTCAGGAAGCCAGATATTTTCAAAGTTGGATCTGACAAATGCCTATCAGCAATTCAGTTAGGTGATCTAAATGGAAAAAAATTACAACATGCTACTGTGCAAAGGGACCTGGAGGTCCTTGTGCATGAGACGCAAAAACCCAGTCTGCAGGTGCAACAGGTGATCAAGAAGGCAAATGGGATGTTGGCCTATATCGCAAGGGGGACAGAATATAAAAGCAGAGATGTCTTGCTGCATCTGTACAGGGCATTGGTGAAGCCGCAACTGGAATACTGTGTGCAGTATTGGTCCCCTTATTTGCGGAAGGATATATTGGTCTTGGAGGGAGTGCAGAGAAGGTTCACCAGGTTGATACCAGAGATGAGGGGTGTTGATTATGAGGAGAGACTGAGCAGATTGGGTTTGTACTCGTTGGAATTTAGAAGGCTGAGGGGGGATCTTATAGAGACCTATAAGATAATGAAGGGGCTGGATAGGGTAGAGGCAGAGAGATTCTTTCCACTTAGAAAGGAAACTAGAACTAGAGGGCACTGCCTCAAAATAAAGGGGGGTCAGTTTAGGACAGAGTTGAGGAGGAACTTCTTCTCTCAGAGGGTGGTGAATCTCTGGAATTCTCTGCCCACTGAAGTGGTGGAGGCTACCTCGTTGAATATGTTTAAATCACGGATAGATGGATTCCTGATCGGTAAGGGAATTAGGGGTTATAGGGATCAGGCGGGTAAGTGGAACTGATCCACTATCAGATCAGCCATGATCTTATTGAATGGCGGGGCAGGCTCGAGGGGCAAGATGGCCTACTCCTGCTCCTATTTCTTATGTTCTTATGTTCTTATGAGACTCAGTCACATTTGACCATTAATACACAGATGGGTCTTTTCATCGGATAGAACTGTGTTTCTTCACACTTTGCAATTTTCAAGGGGGTGCCCAAATCCAGCGGCGCTGGCATGACGTCAAGCTGGCACCATTTACACAGCTCTATGTAAGCGTGAATGTGGCAGCTTCACCTCCGAGAGGGATTGCGGAGGTGAGCGTTCAGCCAGCCAGCACCCTCCGCGGTGTTCACTATTCAGAGAGCACCGGAGAGGACATGGGGGACACAGATAATTTCAACTTGGGGCCAGGGGTGGGGTCCCAGAATCAAAATTTGGGGAAAGAGGTCAGAAGGGGTCACTTGCAGACCTGCTTCATGCAAGTGTGTGCCCGCTTCCCGGGTAGCTTTCATGACAGCTGCATCGTGGGCGTTCTCAGATCCCAGCCGTCTCTGAGTGAGAGCAGCAGTTGGAGTGATGGTTCCTCGGGGACAGAGGGCACCCATTCAGGAGGTGGCTGATGATGTCAGTGTGGAGGCCACAAACACCAGCTGAGACTCGTTTCTATGAGGCTCTCACTGTAACGCGCACACTGGTCCCCCCAGAGGGTCTCCTGCATCAATGTTGTCTGCTGTGTTCTCCACAACCTAGCGCTGCAGAGGTGAGACCATCTGGACCTGGAGGAGGTGGAGGAGCGCCACATCTCCTCAGAAGAGGAGGATGTCGAGGAAGCGGTGAGGATGACCACGCAGAGGAGAAGGTGGAGGAAACCCTAGGCAGTAATCAGGGATCAACTGGGCCAATAAGCTAGAGATGGCCTCATAGCGTCTTACTTTGGGGTAAACATGACTAGGGTCAACCAACTCTCCCCCCATGAAGACTAACATCTAACCCGTCACGTCGTGCCAGCAGTATGCTCCCATGCTGTTGCCAGGCGTCATGGGCAGGGTGCTGAAGCTATCGGCCGGTCTCTGGGGGAAGAACGATGATGACTTGTATTGAGGACAGAACGATGCTCCTCTCAACCACAGTGATATGTCTGACTCCTGCCTGAGAGAGAGCTTAACATGTCCTGCCATCGAATGGGCTTATCATAAGGCTCAGAAACATAGCATGCTGCTACAGGCCTCACCCTCCTCAGGATTACTGGTGTTCACATCCATCTTACAACCAAGGTGGCAGCCTAGCAGCACCTCGACAGCCCTTGCCCTTGTCATAACTATGGAACACTGTTAGACATGAGATGGGTGCGCTATGAAAGCCTTCCAGCATCCTTACCGCATCACCAATGTGGGAGGGACATCACACTGCCATTCTCACACTCACAGGGATGAGGCACAGGTGAGCATGGTGGTTCCCCAAGCTTGGTGGCATGAACAGACAGGGTGGAGCTATTTGGTGACCTCTATGTCTGAGGGCATGAACTCCACAGTGGAGGGCTTCAATTACATGGCGCAGGCACTGGAGAGAATACAGTGATGACCTATCTACAGTAGATTCAACCGCACCCACCAATTGCCGACAGGTTCTCAATCATCCTCACATCTAAGGTGTCCCCTAGTGGGCCAGGACCTCAAGGGTCCAGGCCAGCTTTTGGGCAGTATGGATGTTTGACTGCTTCACCCCTCCGCGTGCAGGGCTGGAGGTGTGTCGCTCAAAGGGAGGGGTGTGTTAGCTGGGCTGGAGACCTGGTCAGAGGGCCCCAAGCTGTACTCCTGCCAATCCTTTTTCATTCAGGTTCCCGGGAGCCCTCGTGCTCCTCCATAGGATGGAGGGACAGCTGGAGTGAGACCCAGAAGCCCTGGGCACTGACTCTCATTGATTCCCACCAGTGCCTGCACCATCCAGTCAAAGCCCTGCACCATGGAGTTCGGATCCTCTGACACGGAGGTCATGAGCTGAGCCATGGTGCGGACATCCCCTGCCATGGAGTGCACATCCTGTGCCAAGGTCTCTGCTGGGAATGCCAGCCTCACAGTGTTTGCCTTGTTGTGCTGCAGGGACGGCACCATCTCCTCGGACACAAGGCAATGGGACTGCTCCAGTTGGACTTGCAGTCCAAGGAAGGCTACTGTCATCCCTTCCTAATGCTTGTGACTCTGCCTCTGCAGCTCCAGCAGCTGTGGGATAACTGGGCCCAGGGGCACATTATCGGCAAGGGCTCCGAGTGCCAGTTGCCTGGGACATCTTGCCTCTGTCTGCTGCGGATCATCAGCTGTGCTCATCAATGAGTGATCCAGAAGCCTGTCTGCTTAGTGAACCCACTGAGGTGTGAGTATCTGCGCTGGTGCCAAGTGCAGGTGACAGCTGTGACACCTCTTCAACAGTGGAAGTCTCCCTCGGAGCCACTCATGTCCTGTGGCTCCAGGGGACTCGAGGATGGTTCGGCCTGTTCACCGTTTAGCCTGCAAGAGAAGGGACAGGGCATCAGTGCATTACAGGGGATACGGAGGGAGCATTGATTATTCATTTAAGACTTGAGGAATGACAGTATATGTGTTGAGGATTCTCAGGTTTCTCTGCTGCTCCCACTTTACCAGCTGTGCAGGCACGCTCTTCCTCCTCCCCGGCCTGCTCGAGGTCCTGCTCACAAAACGTGAGGGTTCTCAGCTGGGGCATGACTCCAGTTGGCTGTGCCCGCTCACGCTTGTTGTGGTTGAGTTTGTCCTGCAATGACACAGAGAGGGAGAGTGCAGGCAGGAGTTGTGAGAGTGAAGATGGTGGTGAGGTCTGGCAGGCGTGGGGATTATGAGTGGGAGCTGAAGTGTGAGGAGCATGGCAGCTACTGGGGGAACATGGTGATTGTAGGAGAGGGGAGGAGAGCCTTGTGCCCAGGTGTTGGCAGTTAGCTGGCTGAGAGGTGGAGTTGGAGGTGCAATGGGTGTGTGAGGGGGTTCAATGGGAGACTGGGGGTGGTCACTTACCCTGGCTGAATGAAGAAGATCATTCATCTTCTTCCGACACTGCTGTCCTGTCCTCTCCTGGAGTGCGCCTGCACTGACCAGGGCTGCCACGGCAACCCAGGCAGGGGTGGACTGGAAGGCCGACTCCTGGAGTGGGGGTAGAGAGTGTGTCGCCTCTGCTCCACTCCATCCAGCCTCCTGGTGAGGGCTCCCTCTGAAATGTGAGGTGTGGACTTCTTGGCTGCCATTCCCTGCAGTCATTCTGGAACAAGAGCTGGGGAGCCATTTATATGGAGCCTCCCAGTGTTTGCAGCGATTAAGCTGTTGCGGGGCGGGTGAATCAGAGGGAACACGTTGTTGTTGTCACGATTCATGTGGGCATAAAAACTTTTACAAATGAGGCATAAGATTCAGAACAGAATCACACCGGCACCATCGGTGGGAATAACTCAGCTTTACACGTCAGAATGAACACTCTGCCATTTTCTGGTAAGGTTTTGGTGGTTTCTGGAGTAAGAAGATTTCGTGTTTGATTAGTGATAGTTTCACGATCAAAACTGATCATAAGTCGCTGACCGTTACTTTGAATCCAAAATCCCCCGTCACCCCTTTAGCTGCAGTCCGATTGCAGGTAGGCTTTTGTTCTGTAGCTTCCCAGCGCAACATTAAGCAATTTTCTTTCAACACATAAACGTGTTGCCAGTCACAGCGGATGACATTGGGAGAACAATTTGTAGGGATCCTGTATTAGCAAGGATTGTATGATTATATTGCAAAGGGGTGGCCAACATTGATGCTGCATTTAGAAATCAGGCCATTCCTTATGCGTAAGGCTGAATTGGTTGTTGCCAAATGTGTTATGTGGGGAGCCAGGGTTCTTCCTGAAAGATACAGATCACAGTTTGATAGTGAAAAGATTATGGGGGCGATTTTAGAGGCGGCAATAGGGTGGGAATTGGTCAGGGCCAGCGACCAGGGGTGGGAGGAGCGGCAATCAGGGGGGCGATCGGGGGAGTGGTTCAGGGAGGCTGGAGGTGTGGGGGTGGGGGCAGTGCACATGCATTAATCTCCCTAAGATCGACACATGCGCAGTGGCCCACTCAGCACACTGATGCCGGCCTTTCGGGTGGGATTAGGCCCTGTCCCTCCATTACCAGCGTGAATCCCTCAGCGCACTCTGTGAGTGCTGGAAATTCAACCAACTAAGTGCGGCCAAAAAACAGGTGGGAAAATCTCCCATTTTCCCACCCGTTGGGCACTTTTTCTGGGGGAGGGAGGAAAATCGCCCCCTATATTTGTACATATAGATTATATTTTCCCTTCAGAGATTCACAGAGAGGAAGGGAGCTGGGAAGAATCAAATCAATCTGATGAATTAGATAATTGGGATATGAGTAGTTATATAGTCACTCCAATAGTTACTCCAACATGAGTTGTGACAGAAACCAGTTCGGATCCAACTCAGAGTCAGACACTAATGTCTGATGAAGTGAAACATTCAATTGAAGATCACAGGGTGAAAATTTCTCCTCAGACTCTGGCCCACATGGCTCAAGGTGCTTCCCTAAGCTCTGGAAGCTTTGATCAAGAAAGAAGGTATCCTCTAAGGAATAAGAAACCCCAGTGGTTATAATTGAAAAACAATGGATTGGATTTTCCAGCCACGCTTGCCCTGAAACGGGAAAATCCCGCCCGAGGTCAACCGACCTTTCCATGATCCACCCCTGCCCACTACAATTCCCATGGCAGGTGGAACAGGAAAATTCGCCCCAATATATTCATCAGAAGTTGTATGGAATTTTAACTTTTGAGAGATATTATCGTTAAAAGAAAAAAGTAAAGTTTATTTATTAGTCGCAAATAGGCTTACATTAACATTGTAATGAAGTTACTGTGAAAATCCCCTAGTCTCCACATTCTGGCGCCTGTTTGGCTACACTGAGAGAGAATTTAACATGGCCGATGCAGCTAACCAACACATCTTTGGACTGTGGTAGGAAACCGGAGCACCCAGAGGAAACCCACACAGACACGGAGAGAATGTGCAAACTCCGCACAGACAGTGACCCAAGCTGGGAATTGAACCCAGGTCCCTGGCGCTGTGAGGCAGCAGTGCTAAACACTGTGCCACCACGCCACCCTAGGGGAGTGATGTAATAACACCATCTTGTGACCATTTGCGTATATATGTGTGTGTATCTTTACTATATTTATACATATAGACACACATAAAAGGACTCAAACCAGAGTAAGCTAGGTTTTAGTTAGGTACTTTTGAACTTCATGTTCTGCATGAAGTCTTTTTTCATCCTGCACAGAGAGCACAGGTAGAGGGGTTTCAGGGTGAGTTCAAATAGCAGCACAGAAAGGGAGTGAGTCTCTGCTGTCCACCTCCATTTCCTGAAGCTCGGTCTCTCCATCAGACATCGAGTGCCTTTGAACAAGGGACCACAATATTTGACATGCGACCATTGGCCTTCCTGGCCTGGACTTAATTTTGGCAGAGGCGAGAAGGTGACAAAGTGTTTGTACGTGAACCTTCCACCTTTTTAATGCCCTTCCCAACTCCAACCAGCCATGAGAGGTTGCATAATATTCCCCCATTAACTCTTTCTCTCCCCACAGATACTGCCTGACCTGCTCAGTATTTCCAGCACTTTTTGTTATAACACGAAATTCCAGTGATTCCTTTCTCTCCGTGCGTCCACTTTGTGTGTCTGTTTCTTTTCTCTCATTCTTTTCCCTTTTTTCAATTTCCTTTCACTTTTTTTTACTCTTTCTCTTTGATTCATTTTTACTCCCATTTGTCTTCTCTTTGTTAGATCAGGCTTTTATTTGGTGCCTCATCTCCTCTTTTGTAACTCCCCTTGTTCGCTTATCCATTCTTCCATCTCTTCCTTTACCGCTTTTCTCACTCCTGTTTTCCCTCTTCCCTATTTTGTTCCTCTCTCCTGTTCTCTTTCTTGTTTTCCCTCTTGCTAGTTTTTCTCTCTTCCCTGTTCTCTCTATATCTCTGTTGTTCACCATTATTCTTAATGGCCTTCGAATACTTGCTTTGAGCCAATGCACAGTGGCACAGGTTGGCACTGCTGCCTCACAGCGACAGGGACCTGGGTTTGATTCTCGGCTTGAGTCACTGTCCGTGTGGAGTCTGCACGTTCTCCCCTTGTCTGCGTGCGTTTCCTCCAGTGCTGCGGTTTCCTCCCACAGTCCAAAGGACGTGCTGGTTAGGTGTATTGACCATGCTAAATTCTCCATCTGAACAGGCGCCAGAGAGTGGCCACTAGGGGATTTTCACAGTAACTTTATTGCAGTGTTAATGTAAGCTTAGTTGTGACACTAATAAATAAACTAAAAAAAACTAAGTTATCTTAAATTTTCTGAACAGTGTTGGCTATTAATAGATTTTCTGAAATATATTGAAAGATTAGTCAAAACATGTATACCCAGAAGACAGGTACAATAGTAACAGTAATAGTAAGATGCAGCTTAATCCTACTTTTCAGTTTAATCCTTAGCCTTCCAGGTTAGGGCACTTCAAGTGCATACTAAATGCACTTTTCAGGTCCCCATCACTCTCTAGCTGAGACAAATTAGCAGTCACTTGGACAAGTTTGGAGTAATTAATGAAAGCCAGCATGGATTTGTTAAAGTTAAATCATGTTTAACTAACTTGATTGAGGTTTTTCAATGGGGTAACAGAGAAGGCCAATGTGGGTAATGTAGTAGACATGGTGTACAAGACGTTCAGTAAAATGCCATGTAATGGCTTTGCCATCAAAGTTGAAGTCCATGGAATTAAAAGGGACAAATGCAGCATTGGTTGGCAATGGTTACAAAGTTGTCTGTGTGACAGGAAACAGAGGTAAATGATTGTTTCTGGAATGAGTGGAAGATACACATTCCCCAGGGGTTGATACTGGGATCACTGCTTTTCCTGGCATTCATTAATGATGTATACTTGGTTATGTAAGATCCAAGTTAAACATCTTTAGTGGGGGATAGTGATAGACTTCATAGACAGGCTAATGGAATGGGTGAACATTTGGCAGATGGAATGTAAAGCTGACTAAAGAGGGTACATGAACAAAATGGCCTGGGGATGTATGTATGCAAGTCATTGAAGGTGGCAGGACAGGTTAAGAAAGTGTTAAAAAGGCATATGGAATCCCGGGTTTTATAAATAGAGGCCTGGAGTACGAAATCAAGAAAGTTATGATGGGCCTTTATGAAATGCTTTGACAGGAGTATTGTATCCAATTCTGGGCACAATTCTCTAGGCAGATGTGAAGCCTTTAGAGAAGGAGTTGAATAGATTTACAAGGTTGGTTCCCAGGCTGAGGAACTTCAGTTACAGATAGATTGGAGAAGTTGGGTTTGTTCTCCTTACAGAGGAGGAGGTTGAGATGAGATTTGTCAGTGCTGTTCAAAATCTATGGGTGGAATTTTACAGCCCCTCCCACTGGTGGGATTTTCCGGTCTCGCCGAAGTCAATGGGTTTTAAACAGCTGGCTGTAATTCGCGACCCCGCTCCTGCCGCGACAGAGCTGTAAAATTTAGTCTTCAAAAAGTAGGTAGAGAGAGAGAGAAACTGTTCTCATTTGCAGAAGGGTCAAAACTCAAAAGTCGCAGATATAAGTTGATTGACAAAAGAATCAAAAGTGACATGAAAAAATGTACATCCAGTGGTTGTTCCCCGTTGGAATGTACTGCCTGAAAGAGTGATGAAGACAGATACAATAGTGGCTTTCAAAAAGGAATTTGATAAACACTTAAAGAGAAAACAACTGCCCGGTGACAGGGAGAGGGTGGGGAGTGGGAACTGAGCTTGTAGAAAGCCAGCATGGAGTCACCTTCTTCTCTGCTGTGATGAATCAATGACTCTAACTTATCTTTGTGCTCCCTCAAGACCCTCCTCTTTATTTAGCTATCCCCTTGTTATTTTTACATTTATAAAACATTAATGAATTTTTCTTGATTTTACTTGCCAACAGTTTTTCATGCCCTTTCTTTAAATTCCTAACTTCCTTTTTAATTTCACCGTTGCATTTTTTTATACTCCTTCAGGCTTTTTTTTGCCTTATCCTACTGTGTAATCTCCTCTCAACATTCAGGGAGTTTAGATCAGGGGACCGCAACTTTTTCCTTTGTGGGAAATATTTTTTCTAGACTCTCTTGACCTCCACCTTGAATGTTTACCACTGCAGTGACATTGATTTACCTTCAGGTAGCTGCTTTCAGTTCCATTTTGCTAAATCACAACACAAGTTATTAAATTGGCCTTTCCCCAGTTAAAACATTTTACTCCTGGTCCACCTTGTCTTTTTCCATGACAACCCAAAATTGAACTGCATGTGAGGATTCTATCAGCACAATAAGTAGTGTGGGGTGCAAAGAGAGTCTAAGGCCAGCGTGAGGCCTGTTTCTTACATTTGGTATGGTTTTCCATTCCAATCCACTGCACCTCCTTTGGATTCTAACCCATGGTTCCAGCCATATCTCTTCCAATACAGTCAGGTCACTGCTTAAGCATTGCTCCTCCTGCATTTGCAAAGTAAGAGTTTTAACAACACCAGGTTAAAGTCCAACAGGTTTATTTGGTAGCAAATACCATTAGCTTTCGGAGCGCTGCTCCTTCGCCAGATGGAGTGGAAATGCATAAACTCCATCTGATGAAGGAGCAGCGCTCCAAAAGCTAATGGTATTTGCTGCCAAATAAACCTGTTGGACTTTAACCTGGTGTTGTTAAAACTCTTACTGTGTTCACCCCAGTCCAACGTCGGCATCTCCACATCATGACTACCATCGTTTGCAAAGTAATACAGGAGGTAACAGGGAGATGGGGAAGCCGTGATAATGTCACTGTGCTAATACCCAGAGGCCCAGACTAATGCACTGAGGACACAGGTTCAAATCCCACAATAGCAGTTGAAGGAATTTAAATTAATTTACTGAAATCTGGAATTGAAAGCTAATTTCAGTAATGGTAGCCATGAAATCGTAATGGATTGTTGTAAATTCTGGTTCACTAATGCCCTTTAGGGAAGGAAATCTGCCATCCTAACCTGCTTTGGCCTACATGTGACCCCAGATTCATATGTGGTTGACTCTTAGCTGCCGTCTGAAATGGCCTAACCAGCCACTCAGTTCAAGGGCAATTTGGTATGAGCAACAAACAACATCCTGTGGAAGAATTCCAACAACATCCCAAGTCTCCTCCTATTCATCCCAAGCACTACAAAATCTATGGAGGTAGCCAACGTAACCTTTCCACCTTAACCTAGCTATCACATCGCTTTGCTGCTGCCAGTAAGTCTTGGAGAGAAAGTTCTTTTTGTTCAACGTTGACATAACTAGAACCGACCATTTTGCCTCCCACCAGCATCTAAATCCTTCTGACTCGGATTTCATCAAGTTCCAGATAGCTCTTTTAAGACAAGTCTGGAGGTGCACAACTTTCTAATCTTGTGCGACCCTGAGCTAAGCTCACTGCACATCTCGTCTATTCCTCAGATTGCTTTCTTCCATCAATGGAACACCATGCCCCCGAATCTCCCTCAACACTAATATATTTTCCAGTTCCAGAACCCTGCACACAAGCACACGATCTCCTCTGCTACTGGATTGCTGCTCATTCTTTCTTCACTCCACTCTCAGAAAGTGAATTTTGATTATCACTCGTTTGTTCTCTGGGGCCTGTTCCGCCCCCTCCCCTCCCCCTCCCATACCACTCCATCTTGCTGTCTCCCTCTCTGATTTCAAAAGATTCTGAAATCATTTTTCATTCATCTTCCCTAGAATTATATTTTTCCTGAATTTGGAGACATGTGACATGCTCAGAAATACTTTCCTTAAATGATTTTAAATTCAAATTACTCTTTGCTTATAGACTACAATTATATAAGATAGGAAATAGGAGCTAAAGTACTGGAGTAGGCTATTTAGCCCTTTGACCCAAGGTGAGAGTTGTAGCAGACATGCCAAATTTCCTTAGTCTCCTGAGAAAGTAGAGGCGTTGGTGGGCTTTCTTAACTATAGTGTCCGCATGGACCAGGACAGGTTGTTGGTGATCTGGACACCTGAAAACTTGAAGTTCTTGACCATTTCTATTTCATCCCCATTGATGTTGACAGGGGTATGCCCTCCACCAAGCTTCTTGAAGTCGATGACTATCTCCTTCTTTTTGTTGACATTGAGGGAGAGATTATTGTCGTTGCACCAGTTCATCAGATTCTCTATCTCAGTCCTGCACTCTGTCTCATCATTGTTTGAGATCCGACCCACTACGGTGGTGTCATAGTAAACTTGAAAATCGAGTTGGAGGAGAATTTGGCCATATAGTCAGAGGTGTATAAGGAGTATATCAAGGGGCTGAAGACACAGCCTTGTGGAGTACTGGTGTTGAGGATGATCATGGAGGAGGTGTTGTTGCCTATCCTTACTGACTGCGGTCTGTGGATTAGGAAGTCTAGGATCCAGTTGCAGAGGGAGGAGCCGAGCCCCAGGCCACGAAGTTTGGAGATTAGTTTCGTAGGAATAATGGTGTTAAAGGCTGAGCTGTAGTCTATGAATAGGAGTCTGGCATAGGTGTCCTTGTTATCTAGGTGTTCCAGGGTTGAATGTGGGGCCAGGGAGATGGCGTCTGCTGAGGACCTGTTGCAACGATAGGCGAACTGTAGTGGATCCAGGCAGTTTGGGTGGCAGGAATTGATTTGTGCCATGACTAACCTTTCGAAGCACTTCACAATGATGGATGTCAGAGCCACTGGACGATAGTCATTATGGCACACTGCCTGGTTTTTGTTTGGTACTGGGATGATGGTTGTCTTCTTGAAGCAGGTAGGGACCTCAGATTGGTGTAAAGAGAGGTTGAAGATGTCTGCGAATATCCCCGCCAGCTGGTCCACGCAGGACCTGAGTGCTCGTCCGGGTACCCCATCTGGCTCAGTTGCTTTCTGTGGGTTGATTTTTGATAAGGCTGCTCTGACTTTGGCAATGGTGACTTCGGATACAGGTTCATCCAAGTGGCACTTTCACATCAGTACTTGCCCAAACCTGCTTTGAAGCAGTGCCTATGTGGTGGTATAAACTGAGACCTTTAACAGAATGGCTAAGATTATGACCATTTGTCGGCAGTTTATAGGATCGCTTTGATTGATTGACTGAGGTTGTGAATTCACTGAGCACTGAATTCACAGGAAAAGTACATATCGTAACACTCTGCACTGGCAACAATGCTGGACATGGCATGACTGTCAGGTGCTACTGGCATTCATAGATTCATAGAATCCCTACAGTGCAGAGGGAGGCCATTCAGCCCATCAAGTCTGAACTGACAACAATCCCACCCAAGCCCTATCGTAAATACACCACATATTTACTCTGCTAATCCCCTTGACACTAAGAAGCAATTTAGCATGGCCAAATCAACATAGCCCTCACATCTTTGGACTTCAGTGAAGGCTCGGGAGCCTACATCATAAGCTGCAAAGTCCTTATAAGCTTTAGTACCCAAAAATAAATTTGCATGATACACATTCTGCCAGCATTGAAGACAACAACCTGACGAGTATAAGCGTATCTATCCTAATACCAGGATAATAGGTAACCAAATGACCTGGCCTGATGTCAATGAGTAATTTTCCAGCTTACTGCTGATGCAATAGCATAAAATAATCTATCCTAATAGTGTGGGATTCTGCTTGAGTCTGCTAATTGTACTGGATATTAAGTTGCAGGCCACCTGAGGGTCACATTTACCTACGGAACAGAATTGATCTGGAGTTTGATTATGATTTTGCATTATCATATTATTATGCAAATCCTTTGTTTCATGGGTATTCCTGGCAAGGCCAGTGTTTGTTGCCCAACTGTAATTGCCCTTGATTGAGTAACTTGTTAGGCCATTTCAGAGAGCAGTTAAAAGTCAAACACATTGCAGTGAGTTTGGAGTCGAGATTTCCTTCCCTTAAAGCAATCAATGATAGGTCATGGTCACCCTCACAGAAACTAACTTTATAATTCTAGATTTATTAATTGAATTTAAATTCCACCAGCTGCCATGTTGGGGTTTGAACCCATGCTTCAGGCAATAGCTTGGGCCTCTGGATTACAAGTCCAGTAACGTTCCCACTGCACCATCACCACCCCTCTGCTCCCCCCCCCCCCGCCCACCCCCCCACCCCAACCCAACCCCTGCCCCCACCCCCCCGCCCCCCCTCACCACCCCCCACCCACCCCCAACCACCCACCCACCCCCCCCCCCTGCCCCTCCCCCCTCCCCCCGCCCCTGGCATCTTCTGCACTTTCCAGATAACTGCCCCAATATTAAACACCTGAATCCCAGAAAAAAATGATAATATGTCATTGAAATAAAGAGTGGGGAAAATCAGATGTTTGTATATCCCAAGCTTTTCCTTGGTAATCTATGAAATGCATTCTCCCAACCACCATGCAGGAGGCAAACTAGTATATTTCAATGATTTGTACACTAAATGATTTAGCAGGTTGTAAGCTTTCCCTGATATTTGTCCATTTGCATTATATACTTATTTTAGAGTGGTTTGCTCGAACTGAAGCATTTACTGTCACCATAAGATAGTCCCAAATTTCAGTCAGAAGCAACACAGATAATTCCACACTATATCTACTTCCATACTGAGTTTGCACTGGTTTCAGCGCGTAACATATTTACTCATTGGGGGCAATTCGCTGGCTGCATTGTTCCTGGCACAAATCCCACTATTCCGGGAAAATACCGGGAACGCCCTGGAATAGAGTTTGCCTCAGGCACAAAACAGTTCATGATATTCCCAGGTCATCCCACCAGACATAATCAGGTCAATGTCCAGCGAGGGTCTGATCTTGATTACCATCCATTTAAATGCAAAGGTATCTTGATGCCAAATCTCCCGGGAACACGCAATGTTCCCATCCGTCGATATGACATGGCGCCAATAGGAATCACCGGCCTCCACAATGGTGATCATGCCAGGGTGGGTGGGGGTGGGGGGGGGGGCGGGGGGCGGGGGGGTTTGGGGGTGGTGGGGGGGTAGTGGGGGGGGGGGGGGTTAGTGGGGGGGGGGGTGTGGAGAGGGGAGGTGGCTCGGAGGCCATTATGGCCCACGGAGGGTCAGTGACATAGTCAGGGACATGGTGGTGCCACAGTGCCAATAAAGTGCCAAGGGAGCAGAGCATGAAAGGGGCAGCACTTGAAGGGGGCAGGGCATGAGGAGGGGCCCCATGGGGGGCCCCAATGCCAGAGATCTATGCTTGAAGGCAGGGGGGAGCACGCCATCAATGGGGAGGGAGGGGATGGGGGACGGCCTTTAATTTCACTTTGAGATCGGGGTGTGTTTTAAAAAGGGTGCCCTGATCTCTGTGGAGCCGGACTTGCCAGTGTGTTTAAGCCCTGTTCCTCACAACGACAGTATAAAACACAGTCCCCTTTCAAAAAAATAGGTTAAGTGTGAGAAGTTCTCCATGGGAAAGCTGTCTGTTTCTATGGGTAGAAGCATGCTGGTTTTCTGACTGAACTTAACACTTTATTATTTTGTCGGAGAATTCTGCTCACTATGTTCTGGACCAAGCTGCTTATGCATTTATCACATCTAAGAAATAAAGCAAAGAAACTTTTATGGTTTATTGCTTAAATCCCCAAGAAATGTGCATGACACATGTTACGGTCTGTCAAGGGCAGAAATATATGGAGCAAGTAGAATCATTTTCCTCTCTCAAATTCTCATGTAGTTTTAGGCAGTGGACCACCTCTGGTACCTTGTTCAATTGGTCATCCTATCAGATAAGGTGGCAAATCTTTGCCTATGGAGAGCGTCACAGTTACAACCAACTCCACACTCATTGGCATTAATACAAGTGAGCCTTCCAGGAGGAATGACTGGATATGGATAAAGAGTCGGAATCCTGCCTTGGGAATGGGTGGGAATCAGCTAATGTTCACAAATTGTGCAAAACAGGGATTGAAACTGGAAGCTTCCTGTCTACGGAGCTCACTGTTACTGCAGACAGTGCATACAGTAACTGAGCAATCAGTAAAGACTGAGACTCTTTTCTCCAGAAAAGGGAAAGCTGGAGGTGCACCTTAAAGAAGTCCTTTCATATTATGAAGTAGTTTGATAAGGTTAACATACAAACAAAGAACAAAGAACAAAGAAAATTACAGCACAGGAACAGGCCCTTCGGCCCTCCAAGCCTGCACTGACCATGCTGCCTGACTTAACTAAAACCCCCTACGCTTCCGGGGACTATATCCATCTATTCCCATCTCATTCATGTACTTGTCAAGACGCCCCTTAAAAGTCACTACCGTATCCGCTTCCACTACCTCCCCCGGCAACGAGTTCCAAGCACCCACCACTCTCTGTGTAAAAAGTCTGCCTCGTACATCTCTTTTAAAACTTGCCCCTCGCACCTTAAACCTATGCCCCCTCGTAATTGACTCTTCCACCCTGGGAAAAAGCTTCTGACTATCCAGATCTATACAGATATACATTATCTATACAGATAATGTTTTGGGAAATCCAAAAATAGGGGTCATAGATAGTCACTAATAAATCAAGTAGATAATTCAGAAGATATTTCTTTACTGAGAAATAGTTAGAATGTGGAACTTGCTACTGGAAGGAGTATATGCGATGAGTAGCATAGAATAATTTAAGGGGAACTAGTTAACATAAAGAAAAAAAGTAGAAGATTATTTTGATAGGCTTAGATGAAGTAAGGTGTTAAACTTCTTACTGTGTTTGCCCCAGTCCAACGCCGGCATCTCCACATCATTTTATAATCTCTCCATGTCTCTCTCTAATCTCCCAAGGTTTTTGAGCCCTTGCAGAGTTTTTGTTTTTGTGCGGGCACTTTGGGACATTTGTTTTTAGCTCTGATGCGCGATTAAATCACTCGGGAGGCTAGATTGTACCCGGGAAATAAAGGCTTTTATTACTAACAAGAATGGAGCACACTATATACAATACAATCCCAGACTAAAGGGTCACCAGGCAGTGCAGTGACCTTTATACTTCCCCAGGTAGGCGGAGCCAACTGGAGTGTACCACAGAACAATATCAACAGGTAGAACAGCCCAACCCTCACCCCAACAGTGACAACAGTAACATACCTACAAACACCCATAGTGCTGACCATCCATGGCTCAGCACTCATAGTGGTAACCAACTATGGTTCACCACAAGCTCCAAGTCCCATTGGTCATGTACATGGTCCTGACCAGCATAAAAATTCAAACCCACACACGTGTGGCTCTATCCGAGCCAACGTATTTGCAGGAGGCCCAAGATTCATTGAGTCTTGGAGATGCCAAACACAGAACTGAAGGCCAAGGTTAGTTTTAGTTTAATTACATGAATATTGAATCATAATATTACAGATTATCTGTAATCCCCACAGTTTGCCTGGACCTGCAGAGTCTCACTGGCTGTCCTGTCTGGAGACAATACACATCTCTTTAACCTGTCTTAATGCTCTCTCCACACACATTGTTTGTACCTTTAAGACTTGATTAGCTGTAAGTATTTGCATTCCAACCATTATTCTGTAAATTGAGTTTGTGTCTTTATATGCCCTGTTTGTGAACAGAATTCCCACTCACCTGAAGAAGGAGCTTAAGGCTCCGAAAGCTTGTGGTTTTTGCTACCAAATAAACCTGTTGCACTTTAACCTGGTGTTGTTAAACTTCTTACTGAGATTATAAAAACACAGGTGAAAGGAAAGGGAGAAGTTTGCAATAATGTTCCCAATAAGAGAAGAAGACATGGGGGTGTGTCTCACAATTTTATTATAGTATTGTGCCATGACATGCAACAGTGGTTCCCAGCCTTTAATAAATGTTTGCTGTAATTATCAGTAACACAAGAATGCCAAATATATTCTCTCTCCAAAAATCTTGTAGTTTGATTTTTTAGATCTATTAGATCATTGCTCTTTTGAATTTTTTTTTCTTTTCTTCCAAGCTCCTTTGTAATTTTACAAGCTTTCCCTGCTTTCCACGTTGAAATTCAGACTTCATTTACTATTTCCATTTTGAAATGAATTCTCAGGGTATGAGAATTATTGCCAAGACCACATTTCTTGCTTGTTCCTAGATGACGGTAGTAGGCCCCTTCCTTGAATTCACAGTGAATGTACAACCAAATGGCTTGTTGGCCATTTCAAAGGACATGAAGAATCAACCATATAATGTGGGACTAGAATCATGTGTAAGCACAGCCTGGTGGAAGTGGCCATACTTACCTTGTCTGGTACCCAGCTTACATTCTTCTCGAGACTCCTTACAGTTCCAGCAATTCCCACTTCAATGTTCTGGTGCTGTTGGAACTACAGGAGCTGCCAGTTAATCAGATTAGCCAGCAGATCTCGAGGGTGGAATCTCTGTCTTTGAGGGCAGAAGTTCCATTCTTACCTCCCTAAGGCTGCCCCCAATGTATTATCATTGAAGGGCAGTCAGATTGAACGTTTGCTTGTTGCCTACTGACTTTTCGATGGGGGGGGGGGGGGGGGGGGGGGGGCGGTGAGGTTCAGGTGGGCCAGGAATATGCACTATATCCACATGCACTTAATGGCTGTTTTGAAATTCCAAACTTCATCTTATCTTCCTGATATCACATTTTCAGGTATCTATCCTTACATAATCTATCCAAAATGGAGCATGGTCAAAGCTGCGATGAAGATGTGGAATCCGATTCAAATCTTGAAATGTCAGCAATAAACACAGGTAATCAAATAGATTGTGCTGCACATTGGTGTACTAACAGTCATGCCACAATGTGGTCAAGAGGTCTGTTGAGGCCCAAGAGTTCCTGGTGTAAACTGGAGCTAAGTGTTCCCCAGAGGATGGGAAATACAAATCACTAACAAAACCACTCTTCCACATTTCCTTCTGGTTAGTTTCAGAATAACTAAGGAGGAAGTTAGGAAGAGTCTGTTACATTTAAGGGATTTCCTTACATTCTTTTGCTCTGGATAGTTTTTTGGTTTCTATGTTTCTGGTTACTAGGGTAGATGAGTCATAGATTTCTTACGGTCTTGAGTGTGTTTTCCACATAGATTCATTGTGTGCTCAAGGTACCAGGGAAGATAGTGTCAGTTTATTGTTCAACTGACTCCTTTGTCTGTTAAAGAATAAGTGCCAGGAATTCTCAATGGACATGAGCTAAAGGATGTGGAAATAATTAACATACTGTAAGACATAAAAGCTGTTATACGATATTAGATAAAACCAAAGTTCTATTGCTAACTAGATGTTTATACTATTGTTATAAGTTCTTATTTTTCCCAGAACCTCAAAATAATGGCATTCATCGTCCCCCGAGTTTTTCCTTCCTTCTTAACACCTACGGCATATTTCCACACTCTTTTATTCTTTGCTGATCGCTTAATGATGCATTATTTTAAATCATTAAAATTTGTTCACAGCTAATTCAAGCCGTCAATTGTAGCAAACTTTGGTCTTCAGATTTGGGGATTAGCCACCAATCAGAAGGCAGCTTTGAATTCTGATCTTTTGCTGAAATCTTAGGAAGTAAATGACAAAACAAAATGCAAAAGAAGGCTGAATCACAAAAGCTTTTCAGTCTGGGTTATCAGGACAAGGAAGTATAGCATGTGGTCTAGCAGGCTGTTGTTTGGACACCACACATCTCCCAGAAGGAAAAACCAGTTAAAAATGTTCAAATCCCAGTCAAAGAAAATCAGTGATACCCGCACCAGTAATGCTGGAGTTCCATTTTAAGGTATACAAGATCAGTTTGGACACATTTTACTTGTTCCCTTTATTTCCAAGTTTTACTGGCTTTTCCTAATACTTGAGCTTTGTTTCATTTACAGTGAGAAGTATCACAACACCAGGTTAAAGTCCAACAGGTTTATTTGCAATCACGAGCTTTCGGAGCGCCGCTCCTTCATCTATTCACCTCATGAAGGAGCAGTGCTCCAAAAGCTCATGATTCCAAATAAACCTGTTGGACTTTAACCTGATGTTGTGAGACTTCTTACTGTGCCTACCCCAGTCCAATGCCAGCATCTCCATATCATTGTTTCATTTACTCTTTTCTTCTTGATCTCAGTTTCACTGTTGCTTTCTTCAACCTTTGGTGGTGTCCTGCACAAAGGATTTACATAGTCAACATTTATAAATGCACCAAAGGTTAAAATAAAACGAATGAAGATATTTTGATAATAACAAGAAAAGGAAATAGCAGAACATGTTGGTATATTGAGATGAAGTGGCAGGAGGCACATGTGGAGCCAAAACACCAGCATAAATTTGCTGGACCAAAAGTCCTGTCTCTGGGCTGTCAAATGCAATGTAATTTTCTGTTGGAACTGTATCATTTAGCTCATCTGTACTAACAACATGGTTTGAAGGAGCAGTCATATGACCAATAATTGTGTTCCAGGTCCAAAAGGGGTAATAAATGACTGGAGAAAGTTTAAGCTGGAGAGTGAGGACCAAGATTCCACTCCTTCAAACAAAAGGAAACTCCTTAGACAACTGTCATCACCATACCGATCTCTCAGTAAAGACAAAGACACGCGAGAGAAATTCACTCGTAAGGTAAGCTGAAACGGGCGAAGCAATGCTTGCAGTATTCAAATCAAAACAGGAAAACTGGAGGCAATAATTTGTGGAAAGGATATGGATAGGAGGGATGACTGAAACATGGCTACATCACAAAAAGACTGGCAACTAAATATTGCAGAATGTAACACATTTAGGGAATGAAGGGGAGTAAATGGAGAAGCTGTGATAGTTAAAAATAACATATTGGAAGTGGAAAAAAGGATGTAACTAATTGTAAGGTTAATACAGAATCCATATGGATTAAGTTAAAGGATAAGACAGGATCTGTCACGCCCAGAGACATATTCATAGATCACTAAATAGTGGAAGGGAATTGGAAGGAAGTAATATGCAGGAAAATCTAAGAGGTGAAAAATAAGCCCAGAATAGTAATCATTTCATAGACCATAGAATCTCTACTGTGCAGAAGGAGGCCATTTGGCCTATTGAGTCTGCACTAACAACAATCTCACCCAGGTCCAATCCTCGTAACCTCATGTATTTACCCTGCTAATCCCCCTGACTAAGGGACAATTTAGCATGGCCAATCAACCTAACCTGCACAGCTTTAGCCTGTGGGAGGAAACCGGAGTACCCGAGAAAACCCACGCATGGGATATCTCAACTATCCCCAATAAAGAAGGAAGAAGTAGCAAAAGAAGGAAATTACATCCCGTTTACATAGACTCCATTCTTACTTAATATATAAGAGACTCACCAATAAAAGATTCATTGTAAGATCTTGTATTGAGAGCTGGGAGAGGTAAGAGTAGGGGAATTTCTTGGTAGTAGTGATCACAACATAGCAAGGTTCAAGATTAGAATCGAGACTGACATTGTAGAATAAAGATTAAGGAATAGATTGGAAAAGAGTAAATTATGATGAAAAATGGAGGAAACTGAAGAAAATAAACTGGAAGAAAATCCTGAAAAACAAAGGTGCAGATAAACGATGGAAAATCTTTAAGAGTTCAAGAGAAATGTATCCCACCGAAACCCAACCCAGCCAATCATGGGAACTTGGATGAATAAAGAATGAAAGAGAATATTGAATCTAAGGGAAAAGGGAAGTAAAAAGTAAAGTAAAGGGGAGGAGACAAAAAAGAATATGGAGGACTTAAAAAAGAATCAGGAAATTATTTAAAATAAATTATTTAATCAATTTATCATGGAATATAAAGAAAACTAGATGAATACATGATCAAAAAAGAATCGAAAGATGTACTGAAAGGCAGAGAGGAGACAAATAGAATGTTTGAGGAGGCCTTGTGGAGTCTAACCACCAACACAGAATTGTTAGGTCAAAGAAGCTGTTTCTGTGCTGTATATTCTACAAAATACAGTTTTATTTTTGAGTTATGATTTAATGGCAAGAGATCAGCAAATAAATTGGTACCAGTACAATAAAACTAGACAGACAAGAGTAATTCATCTGGAGTGAACATGTTCATTTTAAACCAAAAATGCAACTTAATTTCATTCATCTCCCACTTAAAGATAAATATCATGGCCTGGTTGTGCTGGCTTTGATGGTGCTACTCACATGAAATTGGTATAACCAGCAACAAAGATTGTGGCATTTTGTACCCAAATTGTATTTGGTGCAAATTAACCTCAGTCCCCCCTCCCAGGATCAATCCATTTTCATTGGGAGTTTTTGCTCTTTGAGGAGGTTCTAAAAACTAAGCTGATTCTTTTGGGTGCAAGGAATAGGAAAGTTTCAAAAGATTTTGAATATAATTTATTCTAATTTACCAAGAAGAACAGACTGTTCAGCCTGAATATAACAAGTATATTGCACTGTATGTTTTCAAAAATTATTTTCAGTGTCCTAAAATGGGGTTCCTCACAGGTGATGGGTTGACACTGACTAAAAATGGCGTTAAAATTGGGCCACTCAGGTGGTAAGTTAACACCGACTAAAAATGGGATTCATCAGGTGGTGAATTGACACTGAATAAAACTGGGTTTCTCATAGTGGTAGATGGACAGCAACTTAACATTTTTGAGTAAAAGCGTTTATTTTTTTGTGATGAACACACTTTCAGTTGCATTATCTAATTTACACCAAGTTGCCATTTTAAAGTTTAATTTGGTTTATTATCATCGCATATATTAGTATACAGTGAAAAGTATTGTTTCTTGCTTGCTAAATAGACAAAACATATTGTACATGGGGAAGGAAAGGAGAAAGTTCAGAATGTCACTCACAGGTGATGAATTGACACTGTCTAAAAATGGGGTTAAAATGGGGTCACTCACAGGTGGTAGATTAACACCAAAGTATATCAAGGAGTGTTTTTTTAAGGGAAAAGTCTTTAACAATTATGTCTTAAAACACTGCTTGAGTGCACTGGTTCATGGTAGATTTGCAATCAGTGAAAATGCCAATAAATTTGTGCAAAGCCCCAAGGGGAAAAAAAGCTTTTCAAAATGGAAGCCATTTTGGGGGCAATTTTATACCCATTTCACCAATTAGGCCCAAGATAGAAACTCAACCCTTGTCTTTCAATAGGTTAGTAGCGCAATTCACTCTTCCTGATTATAAATTTTGGTTCAAATATTTCTCTGGTGTTCACTCACTAACTAAAGTCTGTTACGCCCATTGGCATGGGGATACCCATTGGCATGGGGCTGGGTTAGTGATTGGAGTAACCAGGCTATCAAAGTATATGTTGAGATGCCAAATGTCAAATGTTTGAATTGACTGACCAGCTCCATCATTGTGAAATCTGACCTCGCAAGATCACGGAAACTGAAGCATTTGTACAACTCCATTTCCCAGTTTCTCTCTTCCATTATATCCATTCATACTAAAGACATTTAAAAGTCAGCAACCTATAGTTAATTAACATCACTAAATATGTTCTGTGTGATACATATATTCATTAATTCACTTCTGCCTCTTTATCCAGAGTCAGAACGATAAAATTGGCAAAGGATAACTCTCAATCAGTGCCGGATTTAGACTTGGTGAGGCCCTAAGCTATATAAAGCTTGGAGGCCCCTTGTTAAAAAGTTACACCAAAAGGTCTCACAAAGGTGCGTACCAAAACAGGACCTTGGGTTGCCACAAAAAAATTGAAAACATAATTATGCCTTTTAATTGTTTAATAGCAAGGTATTTAAAGGGGAAAATACAAATTATTTTCAAATGAATGCATTCACTGATTACATATTTATCATTTGGCTGGCTTGATCTCTCTCATAGATTTTGGTAATTTTGGTAATTTTTTGAGTTGCTCTTCAAGCTGGTACTTTCTTTTTCTTTTCTGGTTTCCACTCTTAAATGTTCTGTTCATTGTAAACCTTCTGAAATTTTGTGAGGTCCCTGCTGATTGTGAGGCCCTAAGCTGTAGCTTGTTTAGCTTATGTCTAAATCCGGCACTGCTCTCAATGTTAGCCTTCATAGCGAGAGGATTTGAGTAGAAGGAAGGGATGTTTTGCTGCAATTGTATAGGGCGTTGGTGAAGTCACACCTGGAATATGGTGTGCAGTTTTGGTGTCCTTATCTGAGGAAGGATGTCCTTGCTATAGAGGGAGCACAACAAAGATTTACCAGGCTGATTTCTGGGATGAGGTGAGGAGAAATTTCTCCACCCAGAGAGTGCTGAATGTGTGGAATTCACGACCACAGAATGTAGTTGAGGCTAAAACATTGTCTGATTTCAAGAAGAAATTAGATATACTTCTTGGGGCTAAAGGGATCAAGGGATATGGGGGAAGGGGGATCAGGATATTGAATTTGATGATCAGCCATGATCAAACTGATTGGTGGAGCAGGCTTGAAGGGCCGAATTGCCTACTCCTGCTTCCAGTTTTTAATTCTGGACACTGAGAAAGCACTGAAAATGAAAGCTCTTTGAAATATTTTCTTTTAATTTCTTCCATGGGGTGACAAGGTCATGGTGGGCCATCGCCTTGAGCTTCTACACTTCTTCAGCAGTGCTGTTAGGGAGTTCCAGGACTTCGACCCCAACCCGAGAATGGCTTGGAGGGGGAATTGCAGGCAGTGGTGTTCCCATGCATGCTGCCCTTGTCCTTCTAGGTAGTAGGGCTCACAAGTTTGGAAGGTGGTGTCGAATACACCATCAACACAGAGACTAATGCAAAAACAGTTACAGCACTGACAGTAGGTGATAGAAAAATGTAACCAAAACTAACAAGCAAGAAATAATCAGAATGTCCATGTCCACCACAATGGTAATTGTGCCTTTTCGAGCGTGAATGACATTGTGGTGCTGCTCAATAATGTACAATGTTACTATATAGGTTTTCAACTTTGCACACTGTGCTAAAGGAAAATTCACATGTAACACATTCTTTAATAGATCAATTGGCACAGTGGCACAGCATTTAGCACTGCTGCCTCACAATGCCAGGGACCCAGGTTCAATTCCTGGCTTGGGTCACTGTCTGTGTGGAGTTTGCACATTCTCTTCGTGCCTGCGTAGGTTTCCTCCGGGTGCTCCAGTTTCCTCCCACAGTCCAAAGATGTGCGGGTTATGTTGATTGGCCATGCTAAATTACCTCTTAGTGTCAGGGGGACTATCAGGGTAGATATGTGGAGTTACAGGGATAGGGTCTGGGTGGGATTGTGGTCGGTGCAGACTCGATGGGCCAAATGGCCTCCTTCTGCATTGTAGAGACTCTAAGTCAAATCTAATACAGTTAGAAACACTGTTCTTGAAGTACAGGATTCTTAAAAGAATTCAGAATAAATGAATAAGAACATGTTATTGGTCTTTCCACAACAACTTAATATTTTGATTGCAAAACCTTTAAACTATTTTTTTACACCACAAAATACAGATGAGTGTGCAGGAATATGAAATGACCCAGAGCAAGGAAGACGAGACCTGTCTTCGTAAGTACCGCAGGCAGTGCATGCAGGAAATGCATCAACAGCTAAGCTTCGGGCCGCAATTTGGAGTGGTCTATGATCTAGAGAATGGCGAGCAATTTTTGGAAGTGATTGAAAAAGAATTGAAAAAAACTACCGTGATGGTGAGCATTTACGAAGACGGAATTAAAGGCTGTGAATCTCTGGTTAATTGCTTAACTTGCCTTGCTTTGGAATATCCCATGGTCAAGTTCTGTAAGATAAAAGCTTCCAACACCGGGGCTAGTGACCGCTTCCCTGACCATATTCTCCCAACATTATTGGTGTACAAAGCAGGTGAGCTGATCGGCAACTTCTTACACATCACTGAGCAGCTGGGGGAAGAATTTTTTGCAGTGGACGTTGAATCCTTCCTAAACGAATATGCCCTTTTGCCAGAAAGAGAATTCACCACTTGCGAAAATGCCAGTGACGGTAGTGATGTAGATATTGAATAAATCCCAGTACAGTGAAGCCCAACTCAGATAGGTCCCAGTTTCATAGAGGGAAAAATAATCTTAAGCACACTCTGATCTCAACCAATGCTATTCCACCATTTCAATATTGTGTAAGGAGGACAATGAAACTACCATTTGCATGCTACTAAGTTTTTGCCTCTAAAGCATATTTGTATGGGTGGAATATTCCAGTCGCGCTCGCCTCAAGGCTGGAAAATTCTGCCCGAGGTCCGTGTCCCGCCCACTACGATTCCCATGATGGGTGGGACAGGAAAATTCCACCCTTAGACTCCAATATTTAGATTTACAAACATTTGTAGTGCGAGTGGTGCTAACTTGTACCGCATGCACTTTTCCTTTTCCAATTCCCATTGAGTCAACAATGTCCTCATAAAGGGAAAAAGAGAATATTGTCAGTTGCTCACCGAATCTCAAACATTGTTGTTACACTAACATTCGCAGCATACTGGTGAGAAGATACTCTAGTTCTGCTAATGTTTGGGTGATTGCACAGCAGACTTTCCCAACCATCAAGGGCATGGATGTGTAGCTCTAGGTAGATGTTTGTAAGTAAGTAAGTAAATCTGGACTAAAAGCTTAGCCCCACTTCCACCAAGATTTCAGGACAGAATCTTTAAAATAAAACACCAGAAAAGCAACAAAAATCTAGTGGACAGATTGCAGTTTCATTCATCCTGGCAGCTACCATTCCCGAGAGATCATGACTCATGTCCTAGTGCGCCAGTACCCCTGTGGATTCTATTCTTAAACCGATTTTACATTCACGGTCAAAATGCAGCCCCAATTTTTAACATACGTTTGGCATCACATTACACTGGCACACTGTGACTTACATTGTTCACTCTCATTTTGCTTTTAGAGGCACTTTGAGGTTTTGGTGGCCCAGACACACACCACTGTGTGCTGACTGTGAAAACATTATGTAGGCCCTACTTATCCTGAATGGATAACTAGCACAAATGATACCAGCAAAAATTTGGGAATTGGTGAATGACAAAGTACAAATATTATAGGCGTTTGATTTAAACTCCTGGGCTGTAAAACTTTGATGCATAGCGCTGTATTTCTGGGGCAGCATGTGCCATTTCAGGTCCCGAATGGTGCGTGAACTCTGCACGCACTTTTCTGAGGCAGGTTGCACTGAATACCATCTAGGTGAACTCATTGGTGTGAGCATTGGAAACATGTACCAGAGGTATCCTGAGTAGGCAGACTGTGACCTTAGTGTGTGACTGTATTGACTGTAGCTGTGCCATTTTATGGACCATTGTGCTCCAGCTAACACACTCACTTAATCTCTCATGTGTTCACTAGCAGGAAGGACTTGTGACTAGTGCTATTTAAAGGGATCATCCTATTTTCAAGTTAGTTGCTGATTCACTTCGACCGGCCGTTGCTGAGTTAGTAGAAGTCTTTGGTGGTTTGTACTGTTATCTAAAGAGCTGAAGTCTACAGGGTGTGATATGGTATTTGGTGAAGGTCTAGGTTTTCACTTTAAGGGGTCCAGTCACAACACTTGGCCTGCAACGTGACAGGGAATATGAACTGAGGCAACACAGAAGATGACAATTTCTCGAAGGGGGACAGGGAGAAGGGTTTTCACGAGGAAACCATATTCACCCAGGGTCTTCAGGAAGCAATTCTCCTCCTTCAACCGCAGTGAAGTAGAATGTGTGCACCTCTGCTTCACTGAAATCTGCAACCTGTTGCAGGCAGATCCCCAACAGGCAGGGAAGAGGATTGTAAGCTTACATGTGACTCTAATAAATAAACTAAAACAGACCCATTTCCAGGAGCAATAGAAATTTTCCTCCTTGGTCCCATCAACAATAATTTGAACATGGTGAATGGAAAAGTCTTTCAATTTGGAAAGAAGCACAAAATGCTGTTGAGGGGGCTTTACTGTATTAGTCACTGTTATCGCAGTACAGTTTTTGCTCTGCTCTCCCCTTTTCGCAGCCCCATCACTCTCACCCCACTCCCATATGCAGATCACAGCTATTAACCATGTCATAAGTAGTCCAGTTTTATTACTGTGTCCTTCTAAAATGTATTTATAAACAAAATGTAAAAATGCACCTGTACGAATACTAAATGATTGTTTAAGCTTTATTACTTCTTTGGAAGTAGCACCTAGATTTTGGCTTTAATAAAAGTGTGTTAGGATTGAGAAATGGACCAAACCTGTGTAAAATAACCAAGAAACATTTCACATGAAATCTGCAGATAATCTAAATTAGCAGTTACCCATTCTCTTAGACCCAGCAATGAAATCCACACGGTGTAAAGATAATACTAAATAGCTATCATAAATAATCCAATGTTGTTACAATGTTCTACCCCAGTAAATATTTCCAAACAACTTTCACCTTTGTGTTGCATAAATTATTTCTGCAAAACTAGTTTGTAGGAAAAAAGTTGTGATTTTATTTCCACATTGAAGATTTCTGAATACAAACAGTAATTCAATAAAGGTGAAACTTACAGCAATATGTGCCTGAGTTTTTTTTTTGTTATTGTGTTCCAAGAAAATGCTGGAAATGAGGAAGAGGATAATGTGTTCTCACATCAATCTGGAGATTAGGAGGGGATTAAAGAATGACCTCTGGTACATATCTACAATTCGCTGAGCAGTAATTCCAGGAGCACAAGCCAGATTCAAGCTTGTGATTACAGTTCCCAGGATGTCTGTCAAGTTGTTCATGTATAAGCAGATACCAAATGCTGGTGCTGTACTTCACCCCTTCAGAGAGTAACTGATTCAGAGCAACACTGGTATAGAAACCTGATGTGTTTTGGGAAATGTGCCTTCTGTAGAAATAACAGAAAAAGCCCGGTGGAGATGGAATTTCCAGCTTTTTTATGAAGACAAGAGAAACTAGGGCTCATTTCATTGGAACAGGAAGCAGAAGTATTCAATGTTAAAAAAAAGGAATCATGTAAACGGAGGCACCTATTTTTATTGGCTTATGAATCATAAGATTTATTACAAAGAAAGTTCTTAGGACATGGAAGGTCCTACCAGAAACTGGAGTAGCAGAATCCATAATAGCTTTTAAAATGAAGATTAAAAATATACAGTAACCCTCTGAAATTTAAAACATTACGATTCTTATCAGTGAGGGCGAAAAGCTTCCAAGTGAATTGAAAACAGATGCCAATGTTTTCAAGTGGAGACGCTCCAAGAGAATTGCTGTTGATTTAGGAAATGGAGGATTAGTGGAATTCCATGGAAGAATGGTGAATTTTTTTAATTCATCCGTGGGACATGGACATCGCTGGCTGTCCAGTATTTATTGCCCATTCCTAGATGCCCTTGTTCAGAGGGCAGTTGAGAGTCAACCACATCGCTGTAGCTCTGGAGTCACATGTAGGCCAGGCCATGTAAGGATGGCGGATTTCCTTCCCTAAAGAACATTAGTGAACTGACAAATGACAATGGTTTCATGATCATCAGTAGATTCTTAATTCCAGGTATTTTTTTATTAAATTCAAATTTCACCATCTTTTGTGGTGAGCTTCTAAGCCAAGGGGAAGACTCAGCATCCCCTATTCGAACCAATGTGAGGGAATACCGGTGCGGAACTCATCCAGCCCTACAATCCATGGATAGGCATGGAGACCATAGCAACCTTACCGATTATACACGGTTTCCCATCTCTTCCTTCACAATTTGTCTGCAGTCTCTGACACAGTTGAGCACCCCATCTTCCTCCAACGCCTCTCTGCTTTTATCCAGCTGAATGGGATTGCTTCACCTGGTTCCATTCTTACCAGATCATAACCAGAGAATCACTTGCAATGACTTCTTTTCCACACCGTGACCTTGCGGTGTCCCGAGAATCTGTATTTGCCCCCCCCCCCTCCTATTTCTCAACTAATGTTGCCCCTCAGCAACATTACCTGAAGGTACAGTGTTAGTTTTCACATTTATGATGATGACACCCAACTCATCACTGGCTCTGTTGACTCCTCCACATGTTACATTATCAGACTGCTTATTTAACATCCGATACTGGATGGTCAGAAAATTCCTGTTCAATACTGGGAAGACTGAAGGCATTGTTTTCAGTCCCCATTCCCATATTTTCCCTAGCTACCAACTTCTTAGCAATGGTCTGAGATTAAACCAGTTTGTTCACAACCTTGGTGTCACATCTGATCCCAAAATGAGCTTTCAAACTTAAATTTGTGCCATCACCAAGGCCACTTATTTCCACTTCTGTAGCATCGCATGACTTCACTCCCATCTCAGCTCATCTGCTGCTGAAACCCTCATACATGCCTTTGTTACCACTAGCCATGCCTACTGCAATGCACTCCTGGCTGTCTCCCACATTTGACACACACTAAACTTGAGATCATGCAAAACTTTGCTGCACATGTCTTAACATAGAGCAAGTCTTGTTCCTCTATCACCCATGCTCACTAACCTAGATTGGTTCCCAGTCAAGCTAAATCTTGATTTTAAAATTCTCAACATACAAACAAACAAACATGCAAATAGGAGCAGGAGTAGACCACTAGGACCTTCGAGCTTGCTCTGTCATTCAGTTATCTAATGGCTGATCTGATTGTAACCTCAAATCTACATACTCTCCCCGATAATCTCCTTGCTTATCAAGAATCTAGTTATGTCTGCTTTGAAAATATTGAAAAACTTCGCTTCCAGCAAGAGAGGACTGAAGACTCTCAACCCCCAGAGATAAAAAAAATTCTCCACATCTCTGTCCAAACAGGCAACCCCTTAATTTTAAAAAGTGACCTCTTAGCTTCTCCCACAAGACGAAGCATCCTTTTCACATCCACCCTATTAAGACCACTCAGGATCAATCAAGTCACCTCTTGCCCTTCTAAACTTTATTGGATACAAGCTTAGCCTGTCCACCCTTTCCTCATAACACAACCCTCCCATTTCAGCTATTAGTTTAGTAAACCTCTGAACTGCTTCCAATGCATTTAGATCCTTATTTAAATAAAGAGACCCGTTCTGTATGCAATACTCCAGATGTGGCCTCACCAATGCCCTGTATAATTGAAACATAATTCTCTACTTTGTATTTAATTCCTGTCGCAATAAATAATAACATTACATTAGTTTTTCTAACTATTTGCTGTACATGCAGACTAACATTTGTGATTCATGCACTAAGACACCCAAATCCCTCTGCATCTCAGAGTTCTGCACTATCTCACCATTTAGATAATATGCTTCTTTGTTCTTCCTGCCAAAATGGACAGTTGCACATTTTCCTACAACATATTTCATTTGCCAGATCTTTTCCCACTCATTTTCTCTATATCTCTTTGTAGTTTCTTTCTTGTTAGAATGTATGTATTCTGAAATATTCCTTTAAATGTCTGCCACAGCATCTCTGCTGACCTAAGCCTTAACCTAATTTGCCAGCTCATTTTAGTTACTCTGCTTTCATGCCTACGTTTATATTTAAAATACTAGTCTTGCATCCACTCTTCTCTCCCTCAAACTGAATGTAAAATTGAATTATACTATGATTGCTGCTACCTAGAGATTCCTTCACTATGAGGTCATTAATTAATCCTATCTCATTGCACAATACCAGGTCTTCTTTAGCCAATTCCTTAATTGTTGCCAGAATGTGCTGTTCTAAGAAACTATTCAGAAAGCATTCTATGAATTCCTCATTTAGGCTACCTTTGCCCATCTAATTTTCCCGGTCAATATGCAGTTTAAAATCCGAGATTATCACCATACATTTCTGAAAATCTCCCATTATTTTCTCCACTATACTCCATCCTACCACATAGTTAGAGGGCCTGGAAATCACTCTTACAATTGACTTATTGCCTTTATAATTTCTCATCTCTTCGCAAGCCATTTCTACATCTTGGTTTCCTGAACTTAGGTCATCATTCTCCAATGTCTGAACACTATCATTAATTAACAGAGCCACCCTTTTACCTTTTCCTAGCTTCCTGCCCTTCCTAAATATTACGTACCTGTGGTGAACCATCGTTGGTTACCACTGTGGGGTTATTCCTATGTTACTGTTGGGTTAGGGTGTTGCCACTGTGGGGGTTGTTATAATGTTGTTGGGTTAGGGTGTTTACCTGTGGTAGATGTTGTTATGGCACATCCCGGTCGGGCCCCGCCTCCTGGGGAGAGGTATAAGACCCTCTGCTCAGGCGGGACCCCTCCAGTCTGAATTGGTGTACTCGTGTTAGTTAGTTCCATTGTTTGCTAATAAAAGCCTTCAATAGCTGAAGCCTTGTACCTCGTGCTTGATTGTCGCGCATCAATTTTATTAGCAAACATAAAACTCTCGGCAGTAAAGGGAGTATGGAACAAATACTAAAACCAGAGCGTCTGACGCTGGACCCGCGTGCGGTCGGTGCCGCTAACACCTTCGACCACTGGTGGAAGTGTTTCGAGGACTACCTGGCAGCCTCTGCAGCTGTTACTACGGACAACGACAAACTCCAGGTCCTCCACGCGAGGGTAAACGACACGGTCTATCTTGCGATTCGTGCGGCCACCACTTACCCGAGGGCCATCGAGCTCTTGAAGAAACGATACACGAGACCACCCAACGAGATCCACGCTCGTTACCTCCTCGCTACACGACGTCGGCAGTCGGGCGAAACCATGGAGGACTACGCCAATGAGCTCTTGCAGCTTGCCAGGGGCTGCGACTGCAAAGATGTGTCGGCTGAGCAATATATGTACGACCTCGCCCGAGATGCGTTCGTAGCAGGGGTAGGGTCCTCGTACATCCGGCTTAAGCTATTTGAGAAAGGGAACCTCAACTTGACCCAAGCGATGGAGATGGCTGAGATGCTGGAGGCAGCGTCGAAAAGCTTGGCTCTGTACCCCGAAGACCACGTGGAGACAACGTGGCAGGAGCAAGCACAAATCCCTCCTCGCCCCACGGGCTCGCGCTCCCATATCGATCCGACGACGGCGGCAGCTCCAGGCGGCCAGCGATGCTATTTTTGCGGCGGAGCCAAGCATCCACGGCAACAGTGTCCTGCAAAAACGGCGATCTGCAGTCAGTGCGGTAAAAAGGGGCACTATACTAAAGTTTGCAGGTCGAAGCCCAAGAACGGCAGTGCAGCCTGTGACCCTCCAGAGCGGAGACAATCTCCTTCGACGTCGCGGTACCCGCGAGGCCCGACCACGTGCGAATCAAGGACGGCGCCATCGTGGCTGACGGAGGAGGAGGAAGACCACCAGGAGTCGCTACGCTTGGCGCCCTCACCCACGTGCGATTCATGGGGGCGGCCATCATGGTCGCGACGACCAGGAGCGACCAGCAGGGGTCCTCAGTATCAACCTCAGCTGCATGCAGTGACGCCCAGGGGCCAACGGTGGCGTCGATCTCTCTGGACCAGACAAAGCATCACAGGCTTGACAGTTCCATGATGAACATCAAGGTAAATGGTCGTACTGTGTATTGTCTGTTTGACAGTGGGAGCACCGAGAGTTTTATTCACCCTGACACTGCAAAAAGGTGTGGACTCCGGGTTCTACCTGCCAAACAGACAATTTCCATGGCATCACGGTCCCGGTCTGTACCGATCCAAGGACGTTGTATGGTAACCCTAGAGGTGCAGGGCACAATTTACGAGCGATACAGGCTCCTTGTGTTACTGCACCTTTGTGCGCCAATTCTCCTCGGACTAAACTTTATGGTCCACATGAAGAGTGTGATCCTACAGTACGGTGGGCCACTCCCTTCACTGGCAGTAGGGAATCAGCCGCAGCCTCCAAATTGCCCAAAGCGCCCCGCATGCAATCTTTCCACACTAAAGATCACCACACCTTCTTTATTTAAGAATCTGGTACCAGGCTGCAAGCCCATCGCTACTAAGAGTAGGCGTTACAGCGCTGAAGACCGGATCTTTATCAGATCTGAGGTTCAGCGGCTCCTCAAAGAAGGGATCATACAGGCCAGTGCTAGTCCGTGGAGAGCGCAGGTCGTGGTGGTTAAAAGCGGGAACAAACCTCGGATGGTCATCGACTACAGTCAGACCATTAACCGTTATACGCAGCTGGATGCGTATCCTCTCCCGCGCATATCTGATATGGTCAATCAGATTGCGCAGTACCGGGTGTTCTCCACCATAGACCTTAAGTCCGCCTACCATCAACTCCCCATCCGCCCAGAGGACCGACAATACACGGCTTTTGAGGCGGATGGTCGTCTATACCAGTTTCTTAGGGTTCCATTTGGTGTCACCAATGGGGTCTCGGTCTTCCAGCGTGCTATGGACCGAATGGTGGACCAGAACGGGTTGCGGGCTACCTTCCCGTACCTGGATAACGTCACCATCTGCGGCCATGACCAGCAGGACCATGACACGAATCTCCAAAACTTTCTGCGCACTGCATCTCGCCTGAATCTGACCTATAACAGGGAGAAGTGCGTATTCCGTACGCGCAGGTTAGCTATCCTTGGATACGTGGTGGAAAACGGGGTCATCGGCCCTGATCCAGACCGTATGCGCCCCCTTACTGAACTTCCCTTGCCCGCTAGCACAAAAGCACTGAGGAGATGCCTCGGCATCTTTTCGTATTATGCGCAGTGGGTCCCCAACTACGCGGACAAAGCCCGTCCGCTCATCAAGTCCACGACCTTCCCACTCACGCCGGAGGCCCAATTGGCCTTCAAGGCTTTGAAAAGCGACATTGCGAAAGCCACGATGCACGCGGTGGATGAATCCATCCCTTTTCAGGTGGAAAGTGATGCATCTGATTTCGCCCTGGCCGCCACACTAAACCAGGCAGGCAGGCCCGTCGCGTTTTTTTCCCGCACCCTTCAAGGTCCCGAAATTCGGCACTCAGCGGTGGAGAAGGAGGCTCAGGCCATTGTGGAGGCCATCAGACACTGGCGCCATTACCTGGCGGGGAAGCGGTTCACCCTGATCACGGATCAACGATCCGTGGCGTTTATGTTCAGTAATACGCAGAGGGGCAAGATCAAGAATGATAAGATCTTGCGGTGGAGAATTGAGCTCTCCACCTATAATTACGATATTATGTATCGTCCAGGGAAGCTCAATGAGCCCTCGGATGCCCTCTCGCGCGGAACATGCGCCATCATGCAGGAGGACCGCTTGAAGGCCCTCCACAATGACTTGTGCCATCCTGGAGTCATCCGACTCTACCACTTCGTAAAAGCCCGCAACCTGCCCTACTCGGTGGAGGATGTCAGGTCAGTAACAAGAAGCTGTCGGATTTGCGCGGAATGCAAACCGCACTTTTATCGACCGGACCGGGCACAATTAGTCAAGGCCACTCGCCCCTTCGAGAGGCTGAGTGTGGATTTTAAGGGCCCCCTTCCCTCAACGGACCAGAATGTCTATTTTCTCAATATAATAGATGAATACTCCCGGTTCCCGTTTGTTGTCCCCTGTGCGAACACGTCGACTGCCACAGTGATTAAGGCATTCAGTGATCTTTTTACCCTGTTCGGGTACCCCTGCTACATACATAGCGACAGGGGCTCGTCGTTCATGAGTAACGACTTGAGGCAATTCCTGCTCTCATACGGGATTGCCTCTAGTAGAACCACAAGCTACAACCCTAGGGGTAACGGACAGGTGGAGAGGGAGAATGCTACAGTCTGGAAGGCTGTCCTACTGGCGCTGAAATCCAGGGGCCTTCCAGTCTCCCGTTGGCAGGAGGTCCTTCCAAATGCGCTTCATTCCATTCGCTCCCTCCTGTGTACGGCAACCAATGCTACTCCCCACGAGAGGATGTTCTCATTCCCTCGGAAGTCGTCCTCGGGGATCTCCTTACCAGCCTGGTTGACGTACCCAGGACCCGTCCTTCTGCGGCGACATGTGAGGGCCCGCAAGTCCGACCCCTTGGTCGAACCGGTCCAACTCCTCCACGCCAACCCTCAGTATGCCTATGTGGCATATCCTGACGGGCGAGAGGACACAGTCTCGATTCGAGACCTGGCGCCCGCAGGGGACGTAGCAACTCCTGTCGCTCCCATACCCCCTGTCACGAATCCCCTATCACTTATTTCTTCCCCAGACGTGGCGCGGTCAGCACCGGGACCAGTGCATAACAGTTATACTCCCATGTACAGCTTGCCTGAGACTCGGAGATCGGCGCCACCACAGAAGGTTCCAGGATCCCCTGCACCATCGCCTCACCAGGGTCAACCGGCCCGGGAGTCCTCGAGGGGACAGCCAGACGCTGTTTTGGAGAGAACGCCACCGCAAGCACCTGCTCCGGTGTCGCAACCGGTGTTGAGGAGATCACAGCGACGGTGCGGTCCTCCAGACCGTCTGGACTTGTGAATTTTGTATATATGTGACCTGTTTTCGCACCCCGCCGGCCTTTGTTTTTAAAGGAGGGGTGAATGTGGTGAACCATCGTTGGTGACCACTGTGGGGTTATTCCTATGTTACTGTTGGGTTAGGGTGTTGCCACTGTGGGGGTTGTTATAATGTTGTTGGGTTAGGGTGTTTACCTGTGGTAGATGTTGTTATGGCACATCCCGGTCGGACCCCGCCTCCTGGGGAGAGGTATAAGACCCTCTGCTCAGGCGGGACCCCTCCAGTCTGAATTGGTGTACTCGTGTTAGTTAGTTCCATTGTTTGCTAATAAAAGCCTTCAATAGCTGAAGCCTTGTACCTCGTGCTTGATTGTCGCGCATCAGTACCCTTCAATATTCCGGTCCCTATGTATGTCATCCTGAAACCATGTCTCTGTAATGGCTATCAGATCACGCTTATTTATTTCTATTTGCTGAAGCTCCTCAAGCCACAAACACATACTGTTGACATGTTTGCTATGGATCATACTGGCATCCAGGAGTTTCTACATGCTCTACAACATTGACACATTATCTGTCCTGCCTTCCTTAGTGCATTTTAATTAATTATATTATTTGCTTATTTATTTTGCATTTTTATATATTTTATTAACAATACCACTTGGTTGCATTCTATTTTAAACCTGAAACAGATCTTAACACTCACCAGATATTCACCTTACAGCTATCTCCTTTCCCTATGGCAAAAT
This sequence comes from Mustelus asterias, assembly GCF_964213995.1. Lineage (NCBI taxonomy): Eukaryota > Metazoa > Chordata > Chondrichthyes > Carcharhiniformes > Triakidae > Mustelus > Mustelus asterias. The sequence continues at coordinate 81,622,476 of NC_135808.1, forward strand.
AAGAAGCAATTCCTACAGACTGAAAAAGGAAGAAAAAACAAAAAGGAACACTTCCTCCCCCCAGCCCCCTCACTGAACTCTTCCCCCTTACCAAACTCCCAGATATACACTCAATTCCAAAGCTGCATTTATTTGCCTTAGCTGCATTAAAGTGCTCTGAATTTATAGTAAATTGAACTGGAGTTAGAGAAATCACATTCAGCCAGTGAGCCAATTAACCACTCAGCTCGCAGTGGAGTGAGTTTTCCCTGTCTAAGCTGGAAGAAAGAAACCATGTCTACTCTCACAGTATTTTCTCTACAGCATCTTCTGTGACTGAGCAAGTTTTGAATGTTCACAATTGCTTCACTTTTGACTAAGCTTTCAGCCATCCTGTTACCCCTTGTAATCTTTTCCTTCATGATTGTGTCCAATATCTTATCTATCCCAATCTATATTTTCTTCAGTCTCTACAAACACATTGGCATGATTTCCATATTAAAGACATTATGTAAATAGCAGTGGTTATTGCAATCCTCATGACTATGACTGATGCTCACTATGGTGTTCAAATTAAGTAAGAATTTTAACAACACCAGGTTAAAGTCCAACAGGTTTATTTGGGAGCAAATGCCATTAGCTTTCGGAGCGCTGCTCCTTCGTCAGATGGAGTGGAAATCTGCTCTCAAACAGGGCACAGAGACACAAAATCAAGTTACAGAATACTGATTAGAATGCGAATCTCTACAGCCAACCAGGTCTTAAAGATACAGACAATGTGAGTGGAGGGAGCATTAAGCACAGGTTAAAGAGATGTGTACTGTCTCCAGACAGGACAGCCAATGAGATTCTGCAAATCCAGGAGGCAAGCTGTGGGGGTTACTGATAGTGTGACATAACCCAACATCCAAGTTTAGGTCGTCCTCATGTGTGCGGAACTTGGCTATCAGTTTCTGCTCAGCGACTCTGCGCTGTTGTGTGTCGTGAAGGCCGCCTTGGAGAACGCTTACCCGAAGACCAGAGGCTGAATGCCCGTGACCACTTAAGTGCTCCCCCACAGGAAGAGAACAGTCGTGCCTGGTGATTGTTGAGCGGTGTTCATTCATCCGTTGTCGTAGCGTCTGCATGGTTTCCCCAATGTCTCGGGACATCCTTTCCTGCAGCGTATCAGGTAAACAACGTTGGCCGAGTTGCAAGAGTAGGTACCTGGTAGATGGTGTTCTCACGTGAGATGATGGCATCCGTGTCGATGATCCGGCATGTCTTGCAGAGGTTGCTGTGGCAGGGTTGTGTGGTGTCGTTGTCACTGTTATCCTGAAGGCTGGATAGTTTGCTGCAGAAAATGGTCTGTTTGAGGTTATGCGGTTGTTTGAAGGCAAGAAGTGGGGGTGTGGGGATGGCCTTGGCGAGATGTTCGTCGTCTTCAATGACATGTCGAAGGCTCCGGAGGAGATGCCGTAGCTTCTTCACTCCGGGGAAGTACTGGACGACGAAGGATACTCTGTCCACCGTGTCCCGTGTTTGTTTTCAAATTAAGCCCAGGGCATTTAATTCTTGACAAGACTAAATTATCTTCTGGCAGGTCTGCTTCATAAATCATTGAATTGGGGTTATTTTCAATGCAACAAAAAGCAGATGGAAACAGGCAGATGACTTGCTCTATCAAGTTAATGCCAAGGAAAAGTTGAAAATTACTCCCATGGCTGGTTAAGAACCACCACCATGCTTTGGAACTTGGGAGTTTCATAACTCTGTCCTAATTGTGAAACACAGTAAGAGTTTTAACAACACCAGGTTAAAGTCCAACAGGTTTATTTGGTAGCAAATGCCATTAGCTTTCGGAGCGCTGCTCCTTCGTCAGATGGAGTGGAAATCTGCTCTCAAACAGTGCACAGAGACACAAAATCAAGTTACAGAATACTGATTAGAATGTGAATCTCTACAGCCAACCAGGTCTTAAAGATACAGACAATGTGAGTGGAGGGAGCATTAAGCACAGGTTAAAGAGATGTGTATTGTCTCCAGACAGGACAGCCAATGAGATTCTGCAAGCCCAGGAGGCAAGCTGTGGGGGTTACTGATAGTGTGACATAACCCAAGATCTCGGTTTAGGCCATCCTCATGTGTGCGGAACGTGGCTATCAGTTTCTGCTCAGCGACTGTGCGCTGTCGTGTGTCGTGAAGGCCACCTTGGAGAACACTTACCCGAAGATCAGAGGCTGAATGCCCGTGACCGCTGACGTGCTCCCCCACAGGAAGAGAACAGTCTTGCCTGGTGATTGTCGAGCAGTGTTCATTCATCTGTTGTCGTAGCATCTGCATGGTTTCCCCAATGTACCATGCCTCGGGACATCCTTTCCTGGAGCGTATCAGGTAGACAACGTTGACCGAGTTGCAAGAGTAGGTACCGTGTACCTGGTAGATGGTGTTCTCACGTGAGATGATGGCATCCGTGTTTCTGACTATCCACTCTGTCCATGCCTCACGTGAGATGATGGCATCCGTGCTTCTGACTATCCACTCTGTCCATGCCTCTCATAATCTTGTAGAGTTCTATCAGATCGCCCTTCAACCTCCATCGCTCCAGTGAGAACAAACCAAGTTTCTCCAACCTGTCCTCATAACTAATGCTCTCCATACCAGGCAACATTTACCCCAGTCCAATGCCGGCATCTCCACATCATGTCTAATTGTGAAATGCAGAGATGAGTAACCCCTTATATCTACTATATACATTTCTTGTCTGTGTTACTTAATTTCATGTTGTCATATTTTCATTACTTATGTCAACTTTTTCATTATTAATTTTTGTGCTCATATTGAGCATGGAAACTGCCTCTGTGCAATCATAGAAAACTCAGGTGAAAATTTTCAGCTCAGTTTTGCAAACATGGGGACAAAGAACAAAGAAATTTGCAGCACAGGAACAGGCCCTTCAGCCTTCCAAGCCTGCACCGACCATGCTGCCCGACTTAACTAAAACCCCCTACCCTTCCGGGGACCATATCCCTCTATTCCCATCCTATTCATGTACTTGTCAAGACGCCCCTTAAAAGTCACTACCGTATCCGCTTCCACTACCTCCCCCGGCAACGAGTTCCAGGCACCCACTACTCTCTGTGTAAAACATCTGCCTCGTACATCTCCTTTAAACCTTGCCCCTTAAACCTATGCCTCCTAGTAATTGACTCTTCCACCCTGGGAAAAAGCTTCTGACTATCCACTCTGTCCATGTCTCTCATAATCTTGTAGAGTTCTATCAGATCGCCCCTCAACCTCCATCGCTCCAGTGAGAACAAACCAAGTTTCTCCAACCTGTCCTCATAACTAATGCCCTCCATACCAGGCAACATCCTGGTAAATCTTTTCTGTACTCTCTCCAAAGTCTCCACATCCTTCTGGTAGTGTGGCGACCAAAATTGAACACTATATTCCAAGTGCGGCCTGACTAAGGTTCTATAAAGCTGCAACATGCCAATTTTTAAACTCAATACCCCGGCCAATGAAGGCAAGCATGCCATATGTCTTCTTGACTACCTTCTCCACCTGCATTGCCACTTTCAGTGACCTGTGTACCTGTACACCCAGATCCCTTTGCCTATCAATACTCTTAAGGGTTTTGCCATTTACTGTATATTTCCTATCTATATTCGACCTTCCAAAATACATTACCCCACATTTGTCCAGACTATACTCCATCTGCCATCTCTCCGCCCAAGTCTCCAACTGATCTATATCCTGCTGTATCCTCTGATGGTCCTCATCGCTATCCGCAAATCCACCAACTTTTGTGTCGTCCGCAAACTTACTAATCAATCCAGTTACATTTTTCTCCAAATCATTTTTGCAGGCGGCACAGTAGCACAGTGGTTAGCACTGCTGCTTCACAGCTCCAGGGCCCTGGGTTCGATTCCCGTCTTGGGCCAGTGTTTGTGTGGAGTTTGCACATTCTTCCTGTGTCTGCGTGGGTTTCCTCCGGGTGCTCCGGTTTCCTCCCACAGTCCAAAGATGTGTGGGTTAGGTTAATTGGCTATGCTAAATTGCCCCTTAGTGTACCGGGATGCATAGATTAGAGGGATTAGCGGATAAATATGTGGGGATATGGGGATAGGGCCTGGGTGGGATTGTGGTCGGTGCAGACTCGATGGGCCGAATGGCCTCTTTCTGCATAGACGGATGCTAAAGCTTTTATTCAAACATTTATGTTTGAAGTTCGTTTACTTCAAAATATTTTTCCAACATTTATTCTCTACATGTTGCGTTTATGGTCTAATTATACCTCCCCCACCACCCAAACCCCACCCTCTAACTCTGCTTTACCTTATGAACATGTTCAATGTTAATTCATCACATGGAACTGCACAGAAAGCATATATCTACAATACAATGTATAGTTATAACCCCTGCTAGATGTAAAGATGAAACTACACAAGTCTACATGCAAAGTTAAATATGTGCAGCAAGTTCTTCTCTTCAATATATTTATAATAAACCTTTATTTAAAATTCGGCACAGCCGCCACAATGTTCAATTAATTTTACAGAACACAATATAGTTCTTAGATAAATAAAGCTTTAAAATGTGTTCATTAGATCTCTAAGTAATTTAATCTACTGCTTGAAATCAAAATAATTTTTTTTAGATGAGCATCCTGGGCAATTAGTCACCTTGTACATTGTTTAGACTGCAGCACCAGCATTTAAAAAAAACATAATCACAGCACTGAATAAAAATATCAAATCTCATCCTAGACCTTTGGGGACTAAGACTGAGTACTTGAACTAAAACATATCATCGAAGAAATGAGAGAATTAAATAGATTTAATCATGTTATTTTGAAAAATGTAGGCTCTGAAATTGTTAAGGCATATCCACCCGAGACCGCTGATGCTAAACCCACCAAAGTACACAGAGTTGGGAGCTGGGGAAGAATGTAATTCATTTAAAAAGCAACAATAGGGTAGGGTAACTCCAGGATATCTTTTGGCCAAAGAGGAGTTAAATTCTACAATTATTCATTGGCACCAGCATGCAAGAGCTTGCCGTGAGGAAAGCCTTCCTTGCCAAATTGGGCAACTGCTTACTATTTACCAGCACAAATTTTATCTTAAAAAAGATTTTGATACCTGTTCCTCATCTTTTCTTCAAACAATTTGGAGAAACAATCACATAAATTTTATCAGAGACCATGAGGGAAGCATTCCACCATTTCCTTTTAGTGAAACATCCTTGTGCACACTGCAGACATTTAGAGTGCAGAGTTTGTGCCCAGCTCACGGGATCTCAGTTTTGGGCAATAGCGAGCCTGAGCCCGGTTTGAGAGAGGTCAAGGCCTTCAAGGACAATCTGTTAGGACATAAAGAACAATTCAATCGATAAATGTATGCATAATATTGTGAAAAGCGTACATTTTTATTTGAAACTTTATTTTGGATACGATATTAGAATTATTAGCTACTCAGAAAAAAGTGGCTTTTTAAAGAAGTGCTTTCACTGATTGGATTGGTTTATCAATGAGCCATGATGGCAAAAGGTTTTTCTATTATGAAATGTTAACATGTTTAAATTCATTTCCCCATTATGTAAGGTATAGACAGGTTTCATTGCAATTGTTGACATCAGTTTTACAGGAGCCATTTATAAGATTTGTTTTTTATATATAGAGAGAGAGAGGGTGAGAGAGGGTAAGCAGAGTTAAAAGGAAAAATATTGCATGATTTCTTCTGATTGATCATGTCCTTCATTTTTATAGCTGATTTATGTTCATTGACGCAACAACTGCAAAGTACTCACAGGACTGCACTTTAGCCAAAGGAGAGCTGCATGCAGTTCATGAGATATAAGTTGGGCATCTCGAGCAACTACATCAAAGTTAGATGGCTAAGTTAATACAATATGCTGACAAATTGTATAGCAGATTGTAAAATCATCTCATTGGAATTGCCATGAAAGTTTCACCATCTAAGGTATCAATGCCAGTGGGCCTCAAAGTAGCATCTTGAAGTCAATCTTGTCTATTATTGTATATTAAATGCCAGCTATGAAAGTGGTCCATTATCTAACGTCCTGTATACTGTAACAATGAAGTGATAAAACAGGCCTTCAGATTGGAATCAGGATTTTGAACCCAATAAGAGATGGACAGCTTTGCAAAAAATATGGCATTAGGTGGAAGCAAACCAGCCATATCACCCAATCACTCATCAAATTCTGTGGCGAAATAGGTGGTGCACTAGAACTGCTGGAGTTGACTTTTAGCTCCACAATTAACAGAGATGTTGTCAAAACAGCTAGCCTTCACCTGGAACCTTATATTGACATGGGCCCGCAAATTCCTGGGACTGGCAATCACTGGCAGATTGCTACTGTGAAGGGACTTGCTGCAATTCCAAAGCCCCTGTCTCACCCAACCTTCCTCACTCAAGCCAGATGAGACAGGAAAAGTGAAGCACGTCCCTGGCTGTTTGAGTGAGATGTAAATAGAGTGCAGCGATGGGGTACATGGTTAGTTTAAAGGGACCATTGAAAGGGAGAAGGTAAGTTTCAAAGGTAAGTGAATGGGGCAGGGGGGCTGGACCAGATAAATTGGATCCGTGAGGTGCTGGGGGGAGCGGTTGGATTGGCTCTTTATAATAGTTACTCATGTTTATTGTTCAGACTATCTGTGAAGATAAAACTAACAGAACCGTCCAGTGGTTAGATATTTAAATTGCTTTCTCTAATGGTTCTGAGCCCAGCACAATTGCCCAGGGAAGTTAGTCCTTCTGGACAATTGCTGCTAAACCCTTATGTGGAAACCTCCAAGAGAGATTCCCCAGGGATAACTCCAAATGTGATGTCTGGGAGCTAGGAAGCCATGACCCACTAACTCCTTATTTACTATCTATACATTTATTACGGAAAACATGAGAAATAGGTACAGGAATAGGTCATACTACCCCTCAAGTCTATTACACCACCATTCAATATGTTTTGGCTGTACTTCTACATAGTTACATGGCTAAGTTGGTAACATTCCCACTTTGGAGTCATAAGGTTCAAATCCCACTCCAGAACATCAGCACAAAAATGAAGTATCGCGCTCCTGTTGAAGATGTTACACCCATTCAGGTGGATGCAGAAAATCCCATAATAATATTTAAAAAAAGAGCAGGGGAGTTATCCCGTGTCCTGGACAACATTTATCCCCCGTTCAATATCACGAAAACAGATCATCTGGTCATTATCATTTTTGTTGTGGGAGCTTGCTGTACAAAAATCAGTGGTCATATTTCCTACAACTGCCTTTACTTAAAAAGTATTTTATTGTTTCAATTCTCTTGGTGCACAGAAATCTATTCTTCCAAAGATTCAAAACCCCATGTATGAAAAAATGTCTTCTCATCTCAGCCCTAAATGGCTGACCCCTTTATCTTACCTCCTAGTTCCAGATTCTCCAATAAGGGGAAACAGCCTCTCAGCATCTTGTCTAAATTACTGATAGTGTATATAGCGGAGGCACAAGTACTGATCGTAGTATCATTCTATAATTACACTCATAATACTCCGTAAAACTAAATTAAGATAGGATGTGCACCTTTACTTTGGTTAGGCAGATCCAAAACATTTAGTTTTGCTGAACAGAATTCAAAGTCATGACCAGCATATTATCGTCAGCTATGCAGATAGAGTTCCATTTTAGGTACACGGAGATGATATAAGTAAAGTAAAAGTAAAGTTTATTTATTAGTCACAAGTAAGGCTTACGTTACCACTGCAATGAAGTTACTGTGAAATTCCCTTAGTCACCACACTATGGCACCTGTTCGGGTCAATGCACATAACCAGTGTTAGAATGTAACCAGTGACAACTTTGTATTGGATGTAATGTGACCAATGGGAACAAGATGTAAGGGTCAGCTAACCCAGTAAAACATGGAACCAATCAGAGTGATGTAATAGTCAGCTGACTCATTATAATTAAGGAACTATGTAGAATTGTGGGAAGTTTGGAGTGGCCCAGGGCGAGGCCCCCAAGTTTGGAGTAAGTTTTGTTGTATTTTCATTAGCTGCATTTTGAAGAGTTCCTTCTGAGGAAACAACCAGCATGTCTTTCAGACTGTGGGAGCAAACCGGAACACCCGGAGGTCACCCAGGCAGACACGGAGAGAATATGCAAACTCCACACTGACAGTAACCCAAGCTGGGAATTGAACCCGGGTCCCTGGCACTGAGGCAGCAGTGCTAACCACTGTGCCGCCCCTGGAGTTGGAGTTGGATCTCTCTTCTTGTACCCAGTCTTGGTCCATGGGTACCATCAATATAGACTACTTGGAGTTCCCAGTGAATGTCACATTAGCAATCCCTCACACTGCAGAGTATAGCAAAAAAGACAGTTGACCAAACACTGAAAACAGAGGAAGAAATGGAGATCCATTGATTCTGCTCAGTTCCCACGTCAAGTAGGGCCGACCCTTTCTTTGCTCTTGCGATTTCTTCCTCTTGTAGTTCCTTGTGCCACTTGGCAGTCAACTTCATAGAATCCTAGAATCCGACAGTGCAGAAGGAGGCCATTCGGCCCATCGAGTCTGCACCGAACACAATCCCACCCAGACCCCACCCCCACAACCCCATGCATTTACCCTAGCTAGTCCCCCTGACCCTAAGGGACAATTTAACATGGTCAGTCCACCTAACCCGCACATCTTTGGACTGAGAGGGGAAACCGGAGCACCCGGAGGAAACCCACGCAGACACGGGGAGAACATGCAAACTCCACACAGACAGTGACCCAAGCCAGGATTCGACCCCGGGTCCTTGGCGCTGAGAGGCAGCAGTGCTAACCACTGTGCCACCATGCTGCCCCCAACGGCACAGTTGGCAAGTTGGGTGCAGGGTGTACCCTCCTCTACATCAGAGGTGTCTTTACTAGGCAAGGTAATTTGCAAAAAATGAAACATTAAAAAAAACTCCACTATTTCTGTAGGGATGCCTTGCCAAAAATAGCTACAGGCACATCAAGCTATCTTCTTCAAAGTGTGACTGGGTAATCAGAAATAATTCTGGTTTATATCCCATGTTGAAATTTGCATCCCAGGCAACCAAACCACCAACGTGTGTAGCACACAGAAATGTTTAATTTACTAAAGCAGCTTCGCTGTAATTACTGACTGATTCTGCATACAAAATTCACTGCTAGCTGATAAAACAAACAATAACCAGTGCCTTCCCAGTTCACTTCTGCTTTGTTATGGCTGGCAGCATCTTTGTGCAGCAGTTATACAAACTTGGCCATGTGTAAGGGAAGGCTGCAGAAATCACAGGTACATTAAAAAAATGTGATTTTTAAGGGGCATCTTGACAAATACATGAGTAGGATGGGAATAGAGTGATATGGTCCCCGGAAAGGTAGGGGATTTTAGTTCAGTCAGGCAGCATGGTCGGTGCAGGCATAGAGGGCCGAAGGGCCTGTTCCTGTGCTGTAATTTTCTTTGTGTATGCACTTCCAAAGATGATATGCATTCGCAGTAATTGATTTTTAAAAAATCTTACTGCATTAATAATTTGTTCTGCTATGGAAAGCTGTAACTCACAATGGAATTGGCAAAGTGAATTCATTTGTCAAGTATGAGCATTGTGTCATCAGGCTACACAGCTAGAGGAAGAACAAACCTGTCCTTACCATGGCCTGGATATTGGTGGAATCGGGCTGATTTGAGAGGCCTTTAATAAGTGTGGGTGGGACCTGATTCTGGGCTTCACGATCCATCCCCGTTTCTGGAAACATGTACTTAAGGGTGTGGGTAGGCAACTTGCAAGCAGCATTCCCAGCTTTCCTGACTCCATTGCAGGGATGGACATTTCAGATGTTCCCACAATTATGCCAGAATTGGACCCATTCTGTAAGAGGTGGTTCACGGCACCTTAGAGGAGTGTCACCTATGGGTGAACACTACTCCTGAGACAGCAACCAAAGAAAAACAGCCATTCAACAGTTCCTTTGAAATGCATTGGCCTTTAACCTTCTCATAAAGTTGTCAATCAATCACAATCACTCATAATATTAATGGCAAAAGATTGTCATTATTATCCTTTTAATCTTGTGTAAAAGCATAGGCATTGAAAATAACTCTTCAAAATCAGATTATTACAAGGTAATAAAGATGTCAATCAAACAAACCAGCACACCCCTCCAAGCTGCGTCAACATTACCGGTTGAGATGCATTATTAGCCATTCTTAGAGCTAAGCATTCATAATGAGGTACTCTGAAAAAAAAACAGACGTCTGACCTTCTGTTCTGTTTCTGGTAATGCAGTTGCTAGGAGTGAGGGCCTGACAATCATGACTAAACTGGGCCGATGTCTCAGTAAATGGAGGCAGACCTTCTAACCTGCTAGCCACATTATTCGCCCACCTCCATTGCTGCCTTAGGCCTACCTCCAGAGGCTGCACACCGATCCTTTGGCGCTGCCATCCTCGGAATGAAAAGATGGTGGGTAGAGACCTCCTAACTTTCACGACTCGTTTGTATTTCAAACGAACTGTTGAACGGCTGCTTTTACTTGGTTGCATGTCTCAGGAGTAATGTTCCCCCATAGTTTACAACTCCTCTATGGTGCTGTGAACCACCTCTAACAGAATGGGTCAAATTCCGGCATAATTGTGGAAAGATCTGAAACATCCACCTCTGCAATGGAGTCAGGAAGGTTGGGAGTGCTGCTTGATGGCCCCTTGATGTCTGTAAATTTACTTCGACTGTTTGTTAATTCATGTTTTGCAGAAGGGTTCAATGAAAAGTGATCAGTAGCAGCAGTCTTTATTTAATTTTTTCCTTGTCTAGCTCCATCATTGCTGCCCAAAATGAAGATTAACAACCTTAGAATTTTTTTTGAGAAAAAGCTCTTTGGTCTGCTTTCAATTGCTCACCAAGCAGCAGCCAAGTAAGAAAAAAAGAACTGGATGAGTGTGCAAACCAGCTTTGGGAGAGATAGCAGAAACATGGAATTTACATGCAACATTCAGATACCTGCTTAATAACTGCCAAGTTATGAGTTTCTCTGCTGAAGTAGGTCTCATGCTATTTGGAGCCAAAGTACACTGGCTAAGTTTGGATAGCATAAGGAACAAATTTAAAATCTTTTACGAACACCGAGACTGACATCTGTAAATGTAAACCCCCTCAGTGGTTTCTGATTATCTGTAGACTGCAGTGTCTCCTACCTAAAAAAGATGGACGATCATAATCAGGCAAAGAGAGATACAAATGCTTGATTTATACTGTAATTATAATTCTCCAACAATTTCAGTAGGTGCAAGAACAATATCAAAGTGGTCACTTTTTTTATATATTCAGATTCATTACCAACTATGATGAAAAAACCTGTCCGTTCTGTGGTAATAATACAAGACTAAAAACGGCACCAAAATCCATTGCTTCTCTCTCTGTGTAATGCTTTTATTCAAACGGAGCTGAGAATACAGTTTCAGTCAAAAAAGCATGGGAACTGGATCTTATATGTTCCTTGAAAAAGGAGTTGGATTACTGTTCATCAGTACTCAAGTTGATTCCTGTAATAGAACAAAAGAAGGCAAGTTCAAAATTCCTCACATGCTCGCTACATTTTTTGTAAAACTACATCATTGAATGTTTTTAATACAACCCTACTACTTCCCAAAATTACATGACCAGTTTCAAACTATTGCTCATCTGTCCAAGCCTTCTATCAGGCGATCCACCTCCTAAGATTTCAGTTAGTTGTTTGCAAAGGAATCTGTTAAGCTTTATGTCAAATGTTGTCTTGTGGTGCAGATCTTAAATGTTGTAATCAGGCCATGCTATCTATTTATAGAACGTAGTTTTAACATGTGGGCTTCAGAGTAAAATTATGCATGGATCATTGTTTTATCAGTTTGACTTCCCTTTCGTGCAAATGTCGATGAAAGCACACAATTAATATTATGGGTCTGCTAGCACATTGAGTCATGCTATCAACGTTAGCAGAGCCTGCCTCCTTAAACCTTTCTTTTGCATGAGAGCATGAGAAAAACAGAGTGCCATCTTACAATATTGGAAAATTCCAGAGGTAAAGCCAGCCTTTGAAGCAAGAGGGAGGAACTAAAATCATGTTCACCAAAGAAAAGATATACTTGTCATAGAGGGAGTGCAGCGAAGGTTCGCCAGACTGACTCCTGGGATGGCAGGATTGTCATACGAGGAGAGATTAGGTTGACTAGGCCTGTATTTACTGTAGTTTAAAAGAATGAGAGGGGATCTAATTGAAATGTATAAAATTCTGACAGGGCAGGACAGACTGGATGCAGAGATGATGTTCCCTCTAGGCTAGGGTGTCTGGAACAAAGGATCATGGTCTCAGGATACAGGACAGACTATTTAGGACTGAGATGAGGAAAAATCTCTACACTCAGAGGGTAGTCAACCTGTGGAATTCTTTACAACAGAAGGCAGTGGAAGCCAAGTCACTGAATATACTTAAGTTGGATTTCTAGACACGAAAAGCAACAAGGGGATGGAAAAAGTGTGGGAGTATGGCGTTGGGATAGATGATCAGGCATGATCATCGTGAATGGCGGAGCAGGCTCGAGGGGCCGAATCTCCTGCTCCTATTTTCCATGTCAAAATGACTTTACAGATAGCATTTCTGGATTTAAAAGGTAAGATACTACACTATGCACAGAGATGAGAATTAGGGTTGAAGGGATGATTAAGGTATAAACATAGTGAAAACAACTGAACTTCACTTTGGTCATTTTTCCTCAATTTTTATAGGCAATATTTATGCACTAAAAGTGGAAATTAATTAAAGCATTTTCTATAATGAGAGTTACAAGAGTGTAATTCTAAAAATAAGCAAATTTACAAAGACCTTGATAGATACTCATTTTGGCTATGTCTTAATTTGTCTCTGAGCAAAACATTTATTGTCCAGACACATGCTCTTTTATAAAAACACCATGTATGTAGACAGGAACAAAGAACTATTATTACCTCATTATTTCTTATTGGAGTTTAATTTACCACATAATTAACACAAACTTGGTTCTATATAGATAATGTCATCAAGATAAAAATACTCAGAAAATATAGCGCATGTTTTCACCTGAACTGCTTTCCCGTGGTGCTGGACCATTGGAGCAGGGAGAGGAGAGAAGCCACACCCTCTTTTTTAGAACACTGGCTGCCATATTCAACCTTGCAATTTTTTGGGACATTTAAACAGTTTTTCAGTGTGCTATTAAATGGGTGAGGTGGGTAGGGTGGAGGTGGGTGACATAGGTAGGGTAACTGGGTTGTGGGGGTTGTCGGGTTGTTAAATTAGCGGCCATTCAGGTCTTGTTGGGGGCAGGGAGTAGATGTTGGAGTAGAGAGGGTGAAAGTGGGATGGTCAGTGGAGTGACGTGATGGAGTCAAGTGGTGGGAGCGAATCAGGTCAGGTTGGAGGGGGAGTTGGGAAGTCGAGGGGGGACGTAGTATGTTGGGGGTTACTCAGGAGTTGGGTGAGTCAGGTGGTGGGGACTAGTCACGTCAGGTCGAGCAAGTCACACGGCGGGGACTAGTCAGGTGGGCGTGGTGAGAATTTGGGGGGGGTGGGAGATGGTCAGGGTAGGGTGGAAGTCAGTGAATTGAGTGGAGAGTTTTAGGTGTCAGTTGTATAGTTACCCAGGAGTTAGACTAGGATTTTGCTGTACAAGATTTCCTGGCTAACTATTCAGGTTAGTAATTTGAAACGGACCAAAGTCTCCAACTCGAGCTACAAGTTGGAAACTTTATTGGAGGGTCCCAGGGAGAGGGAAATTGTCTGTTGGAAGTTCAAAACTTCACAGGCAATTTCCTCCGAGCCAGTGCATTCAGGGACTTCTGCAGTGTATTGAAATACATCATGGGGGAGTGTCTGGTCTCAGAGGATCTGGGCCAAAGTACTGCTCAATTTCAGAAGGTATGAAGACAGCAAGATTTTGGTGACATTAACAAGGGAAACCTTGTGAAACAAACGATTGATTCATGTAGAAAGGCATGAAATAGCATTTTTATACAATTTAATTTGTAATAATTAAGGTACACTTACACCAATGAAGTTCCCGAAATAAATCACAGAGACTGCTACCGCGATGACTCCTACACCTGCTGCTGCTGCCACACCTAGTACACAAGGCACAAACAGATTTTATAAGGATTGGGTCATGGAGCAGATGGTGCATGTTAGTCACCATGAATAGCTATAATTACAAACACTGGATCTTTGAACATATGGAACCATTATCAATTGTTAAAAACCCATCTGGTTCATTAATGTCCTTTAGAGAAGGAAATCTGCCATCCTTACCTGGTCTGGCCTACACACAACTCCAAACCAATAGCAATGTGGTAGAATCTTAAAATGAACTCTGAAATGGTCTAAGGAGCTACTCAGTTCAAGGGCAATTAGGGATGGGCAATAAATCCATAGAATCCCGACAATGCAGAAGGAGGCCATTCGGCTCATCGGGTCCTTATGAACCCTCTGAAAGAGCACTCTGCCTTGGCCCAATCCTGCACCCTATCCCCGTCATCCCATGCATTGATCATGGCCAATCCACCTAACGTGCACATTTTTGGTTTGTAAGAGGAAAACGGAGTACCTAGACATGGGGAGAACGTGCAAACTCCACACAATCACCCAAGGCCGGCATCAAACCTGGGTCCCTAGCACTATGAGGCAGCAATGTTAACCACTGTGCCTTCATGTCACCAGTAACGGCCAATCCTGTGAATGAATTAAAAAGCTTTGGGTGTGAATTTTATCTTCCACATGCACTTTCCTGGAGGTGCATGCGACACCACCGGCTGATTCTGGTAAGGTATCTTGAGAATGTGTTTGTGTTGCTGTTCCCTACGTACACTGAAAGTAAGTGATGGGACGCTGACATCACACAGCCCTAATAGCTGTTGTGACATCAAACTTCTGAATTTGGGTCACACAGATCCAGGCAACAAATTTGTGCGTCAATTCACAAAGAAAGTGTTGAGCTGCCAGAGGGGCCAACCACCCAACTTGCAAGCAAGTAATTTTGAAGAATACCCCGTTACAAAATGTCCAGCTGCACTGTAGAGTGTTTTTGGAGGTGTTGTGGTGAGTTCTTTGACTTGACAAGGGGTGTTGCCACATGTTTACAAGGATAGCAAAGAAGTATGTTATCTGTCCACACTAAAGTTGCACCAGATATGGAGCCTACAGTTGCAATGCGTCTGGGTTAGCAGGACAAAAGGGAGATGGAGCAGAGGCTGCAGCAAGGGCTGTGTGTGATGCCCTCTGCTAAACTGAAGCTGGACTCCTCCATGTTCTCCAACATTAACAGGCGGCTAGCTGACAGTCCAGCCAATGCACTTAGCATTTTGGTGTGTATGTTCATCAGCACTTTCCTTTATGGCATCGCTTGAGGTCCTCACCCGAGTTCTCTGTAGCAGAACTCATCTGCAACCGTGCTCTCTGGTGAGCTGACAAATGAACCATCCTTTATTGCTGGTGTGGCTATGTAGCCCACTCATGCCCAGTAACTCACCATGTGAAAACTCAATAGTAGCCTCCAGGATATTTTCAGCGAAGGTATCTGAGCAGGTGGTTGCAAATGCAATATCAAATGACGGGACAACTTCATCAGTGCTGTGCTCTTTCTCTGGCTCCTTGGGCTGCTGTGGCTAGGTTGATGGCAGTTCTTGGGTGTCTGCATGCAAAACAAATCAGAAGTGGGTGGGAAGCAAGAGGTCCATGGTCACACAAATTGTTCATCATATCATGTTCAAGATGAGACGAGCTGGGAGCGGAGAAGGGGCATGAGGCATGAACATACCATCATCAAGTTTTCAATGTGCTGGATAACGTGAGCTCTGTTGCAGCTGGCCCTGTGATGTGGAGAGCCATCTCAGATGCAGGCAGTCTGGTCTCCCACCAGTTCTGCTCAACTCACTTTCATTGTGCCCACCCTCTCCTGGAATAGAGAGGCAGAATGTCATTGGCTGCGTTGCACTGTTTGGATGATATGCCTGTTATAGTTGTATAGCTGGAGATATGAGGAGGCAGCAAGTGATGGGTGTGAGCATGAGGTGGAGTACAGTTTTCTGGATGCGATGTATGAATTCTGAGTGTCAGGGAATGTTGCTGAGTGGTGGGTGTGTGCTGCATTGAGCAGTGTGAAGGCTGATGGTACAGTGGGTTGGAGATGTCACATGAAGATGAATTCACTGATCCTAGTGAGGTCATTCGACTTTTGGCACACCTTAAGGCCAGATGCTGGAATTGACTGACCTCACCACTGTTCCTACTCCTTTTGGAGGGTGGTTCTCGAGGGCGTCCTTGTCCCCATTGGATCATAGTCTCTCTTCTCCTGTCCACCTGCACAACCAATGTCTCCAGTGCTGCATCTGTTATCTTGGAATCCCTCTTTGTATTGGAGTTCCCAATTCCAAGCTTTAAATTATACCAACATTATTTGGTGCAGATTCCCTTTAAGTGGGGCAGCCTGCCTTTAAGAGCAGGTCGAGTGCACCACCTATTATCAGTGCAATGGTACACAGCCCCTGCTGAGCACAACATCAGCCAACAGCAGAGAATGCACCAGCCCCTATGGTGCAACCATGGTAATTAAATAGCAGTATTAAATTTACTTGCTGCACACCCCCAAGGAAACCAGTGCAGGCAGTTTGCAAATCATGAGCTCCAGCACCCAAAAATAGGGGAAACCAATTTTTAGTTCATTTTCTAAACCAGCAAATGACATTTTAATCGTTAAATGGTGTTCTTCTTTTAAGAAAAAAACCATTTATGGAGTCCACTGTTTAAGGGTAAGCTTACTTTGTGGCCGCTCCAGCCAGTGATGGAAAGTTAAGAGTTGAGAGCCTAATATATTTTGAATATATACTCCTGGTGGGCACAATTCCATGTGCCAAAGTGGATAATTTGCACTTTTGTATCAGATTAGTTTTATAATTTCATTGTGGCAATGAAATTGTACAATTTACAGCAGCTTATTAGAATCGAGCAATTATTTTGTGATAAAAGGTAAAATAACTCCTCAGGGGTCGGTATCCATTCACCAGGTTCCTTTAAATTACAAACTCTATTCTGCTCCTAGAGTGCTTCAGGTACAAAGTCAGTGGGCCTGACACTCCCATATTTATATACAGGGGAGGCTCCCTGGTTGGACAGGCAATTACGACCTCAATCAAGGAGCTCATACTCCAAGAAGCCAACCTCATGGATCCCGTTGAAGCTTCCTTTACACCCCTCCCCTATAAGTCTGGGGAACCTTGGTGGTTCATGCATCTCATGTGTCTCTTGTGACATTTCAGCGCTGGGTCCTGATTAATACTGGACATCCATTTAATCTTATGGTTATCTTAATTAGGTCCAATTTGGATATTGCTATGCAGTGTAATTGTTCCACGGTGAATGTCAGTGAATCTTCCAGGGCGTGCACTCTCCTGGATACTGGCCACATGTCGCTTTCCTAAACTTAGGACTTGAAGACTTACTTTGCTACTCCGACTCTGCATACCGGCAACAATTACAATGCCTTGCCGGGTGGAATTCGAAAGGGACAATTGACTGGTCAAAGCTCGGCTTTGCTTTGGGGCTGTACTGCAGACAGACCTACGTTTCCTTGTACCCAGATACTTCGTGATGGAGGCTATGTAATCATCTGCGCTCAAGTGGTGGTTCCTGAACTCAGTCGAATTGGCGTGGGTGTCCACTTCCATCGGGACACCTCACAACTCACATGCACCACTTGCCGCATTTTCCAATGATAGGGCTATCTGTAGCGTCTGTTTGAAGTCCAGTTGGGCTTCAGCCAACATGCTTTTTTGGATAATTATATTATTTATCCCACATACCAAATGGTTTCTTATCATCTCATTAAGCGTCACCCCAAAATCACATGCTTCCACCAATTCCTGGAAGGTTTTGGTATCTGGTGCTTTTGGGAAAGTTAAGCTGTGAATGACAGCAAATGCCAATGGTCCACAAACGGTCAGAAGAATGATAATTTGTTTTTCATCTGTCACAATGTCGTTAGCTCTTGAAAGATAATGCATGCATTCCACATATTGGGCCTAGTCCTCCACAGCATGGTCAAAAGAATCCAGTTTCCCAAACAGAGGCTTGATGCCTGAAAAGGGCCTATCCCAAGCGAAGCTGGCTGTTAGTGAGCAAGTTCCTTCAGGTCATTCTTCTGCCTCGTCTCCACTGAAATAACTCCTGAGAGGCCGGTATCCATTGACCAGATTCCCTTTATTTTCAAACTCTATTCTATCCTAGAGTGCGTCTGGTATAAAGTTAGAATCAGGAGAGCCAGTGGACCAGACACTCCCATATCTATATATAGATGAGGTTTTCTGATTCTGGAGGCAATTATGACCTCAATCAGGGACATCTTTTGTTGTCCAACCAAATAAACAAAATCAAATTAACTCAAAAGGGGCAGCTCCCTAAAAGGAGGGGGACCGCCCAAAACAAAAGACAAAGCAGAAAGGAAACTTAAAACATCAAATTAAAATGTGATTAACGAGGTCAGGTGACCTTAATCAGGGAACTCAGATTCCAAGCACTAACCTCATGGGTCTTGTTAAAGTGATTACAAAAGGTACAGAAAATGGAGAGAGAGTCAATGAAACTACATACTGGGAGGTAAACATTGGTCATTAAACAATGCGATATTCATCATTGCAGAATATTAAAAAGTAATAATAATATTCTTATTGGAAAATTTTATCAAAATTCTACAATCTTATCATCTCTGAAGGGCAGACTGTGTTGGAGCTCCAACTCACCCTGTTAACAAACTGTAGAAAATTAACTTTTGTTCAAGGTCTTCTGCATCTGTGCCAATGGAACTGCATGAAGTGCACAGCAAGCCATTATGGTGAGGGAAGGATTGTTTGCACAAGTATCATTGCCAACAGGTGCCAAAGAGAAAAGTAATCATCTAGATAAGTGTGCAAAACTGTTTGTAAGCTGGGATTGCCACTTTGGAAGTCTCCAGTGATTGGGAATGTGTTGACCTTGTTCAGCCAAACATGACAGTAAATGCAATGAAAGCCCCCTCTCCAGTGGTGTTTAAAGAGATTATACGGGATTTACAGGTAAATTGATGATTACTTCTGGCTGCTGCTCAATTTCTCGGTGATATTTGTCGAGTTCCTACACTGTTTGAAGCACAATTTGTTTGCAGAGGGGGGGAACTGGCTGCTCACACACTTCTGTTATTGTTCGCTTGTTCATAAATTATCTGCCTCCAGTCATAGATACATGCATAGAGCTGATAGGAAGAGAATTCCAGGATTTTGATCCAGTGACAATGAAGGAACAGAGACAAAAATCAAAATTATGTGTGGCTTGGAACGAAACTTGCAGGTGGTCATGTTCCCATGAATTTTCTGCCCATGTCCTTCTGGGTGGTAGAGGTCGCGGATTTAGAAGGTGCTGTTCAGGAGCTGTAATGAATTGCTGCAGTGCCTCTTGTAGATTGTACATACTGCTGCCATTGTGCTTCAGTGGTGGATGGAGTGAATGTGTATTGTGGTGAATGGGGTACCAATCAAGCAGGCTTGTGATTCACTATACGCAGAGTCCCCCTCTAACCTTGCCTATCAATGGCTGCAAGAGCAAGATAAAATGATGCTACATCTTCTTCATCATCACTCGTGATCTTTCTCCATTGACTGAGGAACTTCCACAGACTAACAAGCTGAAAATAAAGCCTGCTAGGGATAGGTTGTGGTGTGGAGAGAGCAGAGGGTAAGAAGAGTATATGCTGAGAACATCCGTAGCTTGCCGTAAAGAGTGGGCTAGGGGAGGCATGAAATCCTACTTGGCATGTCCATCATTATTGCAAGAGGTCATGGTTTCCATTCTTCCCCATCCCATTATTGTCAACATCTCTGAAATGGGCAAAAGGATATGTAGTTTCCCGGCTCCTCCTCTAGTGGCAGTCTACGATCTAGTGTCATGGTACCACTGCTTCCTGCAAAAAAATCTGTAGGTGGTTAGTAAGACTCTTGCAACAGGTTTGCGTAATGTAATCATTAAATGACTGCTACTGTGTGATGCAGCTGTAAACTCAGTAACGGTGCACAGTATGAGAGCGCAATGTAAAGGATATCAACTGAACAGTGTCATACTTTGCTGAAGACTCTGGATGGTGGGGAATGGAGGCAGTTTGAATTCAACAGTTAATGAGGCTCTGTAATCAGAAGGCCGTTCTTACCTTGACAATTCTTGTCAGATGATTAAACTTTCAACACTACATCCACATCCAAGAAGCCATGTCCATAGAAAATGTTTGTTCAAGGGCTCCAGGACTTGAGCACAAAATCCAAAGCCGACGCTACCGTTTAGTGCTGAGGGAGCCTGGGATTGTCAGGTGTGCTGTCTTTCAGATGAGATGTTAAATCTAGCCCCATGTAACTGCATGGGTGGATGCAAAATAGGCCACTATTTTGAAGAACGGCAGGGGAGTTATCCCAGGTGTCCTGGCCAATATTTATTCCTCAATTAACATCACAAAAAGAGATTATCCTGTAATTAACACTTTATTGTTTGAGAGAGTTTGTGTGCACATATTTGTGTCATGTTTCCTACACAACAATAACTACACTTCAAAAAGTACTTCATTTTTTTTATTCATTTGTGGTTCATAGGCGTTGCTGGTTGGCCAGCATTTATTGCCCATCCCTAGTTGCCCTTGGAGGGCAGTTGAGAGTCAACCACATTGCTGTCGCTCTGGAGTCACGTGTAGGCCAGATGAGGTAAGGAGGGCAGATTTCCTTCCCTAAAGGACATTAGTGAACTAGATGGGTTTTTCCGACAATGGTTTCATGGTCACCAGTATGTTCTGAATTCCAGATATTTTTTATTGAATTCAAATTCAACCATCTACCATGGTGGGATTCAAACACAGGTCCCCAGAACATTAGCTGAGATTCTGGATTAATGGTCTAGTGATAATTCCACTAGGCCATCGCCTGTATGTCGGTTGTATAGCACTTTAAGTTGTCTGGTGGTTGTGAAAAACACCAAATAAATACAAATCTTTCCTTCTTCCTCCCATTGCATGCTATCAGATGACTGGAAGGTTTCTTGCTGCCCCATTGCCAGGCGACATAGAATGTTCGTCCTCCTGCACCAAGAACTCTAGTGCAGCATTTGACAATATTACTGTTCACACTCTGTCAGCTTCAATAATTTCACCACACAGACTATTTTCACTTGATCTGCAGCCACAATGCACCTGCCATTAAGAGGTACCAGCTACCTGCAGCTTTTAATTAGCATTTTGGACTCCCGATATCAGGCATCTACTTCATGAGTGCAGGCAATGAACAGCACAGGTAGCACTGGCTGTACGCAAAATCCTGATAATCAGCAGGCAGCATGGATTTTATGTGCTGCTTGCTGGCAATTAATAGGCAGAGGTTAGTCTTGCACCATAATACCATGCCCCATTGCCCCACATAAAGATAAGAGGCAGTTAATGTGCTAATGCAAATTGTTTTACTCATCTCTGGTCATAAGGGCTCTTCAGGGATCTACCTGACCTGGCAGCTTTTCATCTTGGGCTGAGATATATGCAATCAGGTCCTTGAAACAGAAAGCTTCTTGAGCCCTCCAAATCATGGCCAGTCACGGAATAGATTCAACAGAGAACACTCAGATGAGCGCAGTGCTATCCCTCCTCATGTCCAATATTTTAAAAAGGGAGACCGAACACAAATTTAGTTGAGATAGACAAATGGAAGACTGATATTTCCTCAGATTAAGTCCTCTTTGATGGATAAACTGGAAGATAACAAATCCATAAACAAACAAGGGCGGCATGGTGGCACTTTAGTTAGCACCGCTGCCTCACAGCGTTAGGAACTCAGGTTCAATTCTGGCCTCAGGTGACTGTCTGTATGGAGTTTGCATGTTCTCCCCATGTCTGTGTGGGTTTCCTCCCACAGTCCAAAGATGTGCGGGTTGTGAATTGGCCAGGTTAAATTGCCCCTTAGCGTCAGAGGGTAAATAGTGGGGTTATTGGGTAGGGCCTGGTTGGCAATGTTGTCGGTGCAGGCTCAATGGGTTGAATGATCTTCTCCTGCACTGTAGGGATTCTATGATTCTGTGATATTTTTCTCCCCAGTGAAAAATGAAAAATTTTCACTCCATCTAATAATCCAGCACAGTCCAAAGATGTGTGGGTTAGGTTGATTGGCCATGCTAAAATTGCCCTTAGTGTCCTGAGATGCGTAGATTAGAGGGATTAGTGGGTAAATATGTAGGGATGTGGGGGTAGGCCTAGGTGGGATTGTGGTCGGTGCAGACTCAATGGGCCGAATGGCCTCTTTCTGTACTGTAGGGATTCTATTTCTATGATCATAAATGCTTTAAAATGCTGAGCTGTGCCACCTCAAAGTGCTTTCTTTTTCCTGTATTGAGCTTATTGTGGATAGGCGTTTCTTTAATCAAAATTACGAAGGGGGTGTGAACTCCAGTAATGGTAGGTAAAAGTCGCCAAAGTCCCCGATAAACATTGATGGTAGATCCTGTTCCCAGAAAACTGGAAGATAACAAATCCATAAACAAGCAAGTATTCTAGCAGATTCTTGCATCATCAATTTCAGGAAGAATGGAAATGCCAGTTATATACAACTTACCCTTGTATTTAAACCCAGTCTCTATGATTTCCTGCTCTTCTGGTCTCTTTGATAGGTCTTGTCATTTAATTAAAGAAAATACATTTTGTATTAGTCAAAGCTAATTTTATTTCTTATACAATCATGTTTCAATCCACTTAATTGTATTTTTCTATAACTTATGAATGCTAGGGGAGTATTAAATGCCAATAGGCTATGTTTCACAAGTGATTCAAACTAGTTAACTTATGAGGAACAACAAATTTTAAACTTCAAGAACGCTATATGATTTTGACAATTGTCACAAATGCTGGACTTTACAAGACGGTTATGTTTTAAAATATCTCCTTTAACTTAAGGTAAAATTAGAAATTCCAGAAGCACCCCAGCTCAGAGACATAGCTATGTCTGGTTGCATAGGGCTGAAACTCAACCAGAAACCTATTGAAATTAAGTGACAGTTTTCACACCTTTACACAGTAACTCACAGAAAAGGTCAATTACTTAGTGAAACACAGGGAGAGGAGCAAAGCAGCTATGGAGAAGCAGGATGCTTGTAAGGATTTATTTTCTTTTCAACAGCCAGGGAAAAGATGTGAGTTTTGGAGATTTAAGGACCAAGGAGTCACTGAGGTAAGCTTTGCTGGTGGAAGCCAGATTTGGGAAACTCAGGCTAAGTGGAACGATTTCAAAGAACACTGGAAGTTGCAAACTAACAAGGCAGAGAGAAGAAACCTGCTGGAGAACCAGGAGCAACATTAGACTTGATCATGCAATATTACACATCTGCCAGTAGTGCGGTGCAGAGTGTAAGAGGTTAGAAGATATATCCTGATTGCATTAGTTAATGCTAAAGTGGCTGTTCTTTAGTTTGATGCAATAAAGTCTTTTATGCTTGATTTATGTTAATGTCAGTTTGCTTGTTACAGTAAAAGTCTTAACACATTAAATCTTGTCCTTTGATTATTTGTGTTACTCGATAGGATTCGATAGGGTCTTTTAAGAGACTTTTAGATAAGTACATGGAACTTAGTAAGATAGAGGGTTATAGGTAAGCCTAGTAATCGCTAAGGTAGGGACATGTTCGGCACAATTTTGTGGGTTGAAGGGCCTGTATTGTGCTGCAGTTTTTCTATGTTTCTATGTTACTCATTCGGGAAATTCATCTGGCACTCTTGCGGGAGAAAAACAGATTATAAAATGGGTATTGAAGATTTTTCAGAGTTTGAACGAACAAAATTTCACATTTGTTGTTGCTGCATTCAGCAAAAACTCACGTGGCTGTTTTCAATCCTCAGGCATTGCTGGGGGGAGACGATCTGTATGTTAGAGCCTTGTAACAATTAACAAGGTTAACTTAACGGCTGCAGCAGAGAAATTAGAGACCGACTTGAAAGTAGGGCTAAAAATGGCAGAGACCGTTGAAACAAAGTGCTTTTTGTATTTAGTGAGAAGCTAGGAGTTTGGTGAGTGAGGCAGTTTGGTGAAAGCAGAGAGTGTTGCTCCTTTCTTTTCCTACCTTTTCCAGCTTCCAGTATTTGGTTCTT
This sequence comes from Mustelus asterias, assembly GCF_964213995.1. NCBI lineage: Eukaryota > Metazoa > Chordata > Chondrichthyes > Carcharhiniformes > Triakidae > Mustelus > Mustelus asterias. The sequence continues at coordinate 81,646,649 of NC_135808.1, forward strand.
ACATTGGTATAGAAAGGAGGTTTCAAGGAGACCTCCACACTAGCACTCAAGGCTAAGTGAATGGGCAAGAACGTGGCAGTTAAAATATAATGGGCGGTAACTGCTGAGTTCAGGACCTCATTCCACAGAGATCTTTGAAAAATGCCCCCCCTCCTCATCTGCCCCCTCCAGAAGATCTTAGGTATGCAAGTGCATTGGAACTGCAAAATTCCCATGGGAGATTCCCTGTCCTGGGACACATCCACATATTGTGATCTAAATCACAAATTTCAGTTGGTTCTGACTGTATTACATCAACAGTTACCCAGAAACAGATAGTAGAATGAAAACCACTTCTAGCTTCTGGGTAACTATTATACAGAGCCACACCAATCCCCCTCTCTGCGGGACTACCCTCCCACCCTCAAATTCCTAGGAAACTCCCTCCAACAGTGGACTACTCTCCATGATAGGACCATACCAGAATCCCCCCACGGAATATCTCCTGCTCCCAATAGACGTGCCTCAACCCCCGACTATTCCTTGCAAGGCCTGGCACCCCAGCTCCACCCTCTTCTCCTATCCCCGCCTCCCCAGGTCGAACCCAACCTGATCGGACCACCCACCCACCTAGTAATGACATCAAAGGATATGGGGACAGTGAGAGAATAGTGATGGAAAAAGCTGGATGGGTTTTTTCAGATCTGGTTGAATGCCTGATAGGCTGAATGGCCTACTTCTACTCCAGTGTTCTGATGAAGTATTGGCTCAGCATTTGAACCTTATGGAGAAAAATGGAGATCCCACCAGCACTCAAGTTGAGTGAACTAGACTCCAGTTACAAAACCCCTTATTGTAATGCCCTTATTCAAAAATGGAGAAAGGCAAAATGTGGGAAACTACAGACCAGTTAGTTTAACATCTGTTGTTGGAAAAGTGTTAGAATCAATTATCAAGGTAGCATTATCAGGGCATTTGGTAAGTCAAAACGCTATGCATCAGAGTCAGCATGGTTTCATGAAGGGCAAATCATGTTTGACTAATTTGCTAGCACTCTTCGAAGATGTAACAAGTAAAGTGGATAATGGGGATCCTGTAGATGTAGTATATCTGGGCTTCCGGAATGCATTTGATAAGGTGCCGCACAAAAGGTTAATTCACAAGGTTACATCACATATGAGATTAGGGGCAATTTATTAGCTTGGATAGGTGACTGGCTGATGGACAGAAGACAGAGTCAGGATAAATGTTTTTTTTTCTGGATAGCAAGAAGTAACTAGTGGGGTGCCACAGGATTCGGTCCTTGGGCCCAACTATTTACAATCTATATTAATGATTTGGATACAGGGGTAGAAAGCTCTACAGCCAAATTTACAGATGACACAAAAATAGGCAGGACAATAAGTTGGAATGAGGAAATAAGAACCTTACGAATGGATATAGATAGGTTAGGAGAGTGGGCCAAAATGTGGCAGATGGAGTTTAACATGGATAAGTGAGAGGTCATGCATTTTGGTCGCAAAAATGGGAAGGCGACTTATTATCTAAATGGGGAAAAACTTCAGGGTGTTCCAGCACAGAGGGATCTGGGTGTCCTCGTTCATGAGTCACAGAAAACTAGCATGCAGGTACAGCAAATAAGAAAGAAAGCGAATGGAATGTTAGCATTTATAGCTGAAGGAATAGAATATAAAGATAAGGAAGTATTGTTGCAACTATACAAGGCATTGGCGAGGCCGCACCTGGAGTATTGTGCACAGTTTTGATTCCCGTATTTGTGGAAAGATGTAGTGGCATTGGAGGCAGTTCAGAGGAGGTTTACTAGATTGATTCCAGAAATATCATATGAGGAGAGATTGAACAGCGTAGGCCTATACTCTCTGGAATTTAGAAGAATGAGGGGAGATCAAATTGAGGTATATCAGCCATGATCAAATGTCAGAGAAGAGTTGATGGGCTGAATGGCCTAATTCTGCTTGTATATTTTATGAACTTATGAACCACCCCTTCATCTTCTCCTAACTTTCCATCATTCCTAAAAGTCATACACCCTCAATATGCTCAGTTACAAATTACAATGGGCAAATGTTCAGGTTACTTGCTTAGGGCTGGAGAGGAACTTGCAGTGGGAGAGGCAAATCCATGGTCCATGTAGGTACCAATGAAATAGGTAGAACTAGGAAAGAAGGTATGCATAGAGAGCATGAGGAGCTAGACACAAAGTTTAAAAGCATAACCTCCAAGGTTATAATCTCTGGATTAGTACCTGAGCCACAGGCAAATTGACATAGGGTACCTAAAATTAGAAAGATGAATACATGTCTCAAAGATTGGTGGGAGAAGTGGGCTCTGGTTTGTTGGGCACTGACACCCAGTACTGGGGAAAGTCTGTCTGAACTGTTGGGACGGTCTACACCTGAACCCTGCTGGGACCAGTGTTCTTTAAAACCGTACAACTAGGGAACAGAAGGGTTTTAAAATAATTAGTGGGGCAGGGGATCAAATGTGGGCAGATGTGGTACATCAAAGAATAGAAACAAGGGAAGAGAGGAAGGTATTAATATCGGAAATGATGAAGGGATCATGTCAGGAAGGGACAAGAAGTACAAATCTAAGATTAAATCAACAGATAAGGCTGGAGGTTAAAAAATAATAGAAGTACAAAACTTAAGGCTCTGTATCTGAATGCGCATAGCATTCGGAACAAAACAGATGAACTGATGGTGCAAATAGAGATTAATAAGTATGATCTATCAGCCATTATAGAAATATGGCTGCAAGATGGCAAACACTGGGACCTAAATATTGAAGGGTATGTGACCTTTAGGAAGGATAGGAAGTTAGGAAAAAGTGGAGAGGTAGTTCTGGTAGTTGAGGATAAGATTAGTACAATAGAGAGGGATGATCCAAGTTCAGAAAACCAGGGTGAATAAGCGGTTTGGTAGAGATAAGGAATGATATAGGCCAGAAGCCACATGTGGGAGTGGTGTACAGATCACCTAACAGAGGTATCACAGAAGAAATAGTGGGAATTTGTCAGAAAGGTGATTATGGGTGATTTTAATCTTACACATAGACTGGAATAATCAGATGTGCAAAAGTGGTGTAAATGACAAATTCACAGAATGTCTTCAGGATAAATTCCTGGATGAGCACGTTCTGGAGCCAACCAGAGAACAGTTTATAGAGTGATTACAAGTTAGGATTATTTGGTGACCTCAAAGTGAAGGTGCCTCTATATAGCAGTGATGATAATACGACTGAATTTTATATTCAGTTTGAGGGAGAGAAAAGTGAGTCTGAGATAGTATTTGAAACTTAACTAGGAGAAATTGTGTGGGCATGAAAGCAGAGCTAGCAAAAGTGAACTGGCAATTTACATTAAGCGATAGATCAATAGAGATACATACATTTAAAGGGGCATTTCAGAATACACAGAATTGATACATTCCAACAAGAAAAAATCCAAGGGGAAGGCCCAGTATGATGGTTAACTAAGGAAGTTAAAGATAGTATCAAACATGAAGAAAAAGCATATAATTGAACAAAGATGGGTGGCAGGTCAGAAGAATGGACAGAGTATAAAAAAAAGTAAAAAATTACTAAAAGATTAATCAGGAGAGGAATCTCAGTAGAAATTTAAGGATAGACAGTGAAAAGAGTTGACAGTGAATGTTGATCCTATAGAAAGTGAGTCTGGAGTCTAATAATAGAAAATAAGGAGAAGGCAGATGAATTGAATAGGTGTGTTGCACTATAGAGGATACAGCATCTCAGAAAGGGCTGTAGGTTAGAAAGTGGAAGGGAGAGAGGAATTAAAAAAGAACTACAATAATCAGGGAAATGGTACTTAGCAAATTGTTGGAACTGTGCGTTGATAAGCCCGAGTCCTGATGGACTTCATCCTCAGAGCTTAAAATAATTGACTAGTGAGATAATTGATGCTTTGATTTTAATTTTCAAAAATTCAGTAGACTTGATAATTATGGGAAAGGCAGAGGAATTCACTGCAATAGATAGCTTTCTGACTGTCAATATTGAAATTTATTATCTCAATTTGAAAATTATCTGCACTGCTGATACAATGCTTCCTGAGACTGTGCTTGGTGGCAGAATATTCAAATGCAGAAGGTACCAGCTAAGGCTAAGGATCTATACGAGTGGTGTAAAGCTGTAAAGCACCTGGCAATAACATGATTTATGCCTAAACACAATTAGGCATATTTAAGTACATGAACAAAAATCTGACATATAAACTATACTTTAAGCAAGCCCCAAATCTTTCAACTTTGACAACATCACTGATCAAGGTTCAAGTGACAATTTACAAAATATGTAAGAATGTGACGTTCACGAGGGGTCATAGGTTCAAGGTGAAGGGGGGGAGGTTTAACACAGATATCAGAAGGACATATTTCACACAGAGGGTCGTGGGGGCCTGGAATGTGTTGCCGGGCAAGGTGGTGGAGGCGGACACACTGGGAACGTTTAAGACTTATCTAGACAGCTATATGAACGGAGTGGGAATGGAGGGATACAAAAGAGTGGTCTAGTTTGGACCAGGGAGCGGCGCGGGCTAATTGTTCCTTGTTTCTCGTGGAAGTGGAAATGACTCGGGTTGGGAAGCATTTTCCGATCAGGGCCATTGTGATCTCCTGGACTCGTTTCGATCGCCTCAGGGGGTCGGAGAGGAATTTCCCAGATTTTTTTTTCCCCATATTGGCCCTGGGGTTTTTCACTCTGGGTTTTCGCCTCTCCCTGGAGATCACATGGTCTAAAAGGGGGGGGTGGGGGTGAGTTAATAGGTTGTAATGAACAAAGCATCGTAGCTGTGGGGGACAGCTCGGTGGATAGGATATTGGTATGTAGATAGGCTGGAAAATTGGGCGGAGATCCTGGATTCAGGATTCAATCCTGGACCGGGGAGCGGCGCGGGCTTGGAGGGCCGAAGGGCCTGTTCCTGTGCTGTATTGTTCTTTGTTCTTTGTGTCACAGAAAGCTTTAAGCTCCCACTTGGTATGAATGATGGGGAGCAAAATGAAAATTCCAAGTAACTTGTAAAGTGGGTTAGCACAATGACCTTAACTAAAGGCACAGTGTCAGTTAAAGGATTTGCCACTTTCTAAGGTTGCAATGACACTCTCTTCTTACATATCAGTATGTCACTGCAGCTAATGTTAATGTACGAAGATTAACGATCATAGAATTAATTGTGAGTCAATATTTACTTCAGGATTTGGAGCTCTACGTTTTCCAATTTTAGGTGTACTAGGGTTCTGCAATAATTTGAAACCAGTGGTGTTCAGAATAAAGTCTTGTGGCCATCTGTGCTCCACTTTCCCTTAGTTTACAGTCCAGAAAAATTTGTCATTTGTCAATCCTGATCCACTTGGCCCTTGGTTTCAGCAACATTTCTCCCTGGCTTTCCAGAGAAGTATCAAAATTTTATTAGAAAACAGGAGTATCCTAGCATACAGCAAGTGAAAGAGTGGTTTTAAATCACAGAGCTATTGACTCTAGTTTTATTTCCCTTCTTTCTCTTATGAGATGATTGATGCTAGCTCCCCAATTCACACCCTATCTTCTTTGTTTGATTAGATCCAGAAGTCTCACCATGGGAGAAATCACATTATCTTGTGGTATAGACTAGCTCCGAAGGGAAAACTTGTTTCATACTCTGATCTTTTCAAAATGTTATTGAATAGTATTGCCCATAAATGCAATATTACACCAGGTAAACATATGATATCATAAGAAAGATAGGACAGACTCACAAAGTAACATGAAAATACCAGCACCGCTGCAATAACTCTATTTTCTCAGAAGATTAAGGAAATTTGGCATGTCAGCTACGACTCTCACCAGCTTTTACAGATGTGCTGTTGAAAGCATTCTTTCTGGTTGTTATTACAGCTTGGTATGGCTCCTGCTCTGCCCAAGATCGCAAGAAACTACAAAAGGTCGTGAAAATAGCCCAATCCATCACGCAAACCAGCCTCCCATCCATTGACTCTGTCTACACTTGCCGCTGCCTTGGCAAAGCAGCCAGCATAATTAAGGCCTCCACGCAACCTGGACATTCTCTCTTCCACCTTCCTCCATTGGGAAAAAGATATAGAAGTCTGCGGTCACGTACCAACCGACACAAGAACAGCTTGTTCCCTGCTGCCATCAGACTTTTGAATGGACCTACCTTGCATTAAGTTGATCTTTACCCCCTAACTATATCCGTAACACTACATTCTACACTCTCGCGTTTCCTTCTCTATGAACAGTATGCTTTGTCTGTATAGTGTGCAAGAAACAATACTTTTCACTATATTGTCACATGTAACAATAATAAATCAAATCAAATCCTCAATATGAAGTCTTAATCTTAACAGTTCAAAGTTATAACCATTATGGTTACATTTTTCACCCATTGTTTCGAAATGCATAGACAATCTAGACATTTATCTCTTACATGAATCTCTCATTCTTCTCACTGTTTAATTATGGACCCATAGTCTCCCATTTGTTGAATCATATAGCCTCAAAACTTACCTTCGGCTCCTTTGGCCCCCATCTCTTCTGTAGTTGTTGCATCGAAGTATAAAATAAAATAAAAATGGAACAATGTTAGACAAGTGGATAGTAGAAAAGAAGCATATTCCTTATTCATGAACTTCAGCAAATTAAAATATTAAATTTACTTTAAATATATCACATGGAACTTTCAACTTTACTGAGGGTACAAAATGGATTTTCTGCCTGAATTTTCTTTCTTCAATGTGTGTCATGATTGACCAATCTGATATTGCATTTTATACCCTTGCTGAAAAAGTTCTGGTGAATATTTCTACAAACAATGAAAGTCAAGTTTAAGTCAAGCCAAGAAAGTCAAGTTGGAAAATTTTGTACGTCTATAAAGGATTAATAAAAGCATTTGCTCTTTTTGACATTTAATTTGAAGGTCCATTTATGCGCTCTGTGTAACTATTAAATAAATTGTTGAGACATCCCTGGAGAAAGTAAAATGGATAAGAAAAGCTATTTCCAATTTTAAGCTCAGGCCATCTGCCAAAGTACTTTTCCTCTGCTCACCATCTGAGGCAATTTCAACATTTAACCTATATCTCTTATGTACTTCAGCATGCACTGAATGGGATGTAATGCACCTGAAAGCTAATAAACTGCTCTTTTTGAAAAGGGTTTATAGCAGAAATACTATGGGATACCCATTGCATATGCTCCTTCAATAGGTAGAAACGCAGCAAAGGCGGAACTTTCCCTTCTGGGATTAAGTCCTGTGGCAGGGTGGGAATGGGGACCGAGCAATCTGGTTTCATTAACTATCCAATCAGAGGGTTTCCTGACATTTTTCGCGGCAAATTGGGCTGGATGGCAAGTGCCCAACCATCATATCCAGGTATCATATTTAAAAGATACCAGGATAGGTCAACTGGTTATGCTAAATTGTCCTTTAGTGTCTCAAGATTTATAGGTTAGATGGATTAGCCATGGGAAATGTGTGGATTCAGAGTGCCAGAACACAAGTTCAATAATGTCTCCCTGGGAGTCCTGTTTAACTAAGTGTAGGCCAGGAGGGATGTCCTCTACCCACCAAATGGGAGGAGGAGGCGGCTAAGCAGGGAGATGAACCATGCATGGCAGCAAGTCACCAGGGCAGTCAGTGCCCAGAGCCTCCAGTAGAGGACTGCCTTGCAATGCTGCAAAAGGATGAATTACCTTATTTGCGCCACCAAGGTGAGTGAAGCTTCAGTTACTCACACTCTCCTCAATGAGTGGTACAGGGGTCTTAGGCCTCAGTGAAAATGTGATAAGGCTATGCATCGTGGCCTCATTGCATCCCATCTGCTCTGCAGGTGGAGAGGCCACTGTGGACCCCTCACCCTTCCTCACAGAAAGCTCACTTGCTGTTGAGGCACTGCTAATGGCATGACTCTCTAAGCTTTCATCCTTATATCTGCTTGGCCCCATCACTTTGGAGGGTGCTAGCCCAGAGCTCTTCTGGACAACCTGCAGTGCATCAATCAGTTGACACTAAATCCAGTAGGCTATTTGTAAGACGGGAAGCATAGTCAATATATATGAAACCCAACTGCTCTCAGTTCCAACTTCTATTTGGTTCAGGCACAGTTAAGCCATAACAGAAAAGAGAACAAGATGGGGAAGAGGGGGGTCCTCCGCTTTTCAATCAGATCATAGCTGATCTCTTCATGGTCTTAAATCCAACTCCCTACCTGTTCCTATGTCCCTTTAACCTTTTTTTAAAAATCAGAAATATACCTAGTTCCTTTTTGAAACCATTTAATGATTCAGACTCCACCAGGCTATGAGGCCGAGTTCCACAAATTCACCATACTTGTGAGAAGTAGTACTGTTCATCATGGTCCAATTGGGATCAGAAGCCTGCAGTGTGCAGGGAACAGGCATTCGTGCATGATTTTCCCTGACTTGGCCAAATACTGGCCAGAGGAAAAGCTCACTATCCAATTATGGACAGTGTAATGGGCTTTTGATGCTGGAAAGCCATCAGGAGATTTTGGAGTTATGAATTGCAATCATAGATGCTACATTGTCTGTATCCTGCTTAATGACCAGGCAGCAATTGTTAGCCATTTTGCAATGTCTAATACTGGCCAATGCACCTTCTTCCACCTTCCCTATTGTTTCACTTCAAAAGTGACCTCATGAATTTTCACATAAAAGTCTTATCTTTATTTCTAAGTTTTGTGTTGTGGGAGCTGGTCAATGTTCAAGGTCTATATGAACAAAGGAGTTCTAACTTTAATGCTGCAGCTGAACAGGATCTGCTGTAAAAACCTTAAATTTTTACAAAACATGAATTTTATATTTGTAACCTGCAGATTCCATATGCAACCATATGGTTCCACACTCAAGACATTTCCTATGAGCAGGCGATCATGCAAGAATGCTTTGCTAACCCTGGGCATTGCTACTTTACTTGATAGTCTCCGTATATGAATAAACTTCAGCAAATAGGAAGCAAAATTTCAATGATAATAATCATTGTAACACAGAACAAGCTTTATATTTCATACGGACAAAAGTACATAAAGTTCTATCAAGACAGAAAACCATGAGTACATGCTACCTGTGCAATGCAGAATAGTTACAAGGCTACACAATTATTACAGAATAAAGTAGCATGAAGACCAAAACTGTTCAAGTTAAACCATATTTAACTGCATAGTTATCAATTTATCAAATGATGCAACTACATACATCTTTGGCCAATCATCTGATCATAAAGAATTAAAGAACCATGAAGGGGCGGCACGGTAGCACAGTGGTTAGCACTGCTGCTTCACAGCTCCAGGGACCCGAGTTCGATTCCCGGCTTGGGTCACTGTCTGTGTGGAGTTTGCACATTCTCCTCGTGTCTGCGTGGGTTTCCTCCGGGTGCTCCGGTTTCCTCCCACAGTCCAAAGATGTGCGGGTTAGGTTGATTGGCTATGCTAAAATTGCCCCTTAGTGTCCTGAGATGCGTAGATTAGAGGGATTAGCAGGTAAAATATGTAGGGATATGGGGATAGGGCCTGGGTGCGATTGTGGTCGGTGCAGACTCGATGGGCCGAATGGCCTCTTTCTGTACTGTAGGGATTCTATGATTCGAAGTAGAAATCCAAAATTGCATATATATATATCATACATCAAAGATCAGTAAAGATAAGGAAGCCAGTTGGACTTCTAGCTTGTTCTTCCTTAGAAATCTTGAAATGTCTCTCCTTTCCAGAATTTTAGATATTCTGCAAGATTTATTTTATGAACATGTCTTTCTCCAGTTCGTACCTTTGTCTGCCTTTTTACAGCCATTATTCAACTTTAAGTAATGCTCCAGGTCATTTTTCATTGCACTTGTCATGCATCTTTAATTGCTCTCTTCCCGTTTACTTCGTTCAAGGCGACAGATTCCTTATTTTACCTAACCTTATATCACAATTTGACATTTTGTTGTGCATCACTATCATTATCACTTCCAACAGAAGTATTCCCTTAGTTGACCAAGCTTTACCTTCCTGTTACAGCCAGAAACGAGATGTGGTTCCTGGATAACACAACATGGGAGACCAGTGGATCACAGAAAAGTTATGGCACTCATCGTGTCTGCGTCAGCCGAGAAAGAGAGGAATAAAGAAACTAGCTGCTCATTTTAATCCCACTTTCCAGCACCTGGTCCACAGCCTTGCAGGTTACAGCATTTCAGGTGCACATACAGGTACCTTTTAAATAAATTGAGCGTTTCAACCTGAACCACCAATTTGGGCAGTGAATTCCAAATGCCCACGACCCTCTAAGTCAGGGGTCTCCAAACTTTTCAGTACGAGGTCCACATCGTATATTTTACACATTTTCGGGGGCCAAAGAAAAAAAATTAGTTTTATAAATGAATGAATAAAAATGAATGAATAAGTTTTATTTGGATCATCTTTGTAATCAGCATATGATTCAGAACAAAAGAGAAATGTGACAATTACAAAGAAACAATGCCGTGCTTACACTGAGAAATGATATATAATGAGCAAAAATGTCAAACATTAGCAAATCCTCTGACAAAATAATCCATTACTTAACTGCAGATGAGAAAAGCAGGCTATTCATTCTTTAATTAATTTTATTTACTGAAATTTTACAAATGTTTACTTGAAATGAGAATTTGCCCAATTTTGTGGCACACAATAAGAAAAATAAACACGCCCCAAGAAAGAACTTCAGTAAAACAAAGCAAAGAAATTCAAAATAAACTTGAACCATTAATAAAGGTCAAACAAAAATAAATTCAGTCTGCACCTTTCTACACAATTCTGGCAATTGGAGTTTTCAATCGTAACCAACAAATCATGAAGTTTTGCACAAGATTAATGGGAATGATGGAACTGCTTTTTTAATTTCAAAATATTGCTGAACTGAGGTTTCAAGCTTGAGGAGCCAATTATTAGAATGGACTTCAAATGCTCATCAGATAAATTTGCGCGATATTTGGATTTGACATACTTCATTTTTGAAAATGTTTGTTCACACAGGTACCAAAAACTGATACAAATCCACATGCAAATCGCTTCAAATTTGGAAACTGCTCAGGCTGCAAAGATTTATAAAATTGGATCAGATTTCCTTCTTTATACTTGTCTTTCAGCATGTCATCTGATTGGAGATCAATAATTTCCCAATAACTTGGGAGTGTTTCAACATTGCATTTTGAAATGGATTTTGAAACAGCTTTATTTCATCTGTGTTTCCATCAAGATCAGAAAATCGTTCCTGAAATTGTTTTTGCAAGTCCTTAATGATTTCTGTTGCAAATGAAGAAGGAAATTCTGCTTCACTTTCTTCATGAAATTTTTCACAACATGGAAAATGAACCAAGTTATGAACTTTCAGCTGACCTTGAAATAGCATCAGTTTTGCCCTGAATGCTTTGACATGCGCAAATAGATCACAAATCAAATTTGTTTCGTCTTGCAACTTCAGATTCAATTGATTCATATGGCCTGTCACGTCTGCAAAAAATGCCAATTTCCAAAGCCAGTCAGTGTTTGATAAAAGTGGTTCGGGTCGATTCTTCTCTGTGAGAAAGGAATCAATTTCCTCTCTGAGCTGAAAGAACCGTGATAGAACCTTTCCACAACTAAGCCATCGAACTGCTGTATAATAAGGCAAGTCACCGAACTCAGAATCAGTTTCTTTCAGAAAATCACGAAACTGGCGAAGATTAAGCCCGTGAGGTCGAATGAAATTCACTGTTGAAACAACAGGTTTCAGAACGCAAGACATATCCACATATTTTCCGCACAATGCTTGTTGATGGATAATGCAATGCAGAAACATGGGCTTTGAGAATCCACCAACCTCACAAGCTTTTGTGATTTGTCCAACCAAACCTTTCGTCACCCCAGACATGTTCTTTCCTCCATCAATTGTCACGCATTGCAGTTTATTCCACTCCAGGTTATATTCTAACACAGTTTTTTGCAATTCTTTGAAGATGTCTTCTCCAGTTACTGTGCTTTGCATGGTATGCACTGATGCTAATTCTTGTGTCACATTAAATCCATTGTCGACGCCACGGATGAATACTAGGAGTTGTGATGTGTCACACACATCAGTCAATTCATCAAGTGCGAGAGAATACAACTGAAAATTTCTTGCTTTGTCTGCAATTTGATGAAATATATTGCTTCCTATATCCTCAATTCTACAAGCAACAGTATTTGGTGCAAGACTGATGATTTTGAACAGATTTGCTTCTGGGCATAACTCTTCCACTGCTTCCATTATACACTCTTTGATGAGATCTCCATCGGTGAATGGCTTTCCTCTTTTAGCCAACACATAAGCTAGTTTGTAACTGGCCCTGGTTAAAGCTTCATTTTCAGTTATCTTCTGCGTAAAAAAAGCTTGTTGGGAAAGCAACCTGCGTTGCATTGATTCAAATTTTTCCGAACGCTGTGTTCCTGTGAATTGGGAATAACTTGGTTCATGTTTGGTCTCATAGTGCCGACGTACATTGTACTCCTTCAAAACTGCAACAGTTTCGTTGCATATGACACACAAGGCTTTATCACCTGCTTGTACAAAGAAGTACTTTACACCCCATTCTTCATTAAACCGGCGGCACTCACTGTCCACTTTTCTTTTCTTTTTTCCTTCCATAACTGAATTGGTCTGAATTGCCGCCATCATTGTCATTGTTCTCGCTCATTTCAGACAGATGGAGCTTACGGATTGGATAAAGCAGCTGTCACTCAGTCAGTGCAGAGTGGCAATTGGATAACAGATGTCTCAATTGCTGATTCATTTAATGAACTGTCAGTCACAGGACGGCAGCTCTGATTGGACAATAGGCCGGTAAAGAGGGTGGGGATTCCCATGGGTCCATCAGACACTGCGCGGAGCGGCAGCAAATGTCCGGCCTGTGGCTTCTGTCCCCGCGTCTGGATCCTGAGTCAGCGGCGGGGTTCCGGACGCGGGAGTGTTTTCGGCAGCGGGAATCCCGTCCCGCCCCACTGGCTGTGGGCCGGATGTGGCCCGCGGGCCGTAGTTTGGAGACCCCTGCTCTAAGTGAATAGACTTTTCCTCATATCCTCGCTAATCCTTCTACTAATCAACTTAAATCCATACCTCCTGGTACTTGCTTTGACATGCTAGATCTTTCCTGCTTACTTTATCTAGGTTGCTCAATTTTGAATATCTCAATTAAGTCACCCCTCCTGTGATGCAATCTAATCTTTCCTCATGGCTGCAATTTTGAAGTCTGGGCAACATTCTTGTAAATCTCCTCTGTATTTTCTCCAGAGCAATTATGTCCTTCTTGTAATGTGGTGACCAGAACTGCGCACAAAATTCCAGCTCTGGTCAAACGTGCGCTTATACAGTTCCTGAAATACATTCCTGCTTTTGTGTTCAATACCTCGTCTAACAAAGGAAAGTATTCCATATGCTTTCTTTACCATCTTATCCACCTGTCCTGGCATCTTTCGGGACCTCTGGACATGCACTCCAAGGTCTCTCACCTCCTCTACCCCTCTCAATGTCCTTCTATTTAATGTGTATTCCCTAGCTTTGTGTGCTCTCCCTAACTCAAATTCCATTTGTTACTTTCCTGCCACTTGGGGTGCAACAAATATGTGTTCAATATCCATTAATGTTTTTGTAATCTTGATGGATGTTTAAACGTGACTGCACCGTCATTACAGCAATCCACTGAAATTCCTATCTGACATTCACCTCAAAATTTCTTGGCTATATTTCTTACCTTATCTATGCTAATATGGACAAATTGCTCGAGGATAAGACATCTGCAAAAGCCTTTTAAAATCAATTTGACAAGATGCTTACACGAAAAAATAAAGTTGCAGTGTTCCCATAAGAAGCTCCGAACACGTCTACAGAAAGCTGAATTAATACTAACTGAAGTATAGTTCCTGTTAGCAGAATTTTTTTGTTATTAAGCTTTATAACATGTATCTATCTTTGCAAATTTGTTAACCATTACTTAATTTCCGACTGCTCAAATATAACAAAGGAGGCATCACTATTATCATTTAATCCATTCAACCAGCTCAAAAAATAAACTTAAGTGGATCTCTATTTCAGAGCCTTAACAAGCATTTTTAATATAGACACATGCAGCAATGTAATTGCAAGTGAACAGACTGTTAGAATCATAATCACCTCAATTTTAAAGGAATACAGTTTGCCAGCATTTACATGGTAAAGGTGTGCAAATACTCACCCAACATGGTTTCTTCTGCTCTATCCAACTGTGCTGGGTTTAGGTCATAATCCAACAATTCCTTATAACGTTCTTCCTGCTCCTTATTTCCCTCATCTGCAAACCCGTAATCACAAAAAGCAACACCGGAAGGCAAGATTGAGGCAAATATCCTGTGTGGAGCTTTGAGGCTTGAAGAATCGCCCTCTGGTGAGGAACATAACACAAAACTAATTTTTAAATGAGACATGTATGTTGTACTTTACCACAGACAATGCCTAAACCAATGAAGCAATGTTCATAACATAATGGATGCTAAATAACACCAGTTCAGCAAGAATGCAAATTTCTATGTTCCAAATTACACTGTAACAGTTTGATGACAAAGATATAGATAGATAGATTGGCAGGAGGGGGTATAGACAGTGATGTGAGAGAGAAGAGAGAAATTTTTTGTATTCTTTGTAGCTGAGGTCAGCATTACCTTATCTCTATTTTCTAGTCCTCGCAAGCAAAGAGGACACAGAATACAAGTGAGAGGGCTCTCAGTGGAGGAGGGTGCCCTTGCTTATCATCATTACAGCTATGGAGGAGGTGGGATTGATAGTCCAAGGATGATGCCACATGAGAGAGATGGATACCTGGAGGTGAAGGTGAAAAAATATTGAATTCTGTAATTGAAGGGATGGAGTGCACTGGCCAAACTTATGAAGAGTCATGTGAGACAGCAAAAGGAGTAGATGCAGGAACAATGCACTGACATGCACAAAATACATGCAATGCTCTGGAGCATTGACTGGTCAGCGGCTCTGATGTTGCAAAGAAGCATGGAGTAACATGCCTGTTGCACCCCAGATGGTGGTCCCCTACTGCAATCCAGAGTGCTATCTAAAGGCTGAGGCAGTCACCAATGAGGGTGGGGTGCCAACCCTCACATAGCACGATCATCCTCATTAGCTTCCTTGACCACTGCTTAATTGATGCCAGCAGCAATCTCTGGAGATTTCTGCACTGGCACCTCTCCATGATGATGACAACTGCTACATGCATCACAGCCGGAAGCAGACACAAGCTTGCATTTCGTAGAGTCATAGAGGTTTACAACATAGAAGCAGCCTCATCTGAGGCATCATGTGGAAGTGGCTGAGACAGAAAGCCACTGCGTTGGTCAGTGCACTTGTAAATGTACACTTTGTAATGTATTAATAACACTGGAAATGCTGAGCCATGCTCCCTATATGTAAGCTTGATTCTTTAACATGACTGCAAATGAAGGAAGAAATGCTGAAGGGAAGCCCTAGTCTTTGAACGGTAAAACCATGCAACATCCATTGGTGGCTGGAATGGATCTATTGTCTTGATGCACCTGTACAGGGCATTGGTGAGGCCGCAGCTGGAATACTGTGTGCAGTATTGGTCCCCTTATATGAGGAGGGATATATTGGCATTGGAGGGAGTGCAGAGAAGGTTCACCAGGTTGATACCGGAGATGAGGGGTTTGGATTATGAGGAGAGGCTGAGGAGATTGGGTTTGTACTCGTTGGAGTTTAGAAGGATGAGGGGGGGATCTTATGGAGACTTATAAGATAATGTGGGGGCTGGATAGGGTGGAGGCGGAGAGATTCTTTCCACTTAGTAAGGAAGTTAAAACTAGAGGACACAGCCTCAAAATAAAGCGGGGTCAGTTTAAGACAGAGTTGAGGAGGAACTTCTTCTTCCAGAGGGTGGTGAATCTCTGGAATTCTCTGCCCACTGAGGTGGTGGAGGCTACCTCGCTGAATATGTTTAAAGCGCGGATGGATGGATTCCTGATCGGTAAGGGAATTAAGGGTTATGGGGATCAGGCGGGTAAGTGGTACTGATCCACGTCAGATCAGCCATGATCTTATTGAATGGCGGGGCAGGCTCGAGGGGCTAGATGGCCTACTCATGCTCCTATTTCTTATGTTCTTATTTAAAGCTATATTTTTAAATTGATGTGTTCTGAAAGGGAGATCAAAATGAGTGTCAGAGAACATGGTGCTGCTGGATGAATCACACTCGGGAGAAATGTGCCTGGATCAGATGTTCATTAGCATTTCTTTCATCCTGATCAGAACTTTGACTCCTGAGCTGGCTCCAGCCAACTTCCTGTACAGCTTGAGTGCCGTTCTGTTTTGCATCTTTCTCCTCCACCTCTGAAGAAGTGGGTTGATTTAATGCTTAATCTTCTTTCAGGCCCAGCTCCCTGGACAGCCATGCTATGGAGAGCACAGCGGACCACCACAATGCAGATGATCCTTGCAGCAAGTCGCCACCCAACCGGGCCAGACACTAGAACTGCATCTTCAGAAGCCTGATGACCTGCATATTGGGGATCCTTGTATGCAGTTGGCTTTGGTAGTAGCACCTCTGTTTAGGGGGTCCCGTAAAGAGGTCAATAGCTATCTCTCGTCCTTGTCTGAGAATTCATCCACTGAATTTTGGTAGTGACATAAAGACCTGCAAAACCTTGGACTGTTGGAGGATGAGGAAAGCTATATAATGCATAGGAACAGGAGCAGGCCATTCAGCCCCTTGAGCATGTTCCACCATTCATTTTGGACATGGCTGATCTGTATCTTACCTTCACCTATCTGCCTTGGTTTCTTAACTCTTCATCTACCTGCCTTGGTACCATAACTCTTAATACCCTTACTGAACAAACATTCATTAATTTCAGTTTTAAAATTTTTATTCAACTCTGATCCTCAAACTTTATTCAGGGAGAGAGTTCGAGATTGCCACTACCCTTTGTATGAAGTTTATTATTTTATAACAGTAAAAAGGAAAAGAAAATTATGATGGTGTTCCAATTTCAACCATAACTTTCCATCAAAGCACAAAGTACAAGATTTTAAACTTAAATGTAAAACTGATAACTGCAGCTGCCAGGTTAGTGAGTACACACGTGCATAAAGATGTTGCTTTGGTTGTGTATCAGTTGAAGGTTTAGGGAATGGAAGCCCTTCTTGTTGATGAATCTCACTGGTTGCTCATTTGGCACCCTGATGGTCACATGGGTGCAAGTGATGAGATCCTGCACCTGTGGGAATCCAGCGATGGAGCCACATTCTACTGTCTTTGTGCTTGTAAGGTCTAATTTGTTTGAAATTGTATGAGTTTCCCAGCTCTCTCAAACAGGGTGAGATGCAATGCTTGAGAGAAGCCACCAAGGTCAGCTGCTGATCCTGAGAGTGAGCCAGAGATGAAAAAGTTCAAGGCACAGTGACTGAAACAGTGACTGGCATGGCACTGTAGGCAGTGTTGAGAGATTTGAGTTTTCCCTTAATCCGAGCATAAATTTCAATGCTTAAGGGACCTGCCGCTGTTGATCCCAATTCTTGCAAGCTCACAACCCTCCCAGTGACAGAGCACACACAAGCCAGTTGCATTACTAACTTTGTTCGCATGATGGTGTCTGTGTGTCAATTGCTGTGTGGCCAAATTCCCCATCAGCTCGATTTTCAAGTTTGCTAATGCCACCACCGTAGTGGGTCGGATCTCAAATAAAGATGAAGCGGAGTACAGGAAAGAGATAGAGAATCTGGTGAACTGGTGCGATGACAATAATCTCTCCGTCAATGTCAATGAAATGAAGGAGACACTCATCGACTTCAGGAAATGTAGTGGAGGACATGCCCATGTCTACATCAACGGGGACAAAGTGCAAATGGTCGAGAGCTTCAAATTTTTAGGTGTCCAGATCACCAACAACCTGTCCTGGACTGCCATGCCGACGCTATAGTTAAGAAAGCCCACCGACCCCTCCACTTTCTCAGGAGGCTAAGGAAATTTGGCATATCTGCTGTGACTCTCACCAACCTTTACAGATGCATCATAGAAAGCATTATTTCTGGTTGTATCACAGCTTGGTATGGCTCCTGCTCTGCCCAAGACTGCAAGAAACTACAAAAGGCTGTGAACAAAGCCTAGTCCAACACGCAAATCAGCCTCCCATCCATTGACTCTGTCTACACTTCCCGCTGCCTTGGCAAAGCAGCCAGCATAATTAAGAACCCCACGCACCCCGGACATTTTCGCTTCCACCTTCTTCCATTGGGACAAAGATACAAAAGTCCGAGGACATGTACCAAACGACTCAAGAACTGCTTCTTCTCTGCTGCCACCAGACTTTTGAATGGACCTACCTCATATTAAGCTGATCTTTCTCTACATCCTAGCTATGACTGTAGCATACATTCTGCACTTTCTCCTTTCCTTCTCTATGTACGCTTTGTATGCTTTGTCTGTATAGTGCGCAAGAAACAATATTTTTCACTTTATGCTAATACATGTGACAATAATAAATCAAATCTAAATCTAAATGATATCTCTCAGCCATGCACCGTTTCTAATTGAATGGCATGGCCATGACCGGCTTCCCACCGTGTTGCTGTCTCTGTCCACTGGGCTGCTTTGGATCATTATGGAATCTTTGGTTCCCCAAAACAATTCCAAACTGGCCCGAGGTGATCTGACAACAAGTGGCCATCAATCTGAATCAGGGAGATTTCTGGGGTCCACCTTGCCTATTCTGAGCAAAATCACTGACTCAGAACGGTGACTGCAAGTTGGCAGCATGGCTGGCAGCACTAAACTAAATGCCTGCCCATCTTTGTTCTTGTTCCCAAATCAGGGTAAAAATTCATCCCTTGGATGAATTTAGGATCCCTTCCCTTTTCAGAGACTCAGTATTCATTTTGCAGGCACCAAAAATTTCCAAGTGCAGTTATTCCAGAGCCTTGTAAAGCCCAAGTATAGTGGTCTTTATTTTGTACACAATGGTTGTAATTATACAAACTGAAATCTTACATGTTTTCCCTACAGCCACTTCACACTGTTTGGGCATGTTTAACTAGTGAATATGCAAGTTGGCATTGGAGCAGACAGATCAGGAAAATCAACAGATGGCTAAAGGGTTGATCTGGGAAAAAGGGGTTCCTTTTCATGAGACACTGGCACCAATTCTAGGACAGAAAGGAACAGTACTAATGGGATGGGTTCCACCTGAACTTGGATGGGATTTGTGGCTGAAAGGGTAAATAGGGAAGTGACAAAGCCTTTGGGGGCAGTAAGCGAGAGGATTCTATAAGAAATAGAAGCAGTTTAAGTGGAAACAGAAGAGGGCAGACCCCTTCTACATAGTAGGGATTCTATGGAAGTTACACCTTGGTAGTAAATGGAGAATGGAGGGCACACAAATGGAGGAACTGCAGAGTGGATGTCGGTACTCTTGTGCATGTTGTATAAAATTTACATACGTAGAGCAGAGTATCAACAAACTAATGTCCACTAATGTCAGAGGTAATATGGAGATCGAGTCCAGGAGGAATTTGAAGGGTACATTATTGAGAATATAATGTTACAGGTATGCCTATGGCAAATGGACGACCAAGAACATGTGGAGAATTATTGTGGAGTAGTGCAGGTTGACCCTGCAGGGATGAAAGTGGCCTATATGATTAGTATTAGCAATACACACCATGTCCACTACTGCAGCAGAGGAATGTAATGGAGTCAACAACAATGAAAATCAGGCCAAAAAGATAAACTTTTCCTCCTTATCTTTCTGCAACCTTTGACACGGTTGACCACACCACCCTCTTCCAGCACCTCTCCATTATCATCCAATTGAGTTGGTCTGTTCTCACGTTGTTCAGTTGTTATCTGATCAGAGCCAGATAAATACTTACTCTTCCAGCTCTTGTACCATTACCTCTCATGTCCCCAAAGATCTATCCTTGGTTCTTTCCCATTTCTCATCTACATGTAGGGCTTTGACTTTCATGTGTAAGGTGACAGCACACAGCTCTACCTCATCACCATCTCTTGATTACTCCTCCATTGCTAAATTATCAGACTGCTCATCTGTGAACCAGTACTGGATGTGCAGAAATGTCCTCTGATTAAGTACTGGGATCAGTGAAGTCATTGTGAGAGGAGAGGTGAGAGTGACTGCCCTTGACATCAAGGCAGCATTCAACTGGGTCTGGCATCAAGGATTCCTAGCAAAACTGCAATCAATGGAAATCAGAGGGAAAATTCTCTGCTAGTTGGAGTCATACCTTGCACAAAGAAAGATGGTTGTGGTTGTTAGAGATCCATCATCTCAGTTTCACGACATCACTATAGGACATCACTCCAACCAGTCGACCACAATCAAGAAAGTCGATCCTAGTCTTCAACAGTCAATCTTAACATTTAAAAAGTATAAAAGAGAGTGGGAAAAGCCCAGATTCTGTGGCGGTCATGGGTTACAATGCAGAGTGCTGCAGAGTTAAAAGAAAATGAGCTAAATGTCGGCACACAGACCAATCAGAAATTCATTATGTTTAAATGAACTAAATGTCCACCAATGAACTGCTGCGGCCATTGTCCAGTTGTCAGCTCATTGCCTGAAACTTAGAATAAACTGGGCCTTTCATTTTTCATGTTGCTAAGATTAATTTTCTAAAGCCAAAATGACAAGTGAGGAGCCAGTGACATCCAAGAGGGCAAAAACCTACCATTTCCAGCAAGAATGGGAAAGTGAATTTCTTTTAACAAGTTAATCAAAGACAAGAGCATTTGTCACTAGAGTGTAGCAGAGTAAAAGAGGTAACTTGGAATGGCATCACAAGACAATACATGTAAAATTAAAAGAAAATTTCCCTTTAAACAGCGTGATTCATGCAAAAAAGGTTGGGTAGTTAAAAGAAATTTTGAAAGCTCAGCAGTCACTAAGGGCAAGGATAGCCCAGAGGTGTCTTTTCGCATTAGCCATCCGCTGGTGAAACATAAGAAACCCAATAGCAAAGTCATCAAGGAGACTCTGACGGTTGCTGCCGACACCTTGTTCAAAGACTTGAAAAACAAAAACAAAATTACATCAGCCATCAAGAGCATGCTGCTTGGTGCTTTAACAGTCAGAAGGATGGAACTGTTGTCTGAGGATGTGCCTCAGCAAATACCACAAGACTTATCAAGCAACATGTGAATGTTACTCACTGTAGTTTGATGAATCGGTAGATATGGTGGATACGGCCTAACTGATTGTTTTCTTTTGCATGGCATTCAAAGACTCAACAACAAAGGAGGACTTTCTCAGTCTTTTGCCACTCAAAGAGAAGACAAGAGGTGAGTATGTCTACAACAAATTCAGAAGGTACATGACCGAGAAAAACATTACAATCAAGGAACTGGTTTCAATCACAATGAATGGTGCACTGTCAATGCTGGGTGTCAATGCAGGCTTTGTTGCACTTTGCAGAAATGATCCTGAATTCTCCTCCTTTGTCAATTACCACTGTGTTACCCACCAACTGGCGCTGGTGAGCAAGGTTACTGACTTTTCTCATGTAATGACAATTTTTGTCAAGATCATCAACTCAATTCATGCCAAAGCTCTGCAACAATGCTTGTTCAAATCGTGACTTGATGAGCTTGAGGCCATCTATGGTGAGCTAATTCCTCAGGCAGATGTAAGGTGATTAAATCAAGGAAAAGTCCTCCAGAGATTTTTAGATCTGCTCCCTGAAATTGTCACCTTTCTTAAATCAAGAAATGAGGCGTACAGTGAGCTGCCAAATAAATGTGTAGTTGCTCAACTTCGCATTTCTTACAGACATTAGTGCAAAATTGAATCACAAACTGAAGGGGAGGAACAGAGACTTGTCACACATGATCAGTGCAGTGAATGCGTTCAAGTGAAAACTGGGCCTGTGATCCTCCCAGTTAAACAGCAAAATTACTGAGCACTTTCCAAATCTGGAGAAAATTCAACAACAGGTCAAACAGAAAGTGTTCCACCCAAACAAATTCTGTGACCACCTGAACAAATTGAAAAAGGAATTCAACAGACAATTTCTGGAGGTAGACAAATGGAACAAATCATTATATTTGTCTCAATTCCTCTTCTTCAAGTGGTCATTGGAGAACTGATAGCAAAATTACAGCAGGTATTTGAACAAAGCTGTAGACTTGACGTAGAATTCATCACCATGCAAAATGAAAACTAGGTCAAAGGACAAAGATTGTTGGGGACTTGTAAACAGGGAAGTACCTTCTTCTGACATCTTGCGCACTCAAGGTGAAGGCCTACTTTGGTTCCACATACCTCTGACTTTTTCCCAGATGAAAATAATCAAGTCCACTTAACACACAGATGCCCATCTGATGGGCTGTTTGAGACTGGCCATCTCAAACTACAACTCAGACTTCACAGCATTCACAGATTGTGTGCAAGTAGAAGTGTCACACGAAGAATAGTTGAGTATTATGCACAACATACATTTTTGGGGATTATAGTAAAGTCAAATATTTAAGGGTAGATCTTGTGCTGCATTTAGATTCTAAAAGTGATCGTGTGTTCAAAAAGGTTAGAGATCACTGCTGCAGGAGTTACTCAGGATAGTATCCTGGCCCAACCATCTTCAGCTGCTTCACCAATGACCTTCATTCCATCATAAGGTAAGAAGTGGGGATGTTTGCTGATGACTGCAGAGTATTCAGCACCCTTCGCGACTTTCAGATATTGAAGCAGTCCACGCCTAAATGCAGCAAGACCTAGACAATATCAAGGCTTTGGCATGTAACATTTGACTCACACAAGTGCCAAGTAATAACCATCTTCATCAACAAAGGAGAATTTAACCATTGTCCCATGACATTCAATGGAATTACCAACCAAAAATCCCTCACTACCAACATCCTGAAATTACCATTGACCAGAAAAGGAACTGGAGTATGTGACTACAAGAGCAGTTCAGAGGCTTGGAATCCTGTAGTGAGTAACTCATCTCCCCAAAGCCTACCCAGCATCTAAAGACACAAGTCAGGAGTGTGATGGAATACTCACCATTTTCCTGTGCCAATCCAATAACACTAAAAAAACTGACATCAATAAGGACAAGCAGCCTGCTGTATTAGTACCCCACCCACAGGCAATTATTTCCTTCACCACCAGTGCTCAGTGGCAGCAGGAACTTACTAAGCCTCCTTAGACAGCACCTTGCAAACTCACGACTACTACCATCGAGAAGGACAAATACAGCAGATACATGGGAACACCACCACCTGGAGGTTCACCTCTGAGCCATTCACCATCCTGACTCAGAAATATATCGCCCTTCCTTCACTGTCACTGGATCAAAATCC
This sequence comes from Mustelus asterias, assembly GCF_964213995.1. Taxonomy (NCBI): domain Eukaryota; kingdom Metazoa; phylum Chordata; class Chondrichthyes; order Carcharhiniformes; family Triakidae; genus Mustelus; species Mustelus asterias. Next base: position 81,670,023 of record NC_135808.1, read on the forward strand.
TGGAACTCCCTCCCTACCAGCACTGTGGGTGTATCTACACCACATGGACTGCAGCAGTTCAAGTAGACAGCTGATCAACACCTTCTCAAGGGCAATTAGGGATAGGCAATAAATACCAGGCTCGCCAGTGACTCCCACATCCCATGAATTAAAAAAAATATTGTTTGCAGTACTCGTTCCAAATACTATTCCCTATGCACTCACTCCTTTCCTCTCCCTAGTAACAATCTGAAATTAAACTAGTTTGTTTGCAATCTTGGTGTCACAATGGTACTATGGTGAGCTATTGACTTCATATTTACACCATCACTAAGAGCACTAATTTCTACGTCCGTAACACTGGTTGATTTTCCCTGTTTCAGCTCACAGGCTGCTCAAATCCTCATCCACACCTCATTATCTAGAGATCCAACTGTTCCAACGCACACTTGGCAGCCCCACCACCGTCTCCCGCAAGCATAGGTAAATACGTGTTTTTATATTGTGAGTAGTATTGTAAATAAAATCATGTTTAAAAACATCTGTATATACTTTATATGATTTTTAAATTTTGTTTTACTCCATCCTTAAGCCAATGTTCAGAATGGACTGGGCAAACCCAAATCCATTTCTTGATTGCTCCTGAAACTAAATTCAAAATCCAATTTAATGCAATTCAAGGTCCCTATAAGAGAGACAAACAAGATCCAAGCTGACAAGATAAAGCATTACACCCCATCTTGTGCTTGCTCTTAGCCAAAAGGCCGAGAAGTGATATACTTTATATGGTTTACTTTTTGCAAATTATCTAGATTCATCTAACTGCATTTCCAGCAAGTGCACCTTTGGGGCTATGCGATTCTTGTTTTTTTTCTGGTTAGACTAGTGTCTGATGCATACTAAGTCCTATGTTTAAGAGTTCCAAATCACCTGCTAAGAAATTCAGAAGTAAAATACTGCAGATGCTGGAAATCTAAAATAAAAACAGGAAATGCTTGAAATGTTCAATAGGTCAGACAGCATTTGTGGAGAGAAAAAAGCAGCACTAACGTTTCAAGTTGATGACTCTTTCATCAGAACAATTCTTACAAAAGGTCATCAGCCTGAAATGTTTGGTCAATTTCTCTCTGCTGATGCTGCAAATGTGCTGAGCATTCCCTCTTCTTATTGCAGAAACCTTCAAAGTTTGAGCTTTTGCTTGCTTGAAATACAGCAGACAATTTCTCCCAGTAAAGATACACAACACTCATATGAATTTGGAGAGCATACGAACTGCTTGGCAATATCTAAGCTGTACAGACCGACTAGAGATGAATTATCTAGAATAGCATAATTTACCACACATTGATGGTAAACTTCTCATTGCTTGGTAAGCTGTGGCTGTCTTAGCTGTTGGGACACTGACTTGCAGAGTTATTTTGAACTAGATGCATAGTAACCATATGACATCCAGTAACCATATGACATCCTCCAAGCCTTTCATTAATGAGTCAGGGAATATTCCAGAGCTAGTTCGCTACTGTTGAAAGTTCACGTCTTTCATCAATTAAGCATGTTACAACTGAAAAGGGATAGTATCTGCACTATCCATCAGAGCATGGCAAAAAATCACTCCTTAAACAACTGTTTCTATACCAGGACATCAAATACTGGGAAATGAAGAGCAGCAAACTTATAAAATGTGAAGTGCCTAATAATTCACTGATGACATTAATGTTAAGCAGACAATGCAATAGTAAAACTTCAGCTGTTGATCAGACTTTTTTAAATTAATTCATGGGATATGGGCATATCTGGCTAGGCCAGCATTTATTGCTCATCCCTAATTATTACAATTCCTAAGTATTATTCTGGTCACACAACCAAATAAAATGTTAGAGTCTGACATTATTAAAGAAGGTGGGAGAAATCAATGGGTTATCAGTTACTTACCAACATTTTTGTTCAGAATTTGCTCCTCAAATACCATTTGACAGCGGATAAACACAGTGTTCAGCACATCTCTCTTTAGTGCCTGGTAAAAGAGTGTTTGGTATGATTAGCTGTTACAGCCGAATTGCCATTATAGGGAATACACCATACTTGATTTTTTGACAAAACAATAGCACACTTAATGAAGTTCATCTGTTATTCTGTGCATACAAACCAAAATATTGCAATCAGATCAAATAGCAAGCATCATACCACAATACAACCTTTATATTAATCCTCTTTTTCTGGAAACAAAATCACCTAACGTTAACTGAGTTATGTTTAGAAAATGAAGAAAGTAGAACATAAAGCAAGTCTTGCAGTTGAATAAGTCTTGAAATTTATTTTACAATTAAACGTGAATGAACGTTTTGTTTGTGGTAACTGAGAATAGCATAAAATCATGTGTGAAGCTCATCAACCATTAGAGTGTTTATATTTTTGTAGGGGCAGACATGTTGAATTATGCCTTAAAATACTTTAAAGTTTTGTCCATGGCGATTACATGGTCTTATTTAATTGTTGTACTTACAAATGTGACAAAGAATAGCACTGTGACTTCTCACAGTTGATTAGTAATTACCAGGTGTTTTTCAAAGGCCAAGTTGGACAATAAGTTTTGAATGACGTTACATCTGATAACTTAAGCCAGAACGTTTGTGTAGGCTGATAATGCTAAGTGAAACTTCGATTCATTTATTAACAACTTGAGGTACTTTAGATGTTCAAGCAGTCGATTTGGAACATTTATCCTTGATCCCTTGAATGTGTGTGGAGCTCTTGCTTTCGGATGCACAGCAACATTATTTGTTGATGCGCAGCAATTTCCCAATACACCATGAAAGTGGAAATTCAGGCTTCTCCTATGAAGGTAAAAATTTGACGCCGTCTAGTTTGCAAGGATGAGATTTTTTTAAATCTAAGACCTCTAGAAAATGTATCATACAGCTTTCCCAATCCACACTGAGGATGAAACTATGGATTCAACAGCGTGCATTGCAAATTCTTTTTCCAAATGTATGCTCGATCAGTTCAAGTGCTCTGACAGACAGGAGTTTATCAATGGTAGAAAGCTGCATGCTAAATTTTATCCAGAGGAATGATAGATACTCAGCATCCTGTTGAGGCATCTTATCGGAGGTTTATAGGATGCTAAATTTACCCAGGATTGTCTCGTTTTCTGTCTTTTACCATCCTTTAGTTTTATTTGGTTTAAAAGCAGATGCATATCTCATGGTGGGGAAATTCGTCATCCGAGTGGTTAGTCTTACTATGTTTAAGGAGAATGTTTCCAACAGAAATGTATGGATATTATGGAAGAGCTTATGAATATATGTGGAAAGGTTTCACTGAAGTTTGTGAAGGAAACAAGGGGCTCTTTTTTTTGTTTATGGAATTTGAGCATTGCTGACAAGGCCAGCATTTATTGCCCATCGCTAATTGCCCTGTTGGTGAGTCTGATTCCTGAATCTTTTCAATCTATATGGCATAGGAACACCTGCAATGCTGTTAGCTAGGGAGGTCCAGGTTTTTGGCCCAATAATGATGAAAGACTGACAATAAATTTCTAAGTCATGATAATGTGAGACTTGCAGATTTTAGTCTTCCCACGTCTTTGCTGCCCATGTTCTTCTAGGCGGTTGGCTGTCGTGGAAGGTGCTGCTGAAGGAGCCTTACTGAGTTGCTGCAATGAATCCTGTGTATGATACATACTGCAGCTACGGTATGCTGGTGGTGGAGGGAATGATGTTTAAGGTGGTGAATGGGGCGTCTATCAAGTGGACTACTTGAGCCTGGACAGTGTTACGTTTCTTGAGTGTTGCTGGAGCTGTACTCAGCCAGGTTAAGTGGAGGATATGCCATCATGCTTCTGATTTGTGCCTTGTAGGTGATGGCAAGGCTTGGTGAGTCAGGACAGGAGTTAGTCACCATAGAATACCCAACCTCTGACCTGCGTTTGCATTTATATGGCTAATCTAGTTCAGGTTTTGCTCAATGGTTACTCTCAGAATGTTGATGGTGGTGGTGCTCAGCTGTTGATCGCCAAGGAGAGGTGATTAGATGCTACCTTGTTGGAAATGGTCAATGCCTGGCACTTGTGTGGCAGGAATCTTATTTGCCACTTATCAGCCCAGGCCTGAGTGGTATCAGGTCTTGCTGCGTGTGGGTACAGGTTGCTGCATTATTTGAGGAGCTGTTAATGGAAATGGACACTGCAATCATCAGTGAACATCGCCACATCTGAACTTATGATGGATGCAAGGTCATTAATGACCATTAGTAACAATTTCTGTGACGACAAAATCTCTGAAAATTGGGATATCACAACATGGAAACATAGAAAATAGGAACAGGTATAGGCCATTCAACCCTTCCAGCCTGCTCCACCATTATGATCATGGCTGATCATCCAACTCAATCCCACCACCCCCCGCCCCCTTTGATTCCCTTCACCCCAGGAACTATATCTCCTTCTTGAAAACATGTTTTGGCCTGAAGGTAAGCTTTCTGTGGTAGCAAGTTCCACAGGCTTAACACTATCTGTATGAAGAGATTTCTCCTCATCTCTGTCCTTAAAAGGTTTACTCCACATTCTTAGACAATGACCCCTGGTCCTGGACACCTCCATCATTAATAACACCCTTCCTGCATCTTTCCCTGTTAGAATTTTATAGGTTTCTAAGAGATCCCCCTCATTCTTTTAAACTGCTGCAAATATAATCCTAACCGACTCAATCTCTCCTCATATTTCAGTTCCACCATCCCAGAAATCAGTCCAGTAAACATTCTGTGCACTCCCTCCATAGCAAGAACATCCTTCCCCAGAGAAGGGAACAAAAACTGTACTATTCCATGTGTGGCCTCACCAAGGCCCTATATAATTGCAGCAAGACATCCCTGCTCTAGAACTTGAAGCCTCTCGTTATGAAGGTCAACGTATCATTTGCCTTCTTTATCGCATACTTACCTTCAGTGACTGGTATCCAAGGTCACCCAGGTCTTCTTGCACATTCCCTTCTCTTAATTTATAGCCATTTAGATAATAACCTGTTTTTGCTACCAAAGTGGATAACCTCACATTGATCCACATTATACAGCATATGCCGTGCATTTGCCCACTCACACAGCTTGTCCACATCACACTGAAGCATCTCTGCATCCTCCTCACAGCTCACCCTCCCACCCAGCTTTGTGTTGTTTGCAAATTTGGAGATATTATATTTAGTTCCCGCCTCTAAATCATAAATATATATTGTGAATAGCTGGGGTCCTGCACCGATTCTGCGGTATCCCACTAATCATTGCCTACCATTCGGAAAATGTCCCATTTATTTCTAGTATTCATGGTAGCCCCAGAAAAGCTTTGCAATGATTCCCATTTAGTGTTGAATTCTCAAAAACGCATTTACACTATGGGCGGGATTTTACAGTCTTGTTCAACCCGAGACCAGAAAATTCCACCTGAGGTCAACGAACATTTCCGCTGTCCGCCCCTTGCCCGCTCCTATTCCGTGGCGGGCGGGTCGGTAGAATTCCAGGATATATATCCATCTTTCCTTTCGGAAGATGGATATAATAGCATTTACAATTCACACCTGATTACGCTCATCAGGTTGCTGGAAAAATGTCAGTGTAGAGGTAGGTTACAAATAGACCGATGTTTGTACCTAATGTGGAGTTCCCTTAAGCTTTGCCTCTTTCTATTCTGTCTAATTTTCATAAATCATCAAATTGTAATTTAGCAACAGGCAATAGAGGATTGGTGTTCTGTACATGTGGATACAGGAAACAAAGTCCAGACAGGAGACCTTCTTCAAAATTAGAAAAACAGAAACTAAATAAGGGTAATGTAGTCTTTGTTTTCAGCTACTCCTACTTCTCTTTTATGGCCAAGAGTTCATAAGTTTACACTTGCACCAAAGAATATTGGCAAATGAACAGAATAGAAAAGCAAATAACTTTTATCTTCTTTCTGGTATATCCATGGTATGTGCAATATAATAAAAGAATTGGCTTAGAAAATTCTAATGCAAAATGTGGTGGAAATGTTCTTTTGAATATGATCAATGTAAAGCTTTTGTGCATCTCCACTTAGAGAATAACTATTCTGGTTGTAAAATGAATCTGTGTAAACTACATACTTCCATCACCCAAGTCCAAAGGATTTGGGATATAAATTTACATTACACCTAACAACAAATTAAAAATACAGAAGAGCTTGTTTATATTTATGTTGTTGAGAATGTTTTAGTTGAAGAAACTCCTTTCTCAGAGTACAAATCAAGTTCTGTACCTGTATGGCATCTTTTACTTTTGCTTTACTGCCATGGAGATAAGCTCTGCAGCGGACAGTACCTCTCACTGTAACAGAGCTGCCGCAGTCTTCAATTAAAGCACCAAGTTCACCATCAGCGATAGCAACCTTAAAACAAAATACACATTCATTCATAAGCCAGTTGCAGTGCATTGTACAGTAATATATTGTTTTAAAAGTAATTTTAATGTAAAGCTGGAACATGCCAATAACACACAGAAGGTAGTCAGTACCTATAGAATACCAGAAGAGAGGCAGGTTAACATTTTGGACAGTGCTGTTCATCATAATACTGTAAAGAACAGTATAGATATAACTCTTGTATAGTTAAGACAGGTGCATCAGCTGTCCCAGCTACTCATTCCTGTTGGCTGGCTATTTAGTGGTCCAGGCCTCATCACCACATCATGCTGTCTAGGCTTCGCATTATATAAACACGTTGTTGTGCAATATCAAGCAGATTGGAGACCAGCCGAGCTGTCAGGCAGGGAGGTACGGGGGAAGATGATGAACCAGTACTGCACGAGGCAGAGAATATTTAGCTGGAGCCCAAAGGAACGCTCCTGCTTTTCTACGTCCCACAAAAGATGTTTTACACTTCGCTTTTTGGGGCATCTTCCATTTCACTGCCCTGTATAACTTAGGAGACGGGTGCTTAGCGTGTGTGCTCCACCTAGTTATCCCCTGAAATTGAATCATCACCCTACTTATATCATAGGAACTCAATTTGCATGTAGTAATGAGGCTCCCACATGATTAAGCTGGACTCTGGCAAATATGGTGGTGAATCAGAAACTCCCATTTTACCTTGGCTAACACACCATTCCTTAGTGTGGACCAAACTGTCAAAAGTCTTTTGGTGACCACTAGATGCTGACTGACCTACCCCATGCTTTCAGTATTTTCTGTTTTGTTTCAGATTTTCAGTATTTGCCGTTTCTTTGCTTTTCATTAGTAACATTTTCTAGGCTGGTATGTTTTATTGGGGTATAGCTGAGTTGCTTGTTTTCAGTTATGAAAATTATAAATACATCAAACAGCATAAATTTTGCTTGACAGTTTTTCTAACATTCCTTTCATATTGCATCATACCCTTACTAGTGTGTGTATAAACAATATACAAGGTTTAATAATCATTCTATTTAATTAGCGCAGAACCTGCGAACTGTTAAAAATTCCTTTGCAAAATAATGAAAAATAAAACAAAATCCACACGTTGAAATGTTCAATGTCAATTAACAAAGAAAATAACCACACTTAAACATGTATTACTGGTCAGATGAACAAATAAATGAAACTTAGTATTCAGAACTAACAGGAGCCGTCAGGAACTGGACTTCCGCTGGTGCTTTCTTCTTCTGTGGAAGTAATAAAAACAAAAGAAAATTCAGTGGCAATTTAAAGATCAACAAACTGCACACATAATAAATTAAATTCACTTCAATACATTAGGATTTTGGTAAATTGTGCACAAATAATACTGTTTGAAGATAAGATACTAGAGGGCATAGGTTTAAGGTCAGAGGGGAGAGATACAAAAGGGTCCAGAGGGGCAATTTTTTCCACGCAGAGGGCGGTGAGTGTCTGGAACAAGTTGCCAGAGGTAGTAGTAGAGGCGGATACAATTTTGTCTTTTAAAAAGCGTTTAGACAGTTACATGGGTAAGATGGGTATAGAGGGATATGGGCCAAATGCGGGCAATTGGGACTAGCTTAGGGGTTCAAAAAAAAAGGGCGGCATGGACAAGTTGGGCCGAAGGACCTATTTCCATGCTGTAAACCTCTATGACTCTATACTTTTAAAACTTTAAAAGATTGGATAACGACAACAACAGCCTGCATTTATTTAGCGTTTTAAAGTTGTAACATATCCCCAAGTTTGGAATGCTCAAGAAGCCAGATATACATCGGAGGGTGGGAGGGCTAGAGGAGATTACAGAAATAGGAAGGCAAAACTATGGAGAATTTGCAAACAAGGATGAGAAGTTTAAAATTAGGGCATAACCAGGAGCCCATGTAGAGTCAAGGACAGGAGTGATGGGGAAAACAGGATTTGAGAGTTAGGACAAGGGTAACGCTGTTTTGGCTGGCCTCAAGTTTATGAATGGTTGAATGTGAGACGTCAGCCAGGAATGCATAGGAATAGTCAAGCCTGTAGCTATTAAAAACATGGATGAGTGTTTCAGCAGATGAGTTGAGGTAAGAACAGAATTGAGTGATGATGCAGAGGCAAGCTTAGTGCAGCTGTGGATATATAGTTGGCAGCTCATCTCAGGATCAAATATGACTCTGAGATTCTGAACAGTCTGGTTCAGCTCTCAACAGTTGCAAAGGACAAAGATGGGAATTGTGGCTATGAAATGTGGTTGACTCTTAAATGCCTTCTGAAATGGCCTAGTAAGCCACTCAATTGTATGAAACCGTCAGAAAATTTGACATCAACCTAGGCACCGGAAACGAAGAAGGCAAACCCAGCCCTGTTGACTGCAAAGTCCTCCTTACAAATTTCTGGCACTTGTGGCAAAACTGGGAGAGCTGTCTCACAGACTAATCAAGCAATGGCCTGACAGTAATTTTACCGTACAGACAAAGCCCCAGGTCAGGTATACACTGGGTGGGGGAATTCAATGTCCATCATCAAGAGTGGCTCAGCAACTGACCGAGCTGGTCAAGTCGCAAAGGACATAGAATCTATAATGCAGAAAGAGGCCATCCGGCCCATCGAGTTTGCACCAACTCTCCAAAAGAACATCCCACCCAGCCCTCCCCTCCACCCTATCCTCTTAACCCCACGCATTTGCCATGGCAATCCACCTAACCTACACATCTTTGGACTGTGGGAGGAAATTGGAGGACCCGGAGGAAACCTATTCAGACACGGGGAGAATATGCAAACTCCACACAGACAGTCATCCAAGGCTGGAATTAAACCCGAGTTCTGGCGCTGTGAGGCAGTAGTGCTAACCACTGTGCCGCTAGACTGGGTCTGTGGTCGGTGGTGAGGGATCTAACAAGGAGGGAAAACATACTTGATATCCTCACTGAATTCCCCCACTATCAATATCCTGTGGGGTACCACTGACCAGAAATTAAACTGGACTAGCCATATAAATACTATGGTTGCAAAAGCAGGTCAGAGACAAGGTAGGTAATTCACCTCCTGATTCCTGAAAAGGCCTGTCTACAATCTACGGGCACTAATCAGGAGTGTGATGGAATTCTCTCCACTTGCCTAGAAGAATGCAGCCCCAACAACAGTGAAGAAGCTTGACACAATCCAGGACAACACAGCCTGCTTGACAGGCATCCCTTCCAAAACATTCACTCCCTACATCACCGACGCATAGTAGCAACTGTGTGTACCATCCATAAGGTGCAGGACTACAAAGGATTCTTCAGATTGCACCTTCCAAACCCCATGACCACTACCATCTAGAAGGACAACGGCAGCAGATACATGGGAACATCATCACCACATGGAAGTTCCCTTTCAAGTTACTCATCATTCTGACTTGGAAATATATCATTGTTCCTTCACTGTCCGGGACAAAATCCTGAAACTCACTCCCTAACAGCACTGTGGGTGTAACTATACCACACAGACTGAGGCAGTTCAAGAAGGCAGCTCACAACCACCTTCTTATGGGCAATTAAGATGGGCAATGAATACTGCCCTAGCTAATGACGCCTCAATCCTTGACTGAATAAAAAAATGTAGTGTACAGCGTGACTGAAAACAGAAGCTTCAGGCTTTCTAATATTAGGTTGTAGGAAATTTCTGCTGTCTGACAACGTAGACTCAGGTATTTTCATACATATGAAAACTGATGCTGTGCTTTTGGATGTTGTAGCCATATAGCAGTACATGAATGAGAAACAGGAGAGATCCTTGGGAGGCATCAGTATAGGAACAGAATAGGAATCAGAACAGAACTTGCAATGGTCCTCTGGCCATGAGTAGATGGATATGAATAGAACCAGACACGTGCAATCCCACCCAACTAGATGATAGTGGAGAAACTGTTATAAGTTATAAATATTAAAAGGAACAGGAAAATAGCCTATTTTGGTCAGCAACTCTTAGATAGGTTATATTAAATGCACTTTTAAAAAGGAACAAATCCAAAATATTATTGAGTTTCCATACCAATCCTTCCCCTAATATGCTCTCTGGTTCTATAAAGTGTCCATTTATCAGGTAACTGCTTTGCATAATTTGTTTTGCCCAGGTAATCAGACCTTTCTGGGGAGGAAAAATGGTGGAAGGAAAGAGAACAAAAATATACTCAGTAAAAATTACACAAACAATAAAGATTGCTTATTACATTGCTTATCCTCTCTAACTCTGATATTTTCCTCAGCATGTCATCATAGACAAGCGCAACTTAACTGAATTACATTTGAAAGAAAAATGCTGCATTACAAGGAATATACTAACAATGAAATGAAATCTTTGGAAGTACAAATTCCACTGATTTAAAGTTCAGAGGAAAAAAAAGAGAAAGACTTGCCTTTAATATAGCACTTTGCATAACAACCAGAAATCTCAAAGGACTTTAGAGCTAAGTATTTTTGAAGTGTAGTCACTGTTGTCATGCAGGAAACACAGCAACTAATTTGTGCTCAGCAATCTTCCACAATCACCAATGTCATAATGGCCAGGTAATCCATTTGAGGGAGTGGTATTTGCCATGTTACAATCCCAACTGATGTTACTACTGGACAGTCAGGTCCCAAAGTAGAACCCTAGCGCCACAGATTTCTACTTTTTGTTTCGACACATGAATGAACAGATTTAAAGACTGTCAAATAACTTTTAACAAAAGAAAATTGTTATTAAACATTAAAAGATTGACTATAATACAATACTCCTTCACCCCACATATATATTCACAGGATAACAGAAGTTACAAAATATATCTTGTACTATAATGTTCTCTGTAAGCACATGGGCCACATAAACTAACAGGCCAACTGTGGTCAGATACACCACTCTTTGAAATCAAGTGGCTGACACAACTCTATATAACTTCTGTGGACTTCTCATCAAATCCCCCCTAATGCTTATTACAACAATCCAACTGATCTCACTGGAACTCTGGCTTCCACGAGTGTTTCCAAAATCCACTCCCGAAAAACATGCCTTAGAATCTTCTACCAAACAATGCTTTCTCTTGGATGCCTTCACCAAGGATTCACTTCCAAGATTTTAATCTCTCCTTTCAGTATTCCTCTGCCTCGAACTGTCACGTGTATTCAAGCTCCAGAGTCTCTCGGGTACCCAGCATGCCAACAGAACACCACTGCTTCACAGGTTGTATTAAAATGTCACCAAACTTGATTTATCTTGGATGTCTGGTTTCCCACTTTAAATCAACAGTCGAAGGACTCCGGGGTTTGACTTGTACACTGTAGCCGCCGAGTGCGACTTTATGCACATGAAAGGGGAATGGTGACAGAACAAAGAACAAAGAACAGTACAGCACAGGAAACAGGCCCTTCGGCCCTCCAAGCCTGTGCCGCTCCTTGGTCCAACTAGACCAATCGTTTGTATCCCTCCATTCCCAGGCTGCTCATGTGACTATCCAGGTAAGTCTTAACTGGCCTCTGCAAGAGTATTACACAGCGAAAAACTGGTGTCAATGGGAATCAGGGGGAAAATTCTCCACTGGTTGATGTCACACTTGGCACAAAGGAAGATGTTGTGGATGTTGGCGATTGATCATCTCAGGCCCAAGATTTCATTGCAGGAGATTCTCAGGATAGTTTCCTTAGCCCAAACATCATCAGGTGCTTCATCAATGACCTTCCCTTCCACCATAAGGTCAGAGGCAGGGATGTTCGCATATGATGACTGCACAATGGTCAGCACCATTCACGATTCCTCAGATACCTGAGCAGTCCGTGTCTCATTAGCAGCAAGAACTGGACAAAATTCAGGTTTGGGCTGGTAGTTGCAAATAATATTCACGCTACATTGTCAGGCAACGACCATCCCCAGCCTCTAACATGAGAGAATCCAACCACAATTCCCATACTGAATCCGAAACTGAACTGGACCAGCCATATAAATACTGGGGTACAAGAGCAGGTCAGGGGCTGGGAATTCTGTGGCGAGTAACCCACCTCCTGACTCCTGAAAGCCTGCCAGCCATTTTCAAGGCACAAAACAGGAGTGTTATGGAATACTCTTCACTTGCCTAGATAAGTGCAGCCCTAACAACACTCAAGTATCCTGACACCACACAGGACAAAGCAACCCGCTTGACTGGCATCCCAATCACCACCTTAAACATTCACTCCCTCCACCATTAATGCACAATGACAGCATCTATACCATCTACAAGATGTAACTGCAGCAACTCACTAAGCCTCCTTCAACAGCACCTTGCAAACCTCTGATCTCTAGGACAAAGGTAGATGAATGGGGATATCACAAGCTGCAAATTCCCCTCCAAGCCACCCAACATCCTGATTTAGAATTATATTACTATTCCTTTGCTGTCACTGGGTCAAAATCATGGAATTCCCTTCCTAACGGCGCTGTACCTACATCATATAGAATGCAAGTGGATCAATCACCACCACCTTCTCAAGGGCAATTAGGGATGGGCAAATAAATGCTGGTATAGCCAATGAAACCCACATCCTGTGAAAAGATTGAATGAAACGAAGAGAGAACCACCTAGCAGGAGATCATTATCCTTCTGAGCACCATCTGCTCCCTGCCGCCTTTATCCTGTGCGCTCATGAATCATTTGGACTGTACTGGGAGAACCATTACTTTAGCATTTTCTTCTTACACCAAAACTATTTGCTTTTTTTCACCCTATCCTCTCTTACTCGGTTCAGTTAATACCCACCTGCACATGACTCCTCTCTTCTGACAGAATGACAGAATTTCTTAATCTCATTTGCCAATGCATCTGCTGGATCATTTTCTACTATTTCTGCCACATGCATTTGATACTGTTCATCTGTTGCTTCTCCATTTTCCTTTCTAGGAGGTACTGTTGTCTCTACAGCATTATTATTCACTTTTCCGTTATCCTACCAACAGCTGTACTTTTACCTCAAACTTCAACACGTGGAATAAGCCTGCACTATTCTCCACTCTCCTAAATGTATCATCTTCATCATAAAGTGATTCCTAAGTAACCCTATCAACATAATATACTGTATTCACTATTTTTACATTGGCAGTTTTAAATGGAAAAGAGGTGATTGGTTTGCCAAATATCCCTGTATCTCTCACTCTTTTATCACATCTTATCCATCTTCCATTTCCTGTACTGTTCAATCAAGCCCAGATCAAACTTCAGGAACAGTGGGAGGAATCCAAAATAACAGAAGAATATTTGACTCATGAAACCCTAATCAGTGCAAAAATGGAGTGATTTAGAACAAAATATGTAACACATACCAATGAATCCTTGTCAAACTGATGTTCTGCAGCTACAGGTATCGGGATATTAACATCCACGTTCAAGGTGGCTTCCATAACCTGCCATGGAGCTGTCAAACTGCTAGATTTACAATCCAGCATTTTAATAGAAGCCTTGAAAATACAAAAAATTAAGATTCATTATTAGATAGAATATTTTCTTGCTGGAATTATTGCATGAGTATTTGGCATACATAATACTATTCCCACTGTTAAAAATGTTCAAATATTTCTATTTAATACCTTGATGTCAAAGTTTTAAACCAACATATTTACAATCAGTTTCTAGGGATTTATCAGTTTTTACTTTGTTGTGACATATTTGCTATTGGTTGCTTTCCTGCTTGTATTATCCCAAAAAATAATTTTATGTCATGAAACTATCTTACAAATATATTTTGAGATATTTAAAGATGAAGAAAAATGTGCATTTACACAATGTTCAGGATGTCCCCTAATGTAGCTCACAGGCATTAATTACTTCCGATGAACAGAGACTGTCCATCTAACAAGCATGGCAGACATTTTTAATCTGGCAAGGTCCCACAAACAGCAAGTGAGATGAATGACTGGTTAATTTGTGCTTTTGGTGGTGCTAACCTGAGGGAGGAATAGCAGCCATTGGAAAAGTCACATTTTCTTCAAGTAATGCTGTGGAATCTTTTACATACACTCGTATAAGCACACAGAGTCTTGGTTTAATCTCATTCTGAAAGACAGCACACCTTCAACAATATAGTGATCCTTCGGTATTCAAATTCTGGTGTAGTATTTAAAGCTACCTTCTGACTAAAAGCATAAAATTCCACAGCTGCACCAAGCTAGCATTAAAGATCCCAATATTTACACATGATTTGATCTTTAATGCAAAAAAAAGTGGAAAAGTTAAAAATTGGCAGGGTTACAAATTGTAGCTTCCTGCAGTACAACTGAAAAACGGTTAAATGCAAACAAGCATGTTATGAAACTGTTATACAGGTACATGTGAAATATTTGAATACTTTCCTCTCAACATTTCTGTTCACTATGTGTCATTATGGCAACAAATTTCTTAATCCTGCGCTATACACCTTAACTTTCCTGGAAATGCAATGGAAACCCTGTTTATGTTTGTGAATTGCTGCATTAATAAATATACTTCTTCTTAGGCAGTCCCTTGGAATCGAAGATGATTTGCTTCCACACTAAAAATTAGTTCTCAGGTGACTGAGAAGTCCAATGTGTAACCTACAATCTCAGTCACAGATGGGGCAGAGGTGGTTGGAGGGGATGGGTGGGTCGGGTGCTTGGGTTGCCATGTGCTCCTTTTGCTGTTGATGCTTGGCTTCAACTTGGTCTCGGTGATGAAACCTAAGGCGTTCAGCTCCTCCCTGGATGCTTTTCCTCCACTTTGGGTGGTCCTGGGCCAGGGATTCCCAGGTGCTGGTAGGCATGTTGCACTTTTTCAAGGAAGCTTTGAGGGTGTCCTTGAAGCGCTTCCTCTTCCCTCATGGGGCTTGCTTGCTATGTTGAAGCTCCGAGTAGAACACTTGTTTGGGGTCTCGCATCAGGCACACAACTGCACAACAACAGAAAGTCCAAGGAAAATCAGGGCCCAAGGAGCAATAAAAAAGGATTACTTACCTTTTTTGTTCTTCTCCATTCAATGTTCTGCACATAGATGGAGCTATTGGAATAGGCATGCCCCAAACAATGGGAAAGGAAAAAGGGACATCATCGTTTTAAGACATTTTTGTGAAACATTATGCCTACCCTGTATAATGGGCATGCATCATTTAGGTTTTATCCTTTAAGAAAACAGTAGCGAAAGCACATTCCAACTGCCATGTGTCTAAGTGTTCAAAGAAACCTTGTAATTTCTGTACTAATGGGCATTAGTATTCTGTTCTAGCTGAGGAAGCCAACACTTGGGTCTGTCCTACTAGTTGTGATATTGGCCTCCTGTTGTGATGTTGTTCAGCGATGCACAACGATGCACCTCTCTACATCTTTACATCCTTGCTAAAGTGTAGCACCCAGAACTGAACATATCACTCTAGCTGAGGCCAAGTCAGTGTTTTTGCATTGTTTTGCATAACCTCCATGCTTTTTGTACTCCATGCTTCTACGAATAAAGTCAAGGGTCCAGAATGGCTTTTTAAAAGTGTTTTCAAGTTGTCCTGCTACGTTCAAAGATTTGTGTACAAACATCCTCCACCTCTGTGTTCTCATAACCCCATTAAAATTGTATCAATTAGTCTATATTGCTACTTTTCATTCTTAAAAAAATGAATCATTTCACACTTCTGTTAACTTCCATCTGCCATGTGTCTGCCTATTTCATCAGTCCGCCAATGTCTTCCTGAAGTCAGTTACCATCCTCATTGCTGCATTTTTGAGTTTTGTGTCTGGGGAACATACGTGCACATTTCCCTTTATTCACAAAAAATAATCATGCACCACGCCTCTCTGCTTTCTGTCCCTTAGCTAATTTCATTCCATACTGCCACTGTACCTTCAATCACATGAGCTTTAATTTTGAGAAAAACTCTATTACATGATACTGTGTCAAACGCTTTTTGAAAAGTCAATCTCCTTGATGTGCTAATTGAGAAATCCACTAATGGGTTCTCTGCTACTATCTATTGCAAGCATACCTTCACTGGTCAATATACACATTGGGATTCGCATAGCACCGCAAACCCCCAATTTCTAAAAAGACCCTAGCCATTTGCTCACCTTGCAAGCTCAACACAGAAATAGAGTGCGTCAAAGCTATCTGCAGCACAATGGCTATCCTGATCAGATCATTTATTCACTGTGTATCATGCAAAATTGCAAAGGGCCAAAAGCCACCACTTTCAAACCTGAAAAGTGCATTGTCTACCTTAAATTACTCTGGAAAGGCAAAGCCTTTGATCAGCCAGTTGTCCCAACAACTGGCTGATCAAATAAAAATGCATGTTCCTTTGGTTATTCGTATTTACGTAACCAGACCATGCTTAAAAAAACCCCCAAAATGTCTACTATTTGAAGTGATTCTGTGATTGTGCAGCACTTGCTGAACAATCCTAAGTGTGCTAATAGGTGCACTAACAACTAATTTAAGATAATCAGTCAAGCTTGCAACATGGCTCATTTACCCTAGCTAGAAGCAACATACGTTCATATTCAGGAACCTATTCTCTTCAAATAAAAGTAATATGTCCAAACCTTGCACTAGTTTTGAATTACCCAGGAGCTTGAGCAACCAATAGTTCCCCTTTACTTTCTCCATGGAAATGCCTCGGCCAGAGTCGACTTGCCAACAACCATCAATATCTTTTCTCCTGCAGTATAAATTGTTGTGAATGTTTGAAATTTGACATTCTTGCATTTGTCTTGATGGGTGCAAGATGAAAAGTTTTGACATGTCTCTCTTTTCAGCAATCTCCAGATTTGATACTACTAACTGAGTTTTAGTATACAAAATCTTTATTAGTTAATGCATTAACAGTTACACAGCTTATTAATGCAAGTTTTCACAGGGGCAGTTTTGAAAGCTCAAACGCCAGTGCTGCTCGCATCAGCCAAATTTCCACACTGATTGTAAAGCCTCCTAGTTACCTATATTTCTAATGGCATACACATCCACAGACTTGAAATTTAAAATTTAAGAAAATTTAAAGCTATACTTGATAATTCAACAAAGAAAAACTCTGCTACAGAAATAACACAATAAAGTGGAAAGTTGGTCCTTAAATAATGAAAATACCATTTCATTTGAATGAGGTGAATTTAAACTCTATCACACTATTCTTACCTGTGGATTCTGAAGATCATAAGCTCGCACCTTCATTCTGTATTTAATGAGCTCAGGAAAAGTTCAAGTTCATTTTTCAACTAGAGCAGATCGAATAAATTTTTTGTTACTGTGAGTTTAAGTTGCAATTGTCTCTACTGGTTGCCATTTCACTTTAAATCAATACTTATAAACTATTTTGGATGATTTATTCCACAAAGATGAGGATTGGAGTGAAACCAGAGTGTGTCACGTAAACAGAGCTCATCACAAACGGTATCAAAGTTGAAATTTGGGTACGAGTGAGAATTCATTGCAGAAAGGTGCTCCTTTTTACTTTTAATACTTTGATGTTGTGTGAGCTCGAGGAAGGAAGCATTCAAAGTTTAGTTCAATGTTTTATTTCTTACTGCAAGCTGGCAATGAGTGCAACTGAAGTTGGTGAAACCAGATCTGGACTGATCTACTTAGAAGGCATGATAGACTAGTTTATGAGGAATGGTAATTTGACCCATTACCATTAATCCATGTGGAGTAATTCAATGTTCTCTGCACTGCCCTGCTGGGTTCTGGGAGCACACAGTGCCCATCCTACCAGGTTCCGGAAACGGTAGTACCTGACCTGCCAGGCTCCAAGAGTACACAGTATCCATCCTGCTGGGTTCAGGGAGTGCACAGTGCCCACCCTGCCGACTTCGGGGAATGCACAGTGCCGATCCCACTGAGTTCCGTGAACTTGCAAGTGATCAAGCTGCCGGACTCAGGGAATGTACAGTGCTCACACTGGTTTGGATAAAGCACAGCGCCCACACTACTGATTTCAGATAGTAAGGGGTGAGGCCATGGGGAGTTTTAACATGAAAGTAAGAAACTTTAAAATCAGGGTTTGATGCAATGAGGTTAACAAGTCGGGCTTAAAGGCAAACGGGCGTTGATGCGAGTTAGGGTATGTGCAGCAGCATTCTGGATGAATTTAAATTCGATGAGGACGGAAGCTAGGAATTTCACCAGGATTACATTGGAATAGTCAAGTCTGGCAAAGGCTAGTTCCATCCAGAGTGTCCAACTACTTCCCCATATTTAATCAACCATCAACGTCTTGAGGGTCACCAGTGATCAGTAAGTTAACTGGATCAGCATCGAACATGAATCGTGCTGCTACAGGAGCAGGCCAGAGGCTTGGTATTCCAGCTACCTAAACCCAACCCTCAAGAAGCTCAACAACATGCAGGACAAAGGAGCCTGCCTGAATGGCAGCCACTGACCACTTTTTTTGTGGACAGGGCTTACCTGGGCAATTGTCCACTTTGTCGGGTAAATGCCAGTAGCCATACTGGACAACTTGGCTGGAGATGTGATTCACTCTGGTCTTCAGTGCAAGAACTGGAATGTTTTGGTGGCCATTTGCTATATCCATTGTGCTCAGTTGATTCTTGATGGTGCATGGAGTGCATCAAATTAGGTGAACATAGAACAGTACAGGCCCTTCGGCCCACGATGTTGTGCCGAACCTTTTCCGAAACCAAGATCAAGCCATCCCACTCCCTATCATTCTAGTGTGCTCCATGTGCCTATCCAATAACCGCTTGAAAGTTCCTAAAGTGTCCGACTCCACTATCACAGCAGGCAGTCCATTCCACACCCCAACCACTCTCTGAGTAAAGAACCTACCTCGTACATCCCTCCTATATCTTCCACCACGAACCTCATAGTGAAGACTAGCTTTGCTGGGGCAGGCCTAGAAAGAGATTGATGATCCACCACCTTGGAACTTCTACCTGAATATTGTTCCATATTCTTCAGCCTCATCTTTTACAGTCCTGTGCTGGGCTCTGACAAGGATGGGAATACTCATGATAACTCTCTTCTTGTTGGTTGTTTAATTATCCACCACCATTCAGAAGTGGATGTGGCAGGACTGCAGATTCACTGGCTGTGGGATTTCTCAGCTCTGTCTAGGGCATGCTGCTTCTGTTGTTCAGCCACTTCACTTGATCTATATAAGATGCATTCTAGATCGCTGAAGGAAGTTAGGATGAGGACAATTTAAGCTTTGACCATAATTCTCCTTGAATAGTGAAATGGTGCGAGAGGACTAGAAAACTGCACATATTTTAATCAAAATTAACAGGGGGCAAAACTGTTAATTTAAGTAGTAATTTAGTAGTAAAACTACTAAACACCATTTGTTAAGGACAAAATTAATTCTCACTTAGAGAAGCATGGGGTAATAAGAAGCAGCCAACATCTATTTGTTAAAGGCAAATCATGTCTGGCTAACTTGATTGAATGATTTAAGTATTAGGTTGATAGAAGTTGTGCAGTAGATGTTACACAGATGGACTTTCAAACGGCATTTGTTAAAGTGTCTCATAATAGATTTCTTCAGAAAACAGAAGCACATGGTATTAAAAAAAGGTGGTAATTTGAAATTGATGAAGAAATAGGATACAGAGAGTTGTGGTGAACAGCTGTTGCTCTGACTGGAAAAGGATGCAATGGTGTGTCCCCTTCCCTGATGTAAATTGTGCATCGGTTGAGTTCCTAATTGTATTTAGGTGGTGGATATTAATTGGGAACTTGCCTGTCCTCAGATGTAGCAGGTTGGTTATTAGTTCATTTAAGAGTATACTAAAAGAGGCTGATAAGGAGTAGTTCTTCAGTCAATTACTTTATTTGATTTACTCAAGGATATATCCTCCTTCTCCATCTGGTACCATGCCCAAAGAGGACACAGAAACTTAGAAAACCATAGAAAAGTGAGTGCACAAAGGGGCCATTCAACCCATCATGCCTGCACCTGCCAAAGAAGAGAAGAAAGAAACTAGCTACTCATTTTAATCCCATTTTCCAGCACCTGGTCCGTAGCCTTGCAGGCTACAGCATTTCAGCTGCAGATCCAAGTATCTTATTAATGACTTGAGCATTTCTGACTATGGATGGATCCATGCTTGGAAAAGTACTGCAGTGGTTTGCCTTCTGCAGTACGGCTGACCAGGAAACTCTTCCACTCTTAGCTACCATCTGACATTTAGGACAGATTTACAGGCTCACGTTTGGCTACGTTACGGATGCACCATCTGTGGCCATCAAGTACCCAAGTGGGACTTGAACCTGGAGCTTCCGGCCCAGAGATATGGACACTACCAGTGCACCACAAGACTTCCTCCAAGAGTATACAGCAGGCTGAAAATCTAGTTCTCGAGTTGGAGATGCATGTATTGTGTAACGCCACATATAAAAGTTTGTAAGTCAGACTTGGCTCCAGTTCCATCCTTCGTCACCTCATTACCCGAGTTCTAACACCAGGGGTCTGCATTGGTCCATTGCTTTTCATGTTGTAGATAAATGACCTAACTGGATATAGGAAGTACAATTTCAAAGTTTCTGGTTGGTATCAAGCTTGTCAACATCATAAATACTGAACAGGCTAGCTGCAAACCTCAGGAACAGAGAGATACACTGGGGAAATTAGCACAAATGGCAGACACAATTCAATGCAGCTAGATGAGAATGCACTTTAGGAGGAACAATATGCACTGGAAGCATAATCTAAAAGAGCAAGTTCACTAATCTTTTAAAGTAGCAGGGCAAGTTGATGAGACATATGGGGACCTGACTTTGCAAACAGAAGCACTGAATCCAAAAGCAAGGAAGTTAGTTAAACCTTTATAACTCTCTGTTTAGACCACAGTTGGAGTATTATTTCCAATTTGGGGCATCACACTTGAGGAAGGAATGCCAAGGTTATGGAGAGGATACAAAGGAGGTTTAATCAGGATGATATCAGGAATGAGGGACTTCAGTTGGACTTGGAAACATTCAAGAAGCTGTGATTGTTTTCCTCAGAGCAGAGAAGAGCAGATCTAATTGAGGAATATAAAACTATGAGAGGTTTGATAAAGTAAGTGGGGAGAAACTTTTTCCTCTGGTAAAGGAGTTGGTAACCAGAGGCCAAAGATGCAACATAATTAGTATCGAAACCAGGAGAAATTTCATAGAGCTGTTAAGGTTATCATCTGAAAGGGTGGTGCAACATATCCCATAGGATCTTTCTGGAGAGGAC
This sequence comes from Mustelus asterias, assembly GCF_964213995.1. Taxonomy (NCBI): domain Eukaryota; kingdom Metazoa; phylum Chordata; class Chondrichthyes; order Carcharhiniformes; family Triakidae; genus Mustelus; species Mustelus asterias. The sequence goes on from NC_135808.1 coordinate 81,691,557, forward strand.
TAATTTGCAGGGTTAAGGAGCAAAGAAAGTTGGAGCATAGTAGCCACGCCCAAGTGTGATATGCTGAATGGCTTCTTCTAGCATACATTTGTCTTGTATTTTAACCTACATCTCAACTGATCACATCCACTCTTCTCAAATCCTTGCAAAATCTCTCCCTTTATATAAAATACCAAACCAACATTCACTGCCAACCTCTTGACTTGGCCATCTCAGATGGTCTTGCTTGTTGCAATGTATTAATCAGAAATGAGGTCACTTCTGATCATCTTTTATTACTCTCCCCCCACACTCCCACCCAGGAATATAAAAATAGATATCAAGAGTTTCTATAAATATTTGAAAAGGAGAGTAACTAAAGTGAGCTTTGGTTCCATAAAAGGTGAGACTGGAGAATTAACAAGAGGAAACAAGGAGATGGCAGAAGCTTTGAACAGGTACTTTGTGTCTTGTCTTCACTGTAGAAGACACAAAAACATCTCAAGAATACTTGAAAATCAAGACGTAAAAGGGAGGAACCCATGGTTCAAGGGGTAACGTAACATGGAGGATTGGTTAGCTATAAGAAGCAGATAGTAGGAATAAATGGGTTGTTTTAACATTGGCAAGCTGCAACTAGTAGAATGCCAAAAAGATCAGTGCTGAGGCCTTAGCTATTTATAATCTACATCAATGACTTGGTGAAAGGACTGTATATGGGTGGTAGTTAAATTTGCTGATGCCACAAAGATAGTTAGGAAAGTAAGCCTTTTAATACCTCTAGACTTGACTATTCTCCCACAGTGAAATCAGTCAAAACTCTGCTGTCCATGTCCTAACTCGCATCAAGTTCCATTCTCCTATCACCCATGTGCTGGCTGACCTACAGTGGCTCCCAGTCAAGAAAGATCTTGGTTTTAAAACTGTCATTCTTGTTTTCAAATTCCTCCATGAACCCATCCCTATCTCTCCAATCTCCTCCAGCCCTACATTCTAACAATGCCTTCTTCACCCAGTTAGGGCCTAAGTTCTCGAATTCCCTCCCTAAACATCTCTACCTTACTTTCCTCCATTAAGACACTCCTTAAAGTTTACCTCTTTGACCATGCTTTTGCTCATCTGACCTAATATCACCACATGCGGCTCATTTTGTTTTAAAATGCTCTTTGAATCACCTTTGGATGTTTAATAATGTTAAAGGTGCAAGGTAGATGGTTGTTATTGTTGTAGCTTCAACAGGTTGGCAGGGTATTTTTACATATGCCTGGTGCTGTGATAGAATGTCCCTCATATTTATTAAACAGGCTTGTGGTGGAATACATTTCAGCTGCTGATGGCCACAAAACGCATCAGTATCCAGATCTGAACTCCTGTTCTGACTCTATCCCATTCAGTATGCAGCTAATCATCATAGAAACCCTACAGAGCAGAAGGAGGCCATTCGGCCCATCAGTTCTGCACTGATCACAATCCCACTCCAGGCCCTATCCCCACAACCCCACACATTTACCCCACTAATCCTTCTAACCTACACATCCCGGGACACTGAGGGGCAATTTAGCATGGCCAATCAACCTAACCCGCACATCTTTGGACCGTGGGAGGAAAGCGGAGCACCCGGAGGAAATGCGCGCAGACCACGGGGAGAATGTGCAGACTCCACACAGACGGTGACCCAAGCTGGGAATCGAACCCAGGTCCCAGGAGCTGTGAGGCAGTAGTGCTAACCACTGTGTCACCGTGCCGCCCCAATGCCATTGTGCCGCCCCAGCATGCAATACCACCCGTGTGATTATACAGGTTATTAGTTAGATCAATAACTGTACAATTAGATCCAATCCCCATCTTTTTTTTCCACAGCCCAACAAATGCTTCTCTTTCAAGTATTCATCCAATTCCCTTTCACTGTTCAGTTTTCTTCCACCACTCTTTCAGACAGATATTCTAGATGATGAAAACTTGCTGTCTAACCTTTTTCTCATGTCACCACTTGTTCTTTTGCCAATTACCTTGAATCTGTGTCCCCTGACTGTGGATCTTTTTCAGAGGAAACAGTTTCTTCAATTTACTTGAGCATAGATTTTTTTATTGGGTAGAAAGTTATGGCCAACACTCTGACCTAGATTTACTGGGAGAGATGGTACAGGTGTGAGAACATGATCTAATTCCTCTGGGACTTGGGAAGAGAGGGAGAATGTGGTGCAGGTGTCAAGGGAATGGGAAGGAAGTAGGATTCCTGATAATAACAAAGGGGCCCATCTGGGTCATATTCTTCTAATCCAGTTTAGACCCAAATCATATTCTCCACCCCACAACATGGTTATAATGACTCAACACAGTTTTCTGAAAGGCAAATTGCGTTTGACAAATCTATTAAATGTAACTCATAGGGCAAATAAGCAGGAACCTGTAGATGTAGTATATTTAAATTTTCAGGAGGCATTCAAAGTGCCACACAAGAGTTGTAATACAAGATTAGAACTCATGAGATCATGGGTAATATATCAGCATGAATTGAGGATTGGTTGATGATCAGAATATTTTGCAATGGTCTATCTTTCCTACTCTCCTTGTTGTATGGTCATTCTCTTGCTTCCTGACATTCATTCTCTCTTTCCTTGTCAGAGTACCTCTTCTCTCTCATACGTTTCTTGAGCAAGCTCTTTCAGTGCTCCAAAAGATCTCTGTCAACTTCTTTCTCTTCCTATCCCTGTCTCTCCATTGCATTTTTACAAGAACAAGAAGCTGTCATTTAAAAGGAATTTCAGTTTGGTGTCAGCTGACATGAGGACTCCTGCAAATGGCAGAAACCTGTGGGAGAAAACTCATGTTCCCCTTTCCGGAAAATTAAAACACGGGAACTGAGAAGCACTTCAGAAATAAGTTTTGCTCAGCATGATTTTACTTACTTATGTTTTGACAATTATTTAGATTTCCAGAAAGCCTTTGACAAGGTGCCGCATAGGAGACTGTTAAATAAGTTAAGAGCCCATGGTGTTAAGGGTAAGATCCTGGCATGGATAGAGGATTGGCTGACTGGCAGAAGGCAGAGAGTGGGGATAAAGGGGTCTTTTTTAGGATGGCAGCCGGTGACTAGTGGTGTGGCTCAGGGGTCAGTGCTGGGCCCACAACTTTTCACAATTAACGATTTGGAGGAAGGAACCGAAGGCACTGTTGCCAAGTTTGCAGATGATACAAAGGTATGTAGAGAGACAGGTAGTATTGATGAAGCGGGGGACTGGAGAAGGACTTGGACAGGCAAGGAAGTGACAGATGGAACACAATGTGGAAAAGTGTGAGGTTATGCACTTTGGAAGGTGGAATGGAGGCATAGACTATTTTCTAAATGGGGAAATACTTAGGAAATCAGAAGCACAAAGGGACTTGGGAGTCCTTGTTCAAGATTCTCTTAAGGTTAACGTGCAGGTTCAGTTGGCAGTTGGGAAGGCAAATGCAATGTTAGCATTCATGTTGAGAGGGCTAGAATACAAGAGCAGGGATGTACTTCTGAGACTGTATAAGGCTCTGGTCAGACCCCATTTGGAGTATTGTGAGCAGTTTTGGGCTCTGTATCTAAGGGAGGGTATGCTGGCCTTGGAAAGGGTCCCCCCGAGGAGGTTCACAAGAATGATCCCTGGAATGAAGAACTTGTCATCTGAGGAATGGTTGAGGACTCTGGTCTGTACTCGTTGGAGTTTAGAAGGATGAGGGGGGGATCTTATTGAAACTTTCAGGATACTGCAAGCCCTGGATAGAGTGGACGTGGAGAGGATGTTTCCACTAGTAGGAAAAACTAGAACTAGAGGGCACAACCTCAGGCTAAAGGGACGATCCTTTAAAACAGAGATGAGGAGGAATTTCTTCATCCAGACAGTGGTGAATCTGTGGAATTCTCTGCCGTAGAAGGCTGTGGAGGCCAGATCATTGAGTGTCTTTAAGACAGAGATAGATAGATTCTTGATTAATATGGGGATCAGGGGTTATGGGGAAAATGCAGGAGAACGGGGATGAGAAAATTATCAGCTATGATTGAATGACGGAGCAGACTCGATGGGCCGAGTGGCCTAATTCTGTTCCTATGTCTTATGGTCTTATTATATAAAATTCTATGTCCCTCTGTTTAACCATTAAAGGATACTTCTTTGAGTCAGCATAGACTTGGAGAACAACTCGCTCAGCTGTTTCCTCCTCTGTAAAATTCCAGAGTCTTTCCTTTGCGACAACAGTCTCAACACCAGATGCCAGCTGTAACAGAAAAGATAGAAACTATTATGCTACTTACTCAAATCAAACATTCACGTTTTAAATACTTGTTTTATAACTCATCTTTTAAGGCTGTCAATGAAGAGGTAAGGATTTGCTGATGTCACATTATACATACTGATGAGAAGAGTCACATCACAACAATGTGAAATTGACTACCGATCAAATTAATTGTCGTGCTTATATGTATAACTACAGTAATTGCACTTCCAAGTCATTCACCGGCTGTGAAGCACTTTAGAATTTTTTAACACATGCTATGTTGCAATCTAAATACTAGTTCTTTCTTTCAACAATGAATAATATGTCAGGCTGCATAATAGATTACAGTATGCTACAGTTTCAACCTGCACATCAGTAAAGAATTGCTGCACGGTAATATATTTGAGTGATACAACAAACATGTTTTATAGAGGTCAACTTCACAGATTATATTTATTAGATTATTACACAGGGTTCTCTTCATATCTCAAGTTGCTAAATTTCAGTTTGCACACCCAGTGTTAAATTTGATGTTCTTTGATGAAAAATATTGCTGAAAGGTTTCCTATGAAAGAAGCATAATCCTTCGAATTTTTAAAATCGCAGAGTATAAATAAAATCTGAAACCTATTATTTCAGATTGCGCTGTGTACTTCTACTTCAATTGCTGAATAACACATTTTTATACAGCAATTCTCATTTAAAATGATATCTCAATGGGCCTGATTTTACCAACAATTTGCGCCCGTTTTCGGGCGTGAAATCGTGGTAAAGTCGGGTGTGAGGCCTTTATCGCGATCTGCACCCGCGTCCGCGCAGATCGCCACTTTACCGAGACCCGTGAATGGCAGGGATCCGTTCCGCGCCCAAATCGGGCGCAACGACGATTTAAATGCATTTAAATTGAATTAATGAACTGCCTGTCCAACACTATCAGCATTTCCCACTTTACCACTGCGTTTGCCAATCCGGAACCATGCTTTTAGGGACCTGCTGAAATGAGTCGGGTGCTCCAGCCTCTGAAGAGCGCGTTCAGTGTTTCCAACGGCTCTCTGACTCAGATCAGTGGTGGGGGTGGAGGCGGGTCAGATCATTCTCTGGTTGGAGGGGGGAGGAGGGGAGTGAGGTCAGATCGTTGTCTGGTTGGGGGGGTGGGGGGGGGGGGGAGGCGGGTCAGATGTATCTCTGTCGGGGTGGGGGAGGGCCGATCGATGTCTGGTGATGAGGGGAGAGGGCTGATCGTTGTCTGGTGTGGGGGGGGGGGGGGGGGAGGCGGGTCAGATGTTCTTCTGGAGGGGAGGGGGAGAGAGGCCAGACCATTCTCTTGGGGGGGGGGGGGGGGGGCAGATGGATCTCTGGTTGGGGGGGGGGGGGGGGGCAGATGGATCCGGTGGGCGGGCAGATGGATCTCTGGTGGGGGAGGGCAGGGGGGTCCGCTGCCACTCTGCGGGCGATCGGTGGGGGGAAGAGGGGCAGGGGTGGCGATCGGTCTGGGTAGTGGGGGGGTGGATAAGGAGGGCAGTGATGTGTGTGTGTGTCCCTTATCCACCCCCCCCCCACTACCGACACACATCACTGCCCCCCTTATCCATCCCCCCACTACCCCCAGAGATCCATCCCTCCCCCCCCCCGAGATACATCTTACCCCCCACCCCCCCCCCCCCTCCCGAGATACACCCTCGCTCCCGTTTTTCGCTCCCGGGCCGCTTTCTCCACTTTCTGTGGCTCGGGAGCGATCTGACACGGGCGCGCTTTTTCCAATTTTTTTCCAACTGCGAACGCGTATTTCAGAGCTCCAATTGTTCCGGCCGCGCGTGAATGGGACTGGAGATGGCTGAGAGCGTATGGGGGCGTCTGAAAGCAGATTTCTAAGTCGGATCTGTACTACACCCAGATTCGGCACTTAGAATGAAAATGTTAAAATCGGGCCCAATGTTAGAGGGATCAGCTATCATGCAGAAAATGAATCTAGTTAGGTAGGGAGTCTAAAGTCTAAAGATATGCATGTTTTCGGGTAGTGTATTTTTGGAAAAGGATTCCAGTGGAATGGGATATATTGGTTCAAATGTCAACAGAAGGTGGAGAGCAAACAATATTCCTGGAGTAGCAGGCGTGAACAAATATCTTATTGAAAAAGATTACTCAAACAGGCTGAAAAGAAGCAGTAGATGCAGTGAAAATGAGGATGAGGATCTTGAAATTAATTCACTAAGGCACAGCTATCCAGAGTAGTGGCTACAAGATTTCTGGATTAGCTGGTTTATGAAAAGTGGAGGCCAGAATAGCATTGAAGAAGTTGATAGAATAGCATAATCAAGTAGAGCATTCATAACTACCTGTTCAGTATGGATTTTCCTCGTGTCACCTCAGAGTTTTTTGCTGATCACCTTAAATCTGTGCCTTTTGGTTATTGACCCTTCAGCCACTGGAAATAATTTATTTTTATTTGCTCTACTGTTATTGATCAGGTCAGAAGCTCCAAAGTGTTTAATGGAGCCTACCTGGGTCATAAGATTTGCATCTTGAATTTGACTCGGATAAGTATGATAGCTTTCACTTCAGCTATGATTCACATGACCTACTTGGGAGCTTTTATCAAACAAAGTTTATCTAAGAATATAGTTAACATGTATAGCAATGACTTCTATCAATTACAAACAACACCAAATAAACCACGATAATGTAAAATCCTTAACGAATATAGGAGCTATCCCAATCAAACCACTCCCATAAACGAGGCCCTTCAAACATTTAATACAGCACAGACTAATGCTCACGTGACACTGGAATTGAGTCCTTTGGATGAAGTCTGCAGTTCTCTGGATAGACTCAGAACAGTTTGAAGTCAGAACAGCTTCCAAAAACACCAGGGAATCTAGGCCAGCCACCAAGAGCAGATTGCCCCCTTCAGAAAGGCAAGACCTTGCTTTCAGATGACCAGCAGAATTTCCAAAACCAGAGAGAGAGAGAGAGAGAGGGAGAGAGATTTCTTTCCAGCTTAATGTCCCTTCTAAAGCAAACTAAACAGCAGCTCAAACTGAAAAAGAGCTCCTGTCACCCAGTTTTTCTTCTAACAATGCAGAGTCATAAACATCCCCCCCAAAAATAAGCAAACCCCCATTTAAGCAGCGATAAAAAGACTCCTCCAGACAAACCAGTACCATAATGAGAAAACAACTGAAGCCAACAAGGCCTGCTTACAACTGCAGAAAACATGATTTAGAAAAAAACATCTCAAAGATACACTAACGTCACACTACCTAAACCCTTCTTTGATTATCAAATCTCCTCTTCACCAGTTATATTCTTACGAGAACTACCCCAGATTCGCCAGTCTATCCACATCTCCTTCAAATGGTGTTCATGAAAGTTCAGTATCTGTTGGCTGAGTTTGGGAAAAGTGGAGGGGGCGATGGTGATCTTGGTGACAGGCTGTATGCTGAGCAAAAGTATTACTTTAGAGTTAAAAAAAAAAATGCAAGATATAATTTAACCTAGTGCAGTCTGAATGGACAGACAGGAAAGTTGCTGAATTAAAGGCACCAAAGCGCTGACCAAAAAATGCAGACTTCAACTTTGCTCACACTGAGCAGTAAACAAATTCAGCTCAATTAGGATTTGCTCTTGAACAGGCAGTCCAAAGGTACAGTGTTACCGATGTTCCATGTCTACAGTGTAGTCCATCATAAGACACACTAAAGCAATTCATCAAGGCTTCCTCAACAGCACCTTTCAAATTTGCAACGTCTACCACCTTAAAGGACAAAGCAACAGGCATATAAGGGGATCACCTCCCCCAATTTCCCCACTAAGTCATACACCATCATTCCTTCATTGTTGCTGGACAAAGTCCTACAAACGCAGGCAATTAGGACAAACTTAATGGTAAAAACTGGGTGGGATGGACAAGTTGGGCTGAAGGGCCTGTTTTCATGCTGTAAACTTCTACGACCATAGAATCATAGAAACCCTACAGTGCAGAAGGAGGCCATTTAGCCCATCGAGTCTGCACCGACCACAATCCCACCCAGGCCCTACCCCCACATATTTACCTGCTAAACCCTCTAACCTATGCATCTCAGGATTCTAGGGGGCAATTTTTAACCTGGCGAATCAACCTAACCCGCACATCTTTGGACTGTGGGAGGAAACCGGAGCACCCGGAGGAAACCCACGCAGACACGAGGAGAATGTGCAAACTCCACACAGACAGTGACCCGAGCCGGGAATCGAACCCGGGACCCTGGAGCTGTGAAGCAGCAGTGCTAACCACTGTGCTACCGTGCCGACCAGGAGAGCCAGATCCCTCTGTACTGCAGAGTTAGAACCATAGAACCATAGTTCTGCAATCTCTCTCCATGTAAATAATATACTGCTTTTCTATTCTTTCTGCCAAAGTGGAAAAGCTCACTTTTTTCCATGTTATATTCCATCAGTCAAATGTTTGCCCGATCAGTTAACCCGGATCGCTTTACAGACTCCTTATGTCCTCTTCACAACTTACTCTCCTACCAATCATTGTGTCATTTGCAAATTTAGCTACCATACATTTGGCCCCTTCATTCAAGTCATTGCCAGATTGTAAATAGTTGAGGCCCCACAACTGGAAACGTCACTGGTTCAATTTTGCTAACCTCAAAATAACCTATTTTACCCCTATGCTCTGCTTTCTGTTAGCTAACCAATCTTCTATCCATGCGCATATGCTACCCACACCATTAGCTCGTATTTCATGAAGTAACTTTGATGAGGCACTTGGTCAAATATTTTTTGGAAATCCAAATACACTACATCTACAGGTTTCGCTTTATCCATGTTTCTTCCTTCTTCCTCAACGAACTACTAAATCAGTAAAGCGCGATTACTCTTTCACAAAATCACGTTGATACAGCCAGATTGCATCATGATTTTCTAAGTGCCTGCAAAGGGTAGCAATCAGCATGGGAATGCATGAGGTGTCATAGGGGTGGGTTGAAGGGCAGAGTTTGGCATAGCAGGCATGAGGGAATATAGGAGCTGGCTGAGGCGCCATGATGTGACATGGGAGCAAGAGGAGGACCTTGTGAACTTACTTTTTAACAGTCCCTTCATGCATATTAAGGTTCACAATGCCTCTAAGAGGTCGTGAACAATGTCTCTTTAAAAACCTGACCTGACTCTGGAAATTGTGGAGAGGTAGGAGGTACTTATCTTACAATGGAGCTGGCCAGGTCAGGACTGCTAGATGCAGACTTCTGACAGGAAGCAGCCCACACTCTTTACTGGCACTCCCGAAAATCAGACAGCCCACCAACAGGTGAGAAATTCCAGAATCAGTACCCATTTTTATCGAGCTCCCTAGTCAATCTGACTGGGTGAAAACTCAGGCTGACCTTTCCAGAATCTAGGGAATTTTCGAAGATTAAATTGAATACTATCTAAGCAATCACTTCTTTTAAGACCCTAAGATGAAGTCCATCATGATCTGGGGTGTTCCAGCCTTTTGCTCAAATAGAACTGACACAAAATATGTGTTCAATGCATCTGCCATTGAAAGAAAATATTACCGTTGAAAAGAATCTTCAAATCGTTATGCAGTCATCCTTAATGAACATCCCCACTTCTGACCTTGTGATGGAGAGGTCATTGGTGAAGCAGATGTCTATGCTTGAACCAAGGTTATAATGAAGTCAGGAGCTGAGTGGGCCTGACATAACCCGAATTAGGTAAGAGTTTTAACAACACCAGGTTAAAATCCAACAGGTTTATTTGGTAGCAAATGCCATTAGCTTTCGGAGCGCTGCTCCTTCGTCAGATGGAGTGGAAATCTGCTCTCACACAGGGCACAGAGACACAAAATCAAGTAACAGAATACGGATTAGAATGTGAATCTCTACAGCCAACCAGGTCTTAAAGATACAGACAATGTGAGTGGAGGGAGCATTAAGCACAGGTTAAAGAGATGTGTATTGTCTCCAGACAGAACAGCCAGTGAGATTCTACAAGTCCAGGAGGCAAGCTGTGGGGGTTACTGATAGTGTGACATAAACCCAACATCCGGTTTAGGCTGTCCTCATGTGTGCGGAACTTGGCTATCAGTTTCTGCTCAACGACTCTGCACTGTCGTGTGTCGTGAAGGTCGCCTTGGAGAACGCTTATCCGAAGATCAGAGGCTGAATGCCCGTGACCGCTGAAGTGCTCCCCCACAGGAAGAGAACAGCTCCCCCACAGGAAGGCCACAGCGAAAAACCGCACCGACCTCCTCAGAAGACAAACACGGGACACGGTGGACAGAGTATCCTTCGTCGTCCAGTACTTCCCCGGAGCGGAGAAGCTACGGCATCTCCTCCGGAGCCTTCAACATGTCATTGATGAAGACGAACATCTCGCCAAGGCCATCCCCACACCCCCACTTCTTGCCTTCAAACAACCGCACAACCTCAAACAGACCATTGTCCATAGCAAACTACCCAGCCTTCAGGAGGACAGTGACCACGACACCACGCAACCCTGCCGCAGCAACCTCTGCAAGACGTGCCGGATCATCGACACGGATGCCATCATCTCACGTGAGAACACCATCTACCAGGTACACGGTACCTACTCTTGCAACTCGGCCAACGTTGGCTACCTGATACGCTGCAGGAAAGGATGTCCCGAGGCATGGTACATTGGGGAAACCATGCAGACGCTACGACAACGGATGAATGAACACCGCTCGACAATCACCAGGCAAGACTGTTCTCTTCCTGTGGGGGAGCACTTCAGCAGTCATGGGCATTCAGCCTCTGATCTTTGGGTAAGCGTTCTCCAAGGCGGCCTTCACGACAGATGACAGCGCAGGGTCGCTGAGCAGAAACTGATAGCCAAGTTCCGCACACATGAGGATGGCCTAAACCGGGATCTTGGGTTTATGTCACACTATCAGTAACCCCCACAGCTTGCCTCCTGGACTTGCAGAATCTCACTGGCTGTCCTGTCTGGAGACAATACACATCTCTTTAACCTGTGCTTAATGCTCCCTCCACTCACATTGTCTGTATCTTTAAGACCTGGTTGGCTGTAGAGATTCGCATTCTAATCTGTATTCTGTAACTTGATTTTGTGTCTCTGTGCCCTGTTTGAGAGCAGATTTCCACTCCATCTGACGAAGGAGCAGCGCTCCGAAAGCTAATGGCATTTGCTACCAAATAAACCTGTTGGACTTTAACCTGGTGTTGTTAAAACTCGTACTGTGTTTACCCCAGTCCAACGCCGGCATCTCCACATCATAACCCGAATTAAGCATCAGTGAGCAGGTTATTGGTGAGTAAATGCTGTTTTGATAGCATTGTTGATGACCCATTCCATCACTTTATTAATGATCGAAAGTAGATAGATAAGGCACTAATTGGCCAATTTGGATTTGACCTTTCTGTGGAGAGGCCACATCTGGACACTTTTCCACTTTGCTGGGTAGATCACAGTATTGTAGCTGCACTAGGGAGACTGCCAGGGAAGCAGCTAGATCCGGAGCACAAATGTCAGTACTTATTGCCAGAATGTTGTCAGGATCCATAGTCTTTGCAGTGTCCTGTGCCTTCAGCCATTTCTTGACATTATGTAGAGTGAATCTAATTGTCTGAAGACTCGCATCTGTGATACTGGGGACCTCAGGATCATCCAATCATTTTTTCTGACTCCAGATTGTTGCAAATGCTTCAGCCTCATCTTTTGCACTGATGTGACGAGATCCCTCATGGAGATATTTGTGGAGCCTCATCTTCCAGCTGGTTGTTTAATTGTCCACCACCGTTCACGACTGGATGTGACAAAAATTAACAGCAGATGTGTATAGATTCTTATTGTCAGAAGAGAAATACTCTCCTTAGTTCCATTTAAGCGAGGGAACTTCTGACACTCAATAGTTTGGCATTTGTTGTTACAGTAAGGCTGATATAGAAAATGGCAAAATGTAAGAAGCAAATCAATTTGCTTGAGCAAAAATAGACACAAGGAACACAGGAATTGTTAGATCAAAAAAAGGCTTAGGTTAGGATTCTCTGATCTCGCTCGTCCCATCACCGCTGCAGGTGAGAGCGGAGAATTTGGCACTCAGCCAAAACTCCATTCACAGCATAGAGTCATAGAGGTTTACAGCATGATAACAGGCCCTTCGGCCCAACTTGTCCATGCCGCCCTTTTTTTTTTAAACCCATAAGCTAATCCTAATTGCCTGCATTTGGCCCATATCCCTCTATACCCATTGTACCCATCTAACTATCTAAATGCTTTTTAAAAGACAAAATTGTACCCGCCTCTACTACTACCTCTGGTAGCTTGTTCCAGACACTCACCACCCTGTGTGTGAAACAATTGCCCCTCTGGACACTTTTGTATCTCTCCCCTCCCACCTTAAACCTATGCCCTCTAGTTTTAGACTCCCCTACCTTTGGGAAAAGATATTGACCATCTAGCTGATTTGTGCCCCTCATTATTTTATAGACCTCTATAAGATCACCCCTCAGCCTCCTACGCTCCAGAGAAAAAAGTCCCAGTCAATCCAGCCTCTCCTTATAACTCAATCCATCAAGTCCCGGTAGCATCCTAGTAAATCTTTTCTACACTCTTTCTAGTTTAATAATATCCTTTCTATAATAGGGTGACCAGAATTGCACACCAGTATTCCAAGTGTGGCCTTACCAATGTCTTGTACAACTTCAACAAGACATTCCAACTCCTGTATTCAATGTTCTGACCGATGAAACCAAAAATGCCGAATGCCTTCTTCACCACTCTGTTCACCTGTGACTCCACTTTCAAGGAGCTATGAACATGTACCCCTAGATCTCTTTGTTCTGTAACTCTCCCCAATGCCTTACCATTTACTGAGTAAGTCCTGTCCTGGTTCAATCTACCAAAATGCATCACCTCGCATTTGTCTAAATTAAACTCCATTTGCCATTCATTAGCCCACTGGCCCAATTGATCAAGATCCCGTTGCAATCCGAGATAACTTTCTTCACTGTCCACTATGCCACCAATCTTGGTGTCATCTGCAAACTTACTAACCATGCCTCCTATATTCTCATCCAAATCATTAATATAAATGACAAATAACAGTGGACCCAGCACTGATCCCTGAGGCACACCGCTGGTCACAGGCCTCCAGTTTGAAAAACAACTCTCTACAACCACCCTCTGGCTTCTGTCAAGAAGCCAATTTTGTATCCATTTAGATACCTCACCCTGAATCCCAGGAGATTTAACCTGATACAACGACCTACCATGCGGTACCTTGTCAAAGGTCTTGCTCAAGTCCATGTAGACAACGTCTACTGCACTGCCCTCATCTGCCTTCTTGGTTATCCCTTCAAAAAACTCCATCAAATTTGTGAGACATGATTTTCCACTCACAAAGCCATGCTGACTGTCCCTAATCAGTACTTGCGTCTCTAAATGCCTGCAGATCCTATCTCTCAAAATACCTTCCAACAATTTACCCACCACAGATGTGAGGCTCACTGGCCTGTAGTTCCAAGGCTTTTCCCTGCAGCCCTTTTTAAACAAAGGCACAACATTTGCCACTCTCCAATCTTCAGGCACCTCACCCGTGACTATCGATGATTCAAATATCTCGGCAAGGGAACCCGCAATTGCTTCCCTCGCCTCCCACAATGTCCTGGGATATACTTCATAAGGTCCCGGGGATTTATCTACCTTGATGCACTTTAAGACTTCCAGCACTTCCTTCTCTGTAATATGTACACTCCTCAAGACATCACTATTTATTTCCCCAAGCTGCCTAACATCCATGCTTTTCTCAACAGTAAATACTGATGAGAAATATTCATTTAGGATCTCACCCATCACTTGTGGATCCGCACATAGATGACCTTGTTGATCCTTAAGAGGCCCTACTCTCTCCCTTGTTACTCTTTTGCCCTTTATGTATTTGTAGAAGCTCTTTGGATTCTCCTTTGCCTCATCTGCCAAAACAATCTCGTGTCCCCTTTTTTCCCTCCTGATTTCTCGCTTAACTCTACTCCTACACCCCCTATACTCTTCAAGGGATTCGCTTGATCCCAGCTGCCTATGCATGCCATGTGCCTCTTTCTTCTTCTTGACCAGGGCCTCAATATGCCGAGTCATCCAGGGTTCCCTACTTTGCCAGCCTTTCCCTTCACTCTAAAAGGAATGTGTTTACCCTGAACCCTGGTTAACACACTTTTGAAAGTGTGCCACTTACCAGACGTCCCTTTGCCTTCCCACAGACTCCCCCAATTAACTTTTGAAAGTTCCTGCCTGATACCATCAAAATTGGCCTTGCCCCAATTTAGAATTTTAACTTTTGGGCCGGACCTATCATTCTCCATAGCTATCTTAAAACCAATAGAATTATGGTCACTGGTCCCAAAGTGATCCCTCACGAACACTTCTGTCACCTGCGGGACTGGAGAATCCCAGCTGAGGGCGAGGTCAGAGAATTCGGCCTTAGATGTATCTAGCCAGCTAATAAAGTAAGTCCTCACTTAACGTGTTAATAAAATAATCACAGTATGTCCAATCAACAAAGCCACTTTCACTTTAATGTCGTTTACCACAAACAACTTCTGTAGTCCGAAAGACATGCTGGTTAGATGCATTGGCCATGCTAAATTCTCCCTCAGTGTACTCGAACAGGCACCGGAATGTGGTGACTAGGGGATTTTCACAGTAACTTATTGCAGTGATAATGTAAGCCTACTTGTGACACTAATAAATAAACTTTATCTTTAGACCGCTATGGTTTATCTGCTCACATGACTTTTCTTCCAGTACTCCAACCCTTGCCCTTAGTCCTTCTTCCCCCCACTCCAGGTATTGCCTTTCACCCACCATGCTGATTTCCAGCCTTGCCGCTCCCAGCCGTAATTGCTTCTCACCTTGCTTGTTGACCCCTGGCCTTGTCCCTATCCCCCACCTTGCTGATGGCCAATTTTAATTGCTTCTCCCCCCCATCACCACTTGCCCACCTCCCCACCTCCCCACCACTTGCCTCCCAGCCTCTGTTCTTATGCAGGTCCTTAGGGTCTGTTCTTCAGTGGCTCCCGGCTCCAACTCCTGAACTCACACTAATTCCTGGGCTCCATCTAGTGGTAGGAGTTGTTCAGTGCTGGTAGCTGTTAACTGCACCAACCAACATCTGCCACCAGATACAACCTGGTCAATTTAACAGTAGTGTCCTGAGGCAATGTAACTGTTTTTAAACAAATTTAGTTTGTATATTTGTATTTCCTTTATATTTAGTGATGTATTTTATTTTGCAACTTATTTCATCTAGGAATACACAGTGCTGCACTTGTACGATACAGTACTTTGACTTGTACATTGCTTTTTTCTATGTGAGAAATATCTTAAGGAACTCAATTCTGGTTTTTATATTGAATCCTATGGAAACCTATGAGTCACTTAAGGTTGTTTCATTTAAAGTTGTGGTTGCATTCCTGAAAGTCATGAATTTAAGTGAAGGCTTAATGTATCCTGATTGTTCTAATGATAATGGAGTAGTTGAGTAAAAACAGCAATCCATCTCCATAACTTGATCTACAACAGACCCATACATAAGACATGGAAAATCTCAGTGGTGGAGATCTTTGGGAACCATTGGTCCAAAGTCACCAGTTTCTCCCAAGCATGCTACACTTACCATGCACCATGATTCAAATTACCCATATACCATATAAATGAATTTACATTCAACGTTTGACTAAGTATTTATGCTGATACATAGCTGCAATGTAACAAGAACTGTCTTCTATGTAACTATTTATTTTGGGGTTTTACATTCAAGCTGCCCATTAACATCAGTATACCCAAGCTTTTGTACACTGTATTGATCATCCTTGTCGCCTGAGCCTTCTATCTTCTCTGCTCTGCAACATTTCTATCTTTCTGCAATTTATGACATAGCCCCAGCAGCATTCTGTTGTTTTCGTTAGTAATTTCTCATTATCCCTGAACTAACCTGCCTACTGCTAATTATGTTCTTTAACATCACACATTAGAATCTAATCTATCATTCATTTGTGCTTATAATGCATATTACGCTATTTATGTCATGTATGTTAGCTCCATCTACATTCCACAATATATCAAAAGCACGTGTAAGCACTTAAAAATAGCAAAACAAAATGACTAAGGCCTCATACTCACTTTTCGAAAAATATCATGAGCTTCCTCCTTGGTCATTTTTGGAGGTCTGATAAGAAACACCCCAAGTACCAATATCCCTCCTGGCAACATTCTGGAAACCTGGTATGCATGGGAAATGCATATATATTAAAACTCATTCTATATTGCACAGCTTTATCAGCTAATCAAATTACACAAATAAAAATAAAAGACAAAATCCTGAATACAATATAGGTAAATATCCTAATTTAATCCAGAATAATATTCATTGAGTAAACTGAAAAATGATCAGTTGTCTTGGGAGTTTTGTTAAAATGTAGCAGTCCTGAGAGTCAGAAGAGAAGAAAAGGCCAGAGAGAGGCAGAGGTGGAATAATCTGGAAGAAAAAGGATTAAGGAAATAAAAACAATAGAAAGGAGGCGGAAGCCAATGATTAGAGACAAAGAGAATCAGTCAGACACAAGAAACAGGTAAGGAAATGATCATGTTATCCAAATTACAGTGTGCATCACTGCAGGTGATTAATTCACAATATATTGGGGGTGATTCTCCCAGCCTGCTGCGCTGCTTTTGTAGTGTAGCGGGCTGGGAGACTCAAGCAGAGGCTGTTTCGCGGGCTTCCCGCTGGGCGCCACGGCCTCTGCGACTCTCCGGGCTCTGGATTTCTGGCACTGTCAGCTCCACGCCAGAAATCGCAGCGCACTGAGTGTGAGAAACTCCCGGTGAAAAAAACAGCAGGATTTACTCCCAATTTTTATGTGAATTTGACACTTAAAATTTTTTGGGGAGAATCGCCCCATTAAATTTGGTACTTAGAGTACACATTTGCCTGAAAATTCGTGAGTTACTTGGAGTACCTATAACTTCTGAGTGGCGTTTCAATGTTAAAGGTGTTATTTTTATCCTGCCAAAACCTATATTGCATATGATAGCTGCTTTATTTTATAGTAAGAATATATCAACTTTTTTGCAATCTGTCCACCTAGTTCCTACGAATGAAAAGTTAAAATGCATTCTGAAAAATGTTTCACAATTTTATTCTTCTGCTGTCATTAAACTGAAAAAATACATTTACGATGATATGATTAAATTCAGCCACTGCCCTGTCTTTTAATGCCTAGAGCTTTCAGTTGAAGGCCTCAGCCTCTCCCAAAAGCCTAGGCTTGAACTTGTTATTTTTGACCAAAGCCGGGACTGTGAGCTGTATTTAGAATATGCAGTGTCTAACTTCCCAGGATACATCACTATACTTTAGTCAGCTGTACTGGCAAAAAAGTCTAGCAATTTCTGCTTAAATATTTCTTCAGAATGATGTGAAGAAAACGAGGGAACAAATTTAAAAACCCTTGTTCAGGTAAAAATTACAATTTTTAAATAAACTATATGTATGCGAGTGATGTGAGCAGAGTTGTAAAGTATTCCCAACATTTCTCAAACCCATTCCTTTTGGAGCACAGAAACGGGTGCTGATCTTCAGTACTTCAATCCTGTCTTTAATCACGTGATGCCTGATCATTGATACAGAACTTATGTCAAACAATGAATTAAAATATTATCAAATTAATTAATAAAGAATAAATAAATGAGTCTTGGAGGGTAGGATTTATTTTTACATTGTCTCCTGTCTCTGGATCAAATGCAATTGTATCTTCCATGGTGTTACCCCATTTTATGGTGCATAAACAAACCCGTAGCACATATAAGGATTATCAGTGAGCACTATACTGACTTGTATCTTAAAAAAGGAAAGCTAATTGATTTGTTCAGTTGATTTCAGAGAATGTTAAGTGTAATTAAGGATTAAAGTCGCAGTGGAATGAAAGTGGGAGATGGCAGTGCAATAGACATTATAAAGCTCATCAGAACCATTCTTCAGTGATCTAAGTAACCATGATAATCATAGGGGTGTTCAGAAAAAAAGTCACTGAAGCTAAAAGGAGAGAAAAGCTGTGAACATTTGCTGTTCAATCATTTTGACAAGGTAAACCAGGGGAGTAATTCCAGGAAAAATGGCATTGCCTATTTCACATTGTAATTTCCTGGGAACTTTGCACCAATAGGCAACTCAAATTTGCAATTACATTGGCAATCTAAGGATCCTAATGGCATTTGACAGAGTTTGGCCTTAAACTAATCCATCACAGAAGCCAGAGGGTGTTGTAGAGAGTTGTTTTTCAAACTGGAGGCCTGTGACCAGTGGTGTGCCTCAGGGATCAGTGCTGGGCCCACTATTATTTGTCATTTATATTCATGATTTGGATGAGAATATAGGGGGCACGGTTAGTAAGTTTGCAGATGACACCAAGATTGGTGGCATGGTGGACAGAGAGGAAGGTTATCTCCAATTGCAGCGGGATCTTGATCAATTGGGCCAGTGGGCTGACGAATGGCAGATGGAGTTTAATTTAGACAAATGCGAGGTAATGCATTTTGGTAGATTGAACCAGGGCAGGATTTACTCAGTTAATGGTAGGGCATTGGGAAGAGTTACAGAACAAAGAGATCTAGGGGTACATGTTCATAGCTCCTTGAAAGTGGAGTCACAGATTGACAGAGTGGTAAAGAAGGCATTCGGCATGCTTGGTTTCATCGGTCAGAACATTGAATGCAGGACAAAGAACAAAGAACAGTACAGCACAGGAAACAGGCCCTTCGGCCCTCCAAGCCTGTGCCGCTCCTTGGTCCAACTAGACCAATCGTTTGTATCCCTCCATTCCCAGGCTGCTCATGTGACTATCCAGGTAAGTCTTAAACGATGTCAGCGTGCCTGCCTCCACCACCCTACTTGGCAGCGCATTCCAGGCCCCCACCACCCTCTGTGTAAAAAACGTCCCTCTGATATCTGAGTTATACTTCGCCCCTCTCACCTTGAGTCCGTGACCCCTCGTGATCGTCACCCCCGACCTGGGAAAAAGCTTCCCACTGTTCACCCTATCTATACCCTTCATAATCTTGTACACCTCTATTAGATCTCCCCTCATTCTCCGTCTTTCCAAGGAGAACAACCCCAGTCTACCCAATCTCTCCTCATAGCCAAGACCCTCCATACCAGGCAACATCCTGGTAAACCTTCTCTGCACTCTCTCTAACGCCTCCACGTCCTTCTGGTAGTGCAGCGACCAGAACTGGACGCAGTACTCCAAATGTGGCCTAACCAGCGTTCTATACAGCTGCATCATCAGACTCCAGCTTTTATACTCTATACCCCGTCCTATAAAGGCAAGCATACCATATGCCTTCTTCACCACCTTCTCCACCTGTGTTGCCACCTTCAAGGATTTGTGGACTTGCACACCTAGGTCCCTCTGTGTTTCTATACTCCTGATGACTCTGCCATTTATTGTATAACTCCTCCCTGAACTGCCATCCCTGGTAATGGCTTCAGGGATGGCAGTTCAGGCAGTATGCTGCATCTCCTGTGGGATGTATGTGGTGAGGAAATCCAGTAGTGTTTCAGGAGATTTTAGTTGTAAGAAGTGCATTAGATTGCAGCTTCTGGAGGAGCGTGTAAAGGAGCTGGAGGGGGAGGTAGAGGAACTCCGCATAATTCGGGAGGCGGAGGTGGAAGTTGATAGGAGTTATAGAGAAATAGTAACTCCTAGAAATGAGGCTTGGGTTAATGCCAGGAGGAGGGGTAAGAAGCAATCGGGAAGACAATCCCCTGGGGCGGTTCCCCTCCATAATAGGTTTTCGGTGCTGGAGGCTACAGTTGAGGAGGAATCAACTGAGCAGAGAGAGCAGATCTCTGGGGGTGAGCCGAGTGAGAAAGCTCAGGTGGTTAGGGGCTGTAAAAGACTGGGCCTTGTGATTGGGGACTCCACAATTAAGGGGACAGATAGGAGGGTCGGAACTAAAGGTAGGGACTCAGGGTTGGTGTGTTGCCTACCAGGGGCTGGGGTCCGGGATGTGTCTGACAGGGTATTCAGGACTCTTAGGGGGGAGGGAGATAAACCACAAGTTATTGTACATGTGGGGACACACGACATAGGGAGGATAGGGGAAGGGGATATTAGGCAGGGATTTATGGAGTTGGGGTGGAAACTAAAGGCCAAGACTGACAGAGTGGTTATCTCTGGACTCTTGCCTGTACCACGGGATAGTTTAGAGAGGAATAGGGAGAGGGAAGGTTTGAATTCATGGCTGAGGGGATGGTGCAGGAGGGAGGGGTTCAGGTACTTAAGCAATTGGGGCTCGTACTGGGGAAGGTGTGACCTCTATGAGAAGGATGGTCTACACCTTAATCAGAAGGGGACCAATATCCTGGGGGGTAAATTTGCTAAGGCCATGCAGGGAGGTTTAAACTGATTCGGGGGGGGGGGGGGGGGAGGGATCCTGAGTAGTGGGGCTGAAAGTGAGGGATGCATGGATGGGGACTGCAATGCACGGCATTGCAGAGGTGGGGTGGAGCAGGGTTTGAAATGTGTATACTTCAATGCCAGGAGTATTCGCAATAAAGTGGGTGAACTTGCAGCGTGGATCAGTACCTGGGACTTCGATGTTGTGGCTATTTCAGAGACATGGATAGAGCAGGGGCAGGAATGGATGCTGCAGGTCCCGGGGTTCAAATGTTTTAGTCGAAGTAGGGAAGGAGGTAGAAGAGGGGGAGGGGTAGCATTATTGGTCAAAGATTGTATCACAGTGTCAGAGAGGAGGTTTGATGAGGACTTATCTGTTGAGGTAGTATGGGCGGAGATTAGAAATAGGAGAGGAGAGGTCACCCTGTTGGGAGTCTTTTATAGACCTTCTAAAAGTTCTAGAGAGGTTGAGGAAAGGATTGCGGAGTCAATCCTGCTTAGGAGTGAAAGTAATAGGGCAATTGTTATGGGGGATTTTAACTTGACTAATATTGACTGGAATTGTTATAGCTCTAGCTCGTTAGAGGGGTCAGTTTTTGTTCAAAGCGTGCAGGAAGGTTTTTTGACTCAGTATGTAGACAGGCCAACTAGAGGTGAGGCTATATTGGATCTGGTGCTGGGAAATGAGCCAGACCAGGTGCTAGACTTGGAAGTTGGTGTGCATTTTGGTGATAGTGACCACAATTCGGTTACGTTCACCTTAGTGATGGAAAGGGATAGGCATGAACCTCGGGCCAGTGGTTTTAGCTGGGGGAAGGGTAATTATGAGGCTATTAGGAGAGAATTAGGAAACATAGGTTGGACTAGGAGATTACAGGGACTGGGAACGTCCGACATGTGGAGATTTTTCAAGGAGCAGCTACTGCGAGTCTGTGATAGGTATGTCCCTGTCAGGCAAGGAGGAATTGGTAGGGCTAGGGAACCGTGGTGCACCAAAAAAGTTTCTTTGTTGGTTAAAAAGAAAAAGGAGGCTTATGTTCGGATGAGACGTGAGCACTCGGGTAGTGCACTAGAAAGCTTTAGATTGGCTAAGAGGGAGTTGAAGAGCGAGCTTAGAAGGGCTAAAAGGGGACATGAGAAGACTTTGGCGGATAGGGTTAAAGAGAATCCTAAGGCGTTCTATAGGTATGTCAAGAACAGAAGGTTGGTTAGGGCAAGTTTAGGGCCAGTTATAGATGGCAGAGGGAAGTTATGTGTGGAACCGGAGGAGATTGGTGAAGCTTTGAACCAATATTTCTCTTCGGTGTTCACGCAAGGGGACATGAATATAGCTGAGGAGGACACTGGGTTGCAAGGGAGTAGAATAGACAGTATTACAGTTGATAAGGAGGATGTGCAGGATATTCTGGAGGGTCTGAAAATAGATAAATCCCCTGGTCCGGATGGGATTTATCCAAGGATTCTCTGGGAGGCAAGAGAAGTGATTGCAGAGCCTCTGGCTCTGATCTTCAGGTCGTCGTTGGCCTCTGGTATAGTACCAGAAGATTGGAGGTTAGCGAATGTTGTCCCATTGTTTAAGAAGGGGAACAGAGACTTCCCCGGGAATTATAGACCGGTGAGTCTCACTTCTGTTGTCGGCAAGATGTTGGAAAAAATTATAAGGGATAGGATTTATAGTTATTTGGAGAGTAATGAATTGATAGGTGATAGTCAGCATGGTTTTGTGGCAGGTAGGTCGTGCCTTACTAACCTTATTGAGTTTTTTGAGAAAGTGACCAAGGAGGTGGATGGGGGCAAGGCAGTGGACGTGGTATATATGGATTTTAGTAAGGCGTTTGATAAGGTTCACCATGGTAGGCTTCTGCAGAAAATGCAGATGTATGGGATTGGGGGTGATCTAGGAAATTGGATCAGGAATTGGCTAGCGGATAGGAAACAGAGGGTGGTGGTTGATAGTAAATATTCATCATGGAGTGCGGTTACAAGTGGTGTACCTCAGGGATCTGTTTTGGGGCCACTGCTGTTTGTAATATTTATTAATGATCTGGATGAGGGTATAGTTGGGTGGATTAGCAAATTTGCTGATGACACCAAAGTCGGTGGTGTGGTAGACAGTGAGGAAGGGTGTCGTAGTTTGCAGGAAGACTTAGACAGGTTGCAAAGTTGGGCCGAGAGGTGGCGGATGGAGTTTAATGCGGAGAAGTGTGAGGTAATTCACTTTGGTAGGAATAACAGATGTGTTGAGTATAGGGCTAACGGGAGGACTTTGAATAGTGTGGAGGAGCAGAGGGATCTAGGTGTATGTGTGCATAGATCCCTGAAAGTTGGGAATCAAGTAGATAAGGTTGTTAAGAAGGCATATGGTGTCTTGGCGTTTATTGGTAGGGGGATTGAATTTAGGAGTCGTAGCGTTATGTTGCAACTGTACACAACTCTGGTGCGGCCGCACTTGGAGTACTGTGTGCAGTTCTGGTCCCCACATTACAGGAAGGATGTGGAGGCTTTGGAGAGGGTGCAGAGGAGGTTTACCAGGATGTTGCCTGGTATGGAGGGGAGATCCTATGAGGAGAGGCTGAGGGATTTGGGATTGTTTTCGCTGGAAAGGCGGCGGCTAAGAGGGGATCTTATTGAAACATATAAGATGATTAGAGGTTTAGATAGGGTGGATAGTGATAGCCTTTTTCCTCTGATGGAGAAATCCAGCACGAGGGGGCATGGCTTTAAATTGAGGGGGGGTAGTTATAGAACCGATGTCAGGGGTAGGTTCTTTACCCAGAGGGTGGTGAGGGATTGGAATGCCCTGCCAGCATCAGTAGTAAATGCGCCTAGTTTGGGGGCGTTTAAGAGATCCGTAGATAGGTTCATGGACGAAAAGAAATTGGTTTAGGTTGGAGGGTCACAGTTTTTTTTTTTAACTGGTCGGTGCAACATCGTGGGCCGAAGGGCCTGTTCTGCGCTGTAATGTTCTATGTTCTATGTACATTATTTCTTCCAAAATGCATCACTTCGCATTTATCCGGATTAAACTCCATCTGCCACCTCTCCGCCCAATTTTCCAGCCTATCTATACCCTGCTGTATTGCCCGACAATGCTCTTCGCTATCCGCAAGTCCAGCGGAGTTGGGACGTCTTGTTGAGGTTGTACAGGACATTGGTAAGGCCACACTTGGAATACTCTGTGCAATTCTGGTCACCCTATTATAGAAAGGATATTATTAAACTAGAAAGAGTGCAGAAAAGATTTACTAGGATGCTACCAGGACTTGATGGATTGAGTTATAAGGAGAGGCTGGATAGACTGGGACTTTTTCCTCTGGAGCGTAGGAGGCTGAGGGGTGACCTTATAGAGGTCTATAAAATAATGAGGGGCATAGACAAGCTAGATAGTCAATATCTTTTCCCAAAGGTAGGGGAGTCTAAAACTAGAGGGCATAGGTTTAAGGTGAGTGGGGAGAGATACAAAAGTGTCCAGAGGGGCAATTTTTTGGTCTGGAACAAGCGGCCAGAGGTAGTAGTAGAGGCGGGTACAATTTTATCTTTTAAAAAGCATTTAGATAGTTAGATGGGTACAATGGGTATAGAGGGATATGGGCCAAATGCGGGCAATTGGGATTAGCTTAGGGGTTTTTAAAAAAAATAAAGGCGGTGTGGACAAGTTGGGCCGAAGGGCCTGTTTCCATGCTGTAAACCTCTATGACTCTATCAACAGTTCATCAACAAAATTGAATAACACTTATTCTAACAAATGAGCTTTATTAGCCCTGAATCTCTCCTTCCACAACTGAGTGAGATTGCAGCCACATTTCTTCAATGAACAACATTTTGCACACTCATCCCACTAATGAACAAGATTTCTTCCACTGACTGTTAATTTTGTTCCAACCCATTCTTCCACCGGTTTTTGATTGTCCTTCTCAGAACACCACTATCCTGTTTTATTTCCAATTTCATTATAACCATCCTACAAAACTGTATTGTTCATTCACTACACCTTCTTGAACTAGTTGTATTTCTCCTTTCCTCAACCCTCTACCCCCAAAAACCTAAATTCCTATTAGCACCCCCTTCTTTTCTCTCACCCACAGCTCCTTCCCTGCCATGTTTTATTCTCTCTTTCTTAATTGTCCCACTCAACTCCTTTTGTTACCCCACAAATTGGATCTATTATCCTCAAGTCTCTAACTTGCTGAGCTTAAAATATTAAAATTCATCTTTACTACCCATGTAGAACATCAACGCATATCAAATAGTACAGCCACCTTATTGCGCCCCTGTGCTAATCCGTTATCAATTCAATCTCCAGCCAATAGAGGCCATACATTGCCCAATGTCAGTTCACCGACATAAACTGATTTTTGCTCTCCACTATTTTGGATTAGGATCAGTCACTTACATTCCCTGTCCTGAACAAGTGTGTCATATTTCTCCCTGATCACTGCTGGTTTATTCTAGTCCACAGCTCATTCTGGGACTATTCAGTGCTAATATGATTGACAAGGAAAATACAATTCTGCAACACCCATGCGACCTCTAAGGGACAACACAGATCTTCCAATATCTTCCAATGCTATCACCTATTTAACTTTGGAGAGACAAATTGAGGAAATACAGTATTCACCAGTACCTCTGCAGCAAGAAAGCATTTTTATTGATTTTGGTCAACCATCCCAATGGTACATCCTACATCCTACATCCCACCTTACTGCACAGGTTAATTTGGCATTCCGTTACCTTTTAAAAGTATTTCCCAGAGATACTTTTCTAAACTCCTCTCACACCTGAAGTAGTCTCTCCCTAATCTTTTACCCTTCCTCTCCTTTCCTTGTCTTCCTCTCCCTATTTTTCCATTTCCTCCCTCCCTCCTTTTCTTCTCACCATCCAATTATTAGTGGCATGCCTTATGAGGATAGGCTGAGGGAGCTCGGTCTTTTCTCCTTGGAGAGACGAAGGATGAGAGGAGACCTAATAGAGGTGTATAAGATGTTGAGAGGCATAGATCGGGTGGACTCTCAGAGGCTTTTTCCCAGGGTGGAAATGGCTGTTACGAGAGGACACAGGTTTAAGGTGCTGGGGGGTAGGTACAGGGGAGATGTTAGGGGTAAGTTTTTCACACAGAGGGTGGTGGGCGAGTGGAATCGGCTGCCGTCAGTGGTGGTGGAGGCGAACTCAATAGGGTCTTTTAAGAGACTCCTGGATGAGTACATGGAGCTTAATAGGATGGAGGGTTATAGGTAGGTCTAGAAGGTAGGGATGTGTTCGGCACAACTTGTGGGCCGAAGGGCCTGTTTGTGCTGTAGTTTTTCTATGTTTCTATTACTCCATCTCCGAACCTTGCTTGATCTAAAGACAGCACTCAATGCTGACTAACTGTCTGCAACAATACAGAAAAATGCTTTGAAATATATATATAAGAAGCTTTTACTCCATGGAAATAACAGCAATTACTTTAATGTAACACTGACCTGTCGTGCATGCTCAGACACCCACTCAATGTCACTTGCATTCATTTCATTTGGATTTTCTGGTGGAAGTTCAGCCTGATCTTTGAGTGGAGTTCGAGCAGCAAATATTATATAGGTTTTCATTGGCGTAATCTGCAAAATGATAGAAAGTTTAGTCACAGAATGCATGAAACCAAAATAAAAAGGTAATCTGCAATTTCACCACACATCAGGACTCTTATATGCTCAGCTGAGTCAAGAATGGGGTTATCACCCATGACAATTAAATCTGGTCACTGCTTACAACTGTTCATTGATTTTGAAGAAGGCACATAAATTCTGAAATATCTTATTTAGTTAACCATAAATAAAAAGTGATTTCCTCCCCCACTTAGAGAAAGCTCCAATACTCTTGAGCACTCAATAGAAATTCACTTTTTATGTGTGGGAATAGGGTCATTGGATACTCACAGTTCTTACCTTCACATTTTTGGGCAAAGACTAACAATTGTGAATATTAATTTGAAAGATTTTATGATATTTTATAGCAGTCAATATAATATAATGGGATGTAAAGTTTTTTAAAGAAACCTTTTTAAATTATTTCCAATTAAGGGTGCACTGTAATCCTTCCAATTATCTCTTCATCCTCTATCATAGGGCAAAATCGTAGGACACAACAAGGCAGCTGCAAGACATAGCTCCCATGGACATTTTTGTAAATAAAGAAGTTCGCAGATACAGTATTGTTTAGTATAATTAAGAGACAAACCAAAGATGTCAATGTAAAAAATCTAAATTATATGTTCCTTTATTCAAGCATTTGGAACACAGAGAGACAGAGCATGAGCTTATGTAAATGTTTTTAAAATACAACATGTAAAGCATCCCTCTAATCCATAGAGGGGCATCTGATGGCATTCATGGCAATCGTGTTTTTATATATTCAGTATTTTCAATCATAAAGGAATGCTTAACATTCAGTACATTTAAATGGTTTATCTTGTTTCAAAAATAAACGCAAGCTCATGCTTTTTTCTTTCAATAAATTCTAGATTTAAAACCAGTTAAACATGTGAACAAAATATGGTAAGTTTGCTTACCTGCCCTAATAAAATCCCAGTTGTCCCATATCGCTCTTCTGCCTTCAATTTTTTAAGATATCTCTCACTGTATTCCCCAATGACGTAAGATCTTCCCATGATGAAATGTCACTGGTGAATTGGTCCAAATCACACACAAAGAAAGGAATCTTCACCCTTATGGTTAGATAGACAAACAACATATTTAGAGTGTTAGACTGAAACTGTGGAAGATTTAAAAATTCAAACTTGAGGACTACATCTAAAATTATTTTGTGAATTATCAAGAAATATGTAAAATTAGGCAAGACTAACAAATATTTCTTGTACTTTTGATTATTTGCATAAGTTAGCACCTGATTTTCGATAACAATTTTAAACAGTTGGATTTGCAATACATTTTTATTTCACACTATCAAGTTTCAGATAAATATTTTGTGTGATGGAATTGGATATATTAAGCTACAATCTCACTGTCAGTCTTTAAGCAAGAACTGAGAATGCACGAATGGGGAAATTAGTTCAAAACAGCCAAATTGTTTATGGTCGAGTTTCCACTAGTTCCATCGGATTAATCAAGGTGGGGTGGGCCTAAAGCCGTACAGGAAATGAGGGAGTTACACCCAAACCACCGTGCCCTTATTTAAAATGAGGGAGTTATGCCCAAAATAACTTATGATCCTTTGTTCAGTGATCTTTTATGGTGGTTCATGGTTCAATTTGACTGAATCAAACCGCCTAATGAGGTTAGAATTGCAAGGTTCTGCTGATTCAGGGAGGCTCTGAAAATTGCAATCCCAAGCTGATGCATATTGATCTGAAACAGTAACTCTGTTTCTTTCTCAACACATGCTATTTATAAACTATTAAATGTACCAATTAAACCAGCAATTAGTTCAGTAACATTTTAAAAGTAATTTTCGTTTCCATTTACTTGAAGTCAGCTTACTCTGGTGGGAAACAGCACATCATTTTAGAATCATAGAAGTCATACAGTGCAGAACAGGCCATTCGGCCCATCGAGTCTATACCAACTCGCTGACAGAGTATCTTACCCAGACCCTCCCTCCCACCTATCCCTGTAACCGCACACATTTTCCATGGCTAATCCATCAAACCTACACATCTTGGGACACTAAGGAGCAATTTCCCATGGCCAGTCCACCTAACCTGCACATCTATGGACTGTGGGAGAAAACCAGAGCGCCGGAGGAAACCCATGCAGACACAGGGAGAATGTGCAAATTCCACACAATCACCCAAGGCCGAGAATTGAACCCGGGTCCCTAGAGCTGTGAGGTAGCAGTGCTAAACCTTATTAAAATGTTTATTTTGTTGATAAACAGGTGGCATGGTAGCACAGTGGTTAGCACTGCTGCCTCACAGCGTCGGGGATCCGGGTTCAATTCTGGACTTGCATCACTGTCTGTGTGGAGTTTGCATGTTCTCCCTGTGTCTGCATGGGTTTCCTCGCATGGTCCGAGGATGTGCAGGTTAGGTTGATTGGGCATGCAAAATTGCCCCTTAGTGTCGGGGGGACTAGCAGGGTAAATACATGGGTTATGGAGATAGGGTCTCGTTGGAATTGTTGTTGGTGCAAGCCTGATGGGCTGAATGGCCTCCTTCTCCACTGTAGTGATTCCATGCTTCTATAAACTCAAATTCAGCATCTTAAGACTGCACCAGATTTTCTCTCTTAAAACAGTAAGGAGCACTCGCAATGGATTCGAAAAAAAACCCCAAAACAATAATATCCCATTACGTTGCCTCATTGCTCTGGAAGCTTGTGATTATGCAAGTGAATTTTAGCAAAAACTTCAACCCTAACTTGCAAATGGCATCGGAGCAGCTCGAGTCAAAATTAAAACACAAAGATGATGATCTCTGGATTACTACCTGAGCAAGTGCAATTTGGCATGGGATCACACAGACGAGGGAGTTGAATGCATGGTTCAAAGAGTGATATCTAGTTCAAAGGACTTGATTCATGAGAAGCTAGTAAGAGTGCTGTGGAAAGAGGGAACTGTTCCTTTGGGCTGGGCTCCACTTCAACTAACTGAGATCGGTATCCTGGAGCACTTAGAGCTAAGGATGCAGGTAGGGTACAAGAGAAGGGCCAAAGGTTTGGCAGTAATAATGCATCAGCAAATCAAGGAAAATAGTGAAAAGTTAAAGTTGCTTTACCTGAAAACACAAAGCATTCATAACAAGAAAAATGAATTAATGGCAAAAAGAGAGAGAAATGGTTTTGAGCTAATAGCCATTACAGAGATATGAGTGGTGGCCAAGAGGGGCGAAGGAGAAGCTAATGACTGTGTATGGAATGAGGGGAACAGGACATGTGGGGAGATGGTAATAGGGGAGAGGCTGATTACCGTGTGTGTAAGGAAGGGAGCTGACTACTGTGTGATGGGGAAGTGGGTTGATTACTGTGTGTGCATGTATGTGCATGCGTGCGCAGGGCTGACTACTGTGTGTTTGGAGGGGGGAGGGGAGAGAAGAGGGATTTGGTTTAGGTTTCCACTTCATAGTTATCTACAGTGGAGTTAGCGTTAAAGAGCATTACTGCCAATGCAGCATTACTAGACAAATCGATAACTTTAAAAAATATATACAGTCAAACACAGAATAGTGTCTTCTTTTGTATATATGTCTTTAATTTTAATTGTTGCAAGTCAAAGTAAATTGGTATAGCTCTGATTTTGGATTTGTGTTACATGCCCATCATTGGCAGCTGAGCCCTCAGTTGCCAAGTCTCTAAGCTCTGAAATTTCTTCAGAGCATCTCCCCCCATCGCTATGTTTCTTTCTCCTCCTTTAAGCCACTTCTTAAAATTTACCTTATTGTTTAAGCTTTTCATCATATGTCCTAAATATCTCATTTAACTCAGTGTCAAATACTCCTGCAAAGTGTCATAATCACAGAGGTTTACAACATGGAAACAGGCTCTTTGGCCCAACTTGTCCATGCTGCCCAGTTTTTACCATTAAGCTAGATCCAATTGCCCACGTTTGGCCCATATCCCTCCATACAAATCTTAGCCATGTAATTGTCTAAATGCTTTTTAAAAGACAAAATTGTACCCGTCTCTACTACTACCTCTGGCAGCTCATTCCAGACACTCACCACCTTGTGTGTGAAAAAATTGCCCCTCTGGATCCTTTTGTATCTCTCTCCTCAAACCTAGTTTTAGACTCCCCTACCTTTGGGAAAAGATGTTGACTATCTATCTACCTTATCTATGTCCTTCATTATTTTATAGACCTCTAAACCCCTAAGCCTCTTATGCTCCAGGGAAAAAAGTCCCAGTATATCCAGCCTCTCCTTATAACTCAAACCATCAAGTCCCGGTAGCATCCTAGTAAAACTTTTCTGCGCTCTTTCTAATTTAATAATATCCTTTCTATAATAGGGTGACCAGAAGTGTATGCAGTATTCCAAGCGTGGCCTTACCAATGTCTTGTATAACTTCAACAAGACGCCCAACTCCTGTATTCAATGTTCTGACCAATGAAACCAAGCACGCTGAATGCCTTCTTCACCACTCTGTCCACCTGTGACTCCACTTTCAAGGAGCTATGAACCTATACCCCTAGATCTCTTTGTTCTGTAATTCTCCCCAATGCCCTACCATTAACTGAGTAAGTCCTGCCCTGGTTCGATCTACCAAAATGCATCAGCTCGCATTTATCTAAATTAAATTCCATTTGCCATTCATCAGTCCAGTGGCCCAATTGATCAAGATCCCGTTGCAATCCGAGATGACCTTCTTCACTGTCCACTGTGCCACCAATCTTGGTGTCATCTGCAAACTTACTAACCATGCCTCTTATATTCTCATCCAAATCATTAATATAAATGACAAATAACAGTGGACCCAGCACTGATCCCTGAAGCACACCGCTGGTCACAGGCCTCCAGTTTGAAAAACAACCCTCTACAACCACCTCTTGTCTTCTGTCATCAAGCCAATTTTGTATCCAATTGGCTACCTCACCCTGGATCCCGTGAGATTTAACCTTATGCAACATCATTATGAAGTGCTTCGAAAGACTATCATGGCATGATTCAATTCCAGCCTCCCAGACTACCTGGATCCACTACAGTTTGCCTACCACCGCAACAGGTCCACAGCAGACGCCATCTCCCTGGCCCTGCAATCAACCCTGGAACACCTAGATAACGAAGATACCTATGTCAGATTCCTATTTATTGACTACAGCTCAGCCTTCAACACCATTATTCCCACGAAACTCATCTCCAAACTCTGTGACCTGGGCCTTGGCTCCTCCCTCTGCGACTGGATCCTGAACTTCCTAACTCACAGACCACAATCAGTAAGGATAAGCAACAACACCTCCTCCACAATCATCCGCAACACCGGTGCCCCACAAGGCTGTGTTCTCAGCCCCCTACTATACTCCTTATATACCTATGACTGTGAGGCCAAATTCCCCTCCAATTCGATTTTCAAGTTTGCTGATGACACACCATCATGGTGGGACAGATCTCAAACAATGACGAGCCAAAGTGCAGGAATGAGATAGAGAATCTGATGAACTGGTGCGACGACAATAATCTCTCTCTCAATATCAACAAAACGAAGGAGATAGTCATCGACTTCAGGAAGTGTAGTGGAGGACATGCCCCTGTCTACATCAATGGGGAATGAGTAGAAATGGTCGAGTGCTTCAAGTTTTTAGGTGTCCAGATCACCAACAGCCTGTCCTGGTCCCTCCATGCCGACGCTAGAGTTAAGAAAGCCCACCAACGCCTCTAATTTCTCAGGAGACTAAGGAAATTTGGCATGTCAGCTACGACTCTCACCAACTTCTACAGATGCACCATAGAAAGCATTCTTTATGGTTGTAGCTTGGTATGGCTCTTGCTCTGTCCAAGACTGCAAGAAACTATAAAGGGTCGTGAATGAAGCTCATTCCATCAGTCAAACCAGCCTCCCACCCATTGACTCTGTCTACACTTCCTGCTGCCTCGGAAAAGCAGCCAGCATAATTAAGGACCTCACGCACCATGGACATAGTCTCTTCCACCTACTTCCATCAGGAAAAAGATAATAAACTTTGAGGACACATATCAAACGACTCAAAAACAGCTTCTTCCCTGCCGCCATCAAACTTCTGAATCGACCTACCTCGCATTAAGTTGATCTTTCGCTACACCCTAGCTATGACTGTAACACTACATTCTGCACTCTCTCCTATCCTTCCCTATGTACGGTATGTTTTGTCTGTTTAACGCGCAAGAAACAATACTTTCCATTGTATGCTAGTACATGTGACAATAATAAATCAAATTAAATCATTATTCTAGTTTACTGATCGCTGCTGGCAGTATACAGAGATAACAATGTCACTACATTTCATGCTATTTACACTGTCGGGTTAAAGGGAACGTATAGTTGAGTTGATGGCACACAATCCTTTTGTATATACAAAGAGAGATAGATATTCTTACACTTACCAGTATTTACTCAAATCACTCTTTGTTATCCTGTTGTACGCTTTAGAGCTGCTGGCTGCAGCTACTTTGGAACAGATATTCTATTTAGAACTCCCTTCCTGTGACAACATAAAGTTCGACTCCAGTGACATCATGAATGAAGAAAAGCTGCCCATAATTCAATATCCCCCAAAGGAGATAAACTTCATGTGAAAGGAATGTAATTCAACAAAAAAAATCTGTTTTGAGAGGCTCGAACAGCAGCTTTAAAGCATACATAAGGATTTACAATCTCTTTTCACAACATCTATGATTCTAGAGAAAAGTAGACTGTATTTTCCTCTTAACAATTATTTCCCAAATATTATGGATTTGAGAATTTATCTGCAGTTACAGATGTGCTATTTATTATAAACCCACCAACTCCCACAGCTACCTCGAGTACAGCTCTTCACAACCCATCCTGTAAGGACTCCATCCCATTCTCTTAGTTCCTTTGCCTCCACCACATCTGTTCTGATGATGCTACTTTCCAAATGGCACTGCTGATATCTCTTCCTTCTTCCTAAATCATGGTTTCCACCCACCGTGGTTGACAGGGCTCTCAAGCATGTCCAACCCATCTCCCGGGCCACTGCTCTCACGCCCTCCCGTCCTCCCCAGAACCAGGATGGGGTCCCCCTTGTCCTCACTTTTCATCCCACCAGTCTCCATATTCAAAGGATCATCCCACACCATTTATGCCAACTCCAGCATGATGCCACCACTCAACATATCTTGCCCTCACTCCCCTTGTTAGCATTCTGCAGGGACCTTTCCCTCTGAGACATGCTGATCCACTCCTCCATCACAACCAACACCTCACCCACCGCCAATGGCACCTTCCCATGCAATTGTAGAAGGTGCAACACCTGTTCCTTTCTGCTCACCATCCCAGGGCCCAAACACTCTTTTCAGGTAAAGCAGCGTTTCATGCCCACCTCCTTTAATCCGGTCTATTGCATTTGCTGCTCCCAATGCAACCTACTCTACATCGGAGAGATCAAACGCAGACTGGGTGACTACTCTGCAGAACATCTTCGGTCTGTCTGCAAGCAGGACCCACTTTCCTGTCGCTTGCCATTTCAACACACCACCCTGCTCTACTGTCCACATGTCCGTCCTTGGCCTTTTGAAATGTTCCAGTGAAGCCCAACGTAAACTGGAAGAACAGCACCTCATCTTCCGTTAGGTATTTTGTTCAGCCTTTCGGACTGAATATTAAGTTCAACAACTTCTGAGCATGAACCTTCTCCTCCACCTCCACTCCACCTGCATTTATTTGATTTCATTTCTTCTTTTCATCTCATTCATCTATTTTTATTACTTTATATTCTTAGTTTTATTTTTCCACTTTTAACATTTCACTTTCCATCTTGTTTCTTCCCCCCATTCGCCACCCCACTTGGGCCCACTGCCACATTCCTGCACTCTGCACCTTTGTTCTGCCATTTACACATTCCAATTTCTTAATGGACACCTTTAGCACCATTCTCAGCCTTTATCATCGCCATTTACATTCCCTTTATCTTTTTGTCTATGTCATTACTCTCAATTACAGCCATCACCACCCCCCTCACCCTCACTAGTATAAATCTTGTCTGATTTTCCTCGTCGTTAGCTCCGACGAAGGGTCATCCTGACTCAAAACGTTGGCTTTATTCTCTCTCCACTGATGCTGTCAGACCTGCTGAGATTTTCCAGCATTTTCTGTTTTTGTTTCAGATTCCAGCATTCACAGTATTTTGCCTTTACATATATGCATCATGGAAGTGTCTGAAACATTGTGCGATTTGATTATCATTGTTAACCTAAATATCATTTATCATAACAGGTATAATAGAGATCATAGATATAAGAGAGGAAAAGAATAAATGCATATCAGATACCAGAAGGAAATGTATAGAAATAACATGCCAGACAGGATGTCAGAGCTGCAATCTTCAGGGAAGTTCAAAGCATACCTAGATCCTAGCGTAGGTCAGCAGGAAGCTCAGAGAGATGAGCTTTCCTCAACCTTGACTTTTACATCTTTGTGGCTATTACAGGTAAGATTCACAGAAACTGTGGGTCTGAGTTATCCCAGCACAGAAACTTTCAAATGGATCCCCATTGGCAAAATATTAACTAAACTGAGAAAAATATGGATTGCAGGTGCTTATGTTAATAGAAATGCTGAGATGAGACATTTACCTTAGTATATCCTTTCGAACAGTTTACAGTACTTCATATACTGAACATAACAGACTCCAGAAGCTCTTCAAAATACACATCCTGTTTTGATAGGAATGGGAATTCTAGGAAGAAAGACAAAGATTGGAAAAACAGACTGCAAGCTGAATATATACCAATTCTCCAGATAAACAAATAGCAAAGGAAGAACTTTGGATTGAAATTCTTCAAATTGGTAGTTTTACCAGAAAATTTGGAGCAACCCAACTTTTTCATTAAATTATGAACAGGAGGAATTTTACCTCTGAAATATTTTGGTAAACAAAGTTTAGCAGAGCCTGCTTGACAAGATTTTCACTGATTTTCCATGTTATAGTCGTAACAGAGAGAGCAAATGACAACCAGTAAAAATGTCAGGACTGGGCAAATATTGAAAAGACTTTGCAGTAAGGATAAATTGATCATAAGATAAGTAGAACAGTAATGTTAAAATATTCTGATACTGAACATACAATAAAGTATACGTATTGCAAATGCAAGCAGTGGATTTGTAGAAAAGGATCGTGTGTTGCAAGGGCAGATTTTGGTCAACTCAGCACTCAAAATTGAGAATTCAAAGATCATTACCCGACAACACAAAATGTCAACATTAAAATATGGGAAATATCCACATTTGCTGGTATCCCTGTACGTGAATCAGTCTTTAGCAAAGATTTTTTAAAAAACTTAGATGGAATGTTACATACATTTAAGGAGAAGGTTTTCAAAGCACTGTACAACATTTTAAAGAAAAAAGGAAGATCCCAACAGGCATCACAACTCTGAACTGACGTGGAAACTAATATGGAGTTGCCCAAAATCTGGAAAACATGGTATCAGTTAAGAGTATGCAACATATGTAACTGACAGCACATTTTTGCAGATCAATCCAGTATCAGAACCCAAAGCTACTGTCAACATGCAGAAAATTCAAAGATTAAAATCCATGCAAAGGATCTATTTGACCACTGCTACCGCCCCAAAAGACTCCCTTTCACTGTCCATATAAAAACCATTTTATGAGTATATATTATCAATTAAAAGACGGAAAAACTTTTATAATCATATATATTAAATTGCCACTAAGTGTCCAAAGATAGTAGGTTAGATGGATTAGTCATGGTAAATGTATGGGGATATGGTGGGGGATTGGGCCAGGGTATGATGTTCTTTCAGAGACACGGTGCAGACTAGTTGGGCCGAATGGCCTCTTTCTGCATTGTAGGGATTCTATGGTTCTATATTGCCTTTCAGTCACTAGACATCACAAAGTGTTCCTTGTCAATGTCCTTACGATAGTAAAGGATGACATAAAGACATTCATAAGAAAAGATCAGGCCTCAGAAGATCCTGTAATAGAGTCAATATGGGTGGAAATTAGGAATAGCAAAAGTCAAAAAACACTGGTGCGAGTAGTTTATAGGCCCCTTAACAGTAGCTATATACCATTGAGCAGAGCAATAAATTATTGGAGCTTGTAACAAAGGAAACATAATAATTGTGGGGAACTTTAATCTTCACATAGACTGGGACAATCAAATTAGCAAGAATGATCTCGAAGATTAGTTTGTAGATTGTTTCGGTGGAGTAATGTTGTGGAACCAATAAAGGATAAAGCTTTCTTAGATCTAGTATTGCATGATGAAGCAGGGTTAATTAATATTGCCATAGTTAAAGGTCTACTGAGAAATAGTAGTCATAAAACAATTAAATTCTAGGTTAAATTTGAAAGTGACATACTCCAATTGCAAACTAGAATCTTAAACTTAAACAAAGTCAATTACATAAGAATGAGGGGAGAACTGGCTATGGTTAATTGGGTAGATGAAAAGATATGGAGGTAAATAAACTGTTGGAAACATTTAAAGAAACAATTCAAAATATTCAACAAAAGTACATTCCATTGAAAAACAAAAAACTCAGCAAGAAAGACTCATCTGTGGCTCACTCAGGAAGTTAAGGATAGTACAGGTTGGGTATCCTTTATCCATAAATTCAAAAACCAAACACATCCAATAACCACATTTTTAGCATGGAAAGTCTGTGGCCCAAACCTCACTGACCATAACTGACATTTGGCGTGAAAGGATTGTGACCCGAGCCAACATGAACTCCGCTAACCGGACGTGGTTTATCTGCACTGATTACTGTGTGATTTTTGTCTACACTGTTTATCTTGCGAGAACTCTCCTACAAGCTGAATGGCAGATGGCGCCACAACTTATTACAAGTACCCTGTATGTATTTTTTAGTGGTACATCTTACTTCCTCGTCGTTTTATTTAATTTAAGCTATAGCTAGCCTAGACTGTGGTCATTATAATACAAGTAGGCCTTGGCCTATATGCAGACCTGAAGACCAAAATGATCTGAAATCCAAAAGCCCCAAGGGTTCCCAATAAAGACTCAACCATGTCTTAGATTAAAAGAGGCTTAAAATGTTGCAAAAAAAAGCAGCAAGTCAAAGGATTAAAGTGTTTCAGAAACAAGCAAAGAACCACCAAAATGTTGATAAAAGGGGAAAAAAAAGAATACAAGTTAACTAGTCAGAAATATAAAGACAAGTTGTCAGAACATTTAAAAGTTATAAAAAGAGAGTAGCTAACATAAATATTGGTCCCTAAGAAACAGAAAAAGGAGACATTATCATTGAGTGCAGAAATTGCAAAAACAAATATTTTGCTTGTATTCACAATACAGGACATAAGTTTCATACGTAGACAAGAAAGTAGATAGCAATCTAGGGGCACAAAAGAGAGAAGAAATTAAGAACATTAATATCAGCCGAACAAAAATTTTGGAGAAACAAAATGGACTAAAATCTGATGGCTTAAATCCTAGAGTCCTAAAAGAGATAGCTGCATAAATTGTGGGGGAGCTTACTACAATTTTCCAAAATTCCTTATATTTGGGAACTGTGTCCATTAGATTGGAAATTGGAAAATGTTATCATGCTTTTCAAGAAAGGAGGGAGAGGAAATAATAAACTACAAGCCAGTTACCCTCACATTTCCTCTGTTGGGAAAATGTTGGAATCTGTTATTAAGGAAGTCTTAATAATGCACTTAGAAAAACATAGTATGATTCGAACAAGTTGACAAGTTGACGAAAGGGAAATCTTGTTTGGCAAATTTTGTCAGAAAAGTAGCAGAACACAATGAGTTTTCTGAGGATGTAACTAATAAGAGTAGATAAAGGAGAACCAGCAAATATAGTATATTTGGATTTCCAAAATAGTTTGATAAGGTACCATTCGAAAAGCTATTGGCAAGATAAGAGCTCAATATTTTCGCATGGATAGAGGATTGGTTAACAGATAAAAAGCAGACAATGGGCATATATGGTGCTTTTTCAAGTTGGCAGGCAGGGAATAGTGGAGTGCTGCATGGATCAGTGGTGGGCCCTCAGAGTAATGTATCAAAGTTTGCTGATGATATCAAGCTAGGTGGGAAGGACATTGAGAGACTGCAAAGAGTTATAGACAAGTTAAGTAAGTGGGCAACTTAGTGGCAGATGGATTGTAATGAATTGGAGAATTTAAAAAAAAGTGTGGAACTTCTACCTGTTGATGTACAAAGAGACTTGGGTGTGCTCAAGAAATGCAGAAAGTTAAAATGCAGGCACAGTAAGTATTAGGGGGCAAAATGCCACCTTGACCATTATTGCAAGGGGATTGGAGTACAGAATAAAAAGGTTTTGCTCTGGTTGTACAGGATTTTGTTGAGATTGCATCTGGAGTACAGTTTGCAGTATTCATCTCCATATTTAAGAAAGGATATAGTTGCATTGAGGTGGTACAGCAAGGTTCACTGGATCAGGCCTGGGATGATGGATTGCCTTATAATGAGGCCAAGTATATTAGGCTTATATTCTCTGGAGTTCAGAAGAATTATAGGCAATCTCATTGAAACCTTGAAAATTCTGAAGGGGCTTGATAGAGTTGACACGAAGGGGTTGCTTCCACTAGTTGTGGAATCTACACACAGGGGTACAGTCTCAGGACAAGGGGCCAATCATTTAGGACTGAGATGAGCAGAAATGTATTTACTTAAAAGGTCATGAGAATCTTTGGAATTCTTTTCCCCAGAGGGTTGTGGATGCTACATCGTTGAATATATTCAAGGCTGGGATGGACTGATTTTTGGTCTCTCAGGAAATTAAGGGATATAGGGAGCAGGCGGGAAAATGGAGTTGAAGACCAAGATCAGCTATAAGCACAGTGAATGGCAGAACAGGCCTGGGACCATATGATCCACTCCTGCTTGTATTTCAATGAAATAGTTTTGAACTGTAGTCACTGTTGTAATGTAGGAAACACAGGAGCCAACTTGCACAGTAAGTTCCCACAAACAGCAATGTGATCATGACCAGGTAATCTGTTTCTTTGTGGGCGCATGGGTCAGGGGTACCCACGGGCAACAGTTGATTGGTGGGCTAAATATTGGATGGGACAGGGGTATAGCTTCCCTGCTTCTCTTTGAAATATTTTCTTTGGATCTTTTACATCGATATGGCAAGGATAGGCTTGGCTTAACATCTTATCTGAAAGATGTAATCACCAGCAGTGTAGCGCTTTGAGTGTCAGCTTTCAGGAAATTTAGGGTCAACCATGGAATAGGATAATGGCCACAGTAACAGCAGCTGCAAGATCACAATCTGACAGTATTTTCACTTGTAAAGTGTAACAGCAGAGATAATTTTTTGCGTAAGGACCCCCCCCTCCCCCCTATTGTGGGGGGATGGGCTACAATTACTTTATGAGGACACAAGGCAGTGTGATCTCACAGTGAAGATGTCATTTCAGGATATCACCAAATAAACAGCTTCCAAACAGTAATAGGTAACAATAGGGGGAAAAATAATCAAATAATAATAAAGTGGCAGGCGCTTGAATCAGAATGCCTCCCATCTTATTGTTGGATGATGTTGCCGGGGGTTTCCAGCTGTGTAAAGCAATGGTCCATGTTGAATGTGAGGAGCAGTCAGTAGGTGTAATGTTGGAGACAGGATTCTCACCGCGCTCGCTCAGACCGACTCCATCTTTGGGTAAGTTCAATGGAGCCCAGTCACTGTATGCTGCAGATATGGATATGTACTCTACCTCTCCTTACCTCACTCACTTCTCTCCTCCCTTTCTCTCTCTCTCTCTCTCTCCAGTGGCGACCCTTTTCTTGATCAGATTTCACCGCTCCGGCTCTCGGCCAATCAGCGCAGGCTGGCCCACACTGATGACGTGTCGCTCCCTAACCGCCGGGGGGCGTGGCGCGGGCGCACGGGGAGGGGGCGTGGCGCGGGCGCGCGGGGAGGGGGCGCGGCGAGGGCGCGCGGGGCTGGGGTAACCCGCTGGTAACGGTTGGGCGCGCGCAACGCGTTCAAGGGAAAGCAGCGCCCCCAGCAGGCCTGGAGGTCCTCCAGCGAATAATGCAACTTTCTGGGCATGATTCCCCCCGATTCGGACCATTTCAGTGATGCGAATGCATTGAAACATTCATTAACTTGATACTTTATATATATATATATATTTGTGTATCTTTATTCACCAACTTCAACCCAAGGTCCAGAGGCTTCAGCACATAATTCCTATTGCCTTTCAGGTGAGACATTGAACCAAGGTATCACCCACCCTCTCAATGTCAAGTGGACCTAAATGATCCCATGTCACTTTCTAAGTAAGTGTTTATTTATTAGTGTCACAAGTAAGGCTTACATTCACACTGCAATGAAGTTACTGTGAAAATCCCCTAGTCGCCACACTCCGGCGCCTGTTCGGGTACACTGAGGGAGAATTTAGCATGGTCAATGCACCTAACCCGCACATCTTTCAGACTGTGGGAGGAAACCAGAGCACCCGAAGGAAACCCACGCAGACATGGGGAAAAGGTGCAGACTCCACACAGTGACCCAAGCCGGGAATTAAACCTGGGTCCCTGACGCTATGAGGCTGCAGTGCTAACCACTGTGCCACCCCAAGGAGCTATCTTTGTAAACACATCCCCAGAAGTATATTAACCTGTGATTTCATTTCATTGTGTTTTCCATGACCTTACCATGCACAGATTGGTGTTGAATTTCCCCAAGTTCCAACAATGACTGCACTTCAAAAGTACTTAGATGCCTGAGGACCGCTTTGGGGTGTCAGTGGGTGCTATATTTATTCATAGTCATAGAGGTTTACAGCATGGAAACAGGCCCTTCGGCCCAACTTGTCCATGCCGCCCTTTTTTTTTTAAACCCTAAGCTAATCCCAATTGCCCGCATTTGGTCCATATCCCTCTATATCCATCGTACCCATGTAACTATCTAAATGCTTTTTAAAAGACAAAATTGTACCCGCCTCTACGACTACCTCTGGCAGCTTGTTCCAGACACTCACCATCCTCTGTGTGAAAAAATTGCCCCTCTGGACACTTTTATATCTCTCCCCTCTCATCTTAAACCTATGCCCTCTAGTTTTAGACTCCCCTACCTTTGGGAAAAGATAATGACTATCTATCTGATCTACGCCCCTCATTATTTTATAGACCTCTATAAGATCACCTCTCAGCCTCCTACGCTCCAGAGAAAAAAGTCCCAGTCTATCCAAACTCTCTTTATAACTCAATCCATCAAGTCCTGGTAGCATCCTAGTAAATCTTTTCTGCACTCTATATATTAATATATATTATAAACAGTTGTGGTGCCAGCACTGATCCTGTGGAACCCCACTGGTTACAGGTTGCCAGCCTGAAAAAGAACCCTTTATCCCCATCGCTGTTTCCTGCCCATTAGGCAATTCTCTATCGATGCTAATATATTACCTCCAACACCATGGACTCAACCACCTGTGAGGTACCTTGTCAAATGCCTTCTGGAAGTCCAAATACAACACATCTACTGGTTCCCCTCTATCCACACTGCTTTAGACCTTCTCAAAAAACTCTAATAAATTCTTCAGACATGATTTCCCTTTCACGAATCCATGTTGACTCAGCTTGAATAGACTATGATTTTCCAAATGTGCCCCGTTACTTCCTTCGTAATTGATTCCAACATTTTTCCAACAATACATGTTAGGCTAATCGGCCTACAGTTACCCGCTTTTTGCCTCCTTCCCTTTTTGAATAGCAGTGTCACATTGGCAGTTTTCCAATCCTCTGATACTTCTTTAGAATCTGAGGATTTTTGGCAAATTACAATCAATGAATCCACTATTTGTGTAGTTACCTTTTTAGGATCACTCCGGCACAATCGCCTGCCTCCTCACACACCCCTTACAGACAACCCAAACATCTCTGGTTCCATGACCCCATCCTCCCACCTCTCTCCCCCCCCCCAGTCCACATGTCACCCCGGTTGAACAACATCCGCTCACTGGACCAGGACAGCTTTCTGAGCCCAACAATAGTGAGACTGTGAACGCTATGGGTATACAGCTACTTTCCAAAGGGCTGGAACTATCCCAGACAATGGGTCTGGTAAGGGACAGACATTTATCATGAGTCTAAAGATCAGAGTTAAGTTTACTACATGTTGTGTTGCGGCATTGGGATACCGTGACAATATCACAGGACATTAGTGAGACCATATCTGGAGCACGGTGAAAGGGTGGAGATCCTTGGAAGCCCCTCTTTGATGTAGATTGTGAATAGCTGGGACCCAAGCACTGATCTTTGTGTTACCCCACTAGTAACAGGCACATGCATCCATAAGACATAGGAGCAGAATTAGGCCACATGGCCCATTGAGTCTGCTCTGCCATTCAATCATGGCTGATATTTCTCTCATCCCCATAACCCTTGGTCCCCTTATTAATCAAGAACCTATCTATTTCTGTCTTAAAGACACTCAATGGTCTGGCCTCCACAACCTCTGCTAAGAGTTCCACAGATTCACCACTCTCTGGATGAAGAAATTCCTCATCATCTCTGTTTTAAAGGATCGTCCCTTTAGCCTGAGGTTGTGCCCTCTGGTTCTAGTTTTTCCTACTAGTGGAAACATCCTCTCCACGTCCACTCTATCTAGGCCTCGCAGTATCCTGTAAGTTTCAATAAGATCCACCTCCCCATCCTTCTAAACTCCAATGAGTACAGACCCAGAGTCCTCAACGGTTCCTCATACGACAAGCTCTTCATTCCAGGAATCATTCTTGTGAACCTCCTCTAAACCCTTTCCAAGGCCAGCACATCCTTCCTTTGATACGGGGCCCAAACTGCTCACAATACTCAAAATGGGGTCTGACCAGGACCTAATACAGCCTCAGAAGGACATCCCTGCTCTTGTATCCTCGCCTTCTCGACATGAATATTAACATTGCATTGCCTTCCCAACTGCCGACTGAACCTGCATGTTAACTTTAAGAGAATCTTGAACAATGACTCCCAAGTCCCTTTGTGCTTCTGATTTCCTAAGCATTTCCCCATTTAGAAAAGTCCATGCCTCCATTCCTCCTTCCAAAGTGCATAACCTCACACTTTTCCACATTATATTCCATCTGCCACTTCTTGCCCACTCTCCTAACCTGTTCAAGTCTTTCTGCAGCCCCCCTGCTTCCTCAATACCTGTCCCTCTACATATCTTTGTATCATCTGCAAACTTAGCAACAGTGCCTTCAGTTCCTTTTTCCAAATCGTTAATGTATATTGTGAAAAGTTGTGGTCCTAGCACCGACCCCCGAGGCACACCACTAGTCACTGGCTGCCATCCTGAAAAAGACCCCTTTATCCCCACTCTC
Source organism: Mustelus asterias (assembly GCF_964213995.1). Taxonomy (NCBI): domain Eukaryota; kingdom Metazoa; phylum Chordata; class Chondrichthyes; order Carcharhiniformes; family Triakidae; genus Mustelus; species Mustelus asterias. The sequence continues at coordinate 81,735,150 of NC_135808.1, forward strand.
TGCCTTCTGCCAGTCAGCCAATCCTCTATTTATGCCAGGATCTTACCCTTAACACCGTGGGCTCTTAACTTATGTAACAGTCTCCTATGCAGCACCCTGTCAAAGGCTTTCTGGAAATCTAAATAAATCACATCCACTAGTTCTCCTTTATCTAACTTCCTTGTTACCTCCTCAAAGAACTCTTAACAGATTTGTCAGACGTGATCCCCCCCTTGTCGAAGCCGTGCTGACTCAGTCCTATTTTATCATGCACTTCCAAGTACTCCGCGATATCATCTTTAATAATGGACTCTAAAATCTTGCCAATGACCGAAGTTAAGCTAACCGGCCTATAATTTTCCGTCTGCTGTCTCCTTAAACAGCAGTGTTACATTAGTTACTTTCCAGTCCTCTGTTACCATCCCTGCCTCCAGTGATTCCTGAAAGATCACCACCAATGCCTCCACAATTTCGTCAACTATCTCTTTTAGAATCCTGGGGTGTAGTCCATCCGGTCCAGGTGATTTATCCACCTTCAGACCTTTCAGTTTCCCCAGAACCTTCTCCTTAGTGATGGCCACTGCACTCACCTGTGCCTCCTGATTCTCCTGGAGCTCTGGCATCCCACTGGTGGCTTCCACCATGAAGACTGATGCAAAGTAACTATTCAGTTCCTCTGCCTTTTCTTTGTTTCCTATTATTACTTCTCCAGCCTCATTTTCCAGTGGTCCAATGTCTATTTTTGCCTCTGTCTTACCTTTTATATATTGAAAAAAACTCTTTCTATCTTCTTTTATATTACTAGCTAGCTTACACTCATATTTCATCTTCTCCCCCCCCCATATTGCTTTTTTAGTTGTCCTCTGCTCACTTTTAAAGGCTTCCCAATCCTCGGGCTTCCCACTAATCCTCGCCACTTTGTATGCTTTTTCTTTTGCTTTTATGCTGTCCTTGACTTCCCTCATCAGCCATGGATGCCTTGTCCTCCCCTTAGATGTTTTCTCCTCCTTGGGACGAATTTCTGTTGTGCCTCCTGAATAATCCCCAAAAACCCCTGCCATTGCTGTTCCACTGTCTTCCCTGCCAGGCTCCCTTTCCAATCAATTCTGGCCAGCTCCCTCCCTCATGTCTTTGTAGTTACCTTTATTTAATTGTAATAACGTTACATCCGGTTCCAGCTTCTCCCTCTCAAACTGCAGGGTAAGTTCTATCATATTGTGGTCACTGCTCCCGAAGGGTTCCTTCACCTTAGGTTCCCTAATCAAGTCTGCCTCATTACACATTACCAAATCCAGAATTGCCTGTTCCCTAGTAGGCTCTGTCACAAGCTGTTCCAAAAACCATCTCTTAGACATTCCACAAATTCCTTTTCTTGGGATCCACTACCTACTTGACTTTCCCAGTCCACCTGCATATTGAATGTCCACCTGCATCCCTCAATGAAAATCACAGACAAATTAACTGGTATATTGTCACCTTGCTGTTTTTGGGAGCTTCCTATGAGCAAATGAGATTGCTGTGTTTCCTGCATCACTACAATGACTATGCTTCAAAAATTACCTCTGGAAGGGAATGCATGAGGACTCCGGATGCAGTAGATAGAGGTCCAAGTGGGGCCTAAGCACCTCGCAGGTGATGAGCTCAGTGGTAGGGTGGTTGAATCGAGGAATAGACTTCTTGAGGCTGCTCACCTTTTGCCTCTGGGTTGTTGACATCCAGTACATTCTGGTGAAGACAGGTGAGCTGGAGAGAGTGATACAAGTGTGCTGTACTGGTTTTTAAATATGGTGCTTGGACCTTCAAACCTTTTAGTGAACTTGCCTGTGCATAATTAATGGGGTTCCAAGTGCAGAATCTGGCGTGGGATCCCACCAGCGATAAAGGCACCGCTGGAGCCACCCACCACAACACAGTTTCAAAAATGGAGAATTCGCCGATAATTTCAGTTTATTTTCCTTTGTTTCTGTCGTGGCCGCTGCCTACTCCATTGCTCGCAATGACGCCATGAAGTCAATAAGGAAACGCAGCCTAAATATATAGCTTCTAAGAAAAGGAGCTCATGTAGATTATACAGGGCTGAAAATTGTGTGCATCTTACATACTTAACTCGAATCAATCCTAGCCTTGTGGTGCGACAGTTATATCAACACACTGCTGGATATGCGATAGTCTATAATCAGACCAGTTCAGGGATGTATGCATTTCAACAACAGCAAGAACTTTCATTTATATAGCATCTTTTAATACAGTAAAATGTCCCAGATGCTTAAAGGAGTGTTATCAAACAAAACTTGACACAGAGGGCCCGATTTTACCATTGCGTTGCGCCCGTTTTCAGGCGTGAAAAATTTGGTAGTTGGGCGTGAGGCGAATAGCGTGATCTGCGCCTGCGCCCGCGCCGATTCCCCCTTTACCAAGGCCCGAAAATGGACGCGATCAGAACTGCGCCCAAAATGGGCACGACCTAATGGGCTGGACGCCCAAACTTACCTGCATTTCCCCCTTTAACATCGCGTTCGCCCATCCAGATTCAGCGCGAAACAGACATGCTCGGCAAAAGTCTATTTCGGGTGCTGCAGCTTCTGAAGAGGTACGTTCAGAGCTTCCGGCGGTTCTCTGACTCAGATCATTGTTGGGGAGGGGGTGGGAGGCGGGCCAGAACATTCTCTGGTGGGGGTAGGAAGAGGAAGAGGAGGGCCGGATCTTTCTCTGGTGAGGGGGAGAGGTCGGAGGGAGGCTGGATCGTTCTCTGGTGGTGGGAGGGGGAGGTGGACCAAATGGATCTCTGGTGGGAGGGGGGTGGGGGGGAGCAGGGCCAGGGGGGTCCGCTGCCACTCTGCGGGTGATCAGTGGGGGGAAGGGGGGTCTGCTGCTACTCTGCGGGTGATCAGTAGGGGGGACGTGGGGCAGGGGGTTGCGATCGGTCTGGGTAGCGGGGAGGGATGTGGGTGGATAAGGGGGACAGTTATGTTGTTGGGGTGGGGCGATGTCTGTGGGGGCCATCACTCCCAGGCCGCTTTATCTGCTTTTTGCAGCCTGCGAGCGATGTGGCAGGGGAGCGTTTTTCAAATTTTTTTTACTGCGCAAGCGCAGTTGAAAGCTCCGATCAGAGTTGCAGCGTTTCAGGCGCGATAAGCCCTGCCTACAGGCTTGTACAGCACGATTCAGAATCACTGCTTTTTTTTTCAGGCTGAGTGCGTATGGGGGCGCCAGAGAACAGGGTTTACAAGTTGGATCTGAATCACGCCCAGATTCAGTACTTAGAATCAAAATGGTAAATTCGGGCCCTGAGTCACAAATGAGGTATTAGGGAGATTACCAAAAGTTTGGTCAAAGACATTTAGAGGCATCTTAAAGTTTCAAGTTTATTTATTAGTGTCACAAGTAGGCTTACATTAACACTGCAATGAAGTAACTGTGAAAATCCCCTAGTCGCCACACACCAGCCCTGTTCGGGTACACTGAGGGAGAATTTAGCATGGCCAATGCACCTAACCAGCATGTCTTTCGGGCTGTGGGAGGAAACCAGAGCACCCAGAGGAAACCCACGCAGACATGAGGAGAATGTGCAGACACTGCACAGACAGTGACCCAAACCAGGAATCAAACCCGGGTCCTTGGCGCTGTGAGGCAGCAGTGCTCACCCATTGTGCCACCGTGTTGCCCAGGAGGAGAGAGGAGGAGAGGTAAAGTGGCAGAGAGGGAGCAAATTCCAGAACTTGGAGCTTAGGCAGCTGAAAGGAGGGTTGCCAATTGTGGTGATAAAATCAGGGATGTGCAAGGGGCCAGAATTGGAGGAGCACAGAGGTCTTGGAGCATTGTTGGGAAACAAAGAGGGCATGACTATGGAATGGTTTAAAAATGAGGATGATGAGAAATTTATATCTTTTTCCCGATGGAAGAAGGTGGACGAGAGTTTGTCCAGGGTGCGTGGGATCCTTGATTATGTTGGCTGCTTTTCTGTGGCAGTGGGAACTGTAGAGTCAATGGATGGGAGGCTGGTTTGCATGATGGACTGGTTCTTGGTTCAAATATAACACCAAGGTTGCAAATGATCTGGTTTAGCGTCAGACTGTTGCCAGGGAAAGGGATGGAGTTGTGATTAGGAAACATGAGTTTGTGGTAGGGACTGAAGACTACGTTCCCTGTATTCAGTTGGAGCAAATGTTTTCTTGTGCAGTACTGGATGTCGGACAAGAGTGTCTGTATCAGAGACAGTGCAGGAGTCAAGAGAGATGATGGTATGCTGGGGTTGAGCGTCATCAGCATACAAAAATGGAACTTCATGATGTATGTTCGGATGAAGTTACTGAGGAAAGCATGTCGATAAAAAGTGGGAGGGGGGCCCAGGATAGACTCAAGAGGTAACTGTGTGGTAGCAGGATGAGAAGCTATTGCAGTTTATTTTCTGTCAATGATTAGATAGATAATAGAACTAGGCGAATGCTGTTCCACCCAACTGGATGCCAAATGAAAAGATTGGAAGAGGATGATATGACTAACCATGTAATTGAGTGGAAGGAAGGACCTATTTCTGTTAACAGGGATGTCAGTATTGTAGACAGATCAAGAAGGACAAAAAGGAATAATTTACTATGGCCACATCACATAGGATGTCATATGTTTTGATTAGGGTAATTTCAGTACTTTGGCAGGGTGGAAACCTGATTGGAGTGATTCAAACATGGAACTATGGGGAAGATAGGCATGGATTCGGGAGGTGACAGTATGTTCACAGACTTGAGCAAACAGCTTGATTGGAGATGAGATAGAAGTTTGTGGGGACAAAGGGATGTGGTGACCAAAATTTTATAAGTCAAAACCAAGACACATTGAAAAGTCTTGGGAAGGTGGGGCTCTATGCTGATTTAAATGCTGGGTGACCAATGACAAGAGTCTGGGGGAGGGGAAGTTGAACATAGGAAGTCATGCGATGACATCTTCCAGAATATTTCCAGCCAGAGTTGGCAGTCCTAAGACACCCAATTATTGAAGACAACAGTTACAAACCACAGGCTTTTATTTCATTTCTGCCTCATTTTCTTAAAAAAATGGGACCAAGGCTTCGTCTGTCACAAGATCCCAGCCAGAATCCACTATTTTGCTCTAACTTCACTATGCAATGCACAATGGCAAGACCGATCTCCATTTATTTGCATTTGCACACTGGATTCTAACAATCCATTTTCAGCCGGAAGCTGGATTTTGAACTAACAAATGTACGTCAAGTAACTCGCAACAAACGGGCAGCACGGTGGCACAGTGGCTAGCACTGCTGCCTCACAGCGCCAGGGACCCAGGTTCAATTCCGGCCTCAGGTCATTGACTGTGTGGAATTTGCAAGTTCTCCCCGTGTCTGCATGGGTTTCTTCCCACAGTCCAAATGTTAGGCGGATTGGCTATGCTAAATTGTCCCTTAATGTCAGGGGACTTGCAGGGTAAATACGTGGGGGATAGGGCCTGGGTGGGATTGTGGTCGGTGCGGACTCAATGGTCCAAAATGGCTTTCTTCTCACTGTAGGGATTCTAAGTGAGGGAGATTTTCTTTGCACCGAGAGTCCCAAGCAGGTAAGCACACAATTTTTCAGTGAGAAGTTTGGTTGAATTTGCTATGGCTCAAACAGAATTATCTGCCACCTTCCTCAGTACTGATTGGTGGTTTACCAATGGAAGCCATCCAACAATTTCATCAAATGCAGCTCGAGGTTGGATGATACCGCTGTCAATCTTCTGTCATCACCTGGAGGCTGATTCCCTCTAAGCTCCCAAGTAGTCATGAGGTTAATTTATGGATCATGGAGGTAAATTATCCTCATAACTCCTCTAAATTATCCCCATGACCTTCTATAAATAACTCCAGCAACTCCTATAAGTTATCAGTGCCTCCCCCGGTGGCCCTTGGTTCTCACCGGCTGGCCGCGTACACTGGCCTCTGACTTTTTTCCACTGGTCTCTGGTTCTCTCTCACCCTCTCCAGCTCTGTCCTGCTAGCCTCCTCTATGGAATCAGTGATTGGCCATTTGGAGCATTCTGATCGATGGCCAATCAGGGCATTGAAAGGCTGACCAAAAAGGGCAATGAAAAGCTATCCGATGCTAGGGAGAAGGATTTCTTTCTCTGTGTATGTAGGAGCATCTGGTGCTTCAACTTAACGGTTGTTGAGTGGGCAGCGTTCCAATATTGGGATTGAAGACAGGCAAGTCTCCAGCACCCAGCCTAAATCCTAGGGTCTTAAAGGATGTTGTTTTGGATATAGTGGATCCATTGGTTACAGTACTCCAAAATTTCCTGGATGTGGGAAAGTTTACAGTGGATTGAAAAAATGATAATATAAATGCTCTTATTCAAAAAGGAAGGGAGGTAAAATGTAGGAAACTATAGGTGAATTAGGTTAACATCTGTTATTGGGAAAGTGTTAGAATCCGTTATGAAGGAAGTAATAACGGGACATTCAGAAAGTCAAAATGCAATCCATCAGAATCAGCATGGATTTATGAAGGGTAAATCACGTTAGACTAATTTGCTTGGGTTCTTTAAAGATGTAACAAGCAAGGTGGATAATGGGGATTCTATAGATGTAATGTATGGACTTCCAGAAGGCATTTGATAAAGTGCCACACAAAAGGTTAATACACAAGGTCAGTTCACATGGGATTAGGGGTAATTTATTAGCTTGGATAGAGGATTGGCTAACCAACAGAAAGCAGAGTCAGGATAAATGAGTTTTTTCTGGTTGGCAAGATGTGACTCGTGGGGTGCCACAGGGTTTGGTCCTTGGGCCCCAACTATTTACAATCTATATTAATGATTTGGATGCAGAGATGGTAGGTACCATAGCCACATTTGCAGATGACATTAAAATAAGTGGGATAGTGAGTCGCAATAATGAAATAAGAAATTTACAAATGGACATGGATAGGTTAAGTGAATGGGGCAAAATTGGCAGATAGAGTTTAAAGTGGATAAGTGTGAGGTTATCCATTTTGGTAGAAAAAATACAGAGGCAAATTATCTAAATGGAGAGAAACTTTGGAGTGCTTCGGTGCAAGGGGATCTGTGTCCTCGTGCATGAATCACAGAAAACTGGTATATGCAGGTACAGCAGGTAATAAAGGCGGCAAATGGACTTTGGCATTTATTGCTAAAGGAATAGAATATAAAAGTAGGGAAGTATTGCTGCTACTGTACAAAGTGATGGTGAGCCCACACTAAAATGTGTACAGTTTTCATCCCCTTACTTGAGAAGGGATGTTACATTAGAGGCTTTTCGGAGGAGGTTCACTAGATTGATTCCAGAGGGAGTTTGTCTTACGAAAAGAGATTGGGCAGTTTAGAAGAATGAGAGGAGATCTAATTGAGGTGTACAAGATGATAAGAGGGATTCACATAGTAGACGTGGAGAAGATGTTTCCTCTTGTAGGGCAATTTAAAATTTTTTCAATTTTTTCCACAGAGAGGGTGCTGAGTGTCTGCAACGAGCTGCCAGAGGTAGTAGTAGAGGCGGGTACAATTTTGTCTTTTAAAAAGCAATTAGACAGTTACATGAGTAAGATGAGTATAGAAGGATATAGGCCAAACACAGGCAAATGGGACTAGCTTAGTGGTAAAAAAGGATAGCATGGACAAGTTGGGCCGAAGGGCTGTAAACCTCTATGACTCTAGAATAAGAGATCACAGTTTTAGGATAAGGGGTGGGTCGCAGATTTAAAACAGATGAAGAGATATTACTTCTCTCAAAGAGTCATTAGCCTGTGGAATTCATTACCCCAGAGCATGGTGGATGCAGGGACATAGAGTAAATTTAAGGAAGAGGTAGACAGATTTTTACTAAGTAAAGGTTTGAAGGACTATGGTGAATGAGCAGGAAAGTGAAGTTGAGGCCGTGATGAGATCAGTCATATTAATTGGCAGAGCAGGCTGGAGGAACTAAATTGCCTACTCCTGCTCCTAGTTGTTATGCTATGTTCACCACCAGACAGTTGCTCAACTGATTAATTAAATTATTTCCAGTCAACATTTATAACTGTGGCTTTTTCAGTGCACTGAATTCTAATTTTTCCGAATGGCTTGCCAATACTGACATTAAAAATTCCATTCAGCAAAGTAAGCCCTTTGGCTATACTTGTGGCTGAAGTGCTTGATCCTTAGCCCATCAAAGCTGACAGCTTTTCTTAAAATTGGAAATTGCTTAGAAATGTCAGATTTCAGATCAGATCCTTGGTTAAAAATCATATTTATTAATTTCATTTTAAGATTTTACCCAAGTTTTACTATCATCTGTGAAGTCCCAATTCCTGGAACATTAGTTATATAACCATTTTCTGTGCCTTTGCAACCTCAAAAATCTTAACGCTTTTAAAATTGGCAGCAGATCTTTTATACTCTGTATAGTTTTAGGTCAAAACTATTAACCCTTTTCCTTCATTGAACCAGGCTGACCAGGCATAGGTTGATACGAGTCATATTTTGGCAGCATTCAAGAATAGGTGGAGTTCCTTGTATGCAGAATTGAAAAGATCCAGAACGATTTGCAGATCTGGTGCAGAGAGAGCATAGACAATATAGTCATCTGCAAACTGTAGATCATGTATGTTTATGGTGGTCAGTTTTGTTTTAGCACAGAAACGACTGAGGTTAGAGTTTTCCATCTTGGTGGTATTTAACACTCACATCAGAGGGCAGCTCATGTTTGAAAAGCCACTGTCAGGTAGATTGTAAATAGTATGGAGGCTATCACACAGCCTCGCTTGACACTGGTCCAGATTTTGAAGATGTTTATTTCAAGATGTTCTCCTCAAGACAGTTGTAATCATATCTTCTTGCAGAAGTTGCAGGATTGCGAAGAAATTTCTTGGACATTAAAATCTTTGGAGGATAATCTACAGAGCCTCACGATTTACTGAGTCAAATGCTTTGGTCTGCTCAATCAATACAATTAAGAGTTCTTGACATTATTTTTCTATTTGCCCATTAACAAAGACCATGTCAGAGGTTCCTCTGGAAGGTCTAAAACTATGCTCAGCGTCAGGGAGTAGGCAGTTCAGAAGAATGCACGACTTTCTCTGCTATGGACAAGAGGGGAATACCTTAGTAGTTTCCACAGCATGATTTATCTCCCTTCTTGGAAGATTGTTACAATTATCACAATCTTTTGTTAATTGTGTTTTCGTATATGCTGCTGCTGGATGTTAAGAGTGTATGCTTCTATAAAAAGGAACAGACAAATTATGCCTTTGTTTGGTGGGAGGTGTATGTAGGTGATGTGCATCTCTAAGTAAAAGCTTCTAGAAGTATGTAAAGATCAACTCCAGGTTTAGTCATAATTGCATGGCTATCGAATATATATGATCCTTCATTGAATTAGGTTTCCATGTAACTGCAATTATCACAGGCACGTGGGTAGTCTGTGCCTCATTTTATAGTATCACAACTTTCCAATCCTCAAGTTAGTAACTTTTTCCTGAAATTTGTCACCTTTTTCAGGTGTTCCTTGGCTTTCCTACCCTACAAATTTAGGAACCACTCTTGCAGATCTCCTTTCAAACTCTTTAGTATAGATTTATACAACACAGCAGAGGCATTTGGGTTGAGTGTATTTTGTCAAATAGATTTGTGCTTTTTCCATATCCCTTTTTTCCCTTCTGTAGGGACTTCTTGCTCAATGGACACTGCTCTTCCATTGCAGCTGGTTAAATTTTAAAGCTTTTCCTCCTGAACTCATGCCCTGTGAAACTCACCTATTAAGAAGTTTAACAACACCAGGTTAAAGTCCAACAGGTTTATTTGGTAGCAAAAGCCACACAAGCTTTCGGAGCTCCAAACCCCTTCTTCAGGTGAGTGGGAATTCTGTTCACAAACAGAGCATATAAAGACACAAACTCAATTTACATGAATAATGGTTGGAATGCGAATACTTACAACTAATCAAGTCTTTAAGAAACAAAACAACATGAGTGGAGAGAGCATCAAGACAGGCTAAAAAGATGTGTATTGTCTCCAGACAAGACAGCCAGTGAAACTCTGCAGGTCCAGGCAACTGTGGGGGTTACAAATAAGTGTGACATGAACCCAATATCCCGGTTGAGGCCGTCCTCGTGTGTGCGGAACTTGGCTATCAGTTTCTGCTCAGCAACTCTGCGCCGTCGTGTGTCGCGAAGGCCGCCTTGGAGAACGCTTACCCGAATATCAGAGGCCGAATGCCCGTGACTGCTGAAGTGCTCCCCAACAGGAAGAGAACAGTCTTGCCTGGTGATTGTCGAGCGGTGTTCATTCATCCGTTGTCGCAGCGTCTGCATAGTTTCCCCAATGTACCATGCCTCGGGACATCCTTTCCTGCAGCGTATCAGGTAGACAACGTTGGCCGAGTTGCAAGAGTATGTACCGTGTACCTGGTGGATGGTGTTCTCACGTGAGATGATGGCATCTGTGTCGATGATCCGGCACGTCTTGCAGAGGTTGCTGTGGCAGGGTTGTGTGGTGTCATGGTCACTGTTCTCCTGAAGGCTGGGTAGTTTGCTGTGGACAATGGTCTGTTTGAGGTTGTGCGGTTGTTTGAAGGCAAGAAGTGGGGGTGTGGGGATGGCCTTGGCGAGATGTTTGTCTTCATCAATGACATGTTGAAGGCTCTGGAGGAGATGCCATAGCTTCTCCGCTCCGGGGAAGTACTGGACAACGAAGGGTAGTGTCCACTGTGTCCCGTGTTTGTCTTCTGAGGAGGTCGGTGCGATTTTTCGCTGTGGCGCATTGGAACTGTCGATCGATGAGTCGAGCGCCATATCCTGTTCTTATGAGGGCATCTTTCAGCGTCTGGAGGTGTCTGTTGCGATCCTCCTCATCCGAGCAGATCCTGTGTATACGGAGGGCTTGTCCGTAGGGCTAGTTCCGCACACACGAGGACGGCCTCAACCGGGATATTGGGTTCATGTCACACTATTTGTAACCCCCACAGTTGCCTGGACCTGCAGAGTTTCATGGCTGTCTTGTCTGGAGACAATACACATCTTTTTAGCCTGTCTTGATGCTCTCTCCACTCACGTTGTTTTGTTTCTTAAAGACTTGATTAGTTGTAAGTATTCGCATTCCAACCATTATTCATGTAAATTGAGTTTGTGTCTTTATATGCTGTGTTTGTGAACAGAATTCCCACTCACCTGAAGAAGGGGCTTGGAGCTCCGAAAGCTTGTGTGGCTTTTGCTACCAAATAAACCTGTTGGACTTTAACCTGGTGTTGTTAAACCTCTTACTGTGTTTACCCCAGTCCAACGCCGGCATCTCCACATCAAAACTCACCTATTTACAGAGGTAGTATGGTCCAGTACATCTTCCTGGCATCTGCGGATCTTGGTCAGATTTTGTTTTCTCAAGCATCTCATTTGAGTTCTAGTTCCAACAAGCACATTTGGAATGTTCTCAGAGGATCTTAAAAGAGTTACAACAGTCTCCTGATAGATTTTGTACACACTTTATACATGGGATGAATATCTGGTAGGGTGATCCATTATCTGATATGGTGATCAAAATATTATGCATTTATGCACATGTACTGGCCTCAATCTACAGGATAACTTTGTGATACAGTTTGATGTTTCTTGCACACGTATTTAAAAGTTGGACATGTTATTTGTATCAGTTAAAATTGGAAAGGTCTGAATTACATTTTTCCTTCGGAAGAAGTAAATGTTTGTCACGTTGTGGTCATTTTCCCCAATCAGAAATAAGGAAGAGTTTGAGTTGGCAACATTTAGATTAATATATCATTAGAAAGAAATAAAAGTGATTCAACAAGCTATTTGTCTGATGATCATAAAGTAACACCCGCCTAACACAATTCATCCCAGCCCAACACTGCTCCTTTTGTCGTGTAAATATTAAAAGTATTGTGCTTAGAATCTAGCAGTTGTTGTATAACTCAATGAAAAGATTGCTGAAATGTGCAAATTTGTCTTGGGTGTCTTTTCCACAAAGAGCAGCATCCAGTTTCCAGGCAGCACTTCCGCTGGGGACTGTAGGAGTAGAACCATTTCCTACAATTCCACAGCACAAAGCTAACACATTAACATCCTTTGGGAGAGGAAGGAAAAGATTACTTTACATACATACAGAAATGACAAAGAAAAGACAAATTGATCTTTCAAGTGTATCCCAGACCTTCATGGTGCAACTCAGCACAGTGATCCCCATCCACCAGAAGCCATGTTATCTCCTGGGAGTAACAACTAAACAAGCATCTTACATCGCCTGTCATCAGGGGCTATGTATTAGAAGCTTTTCCATTCAACTCGGTAAAAGGGATTAGTTTTTTTTAAGCTGTAATTATTGATTTATTGACTTACTTCTCATATAAGTTAAATGCTATTTCTGTTTTCATCTAACCTCTGATGCTTTCAGCAAATCCTCCACTCAAAATAGATGAAGTACTTGTCTAAGTAAATATAGAACAGTATAAATATAGAACTGTAAAAAAAGTAACACAAATAAACATTTTGGTTGTATTTATTTTGAGTTCTCATTTATTAATTCAATGGGTTCATATAATGCAAAACAAATACAATGCATACTGTAAGATGGAACCTGTGCTAAATCTATTTAAAATTCACATTTGTTCGTCGACCACGATAATGGCAATATAAATAGAAACAAGCTTAAAGCACATGGAACAAACAGAAGTAGTGCATTAACCTGGAAGAAATACAATTCAAGTTATTTAGGGCTAAAGTATGCATCTCTGCAATATGTAACCATTTCTATGAACGACAGCCTGGAATACTATATTCATTACAGTAAATAGCTTTAAAGATAGAATTTCAAATGTAAAAATTGCTGAGATTGGAAGCATTTTGTTAGATAAACATGAGACCCCTCAATTTAAATAGCAGACATATTAGCTTTTAGTGTTCACTTATTTACGGCCACTGTTTGTTATTCAGACCCTCTACTCCAAGTATGCTCTTCTCTTCAGACTCATTTTAGCTATCCAAAAGGATAGACATAAACTGTAGTATACATTAGAACAAAATACAACTAATATTTTTAATGTCAGGGCATTGGTCATTACACAAAGACAAAATAAAAATAGCCTGAAACTGAAGATCACAAGTTAGCTACAACAGCATGCAACACCGACAATAATCCACAAAACATTACAGATTCAATTATGTACAAGGTGTATTACAAAAGCAGTAATAAATATTTCTTGCTGAGCTTATCTGCTTGCAAATGGATAGAGATAAGGATCATCTGGACGGTAACCATATGCAGTGACTGGACGCCCAGGAAAGTTAACTGCCTGACCGAACCCATCAATTGCCATACTGAAATCAGGAAAGAAGTGAAAAGAAAATTAGTAAGGAAAGGATGTAGGGAACTATATTTTTCAAATTTTTGCAAGTGATTCATATAAAACTTTCATTTTTTAATGTTAAATGATTCAAATCTGATGAACATGCTAAACAAAGAAAGACTTGTATTTGCTGCCTATAATATTGTGTGCCATCACTTCAGGTATAATGAATTTCTTTCAAAGTAAGTGACTGTATATTTGACAGAATGTGACAGCCAGTTTGCACACAACAAAATTCTAAAAATCAATGGCCACTTAAAAAATTATTTCACAGAAATGGGCGTTAGAGGCAAGGTTAGCATTTGTTGCCTATCCCTAATTGCGCTTGCATTCCTAAACTGCTGCAATCCATGTGGTGTAGGTACATCACTGTGATGCTAGGAAGGGAATTCCAGGGTTCCCAGGACCCAGCAACAGTGAAGGAATGGCGATATAGTCCAAGTCAGGAAGGTGTGCAACTTGGAAGGGAACTAGTGGTGTTCCCCTGCATCTGCTCTCCCTGTTCTGTGAAGAGGCAGAGGTCATGGGTTTGGAAGGACTGTCCAAAGAGCCGCGGTGAGTGGCTACAGTGCATCTTGTAGAAGGTACAGCCTGCTGCCACTGTGCATCGCAGATAGAGGGAGTTAATGGCATAAGGTGGCAGATGAGTTGTCAATCGAGTAGGCCGCTTTGTCTTGGATGGTGTTGTGCTTCTTGAGTGTTGTTGGAGCAGCACTTTTAGTTTATTTATTAGTGTCACAAGTAGGCTTACATTAACATTGCAATGAAGATACTGTGAAAATCCCCTAGTCGCCACACTCCAGCACCTGTTCAGGTATACGGAGGGAGAATTTAGCATTCTAACCAGCATGTCTTCTTGGACTGTGGGAGGAAACTGGAGCATCCGGAGGAAACCCACGCAGACACGTGGAGAATGTGCAGTCTCTACACACACAGTGACCCAAGCCAGAAATCAAACCCAGGTCCCTGGTGCTGTGAGGTGACAGTGCTAACCACTGTGCCACAATTGTCCATTTTAATGGTGTTGAAGAAAGAAAAAATGTTGACCAAGATATCAGATGAACTTCCTGCTTTTCTTTGACTATTATCATTTAACTTGAACCACTAAAACATGAGGGTGGGACTTAGATTTAGCATCTTATTTAAACGACAGCACCTATGGCAATGCACCACACCTCAGTGGTATACCTAGAATTAGTTTATTTTCTATGTCCTGGGACGAATAACTATGCGTCAAGCTAATAGTGGGAAGATTAACCACATTTGAGATAACGGGCACGCTCTTACTGCCTATTCACGCCACGTTTCCACTGCAGTGAAGTCGGAGAATTTGGCGGCAAGCCAAATCTCTGTTCACTGCAACGGGATGGGAAAGTACCACTGGCGTGAATGGTCGGAAAATTCCGGCCATCAAGTCTGCCACTCAAATTACTGGGTATGTCTTTATATAGGTCATATAAATAGTTTCATCATCAAATGAACCAACCTTACAGGTAAGCTTGAGAGGATTGATCATTTTAAATTCAAATCTTTATATCTCAAAAATTCTTATATGCTTAAACCATCTAGTCCAAGTATGTAGACTAATTAGTTAAAGGTAGTAAACATATAATTAGAAGAAATGTTATGTGCTCTGTTAATTAGCCTCATTCCAGTATATACGCTGCATATCAGTAAAAGGATTATCTTTTCAAGTCATGCATTTAAAAAAAAGTCATATGTATAAAAATCTGCTCACTTGATCTGTGCATGCTTCCATGCTGCTAATCACCAAGTGCATGCTGCTTTCCAGTTTTACAGTAGTCTTCTTAAGACTTGAGCTCTAATCCAGCACAGCTTGATAAAAGTTCCCTTATTTGATAATTTATTAACAAAAAGCCTTAAATTAACTCAATTTGCGTAACTGTATTTCAGACAAATCTATGGTTAAATAAAAGTACCATTGCTGTTAATTAAAAACGAGGATGTTGACCAGTAAAAAGTGTAAACATTACATTGGTTTTGAGCTAAATCCATCTTGAAAGCCTTTCTACAGGCCAGCTATTTTCACATGCATTTGGAATGTGGAGTAGCATATTTCATTTAATATCTTGCAACATTTACAAAAATGAACAGTTCATTTTGAATTGCAATAATTTTGAGAACATAATTACAATTTGAGTAAACAAAGTCCATTCTGGTCACATTGTGGGATATTAGTCTAAAAACAACTAACATGTTCATCTGATCTTCCATTTTTTGCCATGTTAATTGCAATCATGTTAGATTTTATTGTATTCCACGACCTTATTCAAGGGCCTATATTTTAAGTGAATATTGCATGTAAAAATAATTGTCGTGTACACTGAATTCAATACTTGACTCAACCAAAATCTCGTATAACCGTAACATTAGATTTTCTCCCTCTCTACTGACCTTTAAAAGCTATTACACCAAAAATAAAAGCCAGGTGAGATGCAAAATTCGAAACAATTGAGTAGAAAATTATCTACTTTGATCTATCAGTGGAAACAATGGTTTGGTTGAATACCGTCACATTTTACAAAGAAATGGAGGTCCCAAGGAAAAGATTTTTTAAAAGTTGCAAAATGGATTTATGCACAACACAGCAGCATATCATGGTTTAGAACAGGATGTTAAACATTCTGAAGTGAGGGGCCAGATACACATCAAAACCTGTGAATGGGACACATACCATATGTAAAATTGCAAGGCCTATGCTTAAAAAGTGACATTCCCCATATATAACATGGCAAAAAAAAAAATCATCTTTCCACTTATTTATCCCTATTGCTGATGCTTCTCTCACACCATATTCTCTTGTGTCACATTTTCCTGAATAAATTCACTTTGGCTAGCAGAAAAAAAAATTAAATCTGAAATTTCCATTAACGCAGCATGAACAGATTTGTGACTTTAGCCACCAGAGATCATCAGCTTGCCATGCCTTCACTGAAGTGAAATTAGTTTTTGCCATTGTTAGAGCTGCTTCTGTTGCATAGATTAAGGAGCTTCCAGATACTTCACAGACTAATCATTTGACACCATTGAATCCTGAACTCTTATGTTCCCTTTAAGGCTAGGCAAATTGAAAAATTTAAAACTGAGATTGATATTTTAACTGCTATGAAGATGTTCTTGTACAAAAGATTGATTTTTATTTCATCTGCTGGAAACAGGAATTGAACTTTTAGAAAGACAGATTTTTGAAGCAGCCGAAAGTAATTTCAACCTACATCAAGATGGCTGACACTAATTTCTATTATATTTCACGTTCCAACCCTCAAGAGAAGTGACGGTAAGTCTGCAAAACTCACGGAACACAATGACCCCCCACCCCACCAACCCTCAAGGTGACTGTGAAAGACAAGATATTGATGGAAGCCACTTACAATATTCAACAGTTGAAGATGAACCAATGATTAATTGCTTGGACAAAAATATGCTAATTTTTAAGATAATTCTCCAAACAAACTAATTGCATTATTATTGGCATATACAATTATGTTTGAATTACAGGCAGTTGGAGAGATCACATGACCAGTTCAAGTATTGTGTGTGGTATTAAGCACATGAGTTTATTAGCAGAACAGAAGTAGTAGTTGAGCCAAGTGGAGCTCCTGGCTCTGTAACAAGCTTGGACCCTGTCGAATAATTTGATTTTGACTCCATCTTGCAATGGAGAGAGATCTCTGAAAGGAATTCAAACCATTGGCAGCATTTCCAAGAAGACAAAGACCAGCTGCAGCTTTAAATCACCTCAACATTGAAAGCAAGCCAGTTAGATTCCGTCTACAACCAGCAGATATTCCAAGCTATGAGCTGTGAACTTTTATTTCTTACAAACTATTATTTAACCAAGTCTATCCTCCCCTACTCTGTAACCTGTGTTTGTATGTGCATGAATTTCAAGTGTGTCTGCGAAAGTCAGAGCGTATTTTTATTAATTTTACTCTGGTCGGTTTTAGCGCTATAAACCATAAAAAATAGGAACAGGAGTAGGCCATTCAACCCTTCCAGCCTGCTCCTCCATTTAATAAAATCATGGTTGATCTAACACTCACTCCATCTACTTTCCTGCCAATCTCTGTAACCCTTAATTTCCCCTCCTGATCAAAGTGATTTCAGCCTTAAAAATGCTCATGGAATTGGCCTCCACAGCTTCTTGGGATAAAGAATTCCAAAGATTCACCACTCAGAAGAAATTCTTTCTCAAATCTATCTTAAATGCGGCTATGCCCTCTGGTCCTACACTCCCCCATGAGTGGAAACATCTTCCCAATATTTATTGTCTAACCCCACCTCTAATAATCTTGTATGTTTCAATCACATCACTTCTCATTCTTCTGAACTCCAAGGAGTACAGACCTAACAAGTCTAATTTTTCCTCATACAGCAATCCCTCTATATACGGGATCATCCCAATAAACCTCTGCACTGCCTCCAATGGTATATCTTTCTTTAAATAAAGGGACTAAAACTGTACACAGTATTCTAAATGTGGCCTCACTAGTACCTTGCACAGCTGCAGCAACATCTCTTTACTTTTATACTCCAGCCCCTTGAAATAAAAGCTAGCATTCTATTTGCCTTCAATAATAAAAGTTTAATAATAAAACTAACCTAGAGAAACTCAAGAAAACCTGCCTGATTAGTTATTTTGTGATCACAGCACATAAACAGTAAAGTACAAACTCAAATGGCAAAGATACGCTTATCTTTTAAAACAAAATTTGTTGTCGTCAAACTAGGAGGGAAAAGAGGGGAGCACTTCAAACTCCCTCCTCACCTGGCCATAGCATTACCAACAAAAATCTAATGAAACCATGGTGGGTAAATTGAGTGAAGTTACAAATCTTCCATGAACTAAGTGAATGGCGAAGCAGGCTGAATGGCATAGTCCTATGAATAATAGTATACATACAAATACTAAAGCAGCACTATGATTTGGAGAAAATGCTTTACCTCTTGAAAATTATAGTCCCTGCAGGACTGGTAAAGGCTGCAACCATGTTTGAGAAAATTCCATGAATCAGGAAATGGCTATTCTAATCATCCAGCCTGGGGGACTGATTACGGCTTTAGATGCTGAAGTCAGCTTTCTGCCCAAGCACAAAGAAAGGATAACATGAATGAGCATCTTGGCCATCACTGGCTTAGAATACTGAGGATAGGTTTATTCTTTTCTGCTCTAATGGTTTAAAATCACTTCAGACAGCAGTTAAGAGTCAATTATGTTGATGCAGAACTGAAATCACAATCAGCCAGACCATGTAAGGGATGTGGATTTTCTTCAAAAATTAGATCCCATCTTGTCTGTCGATAATATTGTTTTATTATTTGATACAAAGTCCAAGTAATTCTGAGCTAGACATGTTATCCATAATTCAAGCAGGTTGATGATTTGGATAAATTGAACTGGAATGTCTTGTTCCCTGCATGAGGGAGGTTCACTTGCAAAATATTAGCCATGCAAGTGAACCTTTCCTACTCACTGGTGCTTTAGGCAGCACTGACTTGGGAACTAAAGGGATTCAGGTCCACTGGTAACATCAGAGAGCACGATGGAGTGCTGGTCTGCTTATCACAAGGTGACAAGAAACCACAGAAGTCTTCAAAACAAAATCAATAATCTTGAAAACAGAGTTCAAAGAAAATAGGTGTCAAGGTTACATATAAAAATACAATGGCTCAGTCATTATGAACAGGAACTATACCAACAAACTCAAGGCCAAGGTGAAATAACATCTTTAAATTGGCTGGACAAAGCAATGACTATAGAAGGCTTTAATCAACCCTTCATTTAATTATTTTCTTTATCTTATTATTAGGTAAAGGCAAAAATAGAGATGAGGTATAAAGACAGCATGACACTTAAACTACACTATGCACCCAGAAACAAGAAATTCAGAAGAAGAGGGAACGTCTAGGAAACAGCAGCAAAGGATGATAGGGTGAATAATTGGATCATCTCCAAAATCTGAGGATCTGATGAGCCAGTAGTCTTGTGTTTCATTCTCAAAGTTAAGGTTGAATTTCCGTCAGCCATCCCTTGTATTACCAATATAATCTCTCTCCCTTATTCGTGGTTCCCACTGGTTAAACATAGAAGGAACAGATAGAAGTCAGAATTCTACGGCCCTGTCAACCACGGAATCGGAGCGGGCAAGTGGTGGACAATGGAAATGTCTGTCGATCTCAGACGGGATTTTCTGGTCTCGGGTCGAGCGAAGTTGCAAAATCCCACCCGTAATCTTATCTTAAAAAACATAGCTCTCCTCCAGTCACAAGCTCAGCTTCGAAAACTAGAGCTTGTTCCATTTTCACTGGCTGGAGCAATGGTAAGGTGCAAGGCCACCACTGGTGGAATAAATGTTGAGACCTCATGAATAGTTAAGCATTTAATTCAAAGATTTGCTACCACCAGACGGAAATAAAAGAATAAATGTCTGTTGCAAATCTTAGATCCTCTCATGAAAAGAATACACCAGTCTCAGGAGAACTGTCAGCAGGACAATACACAAATTTGCATAGGCATATGAAATAAGCATTTACCTAAACTCCATATGAGATGTATAAGCATCATACTGAAATGTGCTATTGTGGCCAGGAAACATTTCATTATGATCATGGTAGACAAGCAAAGACTAAACGGGAATGTTTTTCTTTACTGTGTCTCTAAAAATTGAACCTGACATACTTTCAAATAAATTGCTGAATTATTGTGGAAAAGTTGCCATCACTTAGAGATATTGGCCCAGCAGGTTTCTGGACAGACTGCTTGAATGAGCTTGGGCAATGTTAATAATTTAATGGTTTTCTTTACAAATCCAATTTAACTGTGTGGAGACCTAGAATTGGACATGATCGTACTTTTTAGGCACAATGGAATACTGTATTGCAAGTAGATGATGGAGGAAAACCTTGAATTACGTACGGACATATTGAACCTTTAAATATGATGCGTTTTTAAAAATGGTCATACAAGCCAAAGATGGCGGAGGATGTAAATTCTATGAATGTAAATTCAGTCACTCTGAATTGCTCCAGTGTGGGTGATACTAAGACATAGAGAGAGAGAGACAATGGAATGTCAGACCCTGTCTCAGAGAAACATTTGAAAGGAAGAAGCCATGCAAACGTGAACTGCCATCTGAGATAATGGAAGTTGATCAAGTCAGCAGGAATTATATCCTGGTAAGCTGAGTCCTACACCGGTTTGTGAATTTTCACCTTCCAGGAATATACAAGAGACTGGGATAAAAACCAGCTGCAAAACTTGGTCAGTGTGGACTAATGCTGGGTGTGTCAGAAACAAAAAGACAGCAGAGTCTCTCCCCCCACACCACGCCATTTCCCCCCCCCGCCTGATCTGGTAGGTAAAAATACAAGTCTCACTCTCCCTGATTGCTGAAGCAAGCCAAGTCAGCAAAGCCACACAGCTGAAATGAAAGCAGGACATCTCAGCTAAAACGCAGGACCCTGGAATCTCAAAACCAACTATTCAACTGAAGTCAACTACTAGAATTGAGAATCTCAAATAGATGCAATGTTTTACCACCTACTCCTCATGACAAGTCAAAGACTGTTTCGTATTATTTTTACTTACATTTAGACTCACTTCTAATCTGTGAATGCATGTGTTTTATTATATTCCGCATGTTTAGTAGCCAATAAATTCACTCTTTCTTTAACTCAAGAAAGCCTGGATAAATTTGCTCATTTTAAAACTTAAATATATTGGGACTGGGGAAAGGAATCCACAAAGGAAGGGATCCATTTTGAAGTCATTTTGTTGGCATCAAGGGGGTTGAATAGAGAAAGGGAGCTAGTTCATCCCACTCACTGGCATAACAATTTGGGGGTATCCTACCCAGAATTTAATTGGGAGCTCATGCCGAGCTAGTTTCCACAAAGAGGATGGAGAGTAAAAAATTTGGGGCCATTACCAGGGCCTGATGGTAACACTTCTTACTGTTGTACTCATTTAATGATCGCAGATGACAGAGGTTGTCCATCTAGGTTAGCAACATAGCCACCAACTAAAGTTTCCAAGTGTGAGCGGCTGTACTACACTTCAAAATCATGGTGTTTTTTGAAACTCCTGATAGTCTCCCAAATCAAAGTTTGTGTTGTAATCCTCTGCCATCTAAGTGCAAAGTTTGTCAAGTAGTTACTTAACCATTAGTTGCAGACAGTGGAATTAAACCTCTGTCAATCTGTGTCTGATGAAAAATAAAGAATGATAGTCTATAATTTGAGTTAGATAACATACTCCATGGTGAAATGCTGCTAACGGGCTACTTTGGTCCCTGAAATAACCTATACAAGAGTGGCTAAGAGTGGGCGACATGGTGGTTGGCACTGCTACTTCACAGCGCCAGGGGCCCAGGTTTGATTCCTGGCTTGGGTGACTGTGTGGAATCTGCACGTTATCCCCGTGTCTGCATGGGTTTCCTCCAGGTGCTCTGGTTTCCTCCCACAGTCTGAAACACGTGCTGGTTAGGTAATTGGTCATGCTAAATTCTCCCTCAGTGTATCCGAACAGACGCTGGAGTGTGGCGACTAGGGGATTTTCACAGTTACTTCATTGCAGTGTTAGTGTAAGCCTACTTGTGACACTAATAAATGAACTTTAAACTTTAATCTGTTTGGCTGTTGGACCTCTAATTTATCAGCACCTCTGGACAGACAGCAGAACCATGTGAAACCATTAACTGGAATTTCTTCATATGAAAAACTCCATAAACCTGTTTGTTGCATTAATTAGACTCTTTCTTGCAACTGTATCCTGTTCAAAATATGGTTTAAGTTCAAATATCTCAAGTATTCTTTGTTGCCAGGATGTCAACCATTGCTATAAACATTTGAAACACAATGACTATTTCTATTCCATTCGCTTTGAACTTCAACTAGACAGCTCATTATCTGGAAGCCAAACCTAGTTTATTTACCTAAATTATTTCACTTTACAATATTAAACAATCACACATATAAATAGCAGGAAGGTGGCAACAGGACAGAATCAAATAGTCTTCAGAAATGACTGTGCAATCAACTGTGCATATACTCTGCAACCAATTATATAACCCCCTTAGCTTTAAACTGTTTTCCATACCATGTCCTTTAACTGTAATGATTAGAAATAGGATTTTGATAATTTGATTCTGCCCCTTGGTTAGTTATTGAAACTACCATTCAAACTTTCCCATGTTGTTTATTTCAATCTTATTAAAAGGGATTAGGTATTTAATGAGACAGGCCATTGGTAACAGAATTTTCTTTCTCTTTAATTCATTCATTGGATGTGCTGGCTAGGCCAGCATTTATTGCCTATTTCTAGTTGCCCTTGAGAAGGTGATGGCGAGTTGCCTTCTTGAAACGTTGCAGTTCCTGAGGTGCTGTTAGAGAGGGTGTTCCAGGATTTTGACCCAGTGACATTGAAGGAACAGTGGTATGTTTCTAAGTCAGGATGGTAAGTGACTTGGAGGGGCACTTTGAGGTGGTAGTGTTCCCAAATATCTGTTACCCTTGTCCCTCTAGATGGTAGCAGTCATGGGTTTGGAAGGTGTTGCATAAGGAATCTTGCTGAGATCTTGCAATGCAACTAGTACAATATTAAACAATCATATATATATATATATATATACACACACAATGGAGTCCCGTTGTAACACGACGGTCGGGGTCCACAAAATGTCATCGTGAATGTTATTGGGGTCGCGCTAAATCAGGGTTGCGCTAAATCACGAAACCGGAAATAGCAACAAAAAAAGGGTCCATTGCGTGATCGCGTCATATCCGATTTTGCGCTAAATCTGGGCGCATTACAACAGGGCTCCACTGTACTTGTAGTATATCCTGCTGCCACTGTTCGTCAATGGTAGAGGTAGTGATTGTTTGTACAAGAGATACCAATCAAGTGGGCTCTCTCCCGGATATTGTCAAGCTTATGTGTTGTTGAAGTTGCACTCATCCAGGCAAGTGGAGAGTATTTGATTACACTCCTGACTTGTGCCTTGTAGATGGTGGACAATTTTTGGGCTCATCAGAAGGAGAGTTATTCACTGCAGGATTCCTAGCCTCTGACCTTCTCTTGAAGCCATGGTATTTATATGGCTAATCCAGTTCAGCTTTTGATCAGTGGGAGCCTGCAAGATGTTGATAGTGGGGAATTCAGCAATGGTAATGCTATTTGATGTCAAGGGGTGATAGTTAAATTCTCCTTTGTTGGGAATGGTCATTGCCTGGCATTTGTGTGGCGTGAATGTTACTTACTACCTGTCAGCCCAAGCCTGGATTTGTCCAGGTCTTGCTGCATTTGGACTGCTTCAATATCTGAGGATTAATGAATGGTGCTGAACATTGTGCAGTCATCAGTGAACACCCCACTTCTCGCCTTAAGATGGAAGCAAAATCAGTGATGAAGCAACAATGGTTGGGCCTAGGAACTCCTGCAGTGATGTCCTGGAGCTGAGATGATTGACCTCCCTTGTGCCAGGTATGATCCAACCAAGGAAGGTTTTCCCCAATTTCCACTGACTCCAGTTTTGCTAGGGTTCTTTGATGCCATTCTTGGTCAAATGCTGCTTTGATATTAAGGGCAGTCACTCTCATCTCACCTCTGGAGTTCAGCTCTTCGGTCCATCAAAACATATTTATCGCAAAGACTGAGACCTCAAAATTGCATATTATCAGCAGGCCATTCATAACTTCAAGTCATGTTCAACTAGCAAAATAGACCTTTGCTAATAAGGTTTTTTTATTTACTTAATGATTTCTCCTACTTGACATGTTTTCAGATATATTAGCCTTTCAGTTCCAACTTTACAGTTTAGTTTACTTCCCAGGTTAAAGTCATGTGTCTTTCTAGCAACTATCAAAAATATCAGTCTCAAGCACTTATTTCATAATTGTTCTTAAATTCCCCATGGTACTTACTGCATTGTCCTACACTGAGCAAGTGAAGGGGCTTTAAATTGTGTTCTTCTGACATGAAATATTGCTTTTTCATTAGGACATAATAGGCTGATTTGAAATAAAAGCAAATTACTGTGGATGCTGGAATCTGAAACCAAAAGAGAAAACACTGGAAAATCTCAGCAGGTCTGGCAGCATCTGCAAGGAGAGAAAAAAGCTGATGTTTCGAGTCCAGATGACCCCTTGTCAAAGCTAAAAGGCATAGAAAGTGGAAGATATTTATACTGCAGGGGGAGGGAATGAAAGATGAGTCATAGCCATAAAAACCAGGGGAAAAGACTGCTAATGACAGTCCACAGAGAGAATAAAGGATGTGAACATTGCAGCAAGCCAAGGACAGACATGTGGGCATGGGAGCAGGATTGTATGTTAAAATGGCAAGCGACCAGAAGGTCAAGGTTCTGATTGCGCACAGACCGAAGGTGCTCAGCAAAGCGATCATCTAGTCTATACTTGGTCTCTCCAATATAGAGGAGAACACATTGGGAGCAGCGAATGCAATACATCAAATTGAAAGAGGTGCAGGTGAAACGCTGCTTAACCAGGAATTAATGTTTTGGACCTTGGATGAAGAGGTAAAGGGGCAGGTGTTACACCTTCTGCGATTGCATGAGAAGGTGCCATGAGTGATGGGAGAGGTGTTGGGTACAGTGGAGGAGTGGACTGGGTGACCCCAGAGGAAACGTTCTCTGCAGAATGCTAACAGAGGGAGCAAAGGGTGTGTTTCGTGGTGGCATCATGCTGGAGTTGGCAAAAATGGCAGAGGATTATACTTTGCATGCAGAGGCTGGCGGGGTGACATGTGAGAACAAGGGGAACTCCATTCTTGTTCTGGGAGGGAGGGGAGCGGGTGAGGGTCGTGGCGCGGGAGATGGACTGCACGCTGTTGAGGGCTGATTTAACTATTTTAATTTCCTATCAAAAAATGGTGGCAGAAAAATTGAACAAAGTGTTGTGATCGTTTTCCAGGGATCAAATCGCTTTTACGGGTTGCAAACCTCTGTGTCCAATCTCCTCCAGAACTGCACCAGTTGCAAAATTGGAAACTGGCAACTTTTAGTTGTGCAGAGATAGTTCCCATGCATCTGCAAATTGGAGATCTAATGCCAGTTGTTAAAATGATTTAAAATTAATTAGAGAGAGAGTTTGCAACTTCTGATCATTCTTAGTTTTCAACGGTTTAGCCAATAAAGAAAACTTTTCAATAGTTTTAGTTTTACGGAGATGAAGGAGCTACATTTCTCCTCCTAAGTTCACAAAAATAGTACAAGCCCTGTTAGCCTGAAGGCCCTTATACACCCACCACCACAACCTCCTCCACTCACCCCCCACCTCATCTCCCCATTAGCTATAACTGGGTTTTTAATGACATGTTTAGTCATAATTACTGTTGAACAACCTTATTGGCCCTGAATATTTAATTTTATATTTTGGAATGAGTTCCCCTATAGCTGGCACCAAAATGAAATCGCTGTAGCGAAAGGTGAAATCTATGCCACAGAGATCACAAAGACCTTGTGGATAACTTTCTTCGAGGTCAGCAGCAGGTGATAGCAAAATGTATCCTAAACAGACAGTCCGAAAAAAAAGGAATATAAAATCTGTTTGCTTTGTCTATTGACTTTATATAAAATGAGCACCAACGGTATCTCTGAAGGAACTGACATGAAAGAGCTGAAGCTTACTGTTAAAGGAGTTGAATTAATGTATTGGCTGTAACATCTCAGATTTTCAACTGCATATCCCAGAGTGATAAAATAATCTAAGGCACTGATAATTATTACAACAGAATCAATGGACACAAGAGGTATGAGTAGATTGGAAACAGACAAATGTGCAGGGTGCTCATATTCAAATAAGCTTACAAAATAGACATGGCCAACTGTAGAACCATTAATGTCACTTCCATTCTGTGTGAAATAATAGAACTGTTGATCAGGAATGGGGTCCCTAGGGCTCGATGGTGAGAGAGTTGCTCTTCCGAATTTACTTAAATGAGTCAGCCAGAATGTTTAAGTAATCACAACAATGGCAGATGAGGGACACACATTCTGGTCCCTTAACGCCGACGCTATAGTTAAGAAAGCCCACCAATGCTTCTACTTTCTCAGGAGGCTAAGGAAATTCAGCACGTCCATTACAACTCTCACCAACGTTTACAGATGCACCATAGAAAGCATCCTTTTTGGATGGATCACAGCTTGGTATGGCTCCTGCTCTGCCCAACACCGCAAGGAACTACAAAGGGTCGTGAATGAAGCCCAGTTCTTCACACAAACCAGCCTCCCATCCATTGATTCTGTCTACACTTCCCGCTGTCTAGGAAAAGCAGCCAGCATAATCAAGGACCTCACGCACCCCAGACATACTCTCTTCCACGTTCTTCCGTTGGGAAAAAGATAAAAAGGTCACATGCTAACAACTCAAGAACAGCTTCTTCCCTGCTGCCATCAGACTTTTGAATGGATCTATTTTATATTAAGTTGATCTTTCTCTACAGCCTAGCTACAACTGTAACATTACATTCTGCACCCTCTCCTATTCTTCTGTGAACGGTATGCTTTGTCTCTATAGCGCACAAGAAACAATACTTTTCACTATATACTAAAACATGTGACAATAATAAATCAAATCAAATCAAAACACATTGCTCCATAAATGTTGCTAAAATAGCAAAGAATAAAACTGAAAGAGACAGAGAAGCTTGGGTTGACATGACTAACCAAAGGCAAAAAGATGTTGGACTGCACAGCCAAACTGAAATACATGTCAGGGGAGGTAATGATCATACTTTGTATTGCTCTGGTCAAGCTTGAATGTTTCATCAAATTCTGGTCACCATGAAATGAGACATTCAAGTGTTGGAGAAAACGCAAAGAGCTATGAGACCAATCATACATCACTGCAGTTCACTTACTGTCCACTTGATGGTGCTTATTGTACATGAGTCATCTAAGTAATTCATAACATTGGGTACACAAATGTCAATAAATAAATTGTTTAAACCCTCAATTGGTGGAAATCTGCAAAATTCTAAAACCATGCATGTGAAATGTACCAAACACCTTGGGTGCAAGTTTCCATTTTTGAGACTAAGTGCGATGGTGGAGTGGGAATTCATGCTCTCTGAATCACATGAGGGGTTGGCACTGATTTATCAGTCCCTCCATTACCTAATGGAGTCAAAGGTCCTGGCGCCATATTTAAATGCCACCCAAACTCAGATATTCACTCTTTCCAGCCCAGCTCTGTGGAGGAGATGTCTCGATATGGCTGGGTCCAAGAAGAAAGCTGCACTGAGATTCAGTAATGACTCCCTTGAGGCAATCATCCATGACATCCATCAGCACCAGAATGTCCTCTACCCAAGGAATGACTCCACTAGGCCCAGCAGCCTTACCTTGCCAGCCTGGAAGGCAGTTGAAAGAAACTCAATCCAGTGCAGGAAGAGGATGAATGATCTCATTTGCTGTACCATGGTAATGATGTGGAGATGCTGGCGTTGGACTGGGGTAAACACAGTAAGAAGTTTAACAACACCAGGTTAAAGTCCAACAGGTTTATTTGGTAGCAAAAGCCACACAAGCTTTCGGAGCTCCAAACCCCTTCTTCAGGTGAGTGGGAATTCTGTTCACAAACAGAGCATATAAAGACACAAACTCAATTTACATGAATAATGGTTGGAATGCGAATACCTACAACTAATCAAGTCTTTAAGAAACAAAACAATGGGAGTGGAGAGAGCATCAAGACAGGCTAAAAAGATGTGTATTGTCTCCAGACAAGACAGCCAGTGAAACTCTGCAGGTCCACGCAACTGTGGGAGTTACAAATAGTGTGACATGAACCCAATATCCCGGTTGAGGCCGTCCTCGTGTGTGCGGAACTTGGCTATCAGTTTCTGCTCAGCGACTCTGCGCTGTCGTGTGTCGCGAAGGCCACCTTGGAGAACGCTTACCCGAATATCAGAGGCCGAATGCCCGTGACCGCTGAAGTGCTCCCCAACAGGAAGAGAACAGTCTTGCCTGGTGATTGTCGAGCGGTGTTCATTCATCTGTTGCCGCAGCGTCTGCATAGTTTCCCCAATGTACCATGCCTCGGGACATCCTTTCTTGCAGCGTATCAGGTAGACAACGTTGGCCGAGTTGCAAGAGTATGTACCGTGTACCTGGTGGATGGTGTTCTCACGTGAGATGATGGCATCTGTGTCGATGATCCGGCACGTCTTGCAGAGGTTGCTGTGGCAGGGTTGTGTGGTGTCATGGTCACTGTTCTCCTGAAGGCTGGGTAGTTTGCTGTGGACAATGGTCTGTTTGAGGTTGTGCGGTTGTTTGAAGGCAAGAAGTGGGGGTGTGGGGATGGCCTTGGCGAGATGTTCGTCTTCATCAATGACATGTTGAAGGCTCCGGAGGAGATGCCGTAGCTTCTCCGCTCCGGGGAAGTACTGGACAACGAAGGGTACTCTGTCCACTGTGTCCCGTGTTTGTCTTCTGAGGAGGTCGGTGCGGTTTTTCGCTGTGGCGCGTTGGAACTGTTGATCAATGAGTCTAGCGCCATATCCTGTTCTCATCTCACGTGAGAACACCATCCACCAGGTACACGGTACATACTCTTGCAACTCGGCCAACGTTGTCTTCCTGTTGGGGAGCACTTCAGCGGTCACGGGCATTCGGCCTCTGATATTCGGGTAAGCGTTCTCCAAGGCGGCCTTCACGACACACGACAGCGCAGAGTCGCTGAGCAGAAACTGATAGCCAAGTTCCGCACACATGAGGACGGCCTCAACCGGGATATTGGGTTCATGTCACACTATTTGTAACTCCCACAGTTGCGTGGACCTGCAGAGTTTCACTGGCTGTCTTGTCTG
Source organism: Mustelus asterias (assembly GCF_964213995.1). Lineage (NCBI taxonomy): Eukaryota > Metazoa > Chordata > Chondrichthyes > Carcharhiniformes > Triakidae > Mustelus > Mustelus asterias. Next base: position 81,764,315 of record NC_135808.1, read on the forward strand.
GGGACAATACACATCTTTTTAGCCTGTCTTGATGCTCTCTCCACTCCCATTGTTTTGTTTCTTAAAGACTTGATTAGTTGTAAGTATTCGCATTCCAACCATTATTCATGTAAATTGAGTCTGTGTCTTTATAAGCTCTGTTTGTGAACAGAATTCCCACTCACCTGAAGAAGGGGCTTAGAGCTTCGAAAGCTTGTGTGGCTTTTGCTACCAAATAAACCTGTTGGACTTTAACCTGGTGTTGTTAAACTTCTTACTGTGTGTACCATGGTAAGCCAGCATTCAGCTAACTCAAATTTCACACTCATTATGGTATTATGCGCTCAAAGGGTTATGCTACTCAGGGGTCTCGCACAATTTAATGAGGAAAGTATCAGCACTGGTTGTCTCATGGACACTTTAACAGCAGCAGCATCTTATCTATCATGCTGCACAAACTGCATACTCAGCCCTCACTGGGAAGGGCTCAGCTCACACAGCAGGCCAACATACTTCCCAACCTCATCCATCTCATGACATTCATTCATTTATCTTCATGCAGGCCAAGCCTGCCCACGACAAGAGGAAGAGCTCCTGGACTAGAGAGGGAGGGCCAACATCTTTGAGCTGTCTAAATTTGAGGATGTTGCAGAGTTGATGGGCGAGGACAGAGATCGCTCCTGCGGGGATGGTGAGATTGGCCTCTCCCAGCAAGTCAATATGGGTGAGCCTTCCATGAGTTGATCATATCCTAACATTCTCAGTGAATAATATGCAATCTTGTATTCAGCCTGAACATGATTGAAATCTCTCTGTTCTGTCTTACAGGCACCAGCAGGTTTTGACCACCAGAGACAACATAAGCCCAAAGGGCACCTCAAGGATATGCTGCAGAGCTATTTGAAGATGACCCATCATTGCATGCACCTGCACCCACCACCAGTTCAGAGACACTCACCCTGGTGGATGATAGTTATAGAGTAGCCTTGGGGTCACATTCTGGAGAGCACGGACAGATTTCCACAGCAGTCGGAGACAGTGACTGGTGTGATCCATCATGGCTAGGAAAGAGGGGGTGGGCCACTTTGACCTCCACTCAGGAATCCCTTCCCCTCAGCGACTCGGGCAGAAGCTCTCAGGCACTGACAGGGAAGAGGGCCAACAGCTTGAGACCCCAGGACCATTCACCCAGATCACTCCGTGTCCAGCCAATCCCAATCTGCTCTGCCTATGACCCGATCACCGCCAACTGTATGAGCAGAGGAAGGTGCCCCATATCAGGATACCCAAAACAGACCAGGGCCTTCCAGCTCTTGGCCCTCTAGAGGACGCCTGCCAGAATCTACAAAGACAACAGGACGTAGCAGTCAGCAGGCTGCCTCTACCTCTGTTTTGGATGTCGGAGTGCACCTAGATGTAGCGGTAGGGTTTGAAAAATTAAGCAGCTTTGACATCACTTCAGGTCACAGGTATCCAATCACTATTTCGTGCACCTTTGTAAACATATTTGCCGTTCATAGAATCCCTACAGTGCAAAAGGAGGCCATTCGATCCATTGAGTCTGCACCGACTCTCCAACAGAGCATCTTACCAGGCTCATCCTCTGCCTAATCCCCATTACACCACTAATCCCCCTAACTTACATTTTGGGACACTAAGGGACAATTTAGAATGTCCAATCCACCTAACCTGCACATTTTTGGACAGAGAGGAAGCCAGAGCACCTGGAGGAACCCCATGCGGAGACACAGGGAGAACGTGCAAGCTCCACAGTCACCCAAGACTGGAATTGAACCCGGGTCCTTGGCACTGTGAGGCAGCAGTGCTAACCATGGTATCCTCATTTGAGAGCGCTGCGTATATGCCTCCATGTGCTCTCTTACTGTGAGGGTGAGCCATGCTCCCACTCTGCCTCCTTTTGTGAGGCTCACATTCATGTGATGTGCAGCTGTCTCATTATCTTTATTCTATCATTGTATTATGTCAGGTACATATGTCAAACTCTTAACTGGAAGGGTCTGCAAAATGTATTAGTAACCAAACTCCTTACAAGACAACATGGAGTTGGCATGGTCATGAGCCTTGGATGGATAGCTGTATTTGTCTCCTAAAATGTGAAGGATACCTTCACTGGTAGTGCAAAAGCACAAGACCTGCAGCCATGGTCTCTCCAACCATGTCTGCTGAAAGTTTTTCAAAGGTGTGACAATAATTTCAAGTTCTTTGATGCAGCATTTCACTTCCCAGAATGCATGGATACAGGGTTCGCCATTGACCTTTTCAAATATTAGACCCTAGTGAATCACGAGGGTTGAAGGTGCAAGTCCGAATGCTGAACTTGCTCTCAATGTCACTGGTTGTAGAGGCTTATCAGTGCACTGGCATGGCACAGATGGACAGAAGGAATCTGGCTGTGTCTTGTTGCATAGCCTTGTAACATGGACTGCAAAGCCCCAGGACTCCCTTTAATCTCTTACCCTGACTAGGAGATATACAAAGCTTTCGGATTGTCTTTAATTTCTTGCATCAATGACTTGATCCCAGACTAGAGACTGACTGTTTTCCAATGAGTTCTCCCATTCCTTTTTTGCTGATGACAACAGTCTCCCATTACCTCCTCTGCTTGCTCCGCCCCACCCCACTACCCGTTTCTCATGTGCAAATCTTTCTCCACTCTCATCTCCATGAATATCTGTGCAACCCATAAAGAACAAAGAACTAAGAAAATTACAGCACAGGAACAGGCCCTTCGGCCCTCCAAGCCTGCACCGACCATGCTGCCCGACTGAACTAAAACCCCCTATTCTTCCGGGGACCAGAAGAACAAAGAAAAAATCTTTGTGCCACACTAGCACAATCCCCTCGTGAGCCATAGTGTGTGAGAGCAGTTAGATTCCCATCCACCCCTCCTGTGTCAGCATTCTAGCTTCCCACCCTTGGTCTGCTTGCCATTGTCTCCCCAATCCTCCAACTCCACTGTAGCCCAGTGTGTCCTTCCTCTGCCCCCCTGCAACCCACCACAGCCCAATGCCCCATGACTTAGGAGTAGGCCATTCGGCCCTTCAAGCCACCTCCGCAATTCGATAAGATCATTGCTGGAAGATTGGGGCCTCAACTCCACTTTGCCCCCAAAACCCATGACTCCTTTGTCTATCAAGAACCTATATCACTCAGCCTTGAATAAATTCAATGACAAGCTGGTATCCTCCACTACTTTCTGAAGAAGAGAATTCAACAAACTAATGATCCTCTGAGAAAAACAAGTTCATCTCGGTCTTAAAATGGAAGATCTCATTTTTAAACTGGGTCCCCTAGCTCTTGTCTCAAGAAGAAACATCCTCCTGGCAGTCACCCTCTCAAGTCCCCTCACGATTTTATGTATTTCAATGAGATCACCCCTCATTCTTCTGAACTCCAATGGTTATGTGCTCATTTTTTTCCCCAAGATAAGCCCTGCAACCCATCAGGGAGTTGAGTGAATCTTCTCTGAACTGCTTCACTGCAATGATATCCTTTTTCAAATAAGACAACCAAAACTGTACACAGATGCAGTTTCACCAACATCCTGTACAGCTGCAGCAAAACATCCCTATTTTTATAGTCTATTTCCTTTTGAAATAAATCCAACATTCCACTTGGCTTCCTAATCACTTGCTATACCTGCCTAACCTTTTGTGAATCATGTGCCAGAACATCCAGATCCCTCTATATCATGGAGTTCTGCAGTCTCTCTGCATTTAAATAACATGCTGCTTTTCTTCCTGCCAAAGTGGACAAATATTCATTTTCCTACATTATACTCCCATCTACTAAATTTTAACCCACTCACCTAATCTGTCAAAATCCCATTGTAGACTTTTACTCCTCTTGGCAACTTACATTCTTCCCTATCTCGCTGTCGTTGTCAAATTTTTTCGGTCCCTTCATCCAAGTCATTGATATCATTGAGATATATTGCAACTAGCTGAGGCCAGCACTGATCTCAGTGGCACTCCATTAGTTGTAGTTTGCCAACCTGAAAATTATCTATTTATTTCCAATCTCTGCTTTCTGTTAGCTAACCAATTTTTTTGTCCTTGCTAAAATGTTACCCCTTACACCATGATCTCTTATTTTGTGTAGAAACCTTTGACTTACCAAATGCCTTTTGGAAATCCAAATACACCACATCGACAGGTTCCCCTTCACCACTTGTTTGTTACCTCCTCAAATAACAAATTAGTTAAACACTATTTCTCTTTTACAAAACTATGTTGACTTCTTGACGGTATTATGATTTTCTGAGCATCTTGCTATAAACGCCTTAATAATGGGTTCTAGCAATTTCTATATGACAAATGTTAGGCTGACTTGTCTGCTATTTCTTGCTTTTCGTCTCCCTCCTTTCTAGAATAAAGGTGTTACATTTGTTATTTTCCAATTGTTGGGATCGTAACAAATGCATTCACTATCTCTGCAGCCACTTCTTTTAAAATCCTAAGTAGGCGGCCATCAGGTCCTTGGGACTAGTCAGCCTTTAGTCCTAATAGTTTTTCCAGTATCTTAATCTTGGTGATCGTGATTGTTTTAAGTTCTACGTTTTCTACAGTGAAGACAGACACAAAGTAACTGTGCAACTCTTCCACCAATTCCTTGATTCATAATCTTAATTCCCTAGCCCCACTCACAAGAAACATCGCTCATCTTAGTTATTCTTTTTCTATCTAAATACTTGTAGAAACGATTGCTAACGGTTTTAATTTCTAGCTCATACTCTAATTTTTCCCTTCTTAATATATTTGAGTCATTTTTGCTGGTTCTTTAAATCTGTCCAACCTTATGACCTAGCACTAATCTTTGCAGTATATCAATTTGATACTGTCCTTAACTTCCTTATTTAGACACAGGTGATGCATCCTTCTTAGAGTTTTTCTCTCTCATCAAGATATATCTTTGAGAATTATCATGCATCTCCTTAAAAGTCTGCCACTACTTCTCTACTGTCCTACTTTTTAACCTAGTTTCCCTATTCACTTTAGCCAACTTTGTCTTCATAACTTTATCTTTATTTGGGTTTAAAACATTAATCTTAGACCCACATTTCCCACCTTCAAATTGAATGTGAAATCTTATTATCTTATGATCACTTTTGCCAAGAGGCTTCTTTACCATGAGCTAATTGATTAATTTTGTCCTACTGAACATTACCAGGCTTACAATAGCGTGTTCCCTGATTGGCATTGTAATGCTTTAAGAAATTATCCCAAATACACTTTACAAATTTAGATAGTTTAACTTGAAACTTTGGGTCAGAATTTAGCTCAAGTGGATGGATTTTGAACAAGTTAAAATCTCACTGTTAATTATCATGGAACAATTAACAGAACTGATGGGGGAGTGGGCTATAAAGCCATCTTTTACAATTTGTAAAGTTCAAATCTAACACCAATTGAAAGGTCAGTGAAATTATCTTTTGTTTTTAATACAGGATTAAAAAGGCATTTCTACCCAATATGCCCATTCTCTTCAAAGGTCATGCACCCAATCCAGCTCAATCTCACAGCTAAGCCTACAAGGTAAAGATTCAAATCATTTCTTCCCAACACAAAGGGTAATCAAGCAAACTCCAGATTGGTTTCATCCTCCAAAAATCCTTGCTGCATTGTGGGGATGACTCTTCTGTGGTCTTCGTTGTACAAAGTCAGTCTGTTCCTATTGCTCCAATTAAATTGTTTATCCATTTTCCCCAAAAGAAGGCATCTAGCAGAATTTGCCAGCTTGAATTTTGCTTCAAATAGACATGTGGGCACTGTACAAAATAACCTATACTCTCACATTAAATTTGCAATTTCAAAAAGACTTCATGGAGGCTGAAGTAGGAAATAGAAATACTTCATAGCTAAGTTTGGGTTAAGAATGATTATCCTGTCTCGAGTAATTTTAAACAACATCAAGAAACATGCAAGTCACTAATTTGAGCCTGTGCTATACCCTGGTCTGAGTCTACCATTGCCCAATAGTAACAACCTTAATTCTCAAACTTGTACTTCCCTCAATTTAATAAACCATATAAATTAACCTGTTTACACTCATCAGGAGTATCACCATAATGGAGAGAAGCAAAAGTTGTGGCAGAACAGCCCTCAACAGTTTCTTAAATGTGCTGATTCAAATTTTTAAGAAGAGATGGATAGCATTAAATGATTTTTGCGAGTGTGTGAGGTATGGGGTGGGGATCCCTTATTGACACATAGCCATCAGGGGGATCCATACTCGGGGTTCTTGCCTGCCTTCCCTCCCCGTGCTATTCTGCTGTAACCATTTAAAGCTTCTCTAGACCCATCTTTAATACTTATCTCGTTATCACTTTGTCTTGCACGGTTATCTATTTTGTTGCTTAATCACTCCTGTTCTTCATTCCCTGCATGCCGATATTCCTTGATTGAAAACAAGATAATCATTCTAGTTCTGATTGGGCTTTTGCTACTCTCAATAACTCCATCACGCAGCACTTTATCATTGTGATTGAAAGATTTTGTGGTAAAGGGAGTGACAATCATATAGCTGTATTCTATATCTCTTTTGAGCAGCATATTACTACACCACTGGGGTGCCCGAAGTAAGTAAGTTTCATACATGGAAGGTTGGTGCACCCAGTAAACCATGGAACCAATTACAGTGTAATGTAATAGTCAGCTGACCAGCTGATTCACTATAAATAAGAAACCATGTAGAATTGCTGGAAGCTTGGAGTGGCCCAGGGCGAGGCCCCAAGTTTGGAGTAATGATGATTCTTTATTAAACCCTTTCTTTGATTTATAAGTAGAAGTAAGTTTTGTTGTATTTGCTATCTGCATTTTTGTAATATCTTGACATAGATAGAGGACAAGCTAAAGGATGGAATAGAGAACAGATATAAACAAGCCATTTTCAGGCTGGCAGGCTGTTACACGTGGGATGCTGCATGAATTTGTGTTAGGAGCTCAACTATTTTGTGGAGTTGAGGCCAGGATGAGATCAGCCATGATTGTATTAAATGGCAGAGCAGGCTCGAGGGGCTAAGTTGCCTACTCTTGCTTCTAGTTCTCACGTTCTTATGTTATGTTCCTATGTTCACCACCAGGCAGTTGCTCAACTGATTAATTAAATCATTTCCAGTCAACATTTATAACTGTGGCTTTTTCAGTGCACAGAATTCTAGCTTTTCCAAATGGCTTGCCAATCCTGTCATTAAAAATTCCACTCGGCAAAGTGAAAGCCCTTTGGCTGTACTTGTGGCTGATCCTTAGCCCATCAAAGCTGACAGCTTTTCTTAAAATCGGCCTTAAATTGAATTGCTCAGAAATGTCAGATTTCAATCAAATACTTGGTTAAAAATCATATTTATTCATTTCATTTTTAAGATTTTACCCAAGTTACTATCATCCACGAAGTCTCAATACCTGGAATATTACTTATATAATCATTTTCTGTGCTTTTGTAAACTCAAAGATCTTAAGGCTTTTAAAATTGGCAGCAGCTCTTTTATACTCTACATAGTTTTAGGTCAAAACTATTAACCCTTTTCCTTCATTGAGATGCAGGGAAAAAATCATTTTAATGAATGGCTTTTTGTTGGACAAGGGCTTCTCAATGGCGATAAAGTGGTTTTATTAAACTGTTTTCTGAATGGGCCTGCTAAAGTTTCAAACAATGCAAAGTAGATAATGCTAACTATACCAAGAAATATTTCACTTTAACCATTGGAACTTTTGTTATGTTCACACTATTCTCTGCTATGTTTCAGTCGCTGCCCCGGGCATAATTAAATTATCAGTGCTGAGCTGCGGGGTGTCTATGGCTTAAAACAGCAGGGGCACTCTATTCCCAAACAGATGGCTGCTCGTTGTAGATCCACGGCTGCCTATAACTCCAACCAACTTGCAAATATAGAGCAGAGGTGTTGTGTCCTGATTGAAGTGAATAACTGCAGATTTTGCAGCAGTAACTTTACTGCAGTTTTGCAACCAGTGATAATTCTCAGCTCTGGGGTCAAAAAAGATGGCCAAATACATTAGGCAGAGTTTCTGCTCTTCATTAAGGACCAACTACTTAATTAGATCCCACAAACAGTAGCTAAACATCTCTTCTCACTCTCACTACTGACTATTTAAACATTTTTTTTGTTTTCAGAGGCTTACTGCTGTCGTGTGCAGAATCCAACTTCTGTTTCTAAATATCTGTTCAATATTATTTTTCTCCTTTAAACCTGTTTTCTCTCCAGCTCTGTTGACTCCTTGCAGGCATATGGATTTTCTTTGGCTAAATGCTCATTCAATAGGTTATCAATGCAAAATGCCTGAAAGCCAGGTCAGGCAGACCATTTGGCCAATAGGGGCAAAAGAACTAACCCTGATCCTGTCTTACCTGATATCCTACCTTCGCACATATGTATTTCTTGCACAAGTCAACGGATAGCAATAAATCAAGATCTTCGCTTCTTTTCTACTACTTGAGATAATTGTACTTTTCTAACTGATGCCCCAGCTAAGACCAGCCAACTCCACAAAAGTCAGATCTTGAATCTTCCTCACTTGTAGAATTCATGCACGCAACAGTCGAGTCACCAGATGTCCTAAACACAAATTGCACCTTGCCATTTCCCCTTATGGATCACATTGACAGGGATTTTAAAAAACAGTATACTGTATATTTTTTAAGCATCCTCCTTGCTGGATTCTTCTAAATATTTGTAACTTTATAGGAAAATCTTAATTCTATGTCCATCCCTCTCATCAGTAATACTTCAATTGAAAATTGTACTGATATTTTAAGGCTTCTAAGGAATAATAAAACCCACAAAACAAAATTAAATTCTGTTTTTACAAATTGTGAATTACAGCTTGTATAAGCTATCTTTCTTTCTTTAAAAAAACTCTTTAAATGAAAAATTACAAGGGAACCCTGTGTTACCATTTAGGTCAGTCTTCAGCCACAATTGGACTAATGACTGCATATAAAATAAGACTTTAAACAAAACTGGGTTTTAGCCATAGTAAGCTAGGTTTTCGTTGCAGGAAGTTTCTGGCCCTTCAGTCATTCACTAAATCATGCCTTTGATCTCTTTCGCCTGTCACTTCTTAGGTTACACAGTCCTTTCAAAATGCAGTAAATATCAAGTGGTTAGCTGGTAATTCTATTCAATTTTTTAAAAATTCCTTTCAAATGATCACATGCTGTTAAGGGCACAACAACTGCCAGCTGTATATTTCCTTTTGAAATGCAACTACAATTCTTAAAGCACTATTTAGTTTAGCTTACAACCTTATTACAGCATTTAGGTCTGCTATAAAATAGCAAAATAATCTGATTTGCAAAGCATGTTTACATCAGTTTATTATCTAGTGATAAATAGTTACAGTACACCAAAAGTAGAACAACTTGGTAGCCAAACAGCACAGCATTGAGCTCCCAACTGGGGGAAAACTATTAATTTAAGAGGAATGTGGTAGCATCATACATAAGGTTTCTCCTGATAAAGTATAGAAAATGGCTCCAATTAATTATTATAATTAGTGGACTCGAATTATTTTTTACAAAAAAAGCTCATCTTCAAGAAATGTCAATGGCAGATGTTTTCAAAGCTATTAATGCTCTATTGATATTTGCTTTGCAAAATGTATGAGAACATTTTCTCTTCTACGCCTCAAAGTGCTTTCATCTTCAACAACATGTTTCCAACACTTTTTAAATTTTTGACCTATTTATTTCAAATTCACATAGGTTGAATGTGCAACTTGGGTATTTTTTTACGAGTCTAATGTTTAGCAACAATTTTTGAACAATGTCAGCTTTACATGCATGAAGATTTCCTCTACACTGTGAGAAACAAAATCATAAAATTGTTTGTAAAGAACAGGATTTTGTTACATTTGGCAGATAAAAAACCTTGTGCCAACTGCTTACAAAGCCATTGAAATCAGCAGAAAGGATATTTATTGGCATAAGGCCATTGAGAGAATATGACAAGGAAAGAAACATTTGAGCCTGCCAACCAAGTCCATTCATTTCACAGATTACACACAAACACAAATTAATCTCCTGATGGAAAACTGTTTGGTCCATCTTCAGCCCCAATGTGCTGCACACAGACAATTCTCCCAGTCCATTTCAATGTTTAATAAAAGCAAATTACTGCGGATGCTGGAATCTGAAACCAAAAGAGAAAACGCTGGAAAATCTCAGCAGGTCTGGCAGCATCTAAGGAGAGAAAAGAACTGATGTTGAGTCCAGATGACCCTTTGTCAAAGCTTTGACAAAGGGTCATCTGGACTCGAAATGTCAGCTCTTTTCCCTCCTTAGAGATGCTGCCAGACCTCCTGAGATTTTCCAGTGTTTTCTCAACGTTTAATGGCTGACTCTTGCCTTTCCCCAAAAGCACAGAAACTATCATGTCAGTGACAAATCTAGTTTCTTAGTCTAAAACTAATCCCTTTCTGAACATATAGCTATTTCAATCGTTTTGGAGGAAGTGAATGGCCCATAACTTCTGCAGAGTAGAAATCTCTATCGGATTGCCACGCTCGGCAGACTTACCCTCGCTATAATTCCACAGTTCCTGTCTCGCCCAACCTTCCACATTCAGGCAGGGTGAGTCAGGAGCTATCAGCGTCAGTGTGGTACAGAGAGATAGGTCACTCCCACTTCTTATGGTAATAGCTGCCATAAAGGGGATGGTCAAAGGGACAAGGGAACAGGTAAGTTTCACTGGCAAGTGTCAGACCAGGAAGGGGCTGGGAGTGTTTAGTTGTGGGTCTCCTACGATGCTGTTCTGTCTGTTTGGGCAGCTATCCTGGAGCTATAAGGGATTTTTTTCCCTTGTAACTCCCTCCCCCAAATGTAATGCTGGGGAACCTGGAAGTAATGGGACCAATATGTTTGACTAAAGATCACCGCTGGGTTTTTACTCCTGATATTTTCCTCTGGTGCTGATACCACTTCAATAGGCAAGCCCCACATTTATGGCTGATTGCATGTCTTCATGTGACTAATAACTAGGTAATTGGGAGTGAGCCTCTAAATGCACAAAAGAATCTCTTATTTTATCTTGGCTGCATCATGCGTAGTCAGGGGAGATTCTTCAACTTTCTTCAATGACTTTGGATAGACTTCCCCAATCCGGATAAGACTAACTCTAAATATTTTACAAAATCTGATGGTGACAAAGGATATTTAAATATGTTCCCACTTCAGTCACAGGATGATTGTAATTGAATTTAATAACATTTTTATTATTTCTTTGGATTCCCAAATCAGACATGATGTCAATAATTTGGTGTTTTGTGCATTAAAACAAAAATGACCAGTTTCACAAGTGAGGCTGATTTTGTTTGTATAGTTCACTTTTGACCAACCTCTGATTCAGTCTTAACACTTTTGCTCCGAGTCTGTTTCAAACATCCACAATTCAAGAATCGTGGAACTTTGAGGCTTGTTCATTATAATGGTATGAGGGAGAAATTGTCCAAGGTGAACTGGGTAAACAAGCTAAGATCCAAGTCAGTAGATGAACAGTGGCAGATATTCAAACGGCTAGTCCAAAATGCTCAATAGGTGTTTATCCCAATCAAAGAGGGATTCCATGAGCAAGTGGCAAAATCCGTGGTTAACACAGGAGGTCAAGGAAAGTGTTGAAAAGCAGGATATACAAAGTGGCAAGGGATAGTGGTAGACCAGGGGCCTAAGAAGTTTTTAGGATGCAGTAGCAAACAAGCTCATAAGAAGGGAGAAAATGGATTTTGAGAGAAAATTGCATGCAGTAAGAGTTTCTATGGATATTTAAATAGGAACTGAACAGCTAAGGTAAATGTGGGACCTCTACTGAATGAGGCTGGTGAATTGAAAGAAAGAAAGAAATGGCAGATATGCTAAATAAATTTTTTTGCATCAGTCTTCAACGTGAAAGACATTGCAAATATCCCCCCATTTTTATATGGGCTGATTTCAAATAACATGGTAGAATTTACAAAAATCCCAATCACAAGGGAGAGAGTATTAGAGAAATTCAAGGGGCTAAAGGCAGACAAACCACCAGGACCCGATGAACTGCATGCTAGGGTTTAACGGAAGTGGCTGCAGAGATAGTGGACTGGTTAAAATTTTTCGTAACTCGCTAAATTCCAGGAGGGTAACAGACGATTGGAAAATAGCCAATGTGACTCTCTTATTCAAAAAGGGAGTAAGGCAGAAGGCAGGGAACTATAGGCCAGTTAGCTTAACATCTATAATTGTCAAGATGCTAGAGTCAATAATCAAAAAAGAAATAGCTAATCATTTAGGAAGGCTAAATATAATTAAGGGTTTTATGGATGGTAAATCATACTTGACAAACTTGCTTGAATTCTTTGAGGATGTAACAGGGACAGTAGATAGAGAACCTGTAGATGTGTATTTGGATTTCCAAAAGGCATTTGACAAGGTTCCGCATGAGAGGCATAAAGTAAAAGCCATGGAATTGGAGGAAATGTGTTACATGGATTGAAAATTGGCTGCCACATAGAAAACAGAGTTAAAATAAATGGGTACTTTTCAGAGTGGAACAATGTAACTAGTGGAATACCGCAGGGATCAATTCTTGGCCCATAATAGTTCACTATTTACATTAATGACCTGGAGGAAGGAACAGAATGTAAGGTTTCCAAATTTGTCAATGATATGAAGATAGGTGGAAGGGCATGTTGTGATGAGGATGTTATGATCCTGCAAAGGGATTTAGATAGATTGGGTGATTACCTGGCAAATGGTGTTTAATGTGGGGAAGTGTGAGGTCATGCACTTTGGTAGGAGCAATCAAAAGGCAGATTACGACCTAAATGGAGAGAGGCTGCAGATGAGTGAAGTGCAGAGGGATGCAAGTGTTCTAGTGCATGAATCACAAAAAGTTAGCAAGCAGGTCCAACAAGTAGTTAAGACAACAAACAACATTTTGGCCTTTATTGCAAAGAGGTTGGAGTTTAAAAATAGGAAGATTTTGTTGCAATTGTACAGGGCGTTGGTGAGGCCTTACCTGAAATACGGCGTACAGTTTTGGTCCCCTTACTCAAAAAGGGATATAGTAACACTGGAGGCAGTCCAAACGAGATTCATCAGGCTAATTCCTAAGATGAGAGGGTTATGCTGTCAAGAGAGACTAACTATTCTGGGTCTGTATTCCTTGGAGTTTAGAAGAGTGAGGAGTGATCTTATTCAAACATACAAGATCCTGAGGGAGCTTGACAGGGTAGATGGTGAGATGTTTTCACTAGTGGGAAAGTCTCAAACAAAGGGACAGAGCTCCAAGATAAAGGGCCAGTCATTTAAAATTGAGGTGTGTAGAAATTTCTCTGGAATTCCCTCGCCCCAAAGGGGTTTTCTTTATTTATTCGTGGGTCATGGCCATCGCTGGCTGGCCAGCATTTATTGTCCATCGCTAGTTGCCCTTGTTTAGAGGGCAGTTGAGAGTCAACCACATTGCTGTGGCTCTGGAGTCACATGTAAGCCAGACCAGGTAAGGATAGCAGATTTCCTTCCCTAAAGGACAATAGTGAACCAGATGGGTTTTTCCGACAATTGATAATGGTTTCATGGTCATCAGTAGATTCTTAATTCCATATATTTTTTACTGAATTCAAATTCCACCAGCTGGCATGGCAGAATTCGAACCTGGGTCCCCAGAACATAAACTGAGTTGCTGGATTAATAGTCTAGCGATAATACAAATATGTAACTAGTAATGTGTCACAAAGATGGCTCGATCATTAGAAGTATTTAAAGTGAAGGTGGATAAATATTTGATATATTGAGGAATAGTGGGCTATGGGGAAATGGCACAGAAAAAGAACTGAGGCTGGCATAGATCAGCCATGATTGTACTGAATGGCGGGGCAGACTTGCAGGGCCTGGTGGTCTACTCTTTCTTCTCATTCTTGTGTTGCGCTAAAAGTACAAACCATACTATTTACACTACACTTTAATGCATTCTCAGGACGTGGGTGAAAATTGTGTTGGGCATTCTTCTCAACTTGCTGCAGTTTGTGGGGTTAAAATTATCCCAAAATAACATTCAAAATTTTTATGATGAAGGAAAGCAATATATGTTCACATAAAGGGAACGTGTGACATGGGACTGATGGCATTCCCATGCACTTGCTGCCCTTGTCCTTCTAGGTGGTGATTCAACTTGCTAGGTACATTTTTGAAATCATATGATATTTGTTTTGGAACACTTTACAGTAAGTGATATCCAATGGATTGTTTTGAGGGGAACTGGGGAAGTTACTTCGTATTAACACTATACCCATGTTTCGATATATCAGAATTGAATTCTCTATTTTCTTTCTCCATCCCAAAAAATCACTCCCCCAAAATATGAAGTAAAAAGGTTGCAACAATTAATCACCGTCAGGTTCAAAATCTCTGACGTGCCAATAAAATCTTGGCAACATTTGGCTTTTCCTAAAATATTAAACTAGCTCATATCCTTTCCTCCCTCTAGAGTGTTTGATAGTCGTTTTCAATTTATGTGCAACTCTCAAACAAAGGAGAAAAGCCAAAAGTTTTAAGAGCTTGTATTCTTTTCATAATGCCTTCCTGGACTATAAATCAAACCAATGAAAAAAAACTGTAAATAATGTACTTGTTAGACTTGGATCATATTAAAAAATTCTATGGCACTCAAATAAATTAAGTTCAAAGTATAAAATTATTTTAATTGTGCACAAAGACGGCATTTAATTGTGCAAAGAATGAGATGAGCATTATTTTAATTTTAACAGGCAAATGTTGTCATTTATGTTGTCATATTATTCGATACCAAAACTCGGGCATTTCAGTCTACTGAAATATAGGAACAGAGTACAACTCCTCTACACATGGGATAGATTCTGGGTTGTATTGGGGTTAAAAAAGTTTAAAACTCTTTCATTTTGTAGGATCTTGTATTTGAATTTCTCCATTATTCTGGTCTGTTCTTGTAATAGTACTGCAAAACTTAGCTAAACCATAGTATTTGCTTTCTTGGTTTACAGTATCAACATTTTTAATTTGACGAAAAATGTTACAAAAATCTTGATAGAATGTTAAGGCAACAGAACCTGATCATGCTTGACGAGTGCAGCCTTCCATTTAGCTGAATATGAATAGCTTTCAGCACATGCCAAGAATACTTCATCATAAGGGTGCTTACCCCAGAAACAACAGGCTCATTTTAATAGAGTTTTAGTGTAACAGTGGTTAACAATCAGCTTCTCAGCAGGAAATGGTACAGTGCTGAGAGCAGTGAGGGGCTCAATGAGAATATTAATTTATAAGGATAGGATTAATGGACTGGCTACGAGTTCAGAGCAGTATTTGCTATGTGGAAACTGGATGGGTGTGATACTTGCTAATTACCTCTTGTATGTTAATTTCGACATTTCTTCTGAATTGAATAGAACAATTTTAATTGAATAGAACTATTAATTTCAGCAAACCAGTTGAAATCGGTGGAGGCGGATTGAAACCAAATAGGTTGTCACAGTGGGGAGGAAGAAGTCCTGTTATCACTATGCCAATGGAAGACAATTTGGGAATATGCTAACTAATCAACAGCTGATCATGGACCCAATAACCAATCCCTATCCAGAAGAGGATTTTGCATGAGTTCTTTCAAAAACAGTATTCTGTGTAAACCCCTGAAAAAGTTCCAAACAGGAGCACTCAAGTAGATACATATCTATGGGTAACACTCCAGAAAGAAGACAGAAGATACAAACTGACAGGCAGTACTTCAAAAAGATGACAGGCGATACATATCATTGGAAGGGCCCCAGTGAACCAAGCAGGAAGATCTCAGTCAAAGATCTCTCCTAAGCAACGTACAGTCATTTCAGATTGGCCACCTGAGGGGATTTAATTTTAAATTGTATAGGCATTGATGGAAAGAGTTCCGGTGAACCAAGCAGGCAGATCTTGGTCAAAAACCACACCTAGATGACCTGACTACCTGAGGGACAATTCAGTGATTGAACTGAAACAGTTTTGCTTGAAATTCTCAATAAGGGTATTGAATTTAGTGTGGGTCCAAACTTAAGAAAAAGGTATAATCACCCACAATATCAGTGCATTTAAATCAAAAGTATTTTCAGAAACCACTGTACCGGTTGATATTAAACATGCGGTCTTAAAAATTCTCATCTTGTAACGTACAGCATGTTCCTATTTTACAACGCCTCAATTTACATTGTTTTGCTTTAATATCCGTCATTTAATGGGACCGGTGTTCTCATTCAGCATCGCAACTTTTAATTTAAAATCATTCTGTGCCACCTGTCTGACTGAGCTGGCCCCTCCTGCCTCTCTCTGCTCTTCTCCTGACCACTCACTCACAATGAAGGTTCACGAGAGGGAAGTGGCGTGCGCAGAGTCGAAGAGCAGGAGGTTTGGTGAGAAGAAGGGTCAGGAATGACAGGGATTGCAAGCTCAGAGTCAACAGCAAGAGGGTTGGTTAGAGTGCAGCAGAGACTGCGAGTATGCAGGGTTGGCAGTGAGAGGGAGCAGGATCAGCAGTAAGCAAGAGTTAATTAGAAAATTACTATATATTTTTAATGTTTTAAAATTTATTTTATTTTAAAAGTTACTTAATTTACCAAGATAGGAATTTAGCAACATAAAGTATTTCAACTCACAGGGTACAACATTTTTTAAAAAAAATTCTGATGAGAAAGGTCTTACGGAGCCTCAACAGTTTTTACATTGGTTTTAATGGGAAAATCTGAATCACTTCCAATCATTTTACTTAAAGCTTCACTTTCAGGAACACAAATACAATTTTGAGAGAGGACTTGTTGAATGTCACAAAATAATGAAGAAATTTAGTTAATATTTTCTGAATACTACTTGTGTGCATTTGTGCTGGCGGTTGCAGCACAAATTTACTACAGGAACAAACTTCAAATCGCTTCACAGCTTTTAGCTTTGTCCAAAGTCTCGACTTTTTAAAAAATACTGAAAAAAGTCACAATTTACTGGGCTTCAAAGTTTGTTTCCAAGAAAACTATCAGCAATAGATATTGTGAAATATGGTTGGAGTTGCGTTTTAATTCAGAACACAAAATATTGAAATCTAAAAAGTTATCGTAAAAGAAAAATAATACTGAAAACTTATTTCAGTGAACAGTACTTACTGAACATCAGGCAAGTTCCTTATTCTTTAACTTAGCATACATGGCCCAGCAATGTAAATTTGCTTGGAGGAAGAGTTGTCACTGGTACTAAGAGAACATTTTCAGGAAATGACAACTCTCAGTGCTGCATACTTACATGACATGAAGCATGATCCAAGATATAATTTTGCTTTGGGAATGTTTTGATTATTATGGTGCAGTAACAGTCATTATTCATGGTTACCACCGACTCCAACATGTACTTTTTCTTATTTAATGCCTTGTTGGCATTGAGGAAGTGTAGCGAGAGCAAAGGAAGCCTGTATTTTGTTTATGTTTTTAAGGAAAAGAATCCATCCAATAGGGTTGTTTTCATTTTCAAGTGTATACATTCTGCACATATTGGCAATACATATTGCCACAAATCCCAAGAACGCACAAAACAAATCTCAAGCAGGTTGGATACTTTAAGGTGTCCTATGAAGCTCGCCTGACCGGTAACATTTTACATTGAATTTGGCTGGGATGAGCATGAGAGGTTTCACGCCAGGTGTGATTCAACTGACCCACGAGGAGCTTTTAACAAAAAGTTTAAGAATTCTTCTGGGTTCTGCCTTCTGGGTTGAATGCTGAAAACCTCTTGTGAAGAAACTCAATAGAGGTTGTAGTCGAATCTGTTTCCCAAAGCACAGCTTCTTAAAGAGAAGAACAGGGAGAGAGAGAGAGAGAGAGAGACTGCTTCTTAACTTGCTGCTAACACTGCTTCCAACTCTTCCCAAAACGAAACTGAAAGCCCAAAGGAAAAAACCCCCATCACCTGACTGCCACATCTTAGCTCCACCCCCCCAATGACATCACTGAAGCTGTAAGCTGCATGATTTAAAAAAATACTTACTTAAAGGTACACTCACATGACAGTAGCATTCTCACCAAAGGTATAGAAGGCTTAACTTGCTTGTTCTAATGCTGCAGGTACAGTAGTACAAAATCGTGAAAAAGGAGCAGCAGGTTCTCCCTGGTCAACATTTCTCCCTCAACTAGTCCTTGCAAAAATGCAAACTAGTCATCCATCTCATTATGTTTGTGGAAATCTGCCATGTTCAAAACTGTTGCCATTTTCCCCTAGTCGTCAGCCACTTCAAAATAATTTACAGAGTATTAAATGTTGAGATGCTTTTGATAAAATCTGAGGTATTTTATAAAGCAAGTCTTTGTTTTAAGTTGTTTTAAATTTTTATTGTCTGAACATATTCTTTGAATTACGTGCGAGATCAAAGATATCAAAGTAAACTTGCCAGGCTTAGCAAATGTAGTAATTTTACTATGGGGTTGCTATGAGCTGCAAGAGATGCATGTATCAGGAGCCAGTGGCACTAGAATTGAACAAAAATAATAAAAACCAGATGTCTCTGTCCTAGAACATAAGATCAACTGGTTGTCCGAGAACCCAACAATTCTAAATCTGGACACTCCTGAAAATGTTTGGAACTATTTTTGCTGAATGCTTTTACAGAACATAAACTGAAATAAACAGCGAGTGATCTATGAAATAATCTCATTCATTTTAGTGAATCAGTGATGAAGTAATTGCTGAATAAATCCTGCCGAACATGTCTCCTGCAATCCTAATCTAATTAGACATTAGTTGGTAAATCTACATGGGGTTCGTCATCTACACTGTTGATGTCCTATGCAGGGGTCCCGAAGTATATTTCCCGAGTAGCAAATAGCTTATTACACAAGGCATTTTGATGGCCAGTACTTGACCTAACATTCACTTCTAAAAGTGACCAGCTGATAGGGAGTAAACTAGGCATTGCGGAGGATTTGGAATGCTACTTAATGATACATCTTTTACTGGTCACTTGCTACTAGAGGTTTGACGAGGACTTTCGAAAAACATATTTCAACAGTCTTCAAACATTTATTCCATAAAGTCTCTGAGAACTTTACATAAAAAGAGAGTGTTGTGCTACTACTCTATCTTATTGGCAGTTACTTATGCCAAGTCACTAGGAGAAAGGATGCATCGTGCTTGGTGCCCCCTTTGGGCTGCAAGAGGAATGGGAGGTGACCTGAGGTCAGATGGAGCTGCACCAGCTGGTGCAGGAGAGAAGAACAGGACTGGAAGGTGGACTCCTTCTCTGTGTCGATGTAAGATATCACATCCCTCTGGACTTCCCTCACCAGGACCTCCAATTCTGTGGCTGAGAACCATGAGCCCTTCCACTCATTTCCTGAGCCATCCTGAAACCTCCTTGTCTGTGTCAGCCAGCCTACTCCACATATAGCATTCCATGAAAATTGCATTGAATTTTAGCATTCATATGCTAAACATACAGGATTTAGCTCCTTCAGGCAAGTCAAATTATAGTAAGGAATTAGCCCCAAAATTGTGTACTGAAACCAGACTTTCAAACAGTCTTGTCTCATTAGTACAGCACCCATTTAGAGCTAGTTTTTATCCTTTCATCAAAATGGCCCCACAGGCTTTGGACAACTATCCCATAAACTCTTTGTTTAGAAATTTTCTTTTACAAGTTAATTCCATGTACTATTGGCTCCCTCTTCTTCTCGCTGTCCCTCAGGAATTCATAGTTCTTGATTCCAACAAGTTTACAGACTAACAGAATTGGTTTGGTGCAGAAGGAGATCATCTTGTCCATCGTGTCTATACCAGCTATCCAAATGAGCATCATGACTTAGTGCCATTCCCCTACCTTTTCCTCACACTCTGAAAATTGTTCCATAATTGTTGCTGGAATTCAGTGCAACTCTCAAGAGGCTCAACACCATCCTGAACAAAGCAGCCCTCCTCATTGGCACTCTGTTCACACATTTATTCCCACCACCACTAATACACAGTGGCAGCAGTGTGTAACATCTACAAGGCGGCACGGTGGTACAATGGTTAGCACTGCTGCCTCACAGCGCCAGGGACCCGGGTTCAATTCCGGCCTTGGTCACTGTCTGTGTGGAATTTGCACATTCTCCATGTCTGCGTGGGTTTCCTCCCACAGTCCAAAGATGTGCGGGTTAGGTTGATTGGTCATGCTAAATTGACCCTCGTGTCAGGGGGATTAGTAGGGTAAATGTGTGAGGTTACGGGAATGGGGCCTGGGTGGGATTGTGGTCGGTGCTGACTCGATGGGCCGAATGGCCTCCTTCTGTACTGCAGGGATTCTATGATAATTGCAGCAACTCGTCAGGCCTCCTTCAACAGCACATCCCAAACCCGCGATTTCTGCCATCTAAAAGGCTATGGGCAGCAGATGCATGGGAACACCACCATCTGCAAGTTCCCCTCAAGCCACATATCATCCTGACTTGGAAGTATCTCGCCATGCCTTTGACTGTCGCTGGGTCAAAATTCTGGAACTTCCTCTCTAATCACACTCGGTGTACTTACTGCATCAGGAGGAACAATAAAATGCTGGCCCTGCCAATGAAACTCACATCCCATGAAAGACTAAATTAAAAAAAGGTCCGTGCCAATGCTTCAGCTAAAATTCTTCCCAACATAGTTGGTGTTAACATTCTTTCAATGCTAGTTACGTGATCAAGGATCACATGAGGCAATTATCACATGAGGCAATTTATGCACCACTCAATTTCCAACCTTCCTCATCTAACCTATCTATTCCCTTCTCCCTTATATTCATGCCTAGCCTCTCCTTAAATACATCTGAACTATTTATTTCAACCATTCATTGCGACAAGAAGTTTGGTCCAATCCATCTCCGTTCTCACCCTTGGAGAAGCCTGAAAATTCACCCCTCCATTACTCCTCCACAAAAGCTAGCAGATCTGCTGATTATTTCCAGCATTTTCTGTTTTATTTCAGATTTCCTGCATTTTTCTTTTGTATCAGCCAATGATTGTCGGACAGACATACATAAAATAGCTATATATAAATAAATGGCAGAAAGCAGCAAAATGTACAAAAATCACGCATTATGAAATATTGGATAATATGATCCATAAGGCTGAAAGACACAGTTATTCTTTCAACATATTGGAATGCTTAGTTATTTATCACTTGTGCCATAAAATCATGTAAATACAATTATAATTACCATATATTTATGGCAAAAGGATTTTTGAAGCATATGTATTCAATACATGTTTCCAATGGTGTGAAACACATTTCCATAAAACTAGCACAACCTAACAATGCTGTGACATCAACTTTAACTTAGCTTACTTTAAAACAGAAGAAAATACTGAACTTCAAACAAACATGATAAAGCTAAGTGTATATAGCACACCAAATATTCAACCGAATTAACGTCAAGTAACCACAGTTGATACTGAGATGGATTCATAATTCTAGTACAAGATGGATTATCATAAAGCTTACAAAATCATTTTTAGCAAATAATAACTTGTATTTATGTAGCACCCTGAATGTAATAAAAGTCCCAAGATGCTTTAGAAGAGCACTATAAAGCAAAATTTGACACATTTAGCACAGATGGCCAAATGTTTGGTCAAAGCAGTATTGTAAAGTAGGAGAGTGAGGTGAAGATGGGGAAACATGTATGGACGGAATTCCAGTGATGAAGTTCTTAGGAGGTGAAGGACGGTCTATTACAGTGAAATGATTAAAATTGGGAGTGTTCAAGAGGACAGAATTAGAGGCGTGCAGATATCTCAAGGGGTGTGAGGCTGCAGATTACAGAAATAAGGAGGGAGAAGGCCATGGAGGGATTTGAAAACAAGGATGACAATTTTAAAGTTAAGGCATTGCTTCACCCAACATAGGGAAGGCAGTGGCGTAGTGGTATTGTCACTGGACCAGTAATCCAGAAACCCAGTGACCTGTGGACCCAGGTTCGAATCTCACCGTGGCAGCCAATGGGATCTGAATCCAATAAAATCTAGAATTAAAAGTCTAATAATGAGCATGAAAGCACTGCTTCCTTTCATAAAAACCCACCTGGTTCATGAATGTCCTTCAGGGAAGGAAATCTGCCATCCTTACCTGGTCTAGCACAGTAAGAAATCTCAACACCAGGTTAAAGTCTAACAAGTTTATTTGGTAGCACAAGTTTTCAGAGCGCTCCCCCTTCATCAGGTGAGTGGAGAATTGGGTTCACAAACAGGGGCACATATAGACACAAACTCAATTACAAGATAATGGTTGGAATGCAAGTTTCAACATGTAATCAAGTCTTTACAGGTGCAGACAATGTGAGTGGAGAGAGGGTGAAGCACAGGTTAAAGAGGTGTGAATTGTCTCAAGCCAGGACAGTTAGTAAGATTTTGCAAGCCCAGGCAAGTCGTGGGGGTTACAGGTAGTGTGACATGAATCCAAGATCCTGGTTGAGGCCATACTCATGTGTGCGGAACTTGGCTATCAGTTTCTGCTCGGCGATTCTGCGTTGCCGTGTGTCTTGAAGGCTCCGAAGATGATGTCATAGTTTTTCCGCTCCGGGGAAGTACAGGACGACGAAGGGTACTTTGTCCGCTGTGTCCCATGTTTGTCTTCTGAGGAGGTTGGTGCGATTTTTCGCTGTGGCGCGTCGGAACTGTCAATCGAGCACCATATCCTGTTCTTATGAGGGTGTCTTTCAGCATCTGTAGGTGTCTGTTGCGTTCCTCCTCATCTGGTCTAGCCTACATGAGATTCCAGATCCATAACGTAACTCTTACTCAGTTGTATCAAAGCTATTACAGAAAATTGGATAAGGAATTAAACCAGACAGACAACCCTGCATCAACCTGGGCATCAGAAACGACAATGGCAAAATCAGCCCAGTTGACTCTGCAAAGTCCTTCTTCCAAACAATTGGGGGCTTGCCCAAAAATTGGGAGAACTGTCTCACAAGCTATAGCCTAACATAGTCGTACTCACAGAATTATACCATACAGACACCACCATCACCAATCCTGGATATGTCCTCCTCACTGACCCAGCAGTGGTGATGACACAGTGGTATGCAATCAGGTGGGAGTTGTCCCGAGTGTCCTCAATATTAACTCCGGACCTCATCAAGTCTGATGGCGTCAGGTGAAACATGGGCAAGGAAACCCCTTGATTACTACATAACTTCCTGGCTTAGCTGATGAATCAGCACTTCCCCATGTTAAACACCTCTTGAAGGAAGCACTGAGAATGTCAAGGATGCAGAATGTATGCAGGGTAGGGGACTCCAATGTCCGTCACCAAGAGTGGTTCGGTAGCACCACTACAGATTGAAATGGCTGAGGAGTACCTGCTAGACTGAGTCTGCGGCAGGTGGTGAAGCAACCAACATATTTGACTTCATCCTCACCAACCGCAGATGATTCTGTCCCTGACAGTATTGATAGGAGTGACCACCTCACAGTCCTGTGGAGACAAAGTCCTGTCATCACATTGAGGATACCCTCGATCATGTTGTGTGGCACTACCACCGTGCTAAATGGGGTAGATTTCTAAAAGATCTAACAACTCAAGACTGGGCAACCATGAGGTGCTGTGGTGCATCAGCACAAGCACCATCTGTAAACTTATAGCCCAGCACATCGCCCACTCTATCATTACCATCAAGCCAGGGATCAACCCTGGCTCAATGAAGAGTGCAGGAGAGCATGCTAAGAGCAGCACCAGGCATACCTAAAAATGAGGTGTCAGCCTGGTGAAGCTACAACACAGGGCTACTTGCATGCCAAACGGCATGAACAGCAATTGATAGGCACAGCTAAGCAATCCCACAACCAACGGATCTAAGCTCTGCAGTCCTGCCACATCCATGAATGTGGTGCACAATTATACAACTCATTGGAGGAGGAGGCTCCATAAATATCCCCATCCTCAATGATGGAGAAGCCCAAAACATCAATGCATAAGATAAGGCTGAAGTATTTGCAACGGTCTTCAGCCAGAAGTGCCGAGTGGATGTTCTATCTCAGCCTCCTTCTGAGATCCCCACCATCACAGATGCCAGTTTTCGGCCAATTTGATTCAATCCATGTGACATCAAGAAATGACTGAAGGCGCTAGACACTGCGAAGACAATGGACCCAGACAATCTTCCAGAAATAGTGCTGAAGACTTGTGCTCCAAAACATGCCATCCTGTGCCAAGCTGTTCCAGTACAGTTACAACACTGGCATCTACCTGGCATGTGAAAAATGGCCGAGGTATGTCCTGTAGTCAACAGGCAGGACAAATCCAACCAGCCAATTACTGCCCATCAGTTAACCTCCAAATGATCAGTAAAATGATGGAAGGGGTCATCACCAGTGCTATCAAGTGACATTTGCTTAGGATTACCCTGGTCACTGTTGTACAGTTTGGGTTCCGCTAGGATCACTCAGCTCCTGATCTCATTACAGCCTTCGTTCAAACATGGATAAAAGAAACGAATTCGAGAGGTGAGGTGAGAGTGACAGCCCTTGACATCAAGGCAGTATTGGGCAAAATGCGGCATCAAGGAACCCTAGTAAAACTTCCATCAATTGGAATCAGGGGAAAGCTCTCTGCTGGTTGGAGTCAAACCTAGCACAAAGGAGCATGGTTATGGTTGTGGTTGTTGACGGTCAGTCTCATTTTCAGGACATCACTGCATGGGTTCCTCAGGGTAGTGTCTCAGGCTTAATCATCTACAGCTTCTTTATCAATGACCTTCCTTCCATCATGATGGATCAGGGTGATCAACCAGCATTGTTGGTGACCCAAAGTAAAATGGAAGAATCCAATAGAAAAAGGGAGTCAAGGGTTATTGGGAATAGGCAGGAATGTGGAGTTTGAAGACACGATCAGATCAGCCATGATCTTATTGAATGATGAGTCTGGCTCAAAGGGCTGAATGGCCTACTACTGGTTCTATTTCTTATGTTGTATTATGTTGTTATTGCTTACTCTGCTTTTGCTTTCCCCATATGGCCGTTTAACAAGATATAGTGAAGCACTTGGGAAAAATATAAAATATATTTTTAAAAAGTATGACCCTTAATATTTGGACCTATTAACATTGCATGAACAAGTACAAATAAAAGGTGAAGTCGCCATAGTGCCAGATGACTATAGGCTGTGAGTGATGATGATTTAACCTGAGAATCACTCAAGAGGTGGGGGGAGGGGGCAAGTTGAGAAGGCGGGGCCTTCATGAATAGCCTCAGCCGGTACAGTAATTGAACCCGTGCTGTTGGCTTTGCTCTGCATCACTAACCAGCCATCCAGCCAACTGAACTAAACCGACCCCCACAAGTACAAATAAGGAGTGAGTGACTGAATAAATTATATGAATTTCTAGAATGACAAATGTCAAGCTTGCCTTATCATGCCAGTTCCTTATTTCTCGATTTCCACAACTGATTTACGCTACAATGGTAATTTCAGTTTGAATAAAATGACCATGCCCATAGAGACCTTTCAATAAGCACAATAATTATATTTAATGCCGTAAAGATTCCTGTGCTGCCCAATCTCATAACTAAAGGCAATACATTACATTTCTTTGTAGTAGCCAGAATCTGAATAATGTTTCTAAATAGATTAAATAAAGAGCAATTAATTATGCTACTTATAAAAATGCCAGTCTGATAACAGAAATTAGACATTATTTACTTTGCTCTGCACATTTGGCAGTTAAAATTGGCTAAAGAACTCAAACAAAGAATCCTAACCCTTGAAATTATAATGTGACAATGTTATCACTAAACTTAGTTGCCTGAATCTCATTTAGTAGCAAGATCACCAAGATTAGCTGTTGTGGGAAACCATAGAGAGATAAAAATAATATTTCATAAATTTTAGTAAGAATAAGCAGTTTTATCATTGAACATAGAACAGTACAGCACAGAACAGGCCCTTTGGCCCACGATGTTGTGCTGAATCTTTTCCGAAACCAAGATCAAGCCATCCCACTCCCTATCATCCTGGTGCGCTCCATGTGCCTATCCAATAACCGCCTGAAAGTTCCTAAAGTGTCCGACTCCACTGTCACAGCAGGCCGTCCATTCCACACCCCAACCACTCTGAGTAAAGAACCTACCTCGTACATCCCTATCTTCCACCACGAACCTTATAGTTATGCCCCCTAGTAACAGCTACATCCACCCGAGGAAATAGTCTCTGAACGTCCACTCTATCAATCCCCCTCATCATCTTATAAACCTTTATTAAGTCACCTCTCAACCTCCTCCGCTCTAAAGAGAAAAGCCCTAGCTCCCTCAACCTTTCCTCATAAGACCTACCCTCCAAACCAGGCAGCATCCTGGTAAATCTCCTCTGCACTCTCTCCAATGCTTCCACATCCTTCTTATAGTGAGGTGACCAGAACTGCACACAATATTCCAAATGTGGTCTCACCAAGGTCCTGTACAGTTGCAGCATAACCCCACGGCTCTTAAACTCAAACCCCCTGTTAATAAAAGCTAACATACTATAGGCCTTCTTCACGGCTCTATCCACTTGAGTGACAACCTTCAGAGTCTGTGGATATGAACCCCAAGATCTCTCTGTTCCTCCACATTCCTCAGAACCCTACCTTTGACCCTGTAAACCGCATTCAAATTTGTCCTACCAAAATGAATCGCCTCGCACTTATCAGGGTTAAACGCCATCTGCAATTTTTCGGCCCAGCTCTGCATTCTATCAATGTCTCTTTTCAGCCGACAACAGCCCTCCACCTCATCCACTACTCCACCAATCTTGGTGTCATCAGCAAATTTACTGATCCACCCTTCAGCCCCCTCCTCCAAGTTAAAAATCACAAATAGCAGAGGACGCAGCACTGATCCTTGTGGTACACCGCTGGTAACTGGTCTCCAGTCAGAAAATTTTCCATCCACACCACCCTCTGTCTTCTATGAGATAGCCAGTTACTTATCCAATCAGCCAAATTTCCCTCTATCCCACACCTCCTTACTTTCTTCATGAGCCGACCATGGGGGACCTTATCAAACGTCTTACTAAAATCCATGTATATGACATCAACTGCTCTACCTTCATCAACACACTTAGTTACCTCCTCAAATAATTCAATCAAATTTGTGAGGCAAGACTTACCCTTCACGAATCCATGTTGACTATCCCGGATTAAGCTGCATCTTTCTAAATAGTCATAAATCCTATCCCTCAGGACCTTTTCCATTAACTTACTGACCACCGAAGTAAGACTAACCGGCCGATAATTACCAGGGTCATTCCTATTTCCTTTCTTGAACAGAGGAACAACATTCGCCACTCTCCAGTCCTCTGGCACTATCCCCGTGTGCACAGTAAGAAGTCTCACAACACCAGGTTAAAGTCCAACAGGTTTATTTGGTAGCAAATACCATAAGCTTTCGGAGCAGAGCTCCTTCATCAGATGGAGTGGATATCTGTTCTCAAACAGGGCACAGACACAGAAATCAAATTACAGAATACTGATTAGAATGCAAATCTCTACAGCCAGCCAGGTCTTAAATGTACAGACAATGTGGGTGGAGGGAGCATTCAACACAGGTTAAAGAGATGTGTATTGTCTCCAGACATATTCTGTAATTTGATTTGTTTGTCTGTGCCCTGTTTGAGAACAGATATCCACTCCATCTGACGAAGGAGCTCTGCTCCGAAAGCTTATGGTATTTGCTACCAAATAAACCTGTTGGACTTTAACCTAGTGTTGTGAGACTTCTTACTGTGCTTACCCCAGACCAACGCCGGCATCTCCACATCATGACTATCCCCATGGACAGCGAGGACCCAAAGATCAAAGCCAAAGGCTCTGCAATCTCATCCCTTGCCTCCCAAAGAATCCTAGGATATATCTCATCTGGCCTAGGGGACTTATCGACCTTCAGGTTTTTCAAAATTGCTAATACATCTTCCCTCAGAACATCTGCCTCCACCAGCCTATCAGCCTGTATCACACAGTCATCCTCAAAAACATGGCCCCTCTCCTTGGTGAACACTGAAGAAAAGTATTCATTCATCGCCTCTCCTATCTCTTCTGACTCCATGCATAAGTTCCCACTACTGTCCTTGACCAGCCCTAACCTCACCCGGGTCATTCTTTTATTCTTCACATAAAAGAGTAAAAAGCCTTGGGGTTTTCCTTGATCCGACCTGCCAAGGACTTCTCATGCCCCCTCCTAGCTCTCCTAAGCCCTTTTTTCAGCTCATTCCTTGCTAACTTGTAACCCTCAAGTGACCCAACTGAACCTTGTTTTCTCATCCTTACATACGCTTCCTTGTTCCTCTCGATAAGACATTCAACCTCTTTTGTGAACCATTGTTCCCTCACTCGGCCATTTCCTCCCTGCCTGACAGGGACATACCTATCAAGGACACGCAGTATTTGTTCCTTGAACAAGCTCCACTTTTCATTTGTGCCTTTCCCTGACAGTTTGTTCCCATGGATTTAATAAACCAGAATGAAAATGGTTCATTTGGTGGAACCTGCCAGTGTAATAATGGAAATGCTTTGTTTTGTCACTCATAACTGATATGGTATTGCATACTGTAGCTGTGCAAAAGTTTAACCTGAGCTACAAGCAAGTTGGCACAGCGTAAGGTTAGGGTTAAACATGTGGCTCAAAAATTGGTGCACCAGTACCAGGGAAAGAGGAAGCTGCACCACTGGGACATTCCTCCCTTGAACCATGCTAGGACTAGTGTCCTGGTTTGCCATGTTTCAGTGAACCCTAGACCCTCAACCCTAATCCCTCTCGAGAGCTAAGGGACAAAGGAATGTCGTGCAGAAACTCATTCAGACATGAACCAGGTAGTCAGTGTGCTGGCAGTAGACAGACAGGAATCAGACATGAGCAATAGCTGAGGAGCATCACAGACCATTCCTCACTGCAAGTCGGCATCGCCCTCCTGCACTGACTGGCAGCAGGCACTGAAGCACTCCCCAGCCGCATGATGATTAAGGTCTCTTCATCCCTTGATACCCTGATCACAGTGGGACATGCTGGTCCTACTCCATGAAGCTGGAGGCTATGAAGGCATCCTTAGCCTTCCTGCCCATGCACACCCTTCCCCCTGCCTGGCTTCCATCCTCCAGATTTTCAGTGGCCTCTTCCTCAACTTTCTCCTGAACGTCATCCTCATCCAAGGACATGTGCTGCTCCTCCATGTCTTCCTTATGAAGGCTGTCGCTCAGCTGCAGCGCCAGGTTTATGTAGGGCACAACAGACCATCACGATGTGGTCCAGTCGAGGCAGCGGAAGTGCATCTTCAGGAGGCTGATGCACCACTCTCACAGATCGGGTGGCATCCTGAGCTTCATTATATCGTCCCGCTTCTGCTGTCTCTGGCTTCTGCACTGGTGTCTTTAGCCAAGGCCTCGGGGGGGGGGGGGGGGGTTATCCCTTGTCCCCTAAAAACTATTCTTGCAGCCTGGTGTGACCCTCCAAAATGCCAGGGATCTGAGATTGCCCAATGATGTAACTATTGTGCATGCTCCTTGGAAAACGTGCACATGTGGATGAACCGCATCTGTTGGTCACATGCCAGCTGTACATTGAAGAAGTGGAACTCCTTCCTGTTTATGAAGGGGACTCCTTGATGCCTCGAGTTGCACATAGCGACATGGGTGCAGTCGATCGCCCCTAGCAGCTGTGGCAGGGCAGCTATGTTGCCGAAGCCCATAGCTCTCTCGTCTTGCTGGACTTCGATTTTGGTGTTAGCTCCACAATATTTTGAATCATTATAAATAACTCTACAGAGACTATGGTCTATATGGACCATAATCCTTCAGCCCGTTAGCAAGTTTCATACCAAGAATCTGAGACTATTTCGTTGAACTTTAATGCTATAAATACATAATTTGAAAATTATTAATGTAGAAAGAAGAGTCAATATTGCATACTTAGCAGATATAGGGTGGGATTCACCCAAAAAATTCGAAATGTCGAATTTGTGCATAAACTGGAGTAAATCCCGCTGGTTTTCTCAGCGGGATTTTCAAAATGAATCTCCCACACTCTGTGCATCACAGAGAGCCCTAGTGTGAATCATGTGAAACATCAGTGGGTGGGGCCTATTCCCGCTGGAGGCCGGCAGTATAGCGCTGAGCGGGCCACTGCGCATGCGCTGATCTGTCAGCGCCCAGGTCGGCGCATGCGCAGTAACCCACACTGCCGGCGTCCTGATCGCTGGCCAGCCCCACGACCCTGCACCACTGTCTCTCCGACCCCTCCCACCGCCCAATCGCTGGACTCCCGGACGTCTCCGGGGCCAGCCTGCTGGGCAGTGCTAAGGTGCTCCCTGGGCATTGCCACTTGGGCAGTGCCAGGAGGGTAATTGAATTCTTCCTTACCCCCGACTTCCTGTAGGGCCTCGATGCCCTCCCTTCACTCCAGCAGAGTTGGGCCACCAGCTCCCCACAAACGAGGAGCTATTGTAAACCCAGCTGGAGTGAAACACTCCTGGCAAGGCAGAGATTCTAGCGGGCCCAGAGACTTCAGTCACGAGCCCGTAAATTACATGCAAATTCTAATTTCTATAAATTATACAGCTCCGTGCTGATTTCTGGTGCGGAGCTGATGGCACCAGAAATCCAGCAGCCAGAGACTCGTGGAGGTCACGGTGCCCAGCGGGGAGCCCACAAAATGGCCTCTGCTCGAGTCTCCTGGCCCGCTGCGCTACAAAAGCAGCGCAGCGGGCTGGGAGAATCGCCCCCATATAGTGAATGCTTTATCAAAAGTTTAAATGCGGAGGAAAATAGATGTCATGACTAGAATGGACTTGTGTGCGGTATAATTATCATCGAAAAATCATTTTTCTTTGTATATTTACGGTAAATTTCTTCGCTTCTCCACAGCTCGGTATCTCCGGACATGAATAAAATATTCCAATTTGACTTTCTCGAATCCAAAATAGATGACTTCATACTTTCCCCACAATGAACCCCATCTGCTACAGTTTGCCTATTAAGTCTGTTTGTATTCCTTCTGTAATACATCTACACAACTTGCTGTGCCTAATTTAGTAGGCAACACAAATATTTCACTGGAATCTTGTACCTGCTTGACTTGTTAACTGTGCTCTAATGTGGTAACTAATAACTGTCTATTAAATTCTTCCCACAATATTCTGTTCAAATGGGATAGGAGAACTTAGTCCCAGGACCAAAGGAAGCAAAGCCATTGAATTTAAATCAAATATATCTAAGATACATATTTCATTCGCAATTCTGATAGCGCCGGCATTCTCTGATCTCGTTTGCCCCATCACCGCTGCCAGTGAGAATGAAGAATTTGGCACTCAACCAAAACTCCATTTACCACAGCAAGACTGGAGAATCCCAGCCGTGGCTGAGGTTGGAGAATTCGGCGTATATCTTCAAAAGAAGTTTGAATGATATATCTGAAATTGACTTCTTCCCAGATGGCTTCAGGATGAAGCCATCATGAAAGACCTTGAAGAAGTGTTTTGGAATGACACCCGGGCACATTCCATTTATCTAGATGTTGGGTGGATAAAGGCATTCTCCGGTTTGCTTTTGGGGACAGTCTGTGATGTTGAAGCTGAGGAAATTATTCAGTATACTTAAGATATTTATTGAACACAACCTGCTGTGTTTCAAGTCCCACTATGCCTTATGCTGATGTGAAAAAATGTGAACTTTTCAAATTAGCAACAATTATCTCAGAAAAAAACAGACGTGCTGAAACACACTTGTATTCAGATTGCAAATTTTGTTTCTATGCAGTTGCTGGCAGGTTATTACAATAATGAGCTTGTATAATTATCAACTACACAATGACCAATTACAAATATTTCGTGCAGGAACGAAATTCCCAAAAGCTAGACGTAGACGAAGCTGTTGAGTTGCAGCAATTGAGTAATAACACTCAAATGCTCCTTCGAGCATACCACCATTCAAAAGGTAGAAAACACTAGATGCCTTGTTTCGGTGACTGAAAGAATTCCATTACAATGAAGACAATAACTACCTACTCAACATTTAAGCACATAATTGTAGCAGTGTAG
Organism: Mustelus asterias; assembly: GCF_964213995.1. Lineage (NCBI taxonomy): Eukaryota > Metazoa > Chordata > Chondrichthyes > Carcharhiniformes > Triakidae > Mustelus > Mustelus asterias. The sequence goes on from NC_135808.1 coordinate 81,796,349, forward strand.
AATCATACTAGCACAGGGAAGATAGCAATTATAGTGAATTAAAAGATGGGGGCAAACCATTATATTTACAAACGTATTTTACAATACAAGTTTTTCATTTACAGGCAGTAATCAATCTGAACAAGCTAATGTTTTAGAGTCATCACTTTGTTGTAGTTTTTTACCTTCATTTACTGGATCTTTTTTCAGCATGTATTTTAACACAAGGCTTTGTTTTTTAAATAAATTTCATGAATACTGTGGTGATTTTCTGACAATATTTAAGAAATGTTAAGTTTAAGCCATAATTTGTATCTTATAAAAATAAATCAGACCATTATTCTCTATCATCTGCACTTTGCATGATACTGCAGCTTGTTGTCACATCATCTAAGCATACCTGCTAAAAGGATGCTGTCCAACCAGGTCACCATTTTGAAATTGGTAGTCACTTAAAAAATCTGGGCTAATAGTTCCATCAGGGGGTAAAAGTCCATCTGCAAAAAGAGTTAACAAATGATCATCACTGCCCAGAGCTGAATTTTGGTTTACATCTTCACAAGCTGATAATTTGGTTAAGTCATACATGTTGCCACTGAAAATAAATATAACATACATTGATACATTACCTTTGTTGACATGGTTGTACATACTAACATTCTCTTGATAAAGGTCAAGTATATTGCAGGCAAAGAAAAGACAGGAGGAAATAATCAGGCAGAAAGGTATTTTTTTCCCCACATGGTTTCTAGGTTTGATGTTTAATTGGGTCACTGTTCTTTATGGGGCCTTGGCTTTCCCATCATCATTTCTCCATCTTGTATATTTCTGCAGCCTATTTTAGCAGTGTGCCCTGGGCTAGTTATTTACAAATGGCAATTGGAGTCTGACAATGTCGAGAAGGGGAGCAGACAGCTTGGCACTTACCCAGAGTGATCGTAAGCAGAATGCATTGCAAAGAGAGTGTAAAAGTTGGATATCATGTCCAACGCCGGCATCTCCACATCATATCTGATTCAAGTCAGAATTTGGTGCCTGGAGGCAGGAGAAACTGCTTTTTGCCTCCAATATTTATAGTGATTCATCTTACAGATTAAATTTGATCAACCTTTACCTAAAAATAAGTAATTAGTTGAAAGATTAAAAACTATAAACTAAATTGATTAGAGTCATAGAGATTTACAGCATGGAAACAGGCCCTTCGACCCAACTTGTCCATGCCGCCCTTTTTTTTTTAAATCCCCTAAACTAATCCCAATTGCCCGCATTTGGCCCATATCCCTCTATACCCATCGTACCCATGTAACTATCTAAATGCTTTTTAAAAGACAAAATTGTACCCGCCTCGACTACTACCTCTGGCAGCTTGTTTCAGACACTCACCACCCTCTGCGTCCCTCTGGACACTTTTGTATCTCTCCCCTCTCACTTTAAACCTATGCCCTCTAACTTTAGGCTCCCCTACCTTTGGGAAAAGATATTGACTATCTAGCTGATCTGTGCCCCTCATTATTTTATAGGCCTCGATAAGATCACCCGTCAGCCTCCTACGCTATAGAGAAAAAAGTCCCAGTCTATCTAGCCTCGCCTTACAACTCAATCCATCAAGTCCCGGTAGCATCCTAGTAAATGTTTTCTGCACTCTTTCTAATTTAATAATATCCTTTCTATAATAGGGTGACCAGAACTGCACACAATATTCCAAGTGTGGCCTTACCAATGTCTTGTACAATTTCAACAAGATGTCCCAACTCCTGTTGATTAATGATTAAATAACATGAACTAATTAAATAAATACCTTTTTAAATAAGGTTAAATAGGATTGACAGTTCAGCAAGTGGAGGTCTTAGAACATAGACCAGTACAGCACAGAACAGGCCCTTCGGCACACGATGTTGTGCCGAGCTTTATCTGAAACCAAGATCAAGCTATCCCACTCCCTATCATCCTGGTGTGCTCCATGTGCCTATCCAATAACCGCTTAAATGTTCCTAAAGTGTCTGACTCCACTATCACTGCAGGCAGTCCATTCCACACCCCAACCACTCTCTGCGTAAAGAACCTACCTCTGATATCCTTCCTATATCTCCCACCACGAACCCTATAGTTATGCCCCCTTGTAATAGCTCCATCCACCCGAGGAAATAGTCTTTGAACGTTCACTCTATCTATCCCCTTCATCATTTTATAAACCTCTATCAAGTCTCCCCTCAGCCTCCTCCACTCCAGAGAGAACAGCCCTAGCTCCCTCAACATTTCCTCATAAGACCTACCCTCCAAACCAGGCAGCATCCTGGTAAATCTCCTCTGCACTCTTTCCAGTGCTTCCACATCCTTCTTATAGTGAGGTGACCAGAACTGCACACAATATTCCAAATGTGGTCTCACCAAGGTCCTAACCCCATGGCTCTTAAACTCCAACCCCCGTTAATAAAAGCTAACACACTATAAGCCTTCTTCACAGCTCTATCCACTTGAGTGGCAACCTTTAGAGATCTGTGGATATGGACCCCAAGATCTCTCTCTTCCTCCACAGTCTTCAGAACCCTACCTTTGACCCTGTAATCCACATTTAACTTTGTCCTACCAAAATGAATCACCTCAAGTTCATCAGGGTTAAACTCCATTTGCCATTTTTCAGCCCAGCTTTGCATCCTATCTATGTCTCTTTGCAGCCTACAACAGCCCTCCACCTCATCCACTACTCCACCAATCTTGGTGTCATCAGCAAATTTACTGATCCACCCTTCAGCCCCCTCCTCTAAGTCATTAATAAAAATCACAAAGAGCAGAGGACCAAGCACTGATCCCTGTGGCACTCCGCTAGCAACCTGCCTCCAATCCGAAAATTTTCCATCCACCACCACCCTCTGTCTTCGATCAGATAGCCAGTTACCTATCCAATCGGCCAACTTTCCCTCTATCCCACACCTCCTCACTTTCATCATAAGCCGACCATGGGGGACCTTATCAAACGCCTGACTAAAATCCATGTATATGACATCAACTGCCCTACCTTCATCAACACACTTAGTTACCTCCTCAAAAAATTCTATCAAATTTGTGAGGCACTACTTGCCCTTCACGAATCCGTGCTGACTATCCCGGATTAATCCGCATCTTTCTAAATGGTCGTAAATCCCATCCCTAAGGACCTTTTCCATCAATTTACCAAGCACCGAAGAAAGACTAACCGGTCTATAATTACCAGGGTCATTTCTATTCCCTTTCTTAAACAGAGGAACAACATTCGCCATTCTCCAGTCCTCTGGCACTATCCCCATGGACAGCGAGGACCCAAAGATCAAAGCCAAAGGCTCTGCAATCTCATCCCTTGCCTCCCAAAGAATCCTAGGATACATTTCATCAGGCCCAGGGGACTTATCGACCTTCAGTTTATTCAAAACTGCCAGGATATCCTCCCTCCGAACATCTATTTCCTCCAGCCTATTTGCCTGTAACACCTTCTCTTCCTCAAAAACTTGGCCCCTCTCCTTGGTGAACACTGAAGAAAAGTATTCATTCATCACCTCGCCTATCTCTACTGACTCCATACACAAGTTCCCACTACTGTCCTTGACCGGCCCTAACCTTACCCTGGTCATTCTTTTATTCTTCACATAAGAGTAAAAAGCCTTGGGGTTTTCCTTGATCCGACCCGCCAAGGACTTCTCATGTCCCCTCCTAGCTCTCCTAAGCCCCTATTTTAGGTCATTCCTTGCTAACTTGTAAACCTCAATCGAGCCATCTGAACCTTGTTTCCTCATCCCTACATAAGCTTCCCTCTTCCTTTTCACAAGACATTGCACCTCTTTCGTGAACCATGGTTCCCTCACTCGGCCATTTCCTCCCTGCCTGACAGGGACATACCTATCAAGGACACCCAGTATTTGTTCCTTGAAAAAGTCTTGCGGCGCATTGGATAGTGCCCTTGTCTCTGAGTCAGAGATGCTGTTCTCTGCAGCCATGAAAGGGAGTTCCAAAGTTGTGTTACCAGCCTGATGTCGCTAATTTGGACAAAACGCAAAAGACTAGAAGTCCTAATAAAAAAGGATAACAGAGAACTGGACTCAGAAAAGCAGGAAGTAGAGTTAGTGTTTTTTTAAAATTTATTAGTCAGAAGTAAGGCTTACATTAACAGTGCAATGAAGTTACTGTGAAATTCCCCTAGTCGCCACACGCCGGCGTCTGTTTGGGTCAATGCACCTAATCAGCACGTTTTACAGACTGTGGGAGGAAACTGGAGCACCTGGAGGAAATCCACACAAACGCGGGAAGAATGTGCAAACTCCACACAGACAGTGACCCAAGCCGGGAATCGAACCCGGGTCCCTGGCGCTGTGAGGCAGCAGTGCTAACCACTGTGCCACCATGCTGCCCCATCCTTGTGGGTGGAGATGAGAAATAATCAGGGTCTGAAATACTGGTGGAAATAGTTTACACACCTCCTAACAATAGCTAACAACTAAGGTAACGCAATGATCATGGGAGACTTGAATCTTCATGCAGATTCAACAAAAAAAAAATTGCAAAAGTAGTTTGAAGGGCAAGTAATGGAATGCATTTGAGACAATCTTTTGGAACAATGCATCTTGGAACCAACCTGGAAAGAGGCCATTTTAAATCGTATTTTGTTTAATGATATGGGTCAGATATTAATCTCATAATTCTCTGGGAAAGAGTGATCACAATATGATGAATTTCACATTGAGTTTGAGAGTAATGCATTAAATTAGAATATTGAGCTTAAATAAAGCCAACTGCACAGGTATGAAGGGCAAGTTTTCTCAGGTAGGATTAGAATAAAAGGTATGACAATAAGTGAGTAATGGTACTGATTTAAAGAAATATTTGACAATTCTTAACAGATCTACTTTTCATCAAGAAATAAAAACACCAGGGGAACAAAGATCCATTTGTGGCTAACTAAAGAAGTGAAAGATATTATTAGATTAAATGCAGTGTAATATTGCCAAGAACACTAACTAGCCTGACAATTGAGTGAGTTCTAGATACCAAACAAAGTGGGCGGCAGTGTGGCACAGTGGTCAGCACTGCTGCCTCACAGCTCCAGGAACCCGGGTTCGATTCCTGGCTTGGGTCACTGTCTGTGCAGAATCTGCACATTCTCCCTGTGTCTGCATGGGTTTCCTCCGGGTGCTCCAGTTTCCTCCCATAGTCCAAAGATGTGCTGGTTAGGTGCATTGGCCATGCTAAATTCTCCCTCAGTGTACCCGAACAGGCGCCGGAGTGTGGCGACTAGGGGATTTTCACAGTAACTTCATTACAGTGTTAATGTAAGCCTACTTGTGGCTAATAAATAAAAACTTTAAACTTCAATCTAAAAATTGATAAGGTGAAAATAGAATATCAGAGTAAACAAAACAAAAATATAAAAAAATGCAAGAGCTTCCAGAACACAAAACAAAAATCAGAAATAATGAGGAACAAAGAATCTCGTCAGAGTGAGGAACTCAGTAAATTAGTAAAGAAAAGGTACCAGAGAAATTAATTCAACTGAAAGCCAACAAAACTACAGGCATTTAGAGAGGCAAGTACTGATTAGGGACAGTCAGCATGGCTTTGTGAGTGGAAAATTATGTCTCACAAATTTGATTGAGTTTTTTTGAAGGGGTAACCAAGAAGGTGGATGAGGGCAGTGCAGTTGATGTTGTCTACATGGACTTTAGCGAGGCCTTTGACAAGGTACCGCATGATAGGTTGTTGCATAAGGTTAAATCTCACGGGATCCAGGGTGAGGTATCTAAATGGATACAAAATTGGTTTCTTGACGGAAACCAGAGGGTGGTTGTAGAGGGTTGTTTTTCAAACTGGAGGCCTGTGACCAGCAGTGTGCCTCAGGGATCAGTGCTGGGTCCACTGTTATTTGTCATTTATATTAATGATTTGGATGAGAATATAGGAGGCATGGTTAGTAAGTTTGCAGTTGATATCAAGATTGGTGGCACAGTGGACAATGAAGAAAGTTATCTCCAATTGCAACAGGATCTTGATCAATTGGGCCAGTGGGCTGACGAATAGCAGATGGAGGTTAATTTAGATAAATGCAAGGTGATGCATTTTGGTAGATTGAACCAGGGCAGGACTTACTCAGTTAATGGTAGGGCGTTGGGGAGAGTTACAGAACAAAGAGATCTAGGGGTACATGTTCATAGATCCTTGAAAGTGGAGTCACAGGTGGACAGAGTGGTGAAGAAGGCATTCAGCATGCTTGGTTTCATCGGTCAGAACATTGAATACAGGAGTTGGAACGTCTTGTTGAAGGTGTACAAGACATTGGTAAGGCCACACTTGGAATACTATGTATAGTTCTGGTCACTATTATAGAAAGGATATTATTAAACTAGAAAGAGCGCAGAAAAGATTTACTAGGATTCCAACCGGACTTGATGGTTTGAGTTATAAGGAGAGGCTGGATAGACTGGGACTTTTTTCCCTGGAGCATAGAAGGCTTAGGGGTGATCTTATAGAGGTCTATAAAATAATGAGGGGCACAGATCAGCTAGATAGTAAATATATTTTCCCAAGGGTAGGGGAGTCTAAAACTAGAGGGCATAGGTTTAAGGCGAAAGGGGAGAGATACAAGTGTCCAGGGGACAATTTTTTCACACAGAGGGTGGCGAGTGTCTGGAACAAGCTACCAGAGGTAGTAGTAAAGGCGGGTTCAATTTTGTCTTTTAAAAAGCATTTAGACAGTTACATGGGTAAGATGGGTATAGAGGGATATGGGCCAAATGCAGGCAGTTGGGGTTAGCTTAGGGGTTTAAAAGAAAAGGGCGGCATGGACAAGTTGGGCTGAAGGGCCTGTTTCCATGCTGTAAACCTCTATGACTATCTCCTTGACCTGATGACCGAGGGTTCTAAAAGAGGTGGGTGCAGAGGTGGTGAATGCACAGCCTGTGATCTTCCCAAATCCCTAGATTCTGGAATGGTTCCAGTAGTTTGGAAGATAGCAAATATGAATGCTATTCAGGAAAGGAGGGAGAGAGAAAACAGGACATCAGTCATTATTAGAGAAGTGGGATACTTAGAAAAACATAATTAGACAGAGTCAGCGTTTTTGGAAAAAAGGGAAATTGCGTTTGACAAGTCTATTAAGAGTTTTTTGAGGATGTAACTAGCAAAGCAGATAAAGAAAAAATACTGGATCTAGTGCATTTGGATTTTCAAAAGGCATTTGATAAGACATGAAAGGTTGTTCCACAAGATAAAAGGGCTCATGGGATTGAAGGTAATATATTAACATGGATAGAGGATTGGTTAAAGGACAAAAAACAGAGAGCAGGAGTAAAAGGGTCATTTTCAGGTTGATAGGTTGTTAATAGTGCAGTACCACAAGGATCTGTGTGGTGCCTCAGTTATTTACAATCAATGTTCATGACTTAAAATAAGGGACCAAATGTAATGTATCCAGGTTTGCTGGCAATACAAAGCTAGGTGGAAAAGTAGCTGTGAGGAATTCACCAACAGTTGGATTTTAACAGCAATAGCATGAAACCAAAATCAAAACTATTTCTGGGTCCTGATCCTGTTCAAGGTTGATGCGGATCATCCAGCAAAACTTTTATTTTGTGTGGTTAATGATCAATTAGTGGTCCAATTAGGGATGGCAGATACTTTCAGGAGCTAGACAAGGTAGGCCCAACTTAAAGGACACCCATCAGTCACCAATCACATCATCAGTGTGTGCAAGAGTAGAGCAACAACAACATCAGACTATTGTGGAAGGGTGGCCCCACCATTCAGCGATGCCTCCCTGTAGGTTCTGATAAAGGTGGTAAGGGCCCATGGGAACATCTTATTTCTTGAGAGCAGCAGGAGAAGGTTGTCTGCCAGATTAAGCAGGCACGATTGAAGGTTGCTCAAGAGATTAGCAGCTGTAGTGTGTTGATCAGGACATGGATCCAGTTTAGGAAGCAGTTCAGACCTTCTGGTCTGGCAAGATGCAACACCGAATTGGCAGATGTGAAGTAAACATATTCTGAGACTACCTCTAAATGGAATAGCCTCAAGGCAGTCACTGGCAAGGAAAATTTATGATGCATGTGCCCATGTCAACTTCTCATCCAAATGAAAGGTTTTGAATCTTAGAAATTCTCTACCCCAAAGGGTTGTCGATCTCCATTGCTGAATACATTGAAGGCTGGAATATTTGGTCCCTTGTGGAATTAAGCAGTTGGGAAAGTGGAATTGAAGCCTGTGATTGTATTGAATGGTGGAGCAGGCTTGACAGGCTGCATGGTCTACTCCTTTGTCCTGTTCTTGTTTTTAGAGGGGCAAAGAAGACTTAGGAGAATGATTTTGAGGTTGAGGAATTTCAGTTACATGGATAGACAAGAGAAGCTGAAGTACAGAAGAGGAGAGCGAGAGAAGATTCAATAGAAGAGTTCAAAATCATGAGGAGTCTGTCCAGACAGGATAGAGAAAAACTGTTTCCAATGGCAGAAAGGTGTCTGAGAACAAGAGAACAAAATATGAAGTGATTGACAAAAGCACTGTAAGAAATTTTTTTTACACATCATGTGGTTACAATCTGTAATGTACTGCCTGGACTGATGGTGGAGGTGGTGTCTATTGTGGCTTTCAGGGAAGAATTGGTCAAGCAGCTGAAGGGAACAAAATTTGCAAGGGGACAGGGAGAAGGCCAGGGAGTGGGACTCGTGAGAGCTGGCATGGTCTCAATGGGCCAAATGGTATCCTCTGAGCTACTCTACGATTCATTTTATAATCACAAATGAGGACAAAGACAAGGCGAAGAACTGTAGGATTTTCAAAGTGCTTATTTATTGTGGAACATAGAAAATATGTCCTTAAACAAGCACTGTATGATTTTCATTTGGGAGACCTGAGCTGTACTGCATGTCTTGACAACATAATATATAACAGAAACACAGAATAACACATCACAAAAGGAGGCTGTATAACACATTGTGAAAAAGTTATCCAATTCCTTAATAACGCCCCTGTTCTATTCCCATAGTCATGAAATGTTTTCCTATGTATTCAATTATCTTTTTGAAGTTATTGAATCTGTTTCCACCACCCTTTCAGGTGCAGCATTTCTGATCATAACTTAAAATTCTCATTATACCACCAGCTCTTCTGCAAATTACCTTTTAGTTGCGTCCTTCTCCTGCCACTGGAAAGATTCCCCTTCATCAAAACTATTGAAAATTTGAAATATCTCCATTATATCATTGCTTAAGCTCTCCAAATTTTCTCTTCTCTCTATGTATCTAAGTCGCCCTAATAAATCTCCTCTGCATATTCTCTAAGGGCTTAACATCCTTCCTAAAGTATTCCTATCAGCAATTCCGAATTGCGCTGCAGAAGCCTGTGAGTGGGGCTTAACATGCCCAAAATCCTGCAGCTCCGATCGGCACCTCCAACTGTGCACGTGCAGTAATAAAAAGATAGAATGCAGCTCCCTTGCCACGTCACTCCTGGGCCGGATAATGCTTCCCCTTGTCCCCTACATTGTCCCACCCCCACAACATTACTGACCCCCTAACTCCCACCCCCTCCACCACTCAGACCGATTGCGGGCCCCTCCCCCTTCCCCCCCCAATCACAGGCAGAGTGGCAATGGATCCCCCCCTTCCCCCTCACTGATCTTAGGCAGAGTGGCAGTGGATCCCCCATTCCTCCTCACTGATCTTAGGCAGAGTGTCAGCGGACCACCCCTTCCCCCTCACTGATCACGGGCAGGTAGTCCAAAATTTCAGAGACAGAGTGCATAAGATTGAGCGTGAAAACGCGCCCGAAAAACGGATCTGGAACTCTCCCATTTTCAGGCTAGCTGGACACTTAAAAATAAATCTTGTGAAATTCCTCCCATTATTTAAAGAAGGGCGGGAATAGCAACTCAACATTTCCAGTTACAGACAGAATAGAAATGAGAATAGAAAAGGAAAGGGAGGGCAGTCACAATATTAGTTAAAGGAACAATCACAGCTGTGAAGATGGATGTTATACTAGAAGGATTAATGAAGCAATATTAGTTAAACTGAAAAACCCAACAAAGTTAGGCAAAAGAGAAAATGCCAGAAAAGCTCAGGTCTGGCAGCATCTGTAAGGAGAGAAAAGAGCTGACGTTTCGAGTCCAGATGACCCTTTGACCTGCTGAGATTTTCCAGCATTTTCTCTTTTGGTTTCAGATTCCAGCACCCGCAGTAATTTGCTTTTATCCAATAAAAGAAGGGGCAGTTCTGGACTTAGTTTTAGGGAATACACCTGGGCAGGAGGAAGGGATGTGAGTGGAAGAGCATTTTAGCGGCAGTGATCAAAATACTGGTAGATGTGGAAAAGGATAAAGACTGACCAAGTGTAATAATTTTAAATAAAAACAGAAAATGCGAGACTCAGCAGGTCAGGCAGCACCTTTGAAGAGAGAAACCAACATTTCAGGTCTATTACCTTTCATCCTTGGTTTTTCTGTTGATACTCTTTTCCAAGTATTAAACTTGGAAAAGGCAAATTTTAGCAAACTGAGATGTGATTTGGAAATAGTGGGCTGGAAACAACAATTGCAAAGTAAATTAATGAAGAATGATGGGCGACATTAAAGGACGAGATTAAAAGGATTCAGAACAAGTATGTTCACACTAGGAAAAAGGAGTGGAACATGACCACCAGATGCAAAAGAACGTACAGAGAAGAATATGACAAAAAGAGGAAACTTCTGTCAGTTGCTCAGAGCTTAATAGCGCAGGAAGCCTGGAAGAGTATAAAAAATTCAGTGTGTAATTACAAAGTAAAGAGAGGGCATGAAAATGAATTGTCAAGCTGCAGTAGCTGGCCCCTTTAAGGAGCATACACCAGGATGGACATGTGACCTGATTACCCAAGAGACAATGGGCATGGAGATCTTGGTGCAGAACGCAGGGTTTGGTAGCCAGAGTAGATCCTAGATCTGGAAGCGTTAATGTTATGAAAGTACTCTATATTTATCTGCTTGTAAATAAACCATTATAGCTCTTTCTATACTAATTGGTGGTTGCCAATCCTTCCAATTACGACACAAGTACATTCAAGAAACCTCAAATGTGTTTTATAAATGCATTATGGTTTTCAAATACATAAAAAGGATGAGAGTAGGGCCAAGAGACTATAAAATGAATTTGGGTGTCGTTTTTAACAAACATTTATCATGTTTCCTCCAAAGAAAGGGATAAAACAAACATTAAGGAGGAGTGTGAACTACTGGTTGAATAAACATACTGAGGGAGGAAATGTTATGGTGTTCAGTATCCTTTAAAAATGGATAAATCATCTGGCCCGGAAGAAATGTATCTCAAGCTACATAGGGAAGCAAAGGAGGAAATAACAGAGGTTCTGATCATCAGTTTCCAATTCTCTCTGGTTGCTAGAGGATTACTAATATTATGCCATTGCTGAAAAAAAGAGGGAGGAAGCACTAGTAATTACAAGCTAATCATCCTAATTTTGGTGACGTAAACAACATTCAGATGATATAAATTGTCATTTAGAGAAGCATGGATCAATAAAGGACTTTCAGCATGAATCTGGTAAGAGGAGATGGTGTTTGATTAACTTGATTGAATTGTTTAAGGAAGCATCAAGGAGAGTCAATGAGGGAGTGAGTCTGACATATTTTAGCAAGGATTTTAGCAAGGTTCAGACCCCATGTGTCTGAATGATCAATAAATTAGAAGCTCATGGGATCCAAGGGAATGTGGCAGTTGGATCCAAAACTGGCACTCTGTGGAGGAGACAGAGACTGTGGCTCAGCTGTGAATTTCTGCATATAGAAAGATAGAAAGCAGCACAAAACAGGCCCTTCAGCCCCACAAGTTGTGCCGAACATATCCCTACCATTTAGGCCTACCTATAACCCTCCATCCTATTAAGTCCCATGTACTCATCCAGGAGTCTCTTAAAAGACCCTTTTGAGTTTGCCTCCACCACCACTGACGGCAGCCGATTTAACTCGCCCACCACCCTCTGTGAAAAACTTACCCCTAACATCTCCTCTGTACCTACCCCCCAGCACCTTAAACCCGTGTCCTCTCGTTGCAGCCATTTCCACCCTGGGAAAAAGCCTCTGAGAGTCCACCTGATCTATGCCTCTCAACATCTTATATACCTCTATTAGGTCTCCTCTCATCCTACGTCTCTCCAAAGAGAAAAGACCGAGTTCCCTCAGCCTATCCTCATAAGGCATGCCACTCAATCCAGGCAACATCCTTGTAAATCTCCTCTGCACCCTTTCAATCTTTACCACATCCTTCCTGTAATGAGACGACCAGAACTGAGCACAGTGCTCCAAGTGGGGTCTGATGAGGGTCTTATATAGCTGCATCATTATCCCTGGACTACTAAACTCAATCCCTCGATTGATAAAGGCCAGCACAGAATACGCCTTCTTAACCACCTCCTCCACCTGCGGGGCCGATTTTAGAGTCCTATGGACCCGGACCCCAAGGTCCTTCTGATCCTCTACAGTACTAAGAGTCTTTCCCTTAATATTGTACTCCTTCATCCCATTTGACCTGCCAAAATGGACCACTACGCATTTATCTGGGTTGAAGTCCATCTGCCACTTCTCCTCCCAGTCTTGCATCCTTACTATGTCCCTCTATAACTTCTGGAGGCAGATTTGCACAGGATGCATCTATGAAAATCAAATCACACCAGGTAAAACAAACTCTGGCTGATTAGGTCACCATAAGTGTGTAAAAGGTAAAAATTAAATATATGGTTGGTAAGAGGCGGCACAGTTTTTAACACTGTTGCCCCACAGCACCAGGGACCCGGGTTCAATTCTGGCCTTGGGTGACTGTGTGGAGTTTGCAAGTTCTCCTCGTATCTGTGTGGGTTTCCTCCCAGTGCTTCAGGTTCCTCCCACAGTCCAAAAATGTGCAGGTTAGATAGTTCGACCATGCTAAATTGCCCCTTAGTGTCCAAAGATGTGTAGGTTAGGTGGATTAGCCTTGGTAAATGTGCGGGATTACAGGGATAGGGAGGACGGGAGGGCGTGAGTGGGATGCTCTTTCAGAGAGTTGGTGCAGATTTGATGGGACGAATGGTCTCTTTCTGCATTATTGCACTATGTTTTTCATGACTAGAAGGCTCGCTAGTCATGAAAACTAGAATCCAGCTGGATTCCACATGACTCAGTACTGAGCCCCCTGCTGTTTGTGATACAATTCAATGACTTCGACTTAAATATAGGGAGTGCAACTAAGATGTTTGCAGTGACACACAAAATGGCCATAGTGTTGACAGTGAGGAATAAAGTTGTAGCATACAGGAAGATGCTGATGGACTGGTCAGCTGGAAGGTAGAGCAGAAATTGGAATTAGACATGTGGAAGACAAACAAGGTGAGGAAAGGAAAATAAATGGCAGGACACTTCAGGTTTACAGTCCCTGAAAGTACCAGGACAAGCAGATAGGTTTTTTAAAAAATTCATTCATGGGACATGGGCATCGCTGGCTGGCAAGCATTTATCGCCCATCCCTAGTTGCCCTCGAGAAGTGGTGAGCTGCCTTCTTGAATTGCTGCAGCCCATGTACTATGGGTTGGCCCACAACGCTGTTAGGGAGGGAATTCCAGGATTTTGATCCAGCGACTGCAAAGGAACAGCGATATATTTCCAAGTCAGGATGGTGAGTAGCTTGGAGGGGAACTTGCAGGTGGTGGTGTTCCCATGTACAGATGAAAGTGGTCGTGGGTTTGGAAGGTGCTGTCTAAGCATCTTTGGTGAATTGCTGCAGTGCATCTTGTAGATAGTACACACTGCTGCTACTGATTGTCAGTGGTGGAGGGAGTGGATGTTTGTAGATGTGGTGCCAATCAAGCAGGCTTTGTCCTGGATCAAGCTTCTTGAGTGTTGTTGGAGCTGCACCCATCTAAGCAAGTGGGGAGTATTCCATCAAGGTGGAATACTCCCCGCTTGTACAAGCTACTCACCATCCTGACTTGGAAATATATCGCTGTTCCTTTGCAGTCGCTGGATCAAAATCCTGGAATTCCCTCCCTAACAGCATTGTGGGCCAACCCACAGTACATGGGCTGCAGCAATTCAAGAAGGTACCTCACCACTTCTCGAGGGCAACTAGGGATGGGCAATAAATGCTTGCCAGCCAGCGACACCCATATCCCACGAATGAATTAAAAGAAAAACCTATCTGCTTGTCCTGGTACTTTCAGGGACCTGTAAACCTGAAGTGTCCTGCCATTTATTTTCCTTTCCTCACTTTGTTTGTCTTCCACACATCTAATTCCAATTTGCAGATGGTAGATAGGCTTTGAGAAGTCAGGAGAGGAGTTACTCGCCGCAGTATTTCTAGCCTCTGACCTGCTCTTGTAGCCACTGTGTTTATGTGGTGAGTCCAGTTGAGTTTCTGATCAATAGTAACCCCATGGATGTTGACAGTGGGGGATTTAGTGATGGTAACACCATTGAATGTCAAGGGGCAGTGGTTAGACTGTCCCTTATTGGTGATGGTCATTGCCTGGCATTTGTATGGCACGAATGTCACTTGCCACTTGTCAGCCCAAGCCTGGATATTGTCCAGATCTTGTTGCATTTGAACATGGACTGCTTCAGTATGTGAGCAGTTGCGAATGGTGCTGAACATTGTGCAATCATCAGCGAACATTCCCACTTCTGACCTTATGACAGAGGGAAGGTCATTGATGAAGCAGCTGAAGATTGTTGGGCCTAGGACACTGCCCTGAGGGACACCTGCAGAGATGCGCTGGAGCCAAGATGACTGACCCTTCACAACAACAACCATCTTCCTATGTACCAGGTATGACTCCATCCAGCGGAGTGTTTGCCCCCTGATGCCCATTGATTTGTTTTGCTAGGGCTCCTTGATGCCACACTCGGTCAAATGCGGCCTTGAAGTCAAGGGCTGTCACTCTCACCTCACCTCTGGAATTCAGCTCTTTCGTCCATGTTTGAACCAAGGTTGTAATGAGGTCAGGAGCTGAGTGACCCTGGTGAATCCCAAGCTGGGCATCACTGAGCAGGTTATTGCTGAGCAGGTGCTGCTTAATAGCAATGTTGATGATTCCTTCCATCACTTTACTGATGATTGGACAGTAATTGACAGTAGACTGATTGGGCGGTAATTGACTGGGTTGGATTTGTCCTGCTGTGTGTGTACAGGACATACCTGGGCAATTTTCTACATTGTTGGGTAGATGCTAGCGTTGTAACTGTACTGGAAGAGCTTGGCTAGGGGAGCAATAAGTTCTGGAACACTAGTCTTCAGTACTATTGCCAGAATGTTATCAGGGCCCATTGCCGTTGCTTTATCCAGTGCCTCCAACCGTTTCTTGATATCACGTGGAGTGAATCAAATTGGCTGGAGACTGGCATCTGAGATGCTGGGGACACTGGAGGAGACCGAGATGGATCATCCAACCGGCACTTCTAGCTGAAGATTGTTGCGAATTTAAAAAGACAAAGGAAATTTTCCTTTACTCCAGGCCATGGGCAATAAAAGAGCAGGAAGGTTATGTGAGAAGTGCATAAAAACACTAATTACATGCAGTTAGAATACAGCAGTGTGTTCTGGTCACCACATTAAACAAATGATTTGACTGCATTAGAGAGGATACAGAAGAGATTTATGAGAATGGAGAAATTTAGCGATGAGATGGGTGCGAATAGGTTGTGCGCATTTTTGGAACTGAGGAGGTTAAAGGGAGATTTAATTGAGGGATATCAAATTATGATGGAACTAGACAGAGTGGATAGAAAGGTCCTATTTCCAATAGCAGAGAGGTCAGTAACCAGCGGGCATAGATTTAAAGTGAGTGATGGAAGAATTAGAGGGAATAGGAGGAAGAATTATTTTCATCTAGACGGTGGTGTGGGTCTGTTTCTGAACTCAGCACCTGGAAGGATATTACAGGCAGAAACCCTCAATGCTTTAAAAAAAAAAATTGGATATACACTTGGTGTCTACAAGGCTACAGATCAAGAGCTGGAAAGTTCGATTAGACTGCATCACAGTTTAGATCTGGCATGGATACAATGGGCCAAATGGTCTCTTTCTGTGCTAGAAATCTTTCTATATCTCTATATCATTTGATGCCTCTGCAATGTAATGACTTTTTTACTCCAAAGAAATAATTCCAGCAAATTGATGAGTAATAGACCTATTGCTAACTGTTTCAGTAAGTGGCTCGGCTGAGCGGTATTTAAAGTCCCAGGAAGAGGATGAGAATTTTAACATGTTAAATTGTTTGTTTGAGAAATATTGCTATAAAAGATTACTAACCCAGGTAAGTGAAAAGAGGCTGAAATTTCACAAATGCACAAGTACACAGTGATACAAACATCCGAAATGGCAGATTAATTGGGTTGATCTGTCATGGTTTAGTAATTATTTTAAAACTTTCGAAATGAAAATCTGGTGTCCTTAATGGTAAAAAAATCTAAACAATAATTTCCAATAGTTACTGCTTACTTTACTTATTTTTTGTGTGTTATATATACCCTGTTTAGTTACCTGCGTTATAGAAGAGGTCAGGTCTTTCAAGAATGTCTCCTTCATGGATATACGTCTCTATCCCATCATCACCATATACGCAGGGCTCACTTTCATCCATCTGGCGGTTCTCTACCATTTCCAGCCACTGAGAGTTGTGCCAGCGAAACTTCTCACTTTGAATTTTTTTGGCCCATTCTTCATCATACTCCTGTCGGAATTTCAACATGTTTTATTGTCTGAGTGATGAGGTGGGAATCCTCAGACTGTATGGACATACCACAACCGTCTAGGTAAACATAAACACCACTTAACCTCTTGAACCTGTCAGGAATGCAAGGAGCACATTTATCTTTTGGCATTCAAAAACATTGTTTCATTGGCAGAATAAATGGCTAGGGCTTGCTTTCCTCAGAAAAAACGTCATCTGGTCTCTGCTTTCTGGCTTTATTTTCACAAACATCATCGAACTAAGGGAATTTGAAGATTAGTGGTCCAAAGGAGTTATCACCTTTCCCTTCTCTAAATGCAAGTTATCTCTTCCTGGTTCAGTTATATCTTAGAACTTGAACTAAGCTAGTTAAAAATGCATAGGAAAATATGTTTTTACCAACAAGTTACATTTATATAACAACATTAACATAGCAAAAAATCCCCAGGGAGTTTCAAGCAAGGGTGCCAAACATGGACACCCATCTAAAGAAAGAAACATTAGGACAGCTGACCAAAAGCTTCATAAAAGATTTGAGTTTTAAGGCTCTTCTTAGAGGAGGACGGAGAGGTTTAGAGTGGGATTTCCAGAGCTTAGGGCCCAGACAGCCAATGATGAGGCGAAGAAAGCAGTGAATGCACAAGTAGTCAGACTTGGAGGAACGCAGAGTTCTTGGATGGTTGCAGGTCTGGAGGAGGTTACAGGCAGGGGTGATTAAGGATGTGAAACATTCTGAATTCTGTAGATACAAAGTCAATGGAGATATTCAAAAGGGAGCAAAGGTATCGAGTATAAGGCAGGAGCATAAGTAAAGGCAGGAACCTAGGTTTTAAAAATAATAGCTACCATAGCTAACACTGCAGTGAGCAGATAAAGCTCAACATGGAGCAATTCCAATGATAACAGAAAAAGCTAGCAAAAGCTAGCATAGCCTTTCTATGCCTTATATATAAATATAATACTTTTACATCTGTTTTGAATCCACAGATCAGGAAAAGCTGTCACTAATTTCTGTATTACCATTTAATTACATAGCATGCAGTGTCATATATTGCAGTAAAACGCATTTCCAAAACTGTCAAACAGGCAGGAGTCAACCTGATTGCCTAAGTTGTATGACCTGACTTCCCCACGTGTTCTTTTTAAATTCTCCACTTTCCAGGAAGAAATTCTTCAATTTATTCTTTGGATTCTGTCCCCTTTTTCCCTGGAGAAATATCAAAATGAGAACTAATTCTGTTCTTTTGCTAAAATCTTTTCAGAAGGATTCTGGAAATTAAATCAGAGGAAAAGACATACTAGAACAAAAAAAGGAAATAACAGAGTTAGTGTTCCTTGCATCAGGACAATCTGATGGGGTGGCTCCAAACTTCTTTACGACCAGAGTCTGCATGTTATTTTGAAAGGTACTGGTAAAGTAGCACTTTGTATAGTCTGTTTAAAGCCTCATTAGGCTACAGGGGGCACACACCTTGTAAAGGAACATTCCTGGCAGCTGTTAGGGGCTTTAAATACCTAAGGTACAATCTGATTTCCATCAAAGGAGTCAAGGCTCACAACTGAAATATACTTTGACTTTGAATAAGCAGATGTTGGCCACAGATTGCCAACCTGACAGCGTTCACAATCCATCAGTGAAGGGAGGAAGCACCATGACCACATACAACATTAAGAATTGTCACAAATCTTGCAATAACGTATGTAGAAAAAAAATCACATTATGCAATTTAGTGCTTTTAAGATAGCAAGCCTGATGGAAAGACTTACATAGTGTGGAGTAAAGGGAAGAAATGAATTTGGGTTATTTCACTTACAATATAAAAGGAGAATTATTCAGTAGCAAATAAGATATCACAAGTAAAGTTGAAGTAACATTTTAACAGATGCTGTTAACACATTCTTGCACATTATCAGAGAATAGACATTTAGGAATCTGTCTGCAGTTACACAGAAATCATCACTCATCAGTACAATTAGGGTAAATCATAAATGAAACACAAGGCATGCACTAAACCTTTACCACATCTGCTATAATTGCAAACTTTCTATATATGTTTTGCCTGTTTCCTCTCTTCAACACCTCAGTGTTCATGTCACTCGTTTGAACCATAGCTATCTGATTAACAATCTTGTAGGACAAACAAACTACTCCCTTCTGCCTCTCCTCCATATTTACTGATGAAAAACAGGTCTTCTCTCACTTTTGTACATCTGGAGTTTGATACGCTCGAGGTAAGGAGAATTACATTCCCACTGCAACAAAAACACTCTAGTATATACACTTAACCCCAATTCAATTTCAGCAACTGATAAAATTATATTTAATCACAATTCAAACATCTAACCTCATTAATGCTTGGCAACACATTCATATCAAAAGGACAAATGCTGTGTGTAAAATGTGCGTGGCCATAAAAATTGCTGGATAAACAAAAAGCAGCAGTGAAAGAAGCCAGAGAATGAGCTGAATCAGGAATTTAGTTGCACTCACTCAATCAAACATGAAACAAGATCCTTCCTTTGTAATGAATACATATAATAAAAAACTGCAAACACAGATATAAAACGTAATTAAAAAGAAAGGAAAGATTAAGGGGAGTATTTAGTTCCAAATATTCCCCATTTTTTCTAAACGTCCTACATAACAATTTAGAAAGTTCAGTCAAAATATCAATTTACTTGGCAGAATAGGCAACATTAGAATAGGCCTCCTTCCTCACTACATTGCTTCAATGAAGATAAAATGGGCAACATCGAGCAGTGCCCAAGGCAACAGTGAAATCCCTGACCTTAAGAAACTGGAGAGCAATGGAACCCTGGAAACAATGTTGCTGGCTGGAAGTGCCCATCACCAGCCAATAGTGTGAAGTCAGACAGCCCCAGAGTGTTTCTCAGGTCAGTCTGAAGTTGCGGCTCTTTGGTTTCCAATGGAGTCGTTCGGAGATGCATGAACCACACCCCATTAATCCAGGAATTGAACACTGAGAACATATTCCAAATTGTGCTGCCAAGGAAATGTACATTTCTCCTGATATCTAGAAAAAAATTCACAAATGTATGTGGTACTTTCTTCCATTTCAGGGGTGTATGCTGACAACCCATCCCACCAAGTCTTTTCTACTCGTGCTAATATTTAGTTACAGCTCCAATTTATTATTACATTATACAATCCATACTAATGAATTAGCTGAGGAGACCAAGTGTAATGAATCCAAGTTTGCTGGTTGCATAAAACTAGGTGGCAAAATAAGCTGCGAGGACAATCTGCAAAGGGATATAAATAACTTAAGTGAGTGGGGCAAGAGTATTGTAGATGGATATAATTTGTAGACATTAGAAGCCATTCATTTTAACAGAAAGAATAGAAAAACAGAAGACTTTATAAATGGTGAGAAACTATTAAATGGTGTTCAGAAGGATTTGGGTGCCCTTGTACAAGAAACACAAAAGCAAAATACAGCAGATGTTGAAAACCTGAAATTAAAAAAATATGTAAATATTCAGCAGGTTAGGCAGCATCTACGGAGAGAAATGAAGTTAACTTTCCAGGTGGTTGACCGTTCATGAGAACGGAAAGTTCTGAACTGAAAATTAACATGCAGGTAAAGCAAACTATTAGGAAGACAAATTCTATGTTGGCCTTCAATGTAAGATGATTAGAGTAGAAGAGTAAGGACATCTTGTTGGACAGGGAATTAGTAAGACTACACCTGGAATGCTGTGTAGTTTTGGTCTTCATATCCAAGGAAGCATATATATTTACCTGAAAGGGGGTACACCAAAAAATCTGATTCCTGAGATGAATGTGTTGGCCTATTAGCAGAGTTAGAGTAAAATGGATCTACATTCTTCTAAATCCCAAAGAGTAATACATTATCTCAGTGTCAGATACTATATTCTGAGAGGGTTTGACAGGATGTTTGCTGAGAGGCTATTTTCCATAGTTGGAACCAGGAAGCATAACAGGATAAAAGGTTGACTACTGACGGCTGAAATGAGGAGAAATTAGTTCACTCAGGGTTGAATTACTGGAATCTTTTAATACAGAGGGCTCAGTGATTGACTATGTTCAAGGCTGAGATCAATAGATTTTCGATCTTAAGGGAATCAAGTGATATGGAGATCAGGCAGGCAAGTCGATATGAGGTTGAGAATCTTATTAAATGGCTGAACAATTTCAAAAGGCTAAATGGCCTACCCTTACTGTTATTTCTTATGTTTCCTATTAGATTAATAAGTATTTTAGGCACCTGCATTGTAGAATATTATTGATGATCATCTTGTCTCTGTTAGTGTAATGCTATGAACTCAATAGGCACACAAGTAGCCTAAGAATCATAGATAGGAGGCCATTTGGCCCATTGAGCCTGCACCGACAACAATCCCACCCAGGCTCTATTCCTGTACCCCCATGTATTACCCTGCTAGTTTCCATGAGACTGAGGGGCAATTTTGCGTAGCCAATCAACCTAGCCTGCACGTCTGGACTGTGGGAGGAAACTGGAGCACCCAGAGGAAACCCATGCAGGTACGGGGAGAATGTGCAAACTCCACACAGACAGTGACCTAAGTCGGGAATCGAATCCGGGTCCCTGGCGCTGTGAGGCAGCAGTGCTAACCACTGTGCCTCTCTTACATGGAAGTGTGCAGTAAAGTCATTAGCTGTAAAGAAAAAAGATAAGTCAGCATTTTGGATATATAGCCTTGGCTAAAATTTTATTTGTCTGATGCAAGCCTTTTACCCAAAACACTAAATTTCCTTTTCAGTTTAGAGATGTTGATGGGCTTAATTTCTAAATTTGTAGATCAACAGTTTTGTTAGCAATACTGAACTTTAACTTCGATGTTTGGTATTAAAGAAAAGCAAAACTTAGTGCTCCGTTAATACATTTCTTGATCTTCACATCTGAAGCTGCATGTGATAAACAATTCTCAAATGAAAACATGGGAAATTATGCCACTTACAAATGATCTAAAAGCCTGGTAAGTTATTCAGGATTTGGGGTGAAACAGGAGATTCCTACCAAGGTATATTAATCAAATATATTTTAAGTAGACATAATGCCAACAAAATTATACAGCTTCTAGCATTTACTTGAGGAAGGGGCCGCAATGTTAACTGGTCTGTATCAATGACAAGGTAAAATATAGTATACAGCAATGCTGACCAAAAAACAGTACAAATATTAACCTGAAATAAAGGTTAATTAAGAGTTTTTGTCTGATTCATAATGTGCTCTTTCCTTTTCTGACCTTCTCCTCTAGAGCACCAGATTGACTCTGCTTTAGATTTGTTTCCATTATTTTAATGGCATAATTACAAAGATATTCTGGCAATCCTTCAACAGATTATTGTTAAGAAAGAACCAACGGTATCCATACTTCCTCTTGTGTTCTCCAAAAGACAAACACTATTGCTGGCTACAGTTCCAAAAATGCTCACAGCTTTCTGGTATGTTGCCCAGGTTAGCATTCTTTAAGTAAGCCTTTGCAAACTATCAAAATTTAATACTCAAACTTAAGTGTGGAGAAGTGGTATGGGAGGATGGTAATTATGGTCAACCTGCCCACTCCTCACCCAACATAGAGATGCACTATTTATAGATGC
This sequence comes from Mustelus asterias, assembly GCF_964213995.1. NCBI lineage: Eukaryota > Metazoa > Chordata > Chondrichthyes > Carcharhiniformes > Triakidae > Mustelus > Mustelus asterias. The sequence goes on from NC_135808.1 coordinate 81,818,640, forward strand.
ATATTAAGAGTCAGGATCAGGAACTCTGGAAGATTTTTAACCTCAATAGCCTGGAAAGGCTGTAGTCAACTGTATTTCACTTTCTGTTGCAGCAAAGCCCACTAACTCGGATCAGACTAGGGATTAACCTTATAAAACCTTCCTAGCTGCAAGGCTGTGTAGTGCATTTATCCACTCAGACATTTGTGTAATGTAGAAGTAAGCAACAAAATAATCCAGTACATTTTATGAATGTAAATGATTTAAGCATAAGGTTGGTTTTGACCAGGTAAGAAATCCATTAAAAAAAAACTTATTACTTACAGAATGAACCCTGTCCTGTCCAAAAAAATAATAATTGCCCACTATTTTTACTGGATATCAACAGCTAATATTGGTATATTAACTAGACCAAATGCATCAAGCTCACTTGCCTATCATCTTCAATGCCAATTCTACAACCACTAACCTACATGTATGTAGCACTTCTGATATAGTAAAACATTCAAGTCCAAAGTACTCCACAAGAACATGATCAAACAATATTTGACACTGAGCCACAGGTGGTGGTATTAGGTCAGATAACCAACAGCTTGGTCAGGAGCAGATTTTAAGGAGTGTCTTAAAGGAGCAGGCAGCAGTTGAGAGGGGAAAGGTTTAGGAAGGAAATTCCAAAGCTTTGAGCATAAACAGCTAAAGATGAGACTGCTAGTGATGGAATGATTAAAATGGAGGATGCATTAAAGGCAAGAATTGGAGAAATGCAGACATCTCAAGTGGGTTGTGGGATAGGATAGAGTGGCACAATGGGATGGGGCGGGGCAGGGGGGGGTTTGAAGACAAGGACAAGAATCTTAAAATTAAGGTGTTTCCAGTTGTAAGTCAGTGAGCATAGGGTGAATAGGACTTTGTGCAAGTTATGACACAGACAGCAGAATTTTAGATGAGCTCGTATTTATTTAGAAGATGGGAGACCACCTAGGAGAGCATTAAATCAGCCAATGAACTACTTTTGAAGTGTGGTTTCTAGTGTAATGACGGAAACACGCCGAATGTAATAAAGACCAGATAATCTGTTTTTTGTAATGTTGACTGGAGGCCAAATATTGGTCATCAGAACAGGAATAGCTCCCTTGTGCTTCACCTAAATATTGCCATGGGATCTTTTACATTCACTTGAGCAGGCAGGGGCCTCGGCTTAACATCTCATCTGAAAGACAGCACTTGTCAGTGCATCACTCCCTCGGTACTGCACTGGAATGTCAGCCTTGATATTTTGTACTCAATACTTGTGGTGAGATTTTCCCAAAAATCAGTAAAGGCTGGTCACGCCCGGTAATCCCCGAGTCAAAGCCCAGTCACCCCTGATTCAGCCGCTTTAATATGCAAAGCTGCTTCATGATCGCTACTCTCACCTCCCCTCCGAGCTCCCCTTGGAGGGGTACTCACCAGGCGCACGACGTTTGAAGCCAGTTGTCATTTGCGCTGTTCAGATATCACACTGCCGTGGATGGATTCCAGCGTATGGGCCGGATAAAGGTGCAAATGTATTCAAATGAAATTTCCGGCCTTGATCGTCTGGAAATGCGGCCCATGTTGGACAGGGAAGGAGACAATCGCAGCAAGCTTTCATGCCAATGTAAATCACGACTTTGGCTTTCTTGCGATATTTTCCCCTCTTATTGCTGAACCCATCCTAAGCTAACAGGAACGGAAAATCTCAGCCCTGGAGTGGGACTTGAACCCAGACGTTTGTGACTTGGGAGAGAATACTGCAAAGAGAGCTACAGCTGATACTCAGTTGGAATAGTTAAGTCCAGAGGTAACAAAGGCATGGATAAGGACTCGCAGCAGATGTACTCAAGCAGGGGTGGATTCAAGTAATATTAAGGAGTTGGAGGTTAGCTGCCTTGGTGATAGCATAACCATGTGGTCGAACTCCTCTTGATGTTATTTATAACAGCAAGGTTGCAAACTTTCTGGTCCAGTCTTAGACCACTGCCATGGAAAAGGATTGCGTAGGTATCTTGGGAACCAAGCGGAGTTGGGGACTGACAAAGAATTGGAGGAAATTGCTGTTCATCTAGTGCCAGATGACAAACAATGTGACAAATCAAAAGGAAATTACATGGATGGTTGAAGGGAATAAACATGCAAGGCCTTGGGAATAGGGCAGGGAAATGGGGCGGACTGGATTACTCTATGGAGAGCTGGCATAGATTCATGGGTCAAATGGCCTCGGTTGTAAATGACTATGACTCTGAATCTGAATCATTTATATCAGAATCCATTTTTTGTTCCATTTTACACATCTCCCTTGCTTCTTCAATTGCTTCCCATTTTGATATGGGTCAAGAAAAAAGTTGTAAGATAACTCAGATTCAACATTTTTTTCCTTACCGCAATAATATCCAATGTATTGTCGCACACTTTCCGTATCTCTGCATTTTTATCATGCATCAGGTCAATCAAGTATGCTGGAGCCTCTATGAACAGCACATTAAGGAAAAGCAACACTCCAGTCAAGTATGCCTTTAGAAACAAAAGAGTTTTTACAGGCTGCACATTAAAAACTTGTTTTAATATAGCATCTTTAAAGTAATGTCACACTGCACTTGACAAGACACACAAAACAAAGTATGACAACGAACCACAGAAGGAATTCCAATTTCAGGCACAGACAGCTGGAGGCACAGGCACTGATAAATAAACAACTAAAATCAGCAATGCTCAAGAGGCAATCATTAGAGGAATGCAGAATCTCAGAGGATCGTGGGGATGGAGAAAATTAGAGATACAGGCGAGCCAAACCCCAGACAGATTTGAAATGATAGAAGAGAACTTTAAAATCAAGGCATTGTTTAACCAGGAGCCAGTACAGGTCAGTGAGTATGGGGTAATGGGTGAAAGAGATTCGGTGCGTGTTAAAACAAAGGGTACAGAGATTTGAATGCCCCCAGGTTTACAGATGTCAAAACGCAGGAGGCCAGCCAGAAGTGCAATGGAACAGTCATATCTAGAGGTAACAATGGTACGAATGAGGGCTTCAACAGCAGATGCACTGAGGCAGGGCAGAGTCAGGTGATGTTACGGAGGAGAAAATAGGCAGTCTTACTGATGGCATACATGGTTGGGAGCTCATTACTGTGACAAATACGACACCAAAGTTGGAAACAGTCTGATTCAGGCCAAGACAGTTGCCAGAGTGATGGATAGGGAGCGAAGTTTGTAGCTAGGACCAAATACAACAGCTTTGGTTTTCCCAATTATTAATTGGAGGAAATTTCTGATCAGTGCTAGATGCTGGACAAGCAGTCTGGCAATTTGAAGACAGGGGACGGGTCAAGAGAAATGGGGTGAGATAGAGCTGGGAGTCATTCGCGTACATGTGGAAATTTACATAAGACCAGAAAACTTAGGAGCAGAAGTAGGCCATTTGGTCCATCAAGTCTGCTCTGCTATTCAATGAGATCATGACTGATTTGATAAGATAATCCTCAACTCCATTTTCCCACCATAACCACTAATTCTCTACTGATTAAAAATCTTGGCTATCTACATGTTTTTGGATGATTTGACTGAGAATCATCACATACATGAGAAATAGGTGCAGGCCGAGGAGAGATCCTTGGGAGACACGAGAGAGAAAGGTGTAAGAGTAGGAAGAGATGACAGTGCAGTGTTTCTCCAGCTACGATTCCATAGATAAGGATGAAACCAGATGAGTGCACTCCAATCAGTTGAGCATGATGGAACGTCTTTGGAGATGGATGGTGTAATTAAGATTGCAGACAAGTCGAGAAAGACAAGAAGGGAATAGAGTCCTTTGTCACAGTCACAAAATGTGTCATTTTTAACTTTGATGAGAGGCAATCTGTTATGACGGCAGGAGCAGAAACTTGGTTCAAGGGGTTCAAACCGGGCAGTTCTGGGAAAAATGGGCATGAATTTTCAAGGACTGGAGAAAAAAGCAGGTTTCAGATGGTGCAGTAGTTTGCAAAGATAAATAAAATTAAAACACAGGTATCAATGAAAATATGGCAGCATGGATAGGAAATTGAATAAAGGAATGGATTTCATAGGCCTAGGACAGATTTGCACTGACCGATTTGTGGAATTACTTAGCTGTTTATAGTGTACTGAAATTAGTGTTTATCACGTTGGTAACCCTCAGTGATTTCAGTGGATCAGTATCTCGAAAGTGTGGCTGTTGTTGCTACTGTAATCCAAATTGAACCAGGATTGGTTTCCTGGTCTGAATGTGATCAAGGAATAAGGAATGTATTAGGCCATCACATTGAAGAATCTGGAATGTACAATTTTGCAAAGGATTGCCCACGGCAGCTCATGGATGCCGTCTTTCAGAATATTGAGTCTGTCCTTATGTTGTTTTACTTAGTGCCTCCTTCTCTATTCATGCAGTTGAAAGTTCATGTTTTCCATCAGAAATCAAATATGCCTTTCAAGTTTGAAAGCTATTAGGATTTACCCCAATAAGTCACTATTGAATGGTGCTATGTGCTCCAACAATGCTAGTGGACTTGGAGGTTTAGTAGCAATCGAACAATTTCATTTACCAAATCTTCACAAAATCATCTCTCCCTTCTTTTAAAGATTCTAAAGAAATCATATTAAAATCCAAACAGTCAATATTAATATCCACAGTATAAATCAGGACTAAATAACAAACAGCTCATTTAAAAAAATAAATCTCCAGCATTCTTTGGCGCGAAAGCAGTCCAAGTAGGTAAAATGAGAGGAACAGAGCTGTCTAATTCATCACCACTCATCTCATTCAATGACTTCAACACACTTTTCAGTGGATAAAATTGCCAAAATGCATTATAAATTACAAATGAACAATTACACAAAATAATCATTTTCAGTCGCTCTGTAAATGCAGTATTTGGCCTGTGCATTAATTAATTCCATATGCAGCCTGTACATCATTATTATATATTCATCTGTAAGAAATTAACTTTAAAATATACACTATTAACTTTTACAGATTTTTGTCTTTAAACATTAACAGGATACTGAAATCAGCTCAAGTTTTTGATCCATGTTGACCTAAAATGCCAAAATATTGCAGAGTATTTGAACAAGTTTAATTTTTCAGCCAAGCGCTCTTCTCTTCTGAATCAAGTTGACCTAAGCACTAAACAAAAAGGAGAAAAAAAATCTGTCATTCAAAAAGGATACGCGTTTCCTTTATAATCACATCTCTGGTAGCCTGGTGGAAAACCATTTGGTAAAATACGTATACAATCTGGCAAACAAACTCATCATCCTCTTGTTTCGCTATGGGAAAGAGCAGAAACATACAATGAAAGGAGATTCAAACAACAACTAACATGTATATAGTGCCTTCAATGTACTGAAATGCCGAGGGCATTTAACAAGAATGTTACCAATAAAAATGTTGATATTATGCCATAGAAGTATCAGAACAGATGACCAAAGGTTTGTTCAATGAAGTATGTATTAAGGGACATCTTAAAGAAGGTACAAAGACAGAGAGGATTCGGGAGGGAATGCCAGAGCTTCAAGCCAAGGCAGCTGAAAACATGGTCACCAATGAGGAGCGATTGAAATCAGGGACGCACAACATGCCAAAATTATTATGCTTTGAAGGTGCATACAATGTGAACAGGTTACAAAGAAACAGCCAAGGAGGAATCTGAAAATAAAAATGAGAATTTTAATGTCATTTTCAGACTCGGCGCCTACGTAGTACAACAAATGTAGGGGTTTAGGATGAACTTGGTGAGTTAACATATGACAGCAGAATTTTGGACGAGCACACAATTTTATCAAAGGTGGAAGACAGGAAGCTAGCCAGGAGAGCACTGGAATAATCAAGTATAGAGATAATGAAGGGGTGGATTTGTTTGCAGCAGCAGATGAGATGAGATGAGATAGGGGTGAAATCGGGTGATATTACAGGGGTGCAAGTTGGCAGTCTTAGTGATGGACTGGATTTGTGGTCAGAAATTCAACTTGTGGTCAAACACAAGCACAACATAGCTGAGGCTCTGACAATTGCCAGCAAGAGGGACAAAACAGATGGCTAGGGAACGGAGTTTATGACAGGAATCAAAGACTTCACAGGCTTCCAAATATTTAGTTCTATGGAATGTTTCCTCATCTGAATATGTTAGGCTAGTGCGACAAATCAAGGAAACCAAGAGAGATGGTGATGAGATAAGCTGATTGCCATCAGTATTGATGTTGTGTTTTCAGATGACATTGTCAAGGAGCAGCATGTTGGTTAGAAATAAAAGGGCCAAATATAACTCCTTCAGGATATCCAGATGTAATAGTGTGGGAGAGGGAACAGAAACCATTGCAATTTACAACAACAATTTGAAATTTATAGTGAAACATTCCAAGATGCTTCAAGTGTGTTATTAAACAAAACTGACACCAACCACATAAGGGGATTATAGGAAAGATAACCAAAAACTCAGTCTGACAGGTGGTTTGAAGGTTATTTTAAAGGAGAAGTATAGGGAGAGAATTCCCAAGCTTAGGATCTCATGTCTGCTAAAAAAGGTACAATAATAATTATGGGTGATTTTAAAATTCATGTTGACTGGAATAATCAAATTGGCAAGGGTAGGCTCGAGGGAGAGCTCATTGAATGTGTTAGAGATTGTTTTTGGGAGCAATATGTGGTTGACCCAACCAGGGAGCAGGCTATTCTAGATCTGGTATTACATAATGAGGTAGGGCGATTAAATGATCTCAGTTAAGCATCCTCTTGGGACGAGTGATCATACATGCTAGAGGGCGAAAAACTGGAGCCCGACACTAGCATTTTGGAGTTAAACGACACGGTAGCACAGGGGCAGCACGGTGGTATAGTGGTCAGCACTGCTGCCTCACAGCACCAGGGACCCAGATTCAATTCCGGCCTCGGGTCACTGTCTGTTTAGAGTTTGCACATTCTCCTCGTGTCTGTGTGGGTTTCCCCCAGGTGCTCCGGTTTCCCCTCTCAGTCCAAAGATGTGCGGGTTAGGTGGGTTGGCCATGATAAATAGCACTTTAGTGTCAGGGGGATTAACAGGGTAAATACATGGGATTACGTGGATAAATGGAATTGTTGTCGGTGCAGTCTTAATGGGCCAAATGGCCTCCTCCTACCTGTAGGGTTTCTATGATACTATGATAAACAATGGAAGTTACATAGGGATGAGGACAGATTGGCCTTAGTGGACTGGACAGGAAAAGACAAAGAGGTAGGGCAGTTGATGAGCAGTGGCAGATATTTAAGGAGATATTCAAGTCCTCCCATCCAAAATATATTCCAGAGAAGAGAAAAGGTGGTAAGAGGGAGGAAAGATTTCCATGACTAAGTAAGGAACTTGAGGATAACATAAAAACCAAACCCAAGGCATATCGTATTGCAAAAGCCAGTGGCACACTGGAAGTTTGGGAAGCTTTTAAAAATCAAAGGGTCACTAAAAAGTAATAAAAAGTGCAACGGTAAATTAAGAAAGAAAAGTAGCACAAAATATAAAAACAGATAGCAAATGCGTCTATAAGTAAATAAAGGGAAGAGAGTAGCTAAACTGAATGTTGGTCGCTTGGAAGATCAGGCTGGGGAGTTAATAGTGGAAAATGCAGAAATGGCTGACATGCTAAATCACCATTTTGCTTCAGTTTTCATGGTAGAGGACACAAGTATCTTCCCAGTCGTAACAAAAATGCAGAAATTGTAGAAAGGGATAAACTTAAGAATTATCATCACTACGGAAAAAGCACTGAACAAAGTAGTGGGATTGAGGGCATGCAAATCCTCGGGGCTTGAAGGAAGTGGCATTGGAGATAGTGGATCCATTGGTTATAATATTCCGATATTCCCTGGATGTGGGAAAGATTCCGGTAAATTGGAGAAATGCTAATATAACTCCTTTATTCAAAAAGGGAGGGAGACAAAATGTAGGAAACTATCGGCCAATTAGTTTAACATGTCATCGGGAAATTGTTAGAGTCCATTACTAAGGAAGTAATAACAGGATATTCAGAAAGTCAAAATGCAATCCATCAGAATCAGCATTGCTTTACGAAGGGCATGTTTGGCTAATTTGCTTGTGTTCTTCGAAGATGAACAAACAAGATGGATAACTGGGATCCTGTAGATGCAATATATGTGGACTTCCAGAAGGCATTTGATAAAGTGGCACACAAAAAGTTAATTCACAAGCTTAGTTCACATGGGATAAGGGGTTATTTATTGGTTGGATCAAGGATTGACTAACCAACAGAAAGCAGATAAATGGGTCTTTCTCCGGTTGGCTAGATGTAACTAGTGGGGTGCCACAGGATTCGTTCCTCAGGTCCCAGCTATTTACAATCTTTATTAATGACTTGGATGCAGGAATAACAGGTACCACAGCCAAATTTGCAGATGACACCAAAATAGGTGGGATAGTAAGTTGCGATAATGAAATATGAAATTTACAAATGGATATGGATAGGTTAAGTGAATGGGCAAAATTTGGCAGATGGAGTTTAACTTGGGCAAGTGTGAGGTTATCCATTTTGGTAGGAAAAATACAAAGGCAAATTATCTAAATGGAGAGAAACTTCAGAGTGCTTCGGTGCAGAGGGATCTGGGTGTCCTCGTGCACGAATCGCAGAAAACTAGTATGCAGGTACAGCAGGTAATCAGGAAGACAAATGGAATCTTGGCATTTATTGCTAAAGGAACAGAATATACAAGTAGGGACGAATTGCTGCTACTGTACAAAGCGATGGTGAGACCGCACTTACAAAATGTGTACAGTTTTGGTCCCCTTACTTGAGGAGGGATGTTGCATTGGAAGCAGTTCAGAGGAGGTTCACTAGATTGATTCCAGGAGGTGAGGGGTTTGTCTTAAGAAGAGAGATTGGGCAGTTTAGGCCTATGCTCCCTGGAGTTAAGAATGAGAGGAGATCTACTTGAAGTTAGGGTCCCGGATAAGAACCCCACAGTATGTTTGAAGCCTGACTCAACCCCAACATTTTTTTATTTTGGCTTAAATATGAAAAAAGGATGCTTTGCTCCAGGACTAATTTCACTGACAAATTAGGGATCTTTTATCAAAACAAGCTTTATTCACAACATAGTTTAAGCATAACGCTAACAAAATGAAGCAGTTTAACTCAACAGTTGAGTAATCTTTAAACATGAAAAGAAACAACTCTAATTTCTAACTTGGTTCCGAATATGCAGCATTCTTCCTATAGACTTTAAACCTCACTTTAAATATAGTTAGCAAACCTGGGCATACTTGGTCTAAACGAGTGTAGAACATTTTGGAGCTGTCAGAGAGACTTTGCACAGAGAGCAGCATATAGACTTTTGTCTTTAAACAACTGTTGCCAGGAACTAAACTCTAAACTGACACAAAGCTGTTTCTCTGCTAGTAACCTGGATCCTCCCATTAACCATATCATCATATGACCCTGTATACCTAAACAAAACATTCAATTTCTTTAATAAAAAACCCAGGAGAAATCACCATTTACAAAAATAGTCCTTTAGCCTTATCTTAGTAAGCACTACATGGCTAAAATGAGTAATTATCTTGCTTTCCTAGCATTTGACATACTGACTCACTGTAGAAAATAAACAGAACTTTAAACATTCTACAGAAACATAAAACATATCAATTGCACAATATTATCATAAGATATACATGATAAGGGGAAAAGACAAAGTTGGAGATAATGTTTCCTCTTCTAGAACAAGAGGTTATAGTTTCAGGATCGTGGGATTATATTCATTGGAGTTTAGGAGGTTGAGGGGAGATCTGATAGAAACTTACAAGATAATGAACGGCTTAGATAGGATGGACGTAGGGAAGTTGTTTCCATTAACAGGGGAGACTAGGACGCGGGGGCACAGCCTTAGAATAAAAGGGAGTCACTTTAGAACAGAGATGAGGAGAAATTTCTTCAGCCAGAGAGTGGTGGGTCTGTGGAATTCATTGCCACAGAGGGCTGTGGAGGCCGAGACGTTGAGCGTCTTCAAGACAGAAATTGATAAATTCTTGATTTCTCGAGGAATTAAGGGCTATGGGGAGAGAGCGGGTAAATGGAGTTGAAATCAACCATGATTGAATGGTGGAGTGGACTCGATGGGCCGAATGGCCTTACTTCCGCTCCTATGTCTTATGGTCTTATGGTCTTAGGATAAGGGGTGGCAGATTTAAACCAGAGATCAGGAGAAACTACTTCTCTCAAAGGGTCATGAGTCTGTGGAATTCACTACCCCAGTGGTGATGCAAGGACATTGAGTAAATTTATGGAAGAGATGGACAGATTTTTAATTAATAAGGTTTTGAAGGGCTATAAGTGAAGGGGCAGGAAAATGGAGTTGAAGCCGAGATTAGATCAGCCATGATCGTACTAAATGGCAGGGCAAGCTTGAGGGGCTAAATTGCCTACTCCTGTTCCTAGTTTCTTATGATTCTTATGACTAAAATCAGGGATATATGAGGCGCCAGAATTGCAGGAATGCAGAGATCTGAGGGTTAGAAGTCCTGATGGATATTACAGAGAAAGGGAGGGAGGAGAGTCGAGGCCAGGAAGGAATTTGAAAAAAAACAAGGATGAGAATTTAAAAATTGAAACGTCACTTTGCTGCCTACCATCAGCCTTTGCTGATTTCCACAAAAATCTCATCCAACATCTGCTAAATAATTGTATCATTTAATACTTAAATGGTGCTAGTTATGTTACTATAAAGTTAGTGAAGAAATGTAGTTTGTAATTTCATGATCAGCCTATCTCTAATTATTTAGTAAGGGGGGACTAATTTTTTCATGTATAATCTTCTATGTGGTCCCCAATTTCTGGGGTGGAAGGTGAGGAGGTATTGGTTATGCAAATGTTAGCATACCCAATTACTTGGTCAAGATGATCGGGGAGCCAAACTCAAACATCTAGGACTTCCTAGCTAGCTAGTGGACAATGTAACCCAAGCTGTCCTTTAATAAATATTGAACTGTTGAGGATGTGCTTGGTGATCTTTGGGAATCAGAGAAAATGAGAGTTGAGAATGGAACTTTACATCTTTTCTCCAGTAGCAAATGTGCCGAGGCTTACATTATCATATTCAGAATCACTGAAATATCGGAATGTTATTTTGTAAGCATAGAACTCGTACTAGAATTAAAATCTGACACTTTAATTATCCAACATTTTAATGAAACATGAAATCATAGGAAACTTCAAAGCATCTTGGTGAGATCACAAGAAGTTTATTTTGGCTGCCAGTCAGTTTAACAGAGTTGAGCATAAAGAGGAGGAAACACATCATTATACATCTTCAGTCACAGCTATTTCATGATCTCACTGAAGTGAAATGTCGACATCATAAAATGTCTTACATTTTTGTACTCAAAGAGAACAGAGACAACATTTCGAGTCAGGATGACCCTTTGTCAGAGCTGAAGGCAAGGAAAATAAGACAAGATTTATACTGCAAGGGTGAGGGGAGGATGTGGGCTATAATTGATACGGATGGCATACACAAAAAGACAAAGGGGATGTAAATAGTGATGATTAAGGCTAGGAATGGTGCTAATCACATCCATTAAGAGATTGGAATGTGTAAATGGCAGAACAAAGGTGTAGTGTGTAGGAATGTGGCAGATGGCCCTAGTGTAGTGGGGGGAGGGGTGAAACAAAATAGAAAGCGAGATGTTAGAAGTGGAAAAATAAAAATAATATAAAGTAATAAAATGTATTAATAAGATGAAAAGAAGAAATTAAATAAAATGAAATGGAAGGGAGGTGGAGGAGCGAGTTCAAGCTCTGAAGTTGTTGAATTTAATGTTCAGTCCGGAAGCTTGTAAAGAACACAAGAACATAACTAGGAGCAGGAGTAGGCCATCTGGCCCCTCAAGCCTGCTCCATCATTCAAGAAGAATCAGGGTTGATCTTTTCGTGGACTCAGCTCCACTTACCACAACCCTTAATTCCTTTACTGTTCAAAAATTTATCTATCCTTGCCTTAAAAACAATAAGGCAGCCTCGACTGCTTCTCCGGGCAGAGAATTCCACAGATTCACAACCCTTTGTGTGAAGAAATTCCTCCTCAACTCAGTCCTAAATCTGCTACCCCTTATTTTGAGGCTATGCCCCCTAGTTCTAGTTTCACCAGTGGAAACAACTTCCCTGCTTCTATCTTATCTATTCTCTTCATAATCTTATATGTTTCTATAAGATCTCCTCTCATTCTTCTGAATTCGAATGAGCATAGCCCCAGTCTACTCAGTCTCTCCTCATAAGCCAACCCTCTCAACTCCGGAATCAACCTAGCGAATCTCCTCTGCACCCCCTCCAATGCCAGAATATGTTTTCTTGAGTAAGGAGACTAAAACTGTACACAGTACTCCAGGTGTGGCCTCACCAGCACCTTACACCGCTGCAACATAACCTCGCGGTTTTTAAACTCCATCCCTCTAGCAATAAAGGACAAAATTCCATTTGCCTTCTTAATTACCTGCTGTACCTGCAAAGCAACTCCTTGAGATTCCTGCACAAGGACACCCAGGTCCCTCTGTACAGCAGTATGCTGCAATTTTTTACCATTTAAATAATAGTCCATTTTGCTGTTATTCCTACCAAAATGGATGACCTCACATTTACCAACACTGTACTCCATTTGCCAGACCCTCGCCCACTCACTTAGACTATCTATATCCCTTTGCAGACTTGCAGCATCCTCTGCACACTTTGCTCTGCCACTCATCTTCATGTTATCTGCGAATTTTGACATACTACTCTTGGTCCCCAACTCCAAATCATCTATGTAAATCGTAAACAATTGCGGTCCCAACACTGATCCATGAGGCACACCACGAGTCACTGATCGCCAACCAGAAAAACACCCATTTACCCCCACTCTTTGCTTTCTCTTAGTTAACCAATCCGCTATCCATGCTAATACATTACCTGTACCACCATGCACCTTTATCTTATGTAGCAGTCTTTGGTGTGGCACCTTGTCAAATGCTCCAGTGTCTCCAGCTGCTGCTCCAGCTCTGAAACTCGAGCTTCTAGGAGCTGTAGCTGGAGACACTTCCTGCACATATGCTGACCCAGGGGACTAGAACTGTCCCCAGCCTGCCACATGAAGCAAGAGGAGCAAACCATGGCTTGGAGCTCTCCTGTCATGTCTTACCCCTTTAAATTAAACTTTTGAAAGATGTTTTGTTTCAGATTATATCCAATTTTCGAGGACCCTTCTTTCCTGCTCCTTGTTACTACTGAAACTATAAACCACAGAAATTACACAAACACTACAGTAGTGTACAACTACAATGCCAAGAACAAGAAGAAAAATTACACTTACTTACCAATCAGCACTCTCTCTTGTAGTCTCTGCTGCCTGTTTCACCTAACTCCAACAGCACTCACCGTGCAGTCAAAACAGCACTCTGAGGCCTCTGTTTTTATAGGCACAACTTACAAAGCCCTGGAACTGGTTTTAACTAGTTGCATAAACAACGAGCCAAGTTCAGTTGAGAGCTGACTCAGCTGATTCCTGTTGCAGGAATGCACTAAAGTGCAGCTTTTATCTTCCCAAATAAGAACTAATTTAGCTCATCCTGAAAGCAAGTTCAATGTACGGGTGGCACGGTAGCAGTGGTTAGCACTGCTGCTTCACAGCTCCAGGGGCCTGGGTTCGATTGCCGGCTTAGGTCACTGTCTGTGTGGAGTTTGCACATTCTTCTCGTGTCTGCGTGGGTTTCCTCCGGGTGCTCCGGTTTCCTCCCACAGTCCAAAGATGTGCGGGTTAGGTTGATTGGCCATGCTAAAATTGCCCCTCAGTGTCCTGAGATGCGTAGGTTAGAGGGATTAGTGGGTAAATATGTAGGGATATGGGGGTAGGGCCTGGGGGGATTGTGGTCGATGGGCCAAATGGCCTCTTTCTGCACTGTAGGGTTTCTATGATTCTCTGACTACTTACCTCCTTATAACTCCCTGTTTTCACCCAACTCCAAATGTACGCCTCTCAGTCAAACAGCACTCACCGTGCAGTTTGTAAAGTGCCCAATTGGAAGATGTGGTGCTGTTCTTCCAGTTTACATTGGGCTTCACTAGAGCAGTGCAAAGGGTCAAGGACGGACATGTGGACAGGAGAACAGGGTGGTGTGTTGAAATGGCAAGTGACAGGAAGGTCTGGGTCCTGCTTGCAGACAAACCGAAGATGTTCTGCAAAGCAGTCACCCAGTCTGCGTTTGGTCTCTCTGATGTAGAGTAAACTGCATTGGAGCAGTGGAAGTGCACATGAAGCACTGCTTCCTCTGAAAAGTGTGTTTGGGCTCTGGGATGGGAAGCAGGGATGATTAGCAGGTGAAGGAACAGGTGTTGCACCTTCTACGATTGCATGGGAAGGAGCCATGGGCTGTGGCTGAGGTGTTGGGTGTGATAGAGGAGTGAACCAGGGTGTCCTGAAGGGAATAGTCCCTGGAGAATGTTAACAGGGAGAGTGAGGGGAAGATGTGTTGAGTGGTGGCATCATGCTGGAGTAGGCAGAAATTTGGAAATTCCAAAATCTCGCTTTCCATCTGGTTTCAACACCCCCACCCCGCCCCACGAGGGCTATGCCGCTTTCCCACACTCTGCACCTTTGTTCTGCCATTTACACATTCTGATTTCTTAATGGACCCATTATCACTATTCCTAACCTTTATCATCACTATTTACATTCCCTTTTTCTCTGCCATGTCTAGCAATTACAGCCACCAACCGCCCTCCCCCCCCCCCCCAGCCACAGTATAAACCATCTTCTATTTTCCTTGTCTTCAATTCTGACAAAGGGTCTCCCAAACTCAATGTTGACTCTATTCACTCTCCATAGATGCTATTAGACCTGCTCAGATTTTCCAGCATTTTCTGTTTTAGTTTCAGATTCCAGCAGCCGCAGCATTTTGCCTTTATCCAGTTTTAATTTCTCCTTATGTCAAGTGCCAAACCAAATCAATCATAGATCTTCATGGTAAGCTGCATAAGTGCTTTACTTTTCAACTTGTCAAATAATTTTAAGTCATTTTAAGATGCAAAACAAATATGCATTTAAAATTATGAAAAAATAGTAATTAATATTCTGACAAACTAAGCTCAAGTATTAAGGATTTGTAGTTTAGGTACTTGGCAGTAAACAAATTTTTAAGTGTAATAATACATTATTTAGTTGCCTCTACCTGTGCAGAAAAAAACTGCTGTGAACAACACAGTAGGCTAGTCAACATCCGAAAAATAAAAGCTGCAGTTCCACTGCAACGAGGGGTTGCACCGTGCATTTTCTTTTTTGCTGCTAAGTGACCTGCTTAGCGATTACAGTAGTCTATCCTTGTATTGTGATACAATGATTATTCTACACTTGAAAAGTTGCACTGATTTTGTTTTAGATTGTGCTTGCTTTTAACAAGGTTCTTCAGTCATTGCCAGATCCAATATTAAATAGAAATTTAATGTCAAGAGCAATTTAGACTAAATGTGTTAATTTACAAATCCCATCAAATCTGCAAGTAACATACCAAATAAGTACCTACTAAAAGGAAAAATGGAAGACATGGCTTCACTTGATCCAATCTGTGTATTTTTGTAGAAAATGCAAACAGGTCCATTTACACACAATTGGGTCACATAAGGAACACCAAAATTATTGCTAGCATATTATGTCTCTTGTTACAAAAATTTGGCTTATAAAAATATTATGTTTTAAAACAATAGCTTTATCTGTGCAAAACTGAGTTGGCGTTGTCACATGCAGAGGCAGACTGGAGGGAGCCACAGGGGCAAGCAAATGCTGAAGCGGGCTGGTTGGAAAGCCTGTCTCAATTTTCTGGGACTTTGTCCCAATTTGATAGATGCCTAACCCAGTTAGGGAACTGGCCAGATCAGGAGTACAGCATGTGGTCTCGCTGCCAGTGAAAACAGGTGATGTTGGAATTAGGATGGGAATTCTAGAATCAGGTCCTATCCATCATTTTTAAACCCACCCATCTCTGTTCCAATCACGGTTGGAGGAATGGAAATCCAGACGTGAAACACAAAGTCCTAGAAATACATTGTAGGTATTGGCTTGTTCTATAAATTATCCATTTACTTCTATGTTGAAAGGGAGGTTAGCTCAGGGATAGCTAATTAGCATTTAGGCTAATGCTTCTCACATTATCATGGGAAAGGAGGCAGAGGAAGCAATTTTTGACATCAGGTTACAAGCTTCCTTACAAATCAGTGAATATCCCAGACAGATATTAGAGGTTCTCTGTGTGGTCAACGGAGAGAAAATGCTGCTTGACTCTGCAAGCTACCATAGCCGGATGCAGGAGGGAGACATTCTCTAATCGAAGAGACGGATCTTGTCACCATCTATGGATACTTGGAAATTTGTTCTGGCATGACCAGGGGAAAGAAGAACAAATTTTCCTGTTGATGATGCACTTTAAATATCTCTGAAAACTGAGGGAAATGTCTGGAGACAGTCACTGAAAGTTACTATTGAGCAAAATAGGGATATAGGAACCCATTGGAAGCAATTTTGGATTGTTTACTGAAAGGAATGCAATTTTGTGGTGAACACGATGGGTGCTAAGTATCGCAGCAGAATGTCACTTTCTATAGTTAAAGTCTAAGTTGCCTACAAAAAAGAAAATAGTGTTAAGTCAAGAGTGTTCTTTTAGTCATTTGTTACAGTAAAAGTTTTAAAATGTGAAAGGTTGTCAGGTTATTCTTTTAGCTAACAACTAAGTTAGAATCTCCTCTTTAAAATTTACCCATCTCTATGGAGATTGTAATACACTGAAAAAGATAAAAGGTAGGAAGTACATACTTTACTCAAGCAAATTGATACCTTTTTTGGTAGTTTAATGTCAAATTTTAATTTTGGAACACTATTTGTGAGGTGTAGAAACATGCAGATTTGTCCCTTGAGATGTAGAATGCGGTCACTGTTCTTAAAATGGAGTGTCACCCAAAACAAAAGTAAGTCGTAATACAAAATCAAAGTTCTAAGAAAATCTTGTGCAATTTTTGGGCCAAGAGTAGATTGCATACTGCAGGTCAGGAAATTAACTACCAATTCACACTAATGCCTCAAATTTCTTCAATAGCTTTGTACTGACAAAGCAATGTTAATGCAGAATTTAAAATAAACAAATTATTGGCTTGCACCAGAGCCTAAAGGTACATTTTTTAAAAATGTTTTTAATTGAAGATTTTTCATTTTACCACTTAATGCAACAAACACCCAAAATCCAGGACAGCACAGATCAATCATCATTCCAAATACACATACAGAAAAGACCTGCAAATATCATTAAAATTAGTTAGGATTATCAGTTACAATTTGTTGTAGTCATTGTAATTGGTGTCTCCCTTCGCACAGATAATGAAAGGATATTACAAAAAGTGGAGGATATCAGGATAAAGACATGAGCACATGGCATAACGGTGCACACACTCACCCACAGGATAACAAGAACCGAGCTATACAGCATAAGGGAGCCCGTGGAGTCAAATATAATCAATTGGAGCCAAAAACAGCACTCCAAAACTTCCAAACAATGAAAGGATACCTCAGAGAGAGAGAGGGGAATGTCAGGATACAATCCCAAACCCAAGAAGTGGCGTGATAGTTTACACTCTCACACACAGGATGACAGGAGCAGAACTACGCAGCCTCACGGATAAAACAGCCCAGCTATCGAAACTCACCCTCTGACCCCACAGTTAACAGGGTATCTTCCACTAGGGAATATAATCGCCACACCTTCCAAATACAAATTTTCAAATTACATGCTACCTTTGCCTAAACAGCTTTAAGGGATATTGACACAGATAAAAGAAAAGCCAATAAGCCAAAGATTCTCACCCATGTTTGGGCTCATCATAAAATAAGCCTCATTCATCTCCAGCCACACTGGAGGTGCCACCTAAGCCCCACCATCAACCAGAAAATTCAACCCATTTTCCATCAAGAAGACCCCACCAACCAGAAGAATTGTCAAGACACGCAACAAACGGGATATCTCGGGGAAGACACAATCCTTCAACTCCCCAAAAAGTTGAAAGCCTTGGCAGGATTGTCAAGTAGCATCAAGGATCAATCCACAGTTTCACCAAGGTCTCTGCATCTCTGTTGTGTCGTTGTCCAGCAGCCCCAACAGAGAGAGACATTGACCGAGAGGTGGCAAAGTCCCACCACATCCGGCCCTTCTGGACGAACACCAAGGTCAAGGCAACTAAGACCAGTAATTGGGATGTATAACCGACCCCAGATCTCAAACACCAAGTAAAGAATGCCTCTTCAAACTTGAAAAGCCAAGCATTCAAATCGTGATTTCAAAAGCATGACAGCCAGTTCTCAAATTCAACCAGGAATTTATCCTTAGCTCCCCTTGGGAAATCCAGCACACAGACATTCTTTCTCCGGCCCCATCTCCCTGAATTAACCAGGATATCTGACATATCACGTAGCAGGATTTCCAACGACTGAAGGAGAGTGCCCATTGAGGAAACTGCCCTCTCGACTGACAGGATTCTTTTTTCTGCCTGAGTAACAGCTGGTGCCTGCTTGGAGCCCCATTTCTTCTTGTAGATCTCCTCACTAATTAGAAACTTACATATCCACCATCTATCTTGATTTGCTTTCCAATGACCTCTACTGTGGCATAGAAAGGTTCTGCACACCCCTCACTCACATTAAACACATTTCGAGAGAGCTCCTGTGCCTCCTCTGAGCTTTCCAGGTAATGCGTAGCCGACTGAGGCTTTTTCAAATTTGAATTTCCCTGCTCAGCCTTCAACTTGTTCTGAGCACCCCTGCATTTCTTAGCTATCTGACCCTTTTTTTGTTGCAACCATCACAAACAGGATCCATAAATTCGCAATGATTCAATGTGTCCCCTCCACACCCAAATTATTTTATTGCTTTCATCTTCTTGTTTGCAACCTCTTTCATTATTTGATGCACTGTACCCACCGTGCACAGCCAATGGCCTTTTGAATATCTTTTGCATTGCTCACAGCCACTTCCATGCCCTAAAGATTTTCTGGAACCTTCCTGAAAGTCAGTGTGGCTTCTCCCAACAAACGACACTGAATGGTGTCCCCATTAATGCCACAGACTGGTCTGTCCCAGAGCATGTCCTCCAACACTACTCCAAACTCACAATATTCAAAGTTGTCTTAATTAGGTAACAAGGTTAGCTATAGACTGTCCCATCTTCCGAAAAGTCCCCTCCCACCCACACCCAAACAGAACTGAGCGCTTTTTCACCTCATCTGCAATTCCATTTGCCAAGAAAAAGTGTTCCAACCTTTCCACATATTCAGTCCAGTCCCTGTTCCCTTCCACAAACTCACTGATAGTCCCAAACATAGTCATGATGCTTCTAACCTGCTTTACGTCAGTAAACTCACGAACCTGCTGATCAGAGCCCTCAACTGCCACTCACTGTGCAATTCTTTGTAGTGTCATGCTGAACCTTGAATTTTTCTTTTCCTTTTATTTTGCCATTTTCTTCTTGTTGCCAAAAAGATGTGGCCACAAAAAGATAGTCGAACGCATTGTGATATTCAATCTTCTTTACTTATATAAAAATACAGTATAGCATGGACTCAGAACTGGAGGCAACTAGTTGCACAGGTCCCTCATGATAAGACTAGACCTGTGAAAGCCCGTGCGACAAATGACGTCACTCATGCCTGCTCATACCCGCTAAAGACATCAATACATATATTCAAATCGGAAGATGCTTACTAAACCACCTCTTAACAGGTAGATTTTTATGAAGCAGCAAATGGTCACCAACTCAGAAGTTTGAAGTGCAATTTTCAGTCTGCTTTTCTTAGTACAAAGATATTTCAAACATATTTCCAACTGGTGTGATCAGTAAGTTTGCGGACGACATGAAGATTGCGGAGTTGCGGATAGTGATGAACATTGTCAGAGAATACAGCAGGATATAGATAGGCTGGAACATTGGGTGGAGAAATGGCAGATGGAATTTAATCCAGATAAATGCGAAGTGATGCATTTCGGTAGATCTAATATAAGGGGGAGCTATACAATAAATGGCAGAACCATCAGGAGTATAGACACACAGAGGGACCTGGGTGTACAAGTCCACAGATCCTTAAAGGTGGCAGCACAGGTGGAGAGGGTGGTGAAGAAGGCATACGGCATGCTTGCCTTTATTGGACGGGGCATAGAATATAAAAGTTGGCATATGATGTTGCAGCTGTATAGAACGATGGTTAGGCCACATTTGGAATACTGCGTCCAGTTCTGGTCCCACACTACCAGAAGGACGTGGAGGCTTTGGAGAGAGTACAGAGAGGTTTACTAGGATGTTGCCTGGTATGGAGGGTCTTAGCTATGAGGAGAGATTGGGTAAACTGGGGTTGTTCTCCCTGGAAAGACAGAGGATGAGGGGCAACCTAATAGAGGTGTATAAAATTATGAAGGGCATAGATAGAGTGAACAGTGGGAAGCTTTTTCCCAGGTCGGAGGTGACGAACACAAGGGGTCACGGGTTCAAGGTGAGGGGGGCAAGGTTCAACACAGATGTCAGGGGGACGTATTTTACACAGAGGGTGGTGGGGGCCTGGAATGCACTGCCAAGCAAGGTGATTGAAGCGGACACACTGGGATCGTTTAAGACTTATCTGGATAGCCACATGAACAGACTGGGAATAGAGGGAGACAAAAGAATGGTCTAGTGGGCACATGAGCGGCGCAGGCTTGGAGGGCCAAAGGGCCTGTTCCTGTGCTGTATTTTTCTTTGTTCTTTCTATCAGGATTTTACTCCTCCTATGCAGCATATTTATATTTTGTCCATAAGTTTATGCCTCAGAGATTAAAATTGTGCATTATTCTGTGGTTGGCTTTTTCTGTTGTTCCTCTAACCTAATTTTCAGTAGGAGAATTAACTGTGAATTATGACCTGTGGGGAAAATAAAATGACGCCTTCAACATAATAAAGCACCTTAAGGTGCTTCATTAGAGCATTATAAAGCGAAATTTGACACTGAGCCAAGGAAGGTGATATTACATGAGATAACCAAAAGCTAGATCAGAGGAAAGTCTTAAGAAAGGATCTTAAAGAAGGAAAATGAGATAGAGATTTGGAGATTTTGGGGTGGGCTCCCAAAGCTTAGTGCCTCAGCAGCTGAAGGCAAGGTGGCCAATGGTGGGGTGTTTCAAAGTAGAGATGCACAAGGGGCCAGAATTGAAGGAACACATATCTTGGAAGTTAGACTTGAGCAAGTTACAAAGATAGAGAAGCTAACACCATGGAAGGAATTGGAAACAAAATGAATACAATGCCCTTGTACTTTCCAGAGTACTGTCAGAAAACCAATGGACAAATATGTACAGCATTGGTGCATCTTACCACGTCAGACATTTTTAAAATGGAAAGCCAGTATCTTAGTTTGTTTTGCTGGAATTTGTTTGAACTCTAGTATATTTGGGTGACCCTGGTAAGGCTTCATTTATTGTTTGTTCCTTGTTGCAAATCGGGATTAAAACCTTATCTAATAAAGGTTCTTCCCAAGTAACATTTAGACCAATACTAGAGTTTAACTTCAATTAAAGAAAATAGTGCTGAATGACACAATAGACATTGTAATGTATAGGAAACTACATGGTACAGTAGACCCTTGAGCTCTGGAATCTGGATTTAAATCTAGCCCAGACTGACGGAGTGAAAGTCCATAACAACCCTATCGAACTTGGGCATTCTTAATGCAGGCTGCTTTAATATGGCTTTCACTAGAAATCTCACTCATAAGGCTACATGATGCTATGGAAAAATTGCCGCAACAGATCAGTGAGTGTTCATCTAAGGTTAGTGCTGAGTAAAGGAAACCTTACTGTTTGATGCTGATATTGCATGCCTGAGTTGGGAAAAGTTCCATTACCCAGAATATCCCCAAATTAATGAGCACAAAATTAAGGAAATTCTGGGAAGCCTTACCATTTAGAAGTTCAATAAGAGCAGGAATAATTCCTGATTTTGCTAGCATTGCAGCACATGAATCATCCATAGAAACAGTACCAATCATGATAACCACTTCCAGAACCAGGTCATCTTCTGTTGAACCTGATAAATCAGAAAAACAAATGTTGTAACAAACTCAACAATACGTACCAACAGAAACGGATTACATTTCGTTCCCAGCTTGAAAGTTCCACTTAGCCCGCAACATCCAGGTGATACATTAAAGGATCTCTTGCATGAAGGCCCATTTAAAATGAAGTTAAAAGTTTCCTCTCTCAACTGCCGTATTGTGGAAATTTACTGAATGGAAGCCAGACCTATTTGAGCAAGGGGCTGGGATGAGGTGAGAGGGCTAATCAAAAACCGGAGAGAGCTGGACCCTTTATGTGCACTGAGGACTGGCTAGGCTATTGACAGGGGTCTGGTTATCATTCAGAACATAGAAACAAAATGGCAGGAAAAAGGAAAAAGACAGACTCTGAGTGTACTCAAGCAGGTGCTGGAGTGTGGCGACTAGGGGATTTTGCCGATAATTTCATTGCAGTGTTAATGTAGGCCTACTTGTGACACAAATAAATAAACTTTAACCTTTTAAAAATTTCTGTTTCTATCTCACGCTCTGTTTTATTGCTGCGCACGGTCCACCTGCCTGAGAACAACCTCCAGGCTTTGATGGCAGCTCTATTTCCTCTCAAGTTGCTCTCAAAGAGAAAGCAAAAGAACACAAATAGGAAATACAAGCGTCCAGAGAAATGAAAAGTGACAAAGAAAGAACAGTCTTGGCTGATCGGAGGGTGGTTAATGTAACCCTGCTATTTAAGAAAGGAGGGAGAGAGAAAACAGGGAATTTCAGACCAGTTAGCCTAACATCAACAGCAGCGAAAATTCTGGAGTTGATTATAAAGAATGTGATAACAGAACACTTAGAAAATATCAATGGTAATAGACAAAGTGAAAATCAAAATAGATTTATGAAAGAAAGATCCTGCTTGACAAAACTACTCGAGTCTCATGAGTGCATAATTAGTAAAATAGATAAAGGAGAACCATTGGACGGGCTGTATTGGATTTTCAGAAAGCGTTTGATAAAGTTCAACACAAGAGGTTAGTGTGCAAAATTAAAGCACATGGGGTGGGGGTAATATATTGGCATGGATTGAGAATTGGTTAGCAGACAGAAAACACGAATAGGAATAAAAAAGTATTTTTCGGTGTGGCAGGCGGTGACCAGCGAGGTCCCAAAGGGATCAGTGCTTGGGCCCCAGGTGTTCACAATATACTATACATCATAGGGGATTTTCACCGTAACTTCAATGCAATGTTAATGTAAGCCTATTTGTGACATAATAAATATACTTTAACTTTACATCAATGATTTGGATGAGGGAACCAAATATATTATTTCCAAGTTTGCCGATGACAAAAAACTTGGTGGCAAGGTGAGTGATGAGGAGGGTATTGAGCGGCTTCATGGTGATTTAGACAAGTTGAGTGGGAAAATACATGGTAGATAAATAAATGTGAAATTATCCACTTTGGGCCGAGAAACAGAATAGCTAAGTATTATTTAAATGGTGATAGATTGAGAAATGTTGACGTACATAGGGACCTGGGTGCCCTTGTACACCAGCCACTTAAAGCAAGCATGCAGTCAAGACAAATACTATGTTGGACTTCATTGCAAGAGGACTTGAGTACAGGAACATGAATGCCTTATTGCAGCTGTACAGGGCCTTGGTGAGACCACACCTGGAGTACTGTGTGCAGTTTTAGTCTCCTTATCGAAGAAAGGATATAGTGCCATAGAGAGAGTGCAGCAAAGGTTTACGTGACTGATTTCTGGGATGACAGAATTGTCGACTGGGCCTATATTTACTGGAATTTTAAAGAATGAGAGGGGATTTAATTGAAACGTATACAATTCTGACAGGGCTGTGATGCAGAGATGTTGTTTCCTATGGCTGGGGTCTTGAATAAGGGGGGGGTCACAGTCTTAGGATACTGGATGGGTAGGCCATACAGGACTGACAGAAGGAGAAACCTCTTCACTCAAGAGGGAGTGAATGGGTGTAATTCTCTGCCATATAAGGCTGTGAAGGAAATGGATAGATTTCTGGACTCTAAATGCCGCAGAGTGAGCAAGGCTGGGAACTGAATGTTCAATGGTATTTGGCAGTTAAGCAGGAGGGGTAAAAAGGGGTGAGGTAGTGCTATTAACAAAGAATGAGATCAGTACATTAGTGAGAGAGCATCTTATATCCGATGTAGAATCAGTTTGGATGGAGCTAGGAAACAGCAAACATTGGTAGGAGTTATTTCTAGGCCACCAACCCATCCTAAGCTGCGTCATCAATGATTTTGCTTTCATTATTAAGCCTGAAATGAGGATGTTCACTGATAATTGCACTATTCGCAAGTCCTCAGATACTGAAGCAGACCATGCCCAACTGCAGCAAGACCTGGACAATATTGGGGTTGCGGTTGACAAGTAACATTTGAGCCATAAGTACAAGGCAATGAGCATCTCCAAAAAGAGAGAATGTAAACATCTTGATATTCAATGGACAAGTCGAGCCCAGAGGGGACATGTGGGAAGCTAGAGAAATACACAGACTCAAGCTCAGGGCAATGTGGAGATTTGCAAGAGGCTCAACTTGTTGGGCAAGAAAAAGGAAATAATTACTTTGTGTTTTATCAATAAAAGAAATTATAAATATATTTGGCTTTTTTTGCTTTATACAAGGTTGCAAAATAATAATTACCCAACATCAAAAATGTGTTTTGCAATATATAAACCCCTTAATTAAATGTTGCAACAGTGTTCTTATTACCTATTAGTCAGTAAAATCCATCCCTTCAACAAACCTGGTTTCAATTTGTCCTTAAGGAATGGAACCAAGTTGTACTCCTTCAGAACAAGCTCCCAGTCTAGATCCGGAACTGTAAGATTAGCAAGTGTTCCAAGACACTCTATAACAAATTCTTCAGCTTCATTCCTATTGATCTGAGCTGCCAGGTCCCCGACGTAATCCTGAAAGACAATAAAGTATTCATGTTTAATTTTATTTTGTCCCTGAAGAACCTGGATCTCCACAATTAAAAATTACACATTAAATGTTGGCCTAACCAACGGCACAGACATCTGTGAGAACATTTCAAATAATCATAAATGAGGGAGTAATTGCTAAAAAAACAAATTTACCAGAACATACTGTGAATTGAAATGCAGAGTAACCAATCACTTTTAATGTTACTGCTGTCAATTACAGAAATACAAACTTTGGCTTCCTTATGCTGTAGGATTTTTAATAAACGCATAGTAAAAGCTGACTATGTAATCCTACTATGTCCCCTATGACCAATCTGGTCATAGCCATCAGTCAAACCTCACTGTCTCAACTTAGTACAATAATGATAGGAGTTTTAGGAGAGTTAGAATAAGAGACTGAGGCACAATTAAAGAAACAGATTTTAAGATGACTCTAGGAGATGGTTAGACATATGGTAAGGTGAAAATGTTTCATAAGAGAATTTCAGAGTGCAGGGTGATGTTTAAAGATTCTACCACAAAACAGATAACAACAAAAAACAAAGAGCTATCCATATCTCAGACAAGGTGCGAGCTGAAACATCGACTAAAGGAAACTACAGAGATAGAATGGAAATAGGATTTCAGAATTAATACATATATGGGGGAAACAATTAATTCAAAGCTAGTGAGAAATGGACAATAAGCAAATGTCAAAAAAGGTAGGATTCAGAAAGTAGAGTTCTGGGTACTTGGATATGGATAGCATTCAGAATGTTGCTATGGACAGTGTTGCAGAGGGGGAGACGGAAAGCATCAAAGTGTCGACCAGACAGAAGTAGAGATAACAAAGATGTTAGGCTTGAAAATCAAAACAGAACACACCAACTGCAAGCAGTCATGTACCCTCTTACATTTCATCTTTACCCTCGAGTTCAAAATTAATTTTTCATCGTAACTTGCAGGAAATACTAACTGATAATGATGTGGCATAGGCAACAGGACATCTGGGACCTCAGTGAACAATGGGACCAACAGCTTATCTCTTTATTGATAAATTTAAGTACTAAGAAAAACAGAGAGTGAATTCAATGTCAAATCAAGACAGAAAGAGAAAAGAGAGAGAGAGAAAAGGGTTTAATTGTGAGAGACAGACAGAAAGCTAAGTAAGGAAAAAAATCTAAAAAATTTAAATTTGACATTTCTGAAATCCTGATGATCAAGTTACCTGAAAGAATAAGATTCCACAGTTTAAATACCCCTTCTCTGGGTCAGAGAGGTTGATTGGAATTGCAATAATAGCCAACACTTCATTAAAAAGGTACTTGCGTCATTAATTAACAGTTACCTTCCTGCACCAAGTTTAATGGACAACTAATATGTAAATCCAGCACACTCTTAAAGTTTACAGAACAGCTAAGAGTGAGATCCCATTTGTACAAAGCTTACAGAGAGATGTAATTAACTATGAAGTTCCACATATTTGCAACTCATGGCATATCTGTTTCTCCTGAATTTGCTATCTGATTTGCACATTAACAGTGGCATACATTTTTCACATCACACTTTATTTCATTAAACCAGGTGCTTGAAAGATATTGTATTAGATTCTGCAGTTACAAACCAGTCAGTCATCCAACATCAAGTTATTAAACAGGCAAAACTTTATTTTTAGTTCAATTTCATTTAGCCAACACCATAGAATTCAAAATAAAACCACATAAAAGGTACAAATTTGCAGCTCAGTGTATTCTCCCTCTCCCCCCGCCCCCTCCCCCTCACCCCTTTGGAGTTCCTGCAAATGGCATTCTAAATTTTTTTGTATTTTTATTCCAATTCAATCAAATCAAGTCCAATTCAGAGTCTCAACAAGTTGAGACATTCCCGATCCAAGCTGACAAGACAGGGCTCTCACCTCCTGTCTTGGGCTTGATCTACATGATCCAAGCTGATTGGAGTAGGCATAGCTCCTCCTCCAAGGCTTGATCTCATTTGCATCTTAGCCAAAAGGCCGAGATGCCGCTTTTAAAAATTGCTTCAAATGAAGTTTAAATGTAACCTAATGACCTCAACCAAGTGGAGCCCGCCCACACCACACTCGATCCCAGCCAAAAGGCCGAGGTATGGCATTCTAAATTTTAAAAAAAAATACTTTTCCAATTCAATCAAATCAAATCCAATTCAGAGTCTCAACAAGTTGAGACATTTCCGATCCAGGCTGACAAGACAGGGCAAGCGACCATTTACCCTGTCCTGGGCCTGATCTACATGAGCCAAGCTGATTGGAGGAGGGAAAGCAATTCCTCCTCCAAGACTTGATCTCATTTGCATCTTAGCCAAAAGGCCGAGATACCGCTTTTAAAAATTGCTTCATATGAAACATATGAAGCTTAAATGCAACCCAATGACCTCAACCAAGTGCAGCATCCGCATAACTACACTTGATCTTAGCCAAAAGGCCGAGAAGCATTCTAAATAATATAAAGAATGGGATAGGTCAGAAGACAATCTTAGTATCAACAAATTAATTCATGGATAAACAGGCAATGGATAGCTCATTTAATTGCAACTAACCAGGCTGTTTAAGGCTAATGCTGCTTGGACCAGAGATGGTACAAAGATAAAGTGAAAATATTTAAGCACGGGACAACGAGAGGGAACCCAAAATTTGGAAAGCATAATTTTTTATCTTTATTTTCAAAATTAAGAATTCATCTTTCTTATTCAAGGGAACAGTTGAATATGGAATAAACTGTTGATTAATGTGCTGATATAATCGTAATGGGCAATTTTAAAAAAAGGAGTTGAATATATTTTTGTTACTCGAGGGTATATTATAAATACTGCTCAGATATGGATCGGAAGATTAATAGATGGAGGTTTCAAATTATGAGAATAGCAGGTAACAATACAGAGAGATAATAGGATACTGTTCTTTGTTAGGGGTAATTGATTCCATGGTCTAGATTAAGGATGAATAGGATAAACGATGTTAAAAAGTCTTTGCTCAGCATTGGATCTTAAAATTGGCTAATCATCATTCGCGTAAAAAAGACCTGAAGATGGCAAAACTCAGGTTAGATTGTGCTATTTTCAAGTACAGTCAGTTGCTGCATCAGATGATTTAGAAAAATACTAATTAATATAACCACTGCACACTAACTAAACTGAAACAAACCTGCCATCTTGTTCTGCACTTTCCTTAATCCACTCAAAATGTGTACAAACTAATGTATTAAAAGAACAAATTTTGCCATATGATAGACTGGCTAAGTCTAATTTTTCCCAAACTATTGCAAAACGAGTGCAGTCATTCTACATTATATTCAATTGTTAAATCGTTTGAAGTTTAAAACCATAAACTTTGGGTAATTTGTTTTCATGAAAAGCAACATGCTTATCATGATCCAACGGTGGATAAATACAAACATACACAGGCTCTTTCACATCTTCATCGCTACAATGGCACAATATAACCAAACCATAGTTCTGGCTCAGGTTAATTATAAAGCATTACAGGTCTGCCTGTTTTATGAAGTGGATAATTTATTTTTGAGATTAGTAAGAGGTCAGGGATGGGATCATTTTTTGTGTGGCAGTGTGCTCCAAACAGAGGACAATTCAGACAAGGCATTTTCTTGGGAGGTGAAATCAACAGAGGGCCATAGAATTCAATTTTGTAACAGTCAAAGGAGAAGCAATTCAGAGAAACTACATCCCCTCATTCTGAGGGGTCATTACCCCCTTACACAGGGACCACAGACAAACTAAAGATAATGTCTGACAATAAAGAATTTGGATCTTTATGATCAAAATGGATTTGAAACAATGGTATGATAGAAGCGAGCATTGTTAAATTTGTGCTTTTGAAAAAAAAGAGCTCCCTGTAACAAATGATCAAGACAATCATTAAGTGAATTTGTGTTAACACACATTTGGGTGTACCCAAAAATACAAGCAATGTCCTAATCACTCCAGGTAAATCACTCTACGCTACTTATAACAAGATAAATCATTCTACAGTACTTACAATAAATTGATTTTTGGTTTGACCTTCATGCTGAGAAACATTCCTGATCATTTTCATCAATAGTGAATCCTTGAATTTGAAGGCCCGTTTCATTAGCATTTTCAGGCCATTTCCTAAAACGTATAATGTTCAAAGTCAGCCATGTTGAGTCAATTTTCTCAGCAGAATAATATGATTAGACACATACCCATTTAGCACTCCTAGTTAACTACTTTTCATGTCAATTATTTAGTATGATAAGTAAACAGGAATAACTACATCTCAAATCAAGGGATTATAAATGTTAATTCTATTGATTTAAAAATGAATGTTAGTAGAAATAGAAACTAACATGGAAATTATTTTAAAATATGAAGTTTCTTGCAAAGGAATATCACATTTGTTGTAAATGAAATTTCATACTGATTGTCTAACAGTATCAAAGCAGCAAGGATAACACACACAGAAAACATACTGTGGAAGAATACATGGAACTTCAACTATATTAAAATAATCCTGACAAGGTATAGTTCAAGTTACCTACAGATTACTTGTTCAAAGCAGTCTCATTACTGACGTCCGTACACTCATGCAGCATTACGATAGTGTTTCAGTGTGCTTAAATTTAAGTTAAAAGCAACAGATGCCATAAGTCCATAGAACGAAAGGTCACAACTGGTGAAATAATTGCAAGTTTTACTGATTATAAATAATGTTTCCAAGACGGTTTATAATTTTTGTTGTACTTGACCCCAAGATCAGTTTCCTGCCACATATCTCCACCATCCCCAATGAACATCCAACCGCACCTTTATCTTAGCTTATCTGCAACTAAAATCCCTCATCTGCGTTTTGTTATTTTCCAATGCACATCTGACTGGCCTCCTGCAGTAAATCGAGGGCAACTTGATGAGGCTCAAGAACAAAAGCTTTATTGCCAACGAGCAAATAATTATATCTACAAACAGGGTCAGATAGAATAAATTAAGGGAGGAGGCCTATTGACTTGTTTCTTCATTGATGCCTTGAAATTTTGCACAGCACATTCCACTAACCTATTTGAGGCTGGGTGGTAAGGTGCTGACGTAACATGGCGAATGCTATTTGATTTTACAAATATCTGAAATTCCTCTGCTGAAGTCTGTGCTGTTATCTGATACTAAGACCTCCAGGATACCATCAATGGTGCAGCGGCCATCGTGGATGTCAACAATTGGACATCCAGCCACTTGAGTGTGAATCCACTACTATTAGAAACTTATGCTCCATAAATGGTCCTGCAAAATCAATATGTATTCTTACCCAGGTCTCGCTGACCACTTACAAGGGTGCAAATTAGCTGGCAGCAGCAAATCCTGTTGAGCGTGACAACGGAGTATTGTCTAACCATCCTTTCTATTTCTCTATCAAGACCCAGCCACCAAACGTAACTTCTGCCTAGTACTTTCATTTTGCCTTGACCCAGCTGAGAGTCGTGTAATTCTTGCAACAAGAGCCGTCTTCCTTGGGGCGGGACTATAATCCTAGCCCCCCACAACACCACCCCATCTTCACAGATTATTTCCATCCTCCTTTGCTGGCAGGACTTAAGCAGCTCTGACTTCTCATATCGCCACCCTTGCATGACCATTTTCTTCACCTTCGATAATGCTGGGTCTTTTTGTCCACATCCTTACATGCTTTGCTGAGACCGGCAAGGACTCAATCATATACAGTGCCAGAAATATCTCTTGCTGAATTGGTGGTGATGCCACTGTATGTGGCAAGGGCAACCTGCTGAGCGCATTCACATTTGATATATGTGTCTCTGGACGATGCTGAAAAGTATAATTGTATGCAGCAAATAAAAGAGCCTTTGCACTCGTGCTGAAGCTCTTGGCGGCACAGCTTATCTTTTCTGAATAAGCCCAGCAAAGGCTTGTGGTCCGAAGCTATTGTAAAATGCCAGCCATAAATGTACTGATGAAACATTTTGACTGCATATATAACCACAAAGCTTTCCTTATCTATCTGGGAGTACTCCCTTTCCACACGTGACAACTTTCTTGAGGCAAAGACAATTGGCCTTTCTGCCAATTGGCCCATTGGGCATTCTGTGGGACAAAACTGCTCCCACTCCATATGATGATGCATCACAAGTTACCAAGGGCTTGGTTGGATTGGAGTGCACCAATAATGCTGATAACTGCACAGCCTATTTCATTTTTATGAATGCCTCTTTTTGGTCTTCTCCTCACCTCGAACGTTGATGTTTCTTTAACAACTGGTGGAGTGGAGCTAAGGTGGTAGATGCACTTTGTACAAACATACCATAATAGTTCACCATTCTGAAAAATGATTTCAATTCAGAGACGTTTATTGGCTGTGGACTCTCTTCTGTGGCTTTTACTTTGTCTTCCAAAGGGCGCAACCCTTTTGCATCCACCCTAAAGCCAAAATAGGTAACTTTGTCTGCTTGTAAAGTACATTTCTCCTGTTTCAGCCTAACACCTGCTTCTTAAAGACGTTTCAAAACTTCCTCCAAGTTTGCCCTGTGTTCTTCAGGTGTGGCTCCTGTACTTAAAACGTCATCAAGATAAATCACAACATTCAGGATGCTTTGTAATATTTTCCATCTTACGTTAGAAAATGGCACAGGCAGATTAGACTCCAAAAGGTAGGCATGTATACTGGTACAAACCCTTGAGTGTTGACAGTAACAACCTCTGAGTCTTCATCCAATTCCAATTGCTAGGAAGCGCGACTGAGATCTAACTTGGTGTATTTTAACCATCCAGCTAGTTTGGAGCGTAGGTCCAAATATGCTTGCAAACTATGTTAAACATGCTTACTTACATTCATTAATAAGCTATACTGTGAAACCTTTAAATAAAAATATGGCCGATTCACTTGTGTTCAAATTCCTGAATTTGATTTGAATTAAAAATAAAGGATTCAAAGCATGCAGTCTTTTAGCTCATTATTCATTTTGTCTCCATTGCCTATTACATAATTTTAATGAATAAATACATTTGTTTACTTTATTTTCTGGTGGAGTGATGCAAGAGAAAAACCCCACTACAAACCACAAGAAATGCTACCTATAACTAAGATTTCAGTTTCTCAGTTTTCAAATAAAGCTTCAATGAAAAACTACTTATAAATTACAAGCAACTCCCCAACAAAAATGGCCTTGACAGATAGTTTTGCCTTGTATTAAATTTAAGAATCGTAATTACAATATTGCAGTGAAAACAAAAAACATGTCAACCTCTAATTCCTTTTGAATCAAGGTTTACATAAGTAACTTGTACACATATTAATAGAAGTACATGAAAAATTATGTAGTTTTTTTTGACAAAATTACTTATCATTTGTGACATATGTGACAAACAAGGCAAAAGAATTGTAAACATTCAATGGTCTTCCTGACAACCAAAGGGGAAATTTACAGAGACAATGGGTCTCTCAGCCACCCACTGGAGAACCAGAGGGAAATTCACATTGCCTCTTTTGAGGGTGGCCTGCCGATTTACAGGTCAATCAGGCAACTAATGGGCTATTGGTGGGCCTTCCACTGAACGCTGGCCTGCGAGGGGATCTGCTAGTCAAATAAATGACAGACAACCACCCCCCCCCCCCCCCCCCCCCTCCCACCAAACTTACACAGGTTTGTTTGTCATACTTCCCATACGGCCTGCTTTAATACCAGTGGCATTAAACTGTCCACTTAAGGGCCTCAACTGGCAGCAGGGCAGGAAGGCCAAACATGGGCCTGTCACTGACTTAATTGGGGTGGAGGCGAGAAGGTGGCCGGCTGGTCGACACCCACCAACATCTTCCCCGATTAAATGAAAAAAATACTGCCCAAAATGTGTGTGGGCGCGCGATCAATCAAGCATCAGTGTAGTGTGTCACTCCTCAAACTTCAAACATTTAAGAAAGTAGATTAAAAGGGTTTACAAGCTGCTAACAAATGTAAAATCGGTTAACATGCACTTTATCAGCTAAACTGACCAGGAAGGTTGGTTAGCCTCAAAAAGTTAGGTCTTCCATACCACAATTTAAAATATTCAAAACTATTAAAAGGAATAGACAGCTTAATGCCAATGACCTAAAGTCCCAAAACCCATAATACACAGCCCATGACCGAAAACGATGCAACATTGAAATTGGATTCAAAAATTAATGCTGCAGCTAAAGTCATTACCAGACTGAGCGCTCCAGAAACACCTAGTTCAGAGTCACTGGGAAAGGTGTCTGTGAATATTCAGTATTTTAATGGCATACATGGTAACATTCACACTTTAAATATGGTAAAAAGTAGTCCTGCATTAGTGTGCAAAGTGTTTATGAATACAAATGGCTCTTCTTAATAAGCCTGTCTCGATATCATACTATTACACTCCATGTGGCATCGCAGTGAAGAATCCTCTTGATTAGGACCCAAGCCACTGTATTCCAACTTGGGGCCCGAATTCAGTTCTGCTGTCACTTCAGCATTGGATATTGTAAACTTTTTCACAGTGACACAAGAAGTACAACTGCATTAATCTCAATCTATTTGTATCTATTATCACCTAACTTTTAAAAATCACAATTATAAATAAGAGTGCCTGAAATACAAATCAAGTCTCTCTGATTTGGATATAAAAGTTAGGATTCCACGACACTGGAGATATCAGATAAATTCTTACCTTCACAGATCAATTGCGCATTTCTCTTGTTGGAAGCTAGATTGATGCAAAAGGATATTAATTCCATGTCAATGTGCTCCTCTGGACATTCAAACAACATCTTCATTAACTGTCAACAGAACAGCACACAAATGCATTAGTTCCTGCAATTGCTCTTCAATGTTCAAACATTACTGAATCCTTCTTCGACAATACATTCTCAGTTGTTCTTTTTTGAAACTAAGAAATCAGGAAACACAATTTGCATCTTATCTTTTGAAATGAATTGCAATTATCCAACCCACCCTTGAACTATAACAGTTTACACAATGTTTGATAGCTATTTGCTGATAACTTTAACCCAAACCACCCAATGGGGAATCTAGCTGGATTGGATTGGCTGACATTTAAATCTACCTGATATTACAGTCCACTAACTTCAATGGAAAGTACAATGGGTGGCGGGGAGTAAAATGGTCAATCCCATCAGTTTCCCAATAAGCAGGTTAAGTTAAAATTTCCTTCTAGAACTCTCAAATTGTTGAGCATTTAAATATGAAAAAGGTAATAAAGTTTCACTCTTAATAAAACCATTGCTTGAACTTGGGAGCATTGTTGTATCCCTTTTCAAATAGGCTGCATAGCTTCATAAAGTAAGAAGTTTAACAACACCAGGTTAAAGTCCAACAGGTTTATTTGGTAGCAAAAGCCACACAAGCTTTCGGAGCTCTAAGCCCCTTCTTCACCTGAAGAAGGGGCTTAGAGCTCCGAAAGCTTGTGTGGCTTTTGCTACCAAATAAACCTGTAGGACTTTAACCTGGTGTTGTTAAACTTCTTACTGTGTTTACCCCAGTCCAACGCCGGCATCTCCACATCATAGCTTCATAAACGCAAGGAGGTTCTTTTAGTGACATATGGGTTGGTGATGAAACAAAGGCCAGCTCAACTGTCCAAATCACTTCCTTCAACTCCAGTCAATACGTGTGGTACGATGCTGTGTCACACAGACCAGACAGTTTCAAGTTGAACACCAGATTAGTGCCAAGTTAAAGGACCTCCACCACAATTACAGTCCTGTAACTGGCTTCAGCATATTTATCCCCTCTTCCTAACAACCAGAATTTCCAATGCTCATTGTAATCCAGTGACCCCTGTTGCAAACTGTACACTTTTGGAAGTTGAGCAAGGTATCATGAGCCATGTCATTGAAGCTTTCCATTGTCAACCAGTCTTGCAGTACACGCTGCCTAGTGTCATATGTGAAAAACTGCACAAGATCCTGCCAGTGTCAGAGGAGTCACAGCCTAATAATGATCAGAGCCTTAAGGGGAGAAAAGGATAGGGATAGTAAGAGAAAAACAGATTTTAAAAAGCTGTGTAATTAAATTAGAGATCGAATGATTGAATGAGCATTTTAGTAAAGCTTACTTCACAATATTTTCCAAACAAGTTGGGGGTGATTTTTCCATCCCACCGCGCTGTTTTCATAGCACAGCGGGCTGGGAGACTCTAGTGGAGACCATTTCACTGGCTCCCCACTGGGCGTCATGGCCTCCATGCATCTCCCAGCACCTGAGTTCCAGTGCCGTTAGCTCCGTGGCAGAAATCGGCGCAGTGTTACACAACATATGTAGACACTGATTTAAATATACTTGAAATGTTATTAGTGGGCCCGGGACTGAAATCACCAGACCCGCCAGCCTCTCTCCACCCCCCACCCCTCCACCCCCTGCCAGGAGTATTTCACTCCAGCGGAGTTTAGTGTAGCTCTCCACTTGCAGAGAATTGGCAGCCCAACCCCACTAGAGTGAAGGGGGGCAATTGAGGCCCCCCACAAAGGGTCGTGTGCCAGGGTAGGGTGCCTCCTGGGCACTGGCACCTTGGCAATGCCAGCCTGAGCCCCTGGCAGTGCCCAAGGGGCAAAGTGCCAATGTCCGGGGAACCTTGGCATTGCCCATCGTGCATAGGGAAGTGCCAAGGGCGCGGGGCGATCTGTGGGGTTGGGATGGGAAGATCCTGCTGCTACTCTGTAGTCAGGCTGAGTGACAGAGAGAGAGGGAGGCCAGTGATTGGAGCAGGGTGGTGGGGGGGGGGGGGGGTCAGGACATCGGGGCCACCGGGGGTGGCACATGGCTGATGACAGAGGGGCTAGCGATTGGACCGTGCAGAGATCACATGGCCGGTGATGCAGGGGTTGCAAGGCTGGCGAGTGATCAGGCAGACAGGGGCCACTGCGCATGCGCTGATCTGAGTGCTGACAGATCGGTGCATGCGCAGTGGCTTGCTCAGCGCTATGCTGCTGGCCTCTCCAGTGAGAATAGGACCCGCCCACTGATTTTTGAACTGATTTGTGCTAGTGCACTCAGCAGTGCACAGAGTGTGGGAGATTCATTTTGAAACTCCTGCTGAAAAAATCAGTTTTTACGCAAATTCAACACTTAGCATTTTTTTGGGAGAATTGCACACGTTATTTTGGATGCAGAAGTTGACTGCCTGATCACCTACTTTGTAATACAACTTCATTCCGACATCAAATGGTGGATAATGTTACTTCAATCTACAATTGAGGTCAAATATGATAGTGCACTATTTATACTTCAGTAATTGCTGCAAATCCAAGGCTGCACTTGCGTAAATATAGTTTCCAAACTTCACTATTTTTCCTATATTAAGAGCTTCCTAGTCACTACCCTAACAATTGATTATAGCACAAAGTATACCTCTTTTAAATGTGCTTATTGTCATCAGTCACTTTTTTTTTTAAACAGGAAGGTATTTAGATGTTGAATCTGTAGTGAAGAAGCGGTGGTATTCCTTCAGACAATTCCCATATTGAGTATCAGATACCATAGTCCCTGGCTGAAATCACTGTGTCTAGACTCTCTGGCACCTGACTTCACTTATTTACCAGCAACCAGAGGCCTTCTCTGCACTCCCCACATCCACACACCTTCCCCTCCAACATCTTTGAATGATTACAGCAAAAAACTTGCTTTCCTCTAGAATCACTATCCTGACCAATGACTCTCAAACTCACTGTTTGAACCAATCAAGCAGCTTATGAAATTTAGCAGATAATGACTTGAAAGAGCAAAGGGCACTGTATGAAAGGACCCTTAGCAACATTCCATTAATGCGACAAAAAGGAGAGATCAAAGGAGACCTATCAAAACAATGGCATTTATAAAGCTTGGAAAGCCAAGGATTTTATTCCAAAGCAAAACTGCTTTTAAACTGCATCATTACAATATATTTAAGCATCTATTTTCATTGGTTCTAATAAATAAATACCTGCTATTCTATGGATTCCTTGTGATCAACATTAAGAAATTTAATAGCAAACATGCTGAAATTCTTGTCCATGTCTTGGTTACCTCCAGATATGGCTATTTGAATACTTTCCTGGGCAATCTTCCATCTTGCACATTCCATAAACTTTAGCTCATTCAAAGCTCTGTTACCTGTATGTTAACTTGTACCAAGTCCCATTCACCCATTACCCATGCTTGTTGACCTAAATTGGCTCAATCTCACTCTATAATTTTCTCACTAAACCTGTCTGCCTTTCTATCTTTCCTCCGTTAAAACACTCCTAAGAACAAGTTATTGTTGTAGTGCACACCATAATAAGACAAAGTCAACAAACTGCTCCTTTACGCCATATACAAATTATGTATAACACAATCTTATGCTTACATGGCACTTAAGCACAAAGCTCGCAGCTCGTGACTGGCTGCACCTCAAGACAGTGTAAGCTTGGGAATTTGGTAGGGGAGGGAAGAAATGTAGTTCTGATCTTTTACAAGGAGTAGTTTGAGAGGGGGAACTGGAAACTAGCAGCAGGATGTGAGAACTGAAGTCCAGAAGCATCAATTAGGTGAGCAGGAAGGGTGAGTAGTGGATGAGTTTTAAGTTCTTTTTTCTCTATAAACAGGGGCTGTAGTTTAAACTTGGACTGGGAGATAATCATTATATTAAATTTATAGTTTAATTAGTTCAACTATTTTATACTACTATAGATATTTGAGTTATATTTCTAAACATAATTCGTGAAATGAAACAGTGAAGATTAGGGCAGGTGATGTGTTGCCGCTGTAGTGCGTGGGCCCTGGTGGACACCTGTGTGGTCCACAGCAATGATATCTGCAGTAAGTGTCTGCAGCTCAAGGAACTTGAGTTGATGGGGTAGGGTCCGAGTTTCAGACACTGCGATGCTTCAGGGAGGAATAAAGTTATTTGGACATTTTCAAGGAAGCAGTCACATCCCTTAAGTCTAGATATTTCAGAGTTGGTCGGTGATCAAGGGCAGGATGATGTGACTGCAAGTGAGGCAGGTATGGGGATCCAGAAGGTAACATTGGAGGAGGTTCAGCCCTTGCAACTGCTGAATACATTTGAGATTCTCTCAGTGGATGAGAGCAAGGGCTCCAGGGAGGATGAACAAACTCACCATAAGGCAGGGGAAAAATTCAAGTTGGAAGTGGGAGGGTTAAAAGGAATGTAGTTGCAGTGGGGGACAGTACAGTTAAGGGGATAAATATGGTTTCTACAGCCACGAGCATTGACTCCCCAGGGCTGCATTACCTGCCCGATGTCACAGTCAAAGATATCTCCCAAGAGCTGAAGAGGAACTTGGAGTGGGAGGGAAATGATCCAGTTGTTGTGGTCCACAAGACTCCAACAACATAGGTAAGATTAAGAAAGAGATTCTGTTAAGGGAGTATGAGCACCGAGGGACTAAATTTAAGAAGCACAACCACAAAACTAATGGCTCTGGATTACTAAATGAGCCACAAGCAAATTGGCATAGGATGAATAAGATCAGAAAGTTGAATGCATGGCTTAAAGATTGGTGTGGGAGAAATGGGTTTTGATTTATGGGCCCTGCTGGAGAAAGAAATGGGATGGTCCAATAGGATGGTCTTCACCTGAACTGTGCTGGGGCAGAGTACTGGCAAATCATATAACGAGGGCCGAGAGGGGACTTTAAACAAAAATAAACAAAAAGAGTTGGGGGGGAAGGGGTGGGGGAGTTCATGTGAGGGGAGATTTGTAAAGTTCAAGAGAAAGGACAAGACAATATTGCAATATAGCAATGTGGGTAATAATAACCAGAGTGTGACAGGAAAGGACAAAGCATTTAAATATAAGAATGCTCCAGCAAATAATGTCAGAGTCGGCAAAAATGGTAAAAGACAAAAATTAAATCTTTTTATTTGAATGCTCGCAGCATTCGTAACAAGATGGATGAACTGATAGCACAATAGAAATAAATGAGTTTAGTGTGATAGCCATTACAGAGACGTGGCTGCAAGGTGGCCAAGGCTGGGACCTAAATATTCAGGGGTATTTGACATTTCACAAAGACAGGAAGAAAATAAAAGGAAGTATGGGACAGCTCTGTTAATAAAGGATGCGATCCATACAATAGTGAGAAATGATCTCAAAGCTTTGACAAAGGGTCATCTGGACTCGAAACGTCAACTCTTTTCTCTCCTTACAGATGCTGCCAAACCTGCTGAGATTTTCCAGCGTTTTCTCCTTTGGTCTCAGAACAATGTGTTTTGGAACCTACCAATGAAGGCTATTTTGGACCTGGTAATGTGTGATGAAAAAGGATTAATTAAATAACTCATAATAAAGGATTCTCTGGGTAACAACAATCATAATATGGTAGAATTTCACATTCAGTTTGAGACCGAGGACACCTTGGCCTTGATTTTACTGGCACAGCCATCCCAAAATCAGGGCGGACAAGGCTCGCAGAACAGCATTCCCCGTTGGCCTAGGGCATGATCTTACAAGCCTCGGGCGGCCGTGTCAGTAAAATCAGGGCCCTAGTGTCCTAAACTTAAATAATCAAATTGCAAGATACGAAGACAGAATTGGCTAAGTTAGACTAGATAAATAGGTTAAAAGGGAAGATGGTGGAGAAGCAGTGGCAGACATTTAAGGGCACATTTCATAACTCAACAAAGATTTATTCCACTGAGAGGAATCTACCAGAAGGATACACCATCTGTGGCTAACTAAAGAAGTTAAGGATGGTACCAAATTAAAAGAAAAGGCATTCAATGTTATGAAGATTAATGGTAGCCAGAAAATTGGGAAAGTTTTAGAAACTAGCAAAGGATGACAAAGAAAATGATAAAGAGGAAGAAATTGGAGTATGAGAGCAAGTTGGTTTGAAATTAAAAAGGCAGTAAAATTTTCTATAGGTATATGAAAAGAGTAACTAAAATAAGTGTTGGCCTCTTGGAGGATCAAACTAGGAAATTAATCATTGGAAGTGAGGAAATAGAAGAGGCTTTGAACAAATATCAGTCTTCACAGAAGACATTAAAAAATCCTAAGAATGGTGGAAAATCAAGAGGCAAAAGGAAGGTAGGTATTCCAAAGGAAAAAAATGGGAAAAGTAATGGAACTGAAGGCTTAAAAATCTTAAAGCAGAATATTGAATAAAATGAAGTTTATGGAGAATGGAAAATGGGACAGAAGCCAGGATAGCACTAGAATAGACAAATCTAGAGGTAATAAATAAGGCATGTATTCATAAACATATTATTTATTACCTGTGCTACTACTACTGGGGTTTGGTTGAAAATAAGTTTTCACCAGCATTCCTGCCTGGATAATGGTTTTAATAATGGTTAGCTGCATGGCTACTTCTATGCCCAGCACTTAACTGAGAAAGAGACCAGAAGGATCCAGATTTGATTTCCTACCTGTACTAGGTCTCCTAACAGAGACTGGTTGGGCCAAATTACCTGCTGTTACATTGCAACTTCTATGTGGAAATTAACTGATAATATGTTGAATGGCTGTTGGTCTACAATCACCTTCCATTTCTCTCAGCTAGGGAGGGGAGGTCATTAAATTATTAAATGAATTCATCCATGTATGTGTATTGAATGAGGGCAGGATTAGACTCAATTGATTTCATCTCCGTCTCCCACAGCCATTACCTTGTGAACACTCAAATCCAACTCCAATCTGAAACTTCATGGCCTAGAAAATTCTTCACTCTACCATTGCCATCAAAGTCAGATAATCAACCCTGGTTCAATGAAGAGTGTAGGAGGGCATGTCAGAACAGCACCAAGCATACCTAAAAGTGAGTTGGCAGCCTGGTGAAGCTACAACACAGGACTGCACGCATGCTGAACAGCAAAAGCAGCATGTAATAGACAGAGCAGTGATTCCACAGCTAACAGATCAGATCAAAGCTCTGCAGTTGTGTCACATCCAATTGTGAATGGTACATGTACATGTGGATTAGTAGGCAAACTGTGGTTGAAAACACTACATTGCACATTGAAACGATGGATGCAGCCAAGATAGATTCCATGGATTTCTCAACGAACCACCCAGACATCAGTAACACCATGTGACATTGAACCAGGGTTGATTATCTGACTTTGAATTCTCTGAAATTCTGTCTTCCTCACAAGGGATTCCAGTCTTCACCTCTGAAGATCTAACACTGCAATTGTCTTCAAACGTTGTTCCAACTCGGAAAGCACGAACAACAACCCACCTCACAGGGTTTTAATCTTGTCTGCTGAGGTTCTATTCCCCTGGATTCCTAAGTAGACGTTCAAGCACCAACTCCACACACATTGAGGGGGGGGGGGGTTTGCCCAAAAGTGCTGAATTGGCAGGAAAACTGTTCTAGATCGCCACAGTTCTGACAGTTCAGTTTTTCACCCAAATCTCCGCACTCTGTGCGATGCAGAGGTCCCAGTCGTGAATCTCATTAAAAACCCATGGGGACGGGGCCTATTCGCACTGGAATTTGACAGTTCTTGGAGCTCTGCCCATGCGCAGTGGCCCCAAACTGTCAAACTCCCATTTGCAGGCCAGCCCGATCCCCCCGCAGTGCTGCCCCTCCAGCACCCCACATGGCCCGATCGCGGCCCCCACAGCAATTCCCGGGCCAGCCCTGACCCCCCTCCCTGTCCCGGAGCACCCCTATGCCCAGGCCCCACCACCAGCAATGGCGATTCTCCCCCCCCCCAAACCCAGGGTCAGACCCCCCTGGAGGCTGGGCCATCTATCCCGGAGGCAGCCCCCCCCCCCCCCCCCGCCCCCCTCCTCCCAGCCTGCCCCAAACGCTGCCTCCATCCCAGACCAATCCCAATGCAGAGTGGCAGCAGGACCCCCCACCAATCACCCCTAGGCGCTGCCCACAATAGACTCTGCCTCCTTGACACTACTTGATGTCCAGTGGGCACTGCCAGGGTGCCCATACCTAGGGGGCACCACAGCCCCACCGCCCGATCTCCTGGGGGGCCCCGATTGCCCCCCTTCATTCTGATGGGGTTTCCCACTAGCTCCCCGAACGTGGGGAGCTAGTCTGAACCCCGCCAGAGTGAAGTACTCCTGGCGGAATGGGAGATTCAATCAAGACCTGAAAAGTCCCGATAATGAACAAATCTACATATTTAAAATAGATTAAAAACAGATTTAAATGACTTACCCGCCTTTCCGCCGGTTTCCAGCGTGATCTGGCCGGCGACTGCTCGCCGGCTCTGGGAGATGCACATGCATTCCCCGCGCTTGTGCAAATCCCTGTTCAAGGCCACGGACGCGCATCTCCCGGCCAGACCCGCCTGAAAAGTGGCGGGCACGGATGGGAGAATCGCGGCCATAATGTTAGCTCTCTAGCCAAACCGAGCAGAACACTGCTGCTCCAAAGGTCTAACAAAAGCCCACAGCATGGAGTCACCAACCTTCGACTACCTTCTTGACTCTTCAAAACTGCTCCACAGCACACTTCAATTATCAGGGCTTCCATTGAGCCCACTTGGTGAAAATTTCCTACATGGAGTCCTTTTCCTATTTTGAGCCTTTTTCTCTGCTCCTCTATTTTAAACTTATGAGACCTTTTGCTGTCCCTGTCCTCTCTCTGGGATTCTTCATTTGGTAGCTCTCCCTGTCCCCTCTCCCTTTGTGCCCTCTCCCTGTCTGCTCTCCCTCTCCTCTGCCTATAGATTTCTTATCGATGGAGCTCCCAGTCACCAGATCCAGGTTTTCATGCTGTTTCCTTATGCACAAGCGCACTGGGCCCAAAACAAATGCCAATCTGCGAATGCATAAGTACCTTGAAGCCCATCAGGAGAGCCTGACCTCCACACCCTCCGATAAGTTTGGGTTCGTAACAACATCATTACAAGATCTATGGTTACAAGACTGTCACAATCTTACCCCATGTAAAATATTGTCTGGCAATTTATATGAAAGATTAATTTACCATACTACAATCTCAAGCATGGAATATGGGGTACCTCCACAACAGCTGGAAAGATTGGCGATCAATGTCTATAAATCCCGCAATGAAGGATAGCCTAATCCAACAGATGTTGCCATGCAAAATCAGGCTACAATTCAAATGATAAAAATGGGGAACCCCTGGCATATTGGACGTCAGCATAGAATAAGGTACACAAGATAAGGCTGAAGCATTCACAACAATCTTCAGCCAGAAGTGCTGAGTGGATGATCTATCTCGACCTCCTCCAGTGTCCCCAGCATCTCAGATGCCAGTCTCCTGCCAATTTGATTCACTCCACGTGATATCAAGAAACGGTTGGAGGCACTGGATACTGCAAAGGCCCTGATAGCATTCTGACAATAGTACTGAAGATTTGTGCTCCAGAACTTGCCGCTCCCCTAGCCAAGCTCTTCCAGTACAGTTACAACACTGGCATCTACCCAGACAATGTGGAAAATTGCCCAGGTATGTCCTGTACACAAAAACAGGAAAAATCCAACCCTGCCAATTACTGCCCAATCAGTCCACTCTTGACCATCAGTAAAGTGATGGAAAGGGTCATCAACAGTGCTATCAAGCAGCACCTGCTCAGCGACGTCCAGTTTGGGTTTCGCCAGGGTCACTCAGCTCCAGATCTCATTACAGCCTTGATTCAAACATGGACAAAAGAGCTGAATTCCAGAGATGAGGTGAGAGTGACAGCCCTTGACATCAAGGCTGCATTCGACCGAGTGTGGCATCAAGGAGCCCTAGCAAAACTGGAATCAATGGGCATCAGAGGGCAAACTCTCTGCTGGTTGGAATCATACCTGGTACATAGGAAGATGGTTGTGATTGTCAAGGGTCAGTCATCTCAGCTCCAGGGCATCTCTGCAGGAGTCCTTCAGGGTTGTGTCCTAGGCTCAACCATCTTCAGCTGCTTCATCAAATGACCTTCCCTCCATCATAAGATCAGAGGGGGAGATGTTCGCCGATGATTGCACGATGTTCAGCACCATTCGCGACACCTCAGATAAGGAAGCAGTCCATGTTCAAATGCAACAAGATCTGGACAATATCCAGGCTTGGACTGACAAGTGGCAAGTAACATTCGCACCACACAAATGCCAGGCAATGGCCATCACCAATAGGGGACACCAACCACTATCCCTTGACATTCAATGGTGTTACCATCACTGAATCCACCACTGTCAATATCTCGGGGTTACCATTCACCAGAAACTCAACTGGACTCACCGCATAAACACAGTGGCTACAAGAGCAGGTCAGAGGCTAGGAATACTGTGGTGAGTAACTCACCTCCTGACTCCCCAAAGCCTATCCACCATTTACAAGGCACA
This sequence comes from Mustelus asterias, assembly GCF_964213995.1. NCBI lineage: Eukaryota > Metazoa > Chordata > Chondrichthyes > Carcharhiniformes > Triakidae > Mustelus > Mustelus asterias. The sequence goes on from NC_135808.1 coordinate 81,862,941, forward strand.
AGTCAGGAGTGGGATGGAATACTCCCCACCTGCCTGGATGGGTACAGCTCCAACAACACTCAAGAAGCTTGACACCATCCAGAACACAGCAACCCGCTTGATTGCACCACATCTACAAACATCCACTCCCTCCACCACCAACACTCAGTAGCAGCAGTGTGTACTATCTACAAGATGCACTGCAGCAATTCACCAAAGATCCTTAGACAGCACCTTCCAAACCCACGACCACTTCCATCTGGAAAGACAAGCCCAGCAGATACATGGGAACACCATCACTTGCAAGTTCCTCTCCAAGCCATTCACCATCCGGACTTGGAAATATATTGCCGTTTCTTCGCAGTCGTGGGTCAAAATCCTGGAATCCCCTCCCGAACGGCATTGTGGGTCAACCCACAGCACATGGACTGCAGCAATTCAAGAAGGCAGTTCACCATCACCTTCTCAAGGGCAACTAGGGATGGGCAATAAATGCTGGCCAGCCAGCAACGCCCTTGTCCCACGAATGAATGAAAAACTGTTCAGCTTGTGTATAACACTGACCTCATCACTGGTTCATCATATATTGACAATTTCCCTGTATGCCTGTCCTGAACTGTCCCCCACAGTCAACACGAGCAGATTATTGGCCGTGTGGGAGCTAAAATCTGTATCATCTCATCAAAAAAGGTGTCAAGATGGAATTGCCACAGGGTTGGATTTACTGTCGAGGTGGAGAAAAACATCCACCATACTCCTCTTCCTACCCCGTCAACAAAACAATATAATGGATTCATGGTCCTGCTTATTGCTTCAGCAAAAATAAAATCCCTCTTTCAGATTGCAGTATATCCCCTATTGGAGCCCCGAGTGTGAACCACTCTTAACAATACCAACAAACTGGAGATCCAGTAGCAAGCACAGAACTACCTGAAACTTTGGACAACCACTGACGATAAAACCGGCTGGAGTGCATGGAATCCATGGGCTTTATGAACCCAAGCTGTTGGGCCTGGAATCTCCTGAGGAAAGATGGGGCATCAAGTTCAACAGAGGCCACTAACCCACCTTTTAACACAAATGCTGTTGCTGCCAAACTACTGGCCAAGTCAAAGGGATTCCTTGATAAACAATAAACAGGGCGTTAAATTTTTTTTTAAATCTATAAGCAAGGGTGATTTGTCCAGGCTCTTTCCCCACTGTTAATAACTTCACCCTCATTGAACTGGATGCCAGCCTAGCAACCACAAAAAAGGGCAAAACTGCCAGGAAGGATTATATCCCACCAGACTTCCTGCACCAACCTAGCCCACTGGCAATACAATGTCTACAGGCACTCTTTCCAGTCATGGTGGAGAACGACCACATTCCAAATCTGGCTTGAGCTGATGGCAGTAGCCCCGTCAAAGCCAGGAAAGCCAGGTGACCCTGGGAGCAACAAACCCATTCACTCTATACAACCTAAAAGTTCCAATAGCTCATTCTTTTAAGAATCAGTCCTATTACCAACTCATCTCTTCTCCAAGAACAGGCTGACTTTGGACCCCATTGCAGTTGCTGGGAACAAGTTTTTGCTACCACTACAAACAATGAGATGAGTTTTCATCACAAGCTCAAGACGGGAGCCATTTTCATAGATCTTTCCTCAGTGTAAGATACTGTGTATATTCATGTTCAAACTGTCCCTGCTGCTGACATGTGCTGAACTAGTACAGCTGTTGTGGAATTTCTGAGCAACAGAAGGATGGAAGTCGACCCTCGAGACAAGGACCCTAAGAACAGCATTCTCCCACAGGGAAGTGTCCTACAACTGGAGAAGGCAACCAAACCCAGCCAAGTACAGAGTCTCTGCATTCCACCTTGAAAATTGCAAGGCACATAATTCACTAAATGTCACCTTTTATGAAAGAAAGCACAGCATAGCCTGCCTTCCATCCATCTTGGAGTGACCCTTAATTGCTCCCTAACCTAACATCACCACCTCCAAAAGTCTGTGAAGATCAAGACAGAAGTGAACATCACCATAACACAAGTTGGGGCACAAAACCCACCATCCTTCATACTACTGTTGGCATATTGGTTTTCTTGACAACAGAGTAGTATGTACCCATTTGGACTTCGTATCATCACACCAACTCACTGACACAAAATTTCACTCAGTAATGAGACCTCTGGGTCTCTGAGATCCACTCAATTCAGGATTACCAGTCCTCTCAGACATCATTTGACTGGTCACAGCAACCGACAGAGAAATAACCCATATTAGCAACAACTTGGACCTCTCCACCGATAGAGACCTCCAAGACCCCCAAATCGCCATATGGCTCAACAAAACTTCCTCTGGGCTCGAATCAAACATCTCCAGTGAAAGCTGGAGGAAAGCTTGGGCAGAAAACATCCTTCAAAATAAATACATCGTCTCCAACCCAACATCGCAACAAGGCTTCTATCTCCCCTGGAACAGGTGGATAACTCCCAATAGAAAATGGACTTGACTGAGCCGATGTGGCTACATGATGTACAAGTGACACCTCAAAACCTTGCCTGGCTGCAACTGCAGAAACTCTGATCAAACCTTGGGAGCACATAATAACAGCTTGCCCCAAGCCAAGTTTGAGTGACATCCTGGAGGTACACTTGCTCTCCAGCAGGGCATTAGACTGTTTAGTAAAACTTAGTAATAAAACGGCTCTGAAAGCCATACAAAAGAAAAAAGACTCAGAGAATTCTAGTTACAAATCAGCTTGATGAAGATCATAATGCAATCTGCCAAAAGATGAATTAACCACCAAAATCACCTGAGCTTGTCTTTATCAGCATGGGGGTCCAATATTATTGATGCCCAAAAAGTTGTTTTCTCATTGTGGAAAATTAGAAATTCCCCATTTGAACAAGAGAAATTTTTCATTTTTGTTTAAGGATCATCGAGGCATTTAAATATTTACTGGCAACTTAATCACGAGAAGATCCAAAGTGAAGATAGAAATGGTTTTGCAATAATATTGCAGAATCAACTGAGGTTTTCTTCAAGTGCAAGGCTAGAAAGAAGACAACGAGGCCACAACTGCAGTTTATATAATTGTATCATCAGAAATAGCAGCTGCACTGACCTTGTTATTGTTTCCAATTTATCATGTAAAAAAGTAAAGGCAAGACTGCAATTGCAAAGAGTAACAAATAATTGGAAACTACATATACTCAGTCCTTAGCTAGCTTTGGACAGATGCACGTACAAAGCTACCCAAGTAAAAATATGACAATCCATTATTTTTTCTAACATTTCTGGAAGGTTTTCCCCATAACCAGTTTTAAGTCATGAAACACTACTAGTGTAGTGGCCATGTCAACCAACTGAGAAAACTAGTATCACTAGCACCAAGACTGCAAAATCAGAAAACACGAAGCAATAATCAAAAGTATAAAATTACGTGAAAAATCTGTGCACAGTGACAAGAACATGCAGCGTAATCCTTCATAAGAACTGGGATATTTGAGAGCTTTGTAAAATCAAAATGTGCTAGAAAACGTGGCAAATTAGCCTCTAAAGAAAAACCAGAAGCTAATGGAACAAATGTATGCCTCTGCAAAGGCAGAAGTCTGAAATTTAAAATGTGTCAGGGCACATTGAGTTGAGTAGCACCAAAAAGAAAAGAAACTGCCACAAACCCAACTGCTAACATGGTGCTCTGGTGAAACTGTTGTCCAATCAATCTGTCTACCTTCCTTTTACATGCTGAAAGATCTGCCCCCGCCTTCTTGCCTCACCCCCCTGCCAGCCCCCCTCCACCCAGCATACAAGCACCCTCAGCTGTAAAAGAAACAAAAATAAAATAAGGTCTAAAAGTTACTAAAGTCAAGACTGGACCAAAGAACTCCAGAGCATTCAGACAAAAGATCAACATTGCTCCTGAACCTTGTGTGGGAGCCAGTGCTAGAGGGAGTTAAATTGGTGAGGCACAGGGAGAATGAGGTCATACTTCCGTACAGAACTACGGTGTTCAACGAAGTAGCCACCTAAATGGTGTTAGGTTGCGTACACCATCAGCAGCAGGTCAATTGAAAGAAGTAAATATTGTTTGGAAAACAAAGGTAGTTTCAAGGGATTTATATTTGTATTGGCAAACATTAGAAATAAGGTATAATTTAATGTTTCTGTGCCTGGAAGGGTAAAACTTGTAGTTAAGATTCATGCTGGATAAAGATGTTTGTGTGTATTTCTATTGTGCTTAGAGGGGGTTATGGCATGAAGATTAAACAGAATTAGCAGTGGTTGCTTAGCAACCGGGAGGCTTTTAAGGTAGGAAGGCTTTTAAGTTTGTTTTTAGTTGTATTTGTTTACAGTTGGATGCGGGACATTGCAGAGTGAATATCTGTCAACTCTGTCAGAAGAAAGACTGTACAGGACAAGGGAGCTGCAGAGGCAAGCTTCACCAAGAACCAGATACAGTGCAGGTAACCGGGAATTGGGACAAAGAATGTCTGAAGAAAACTGAAGTTAATAGAATAGATGCCAGGGTATTATTCAGGAGAATTCAAGGGAAAAAATAAACAAGTGCTCGGAGTTAAAGAGACAATTGCAGTAACATGATTGAGTGGGAAAGCAGACTTCAGGGATAAATCAAAAGTCTGATGCCATAAGAAAGAGTCTGGGTATCAATAGCTAAAGCAATTGTGAATAGTTTTTCATGACAAATAAATCCTAAAGGGTAAGCAGTAAAACCTGGATGCTGGATTTGTTGTTAAAAGTGAAGCAGAAACTTTGTTTAAAAGTCATTTGGAAAATCTGAACTGGTTTTCAGAATGCAAATCGCTAATAGAAAGCATTATTGTGAAAGAAGATTTTAAAGAGTGTTTTTTAGAGTGGAGTTTGGAAAGTCTCACGTGACAATCATCTGGTGGGATTCTGAGGAGAAATCCACAGACATTCACTTGAGGTTGAATGGGAGAGTGTATTTGACCACAGCCATCTTGTGTGTTTAAAGGGAATTGTGTTACTGAGACCATTGTAGCATAAAATATACTTTGTAATCTATGTTACTTTTAAAACCTATGTGGATTTGTTAAGCTAAGGGGGGAGTAAAGGAGCAAAATCCAATCCTTTCATGTTTAATAAATGTTTTTGTTCTTGTTGTTGAAATAAATTAGCAGTCTTATAACTCTGCTCCTCCACATTTTATTAAAAAAAAAGGTAAAAATTATGGTCTTTTGAGACAGGGTTCCATTCTGGAATCTTCCTGTACAGTAATATCAACTGGGATCGTAAGAAAATGAAATCACTCATTACATATGAATATATTTACCCAGTCATTTTTTTTTAATGATCCTGGTGTATTATTTTAATAGTACCATTCCCCATTATCTATTAGTAAAAGTACTAATTGGTCATGAAAATATTTTTACCTGCGGGATGCAATCGGTGTATGCAAACATAGATTTGAAGCGATCATCCATGGTGACATGGTACAGAATACACATCACTATTTGTCTATGATTTTCAATTCCTGAAATAGAAAATACAAAATAAAATGAATGTTGTCATCAAAATCTTCGATTTTGTTTCATTCTCCAAACACTTTCCAAGGCAGACACAGGACAATTTGAAAAATATCTAAAAAGTTTATATTGCAACTGATGTATTCTTAACAAAACTTTGATTCCTGTTTACTTATCGTACTGATGTACAGCAATCAGTTCTAGACTCCCCAGATAGATTTCATGACTGGCATTTAGTTGATGAGTGGCATCTTATTAAAAGATTATATCTATGTACAATCACTGCATATCAGATGTAGTCTGTAGTATATTAAGGGGGTTAATGCACCCATCCAATGCTTGTATAGTGTAAATGAGAAAGTCATGCTTCAGAAGTCTCATTTGAAGTTTTTGCATGCAGTTCTTGGCACTGCATCTGCAGAATAATATACTGACCATGAAGAGGGTGCAGTGCAAATCCATCAGAATTCTAAAAACAAAGAACAAAGAACAATACAGCACAGGAACAGGCCCTTCGGCCCTCCAAGCCCGTGCCGCTCCCTGGTCCAAAACTAGACCATTCTTTTGTATCCCTCCATTCCCACTCCGTTCATGTGGCTATCTAGATAAGTCTTAAACGTTCCCAGTGTGTCCGCCTCCACCACCTTGCCTGGCAGCGCATTCCAGGCCCCCACCACCCTCTGTGTAAAATATGTCCTTCTGATATCTGTGTTAAACCTCCCCCCCTTCACCTTGAACCTATGACCCCTCGTGAACGTCACCACCGACCTGGGGAAAAGCTTCCCACCGTTCACCCTATCTATGCCCTTCATAATTTTATACACCTCTATTAAGTCTCCCCTCATCCTCCGTCTTTCCAGGGAGAACAACCCCAGTTTACCCAATCTCTCCTCATAACTAAGCCCCTCCATACCAGGCAACATCCTGGTAAACCTCCTCTGTACTCTCTCCAAAGCCTCCACGTCCTTCTGGTAGTGTGACGACCAGAACTGGACGCAGTATTCCAAATGCGGCCAAACCAACGTTCTATACATCTGCAACATCAGACCCCAACTTTTATACTCTATGCCCCGTCCTATAAAGGCAAGCATGCCATATGCCTTCTTCACCACCTTCTCCACCTGTGACGTCACCTTCAAGGATCTGTGGACTTGCACACCCAGGTCCCTCTGCGTATCTACACCCTTTATGGTTCTGCCATTTATCGTATAGCTCCTCCCTAGGTTCAATTATCAGGAAAAGATGTACATACAAGGCTTGCATTCCCTTGAAGATCAAGGAGTGATCTAATTAAGGTGTTTTTAAGATTAAAAGATTCATAGGATTAATAGAAACTGTATCCTGTGTTGGGAGATGAGTCTGGAACAAAGGTTCATAGCTTTCAAATTAGAGCTAGGCTTTTCATGGATGATGTCAGGAATCACTTCTTCATAAAAAGGTCACAAAAATTTGGAACCCTACTTGTCCTCCCCTCTCAGCCCCCTCCCAACCAGCCTCACCACACACCCAAAGAAAAAAAAGAGTTGCTGAGGCCAGAACGGTTGAAAATTTCAGAACTAAGATTGATAGATTTTTGTTAGGCTAGAGTATTAAAGGATATGGAACAAAAGCAGATGATTGGAGTTAAGATAGAGATCAGCCATGATCTAATTGAAAGGTGGAATAGGATTGGAGAGAAAAATGTTTAACACAGAAATAACAACTTATCTGTATAAAGAGCCTTTAAGGGAATACAATGTCCCAAGGTCCATAACTGGAGACTAAGGCAACTGAAGATTCAACATGATTAAAATTGGGGATGCTCAAAAAGGCAAGAATGAGATAAATGCAGACATCGCAGAAAATTTGGGGTTACAGAGATATGGGGGGGGGGGGGGGAGAGAGGGGGGGCAGGGAGTGGTCATGGAACGATTCAAAAACAAGGATGAGAATTTTAAAATCACGACATTGCTTGATCAGAAACCAATGTAGGTCAGTGAGCACAAGGGTGAATGGTACATGTTTCTACTTAAGACAAAGGCAGCAGTTTTGGATGGCTTCAAGTTTATAGTGGCTAAAATGTGGAAAACCAAACAGGACCGAGTTGGAATAGTCAATTCTAAGGTAATGCAGATATTAGAGAGAGTCCCATCAACAGACACGGTAACAGGAGTAAAGTCAGGCAATGTTTGAGAGCGGAAATAGGGATGGGGTGAAAATGAGGTTGGAAGCTCATCTTGGAGTTAAGTGTGACACCAACTTAGCAAACAGTCTGGTCCTGTTCCTATGTTTCTATTAAACAAATGTATGTATGACCTTTCATTAAAAAACGTCTGTGTTTATTTTTCTAAGCCCTATAGATTACAATTTCAAACTTAACACTTACTCCGCAAGTGCATTTTGGGTTGGTAGTACGGAAGTAAACTACTTGCAATTTCAGATTCATGGGGTTTTTACTTAGAATCATTTTGTTTTATAAATAATTATTACATTAAATCATAACATGTTAACATTTGGTCATAACTAACATTTCTGAAAAGTTAAGCTGCGAAAGAAGTCAAGTGCTGTTTCCTAAAATAATACTCTGTACGAATATATTAGTAAGTTATGGAATACAAAGGTGGGTATATTATGGTCCAGATTTTGTGATCAGTGGCAATGATGCTCAGCTCTGGTGAGTCTGTCTTGCCAAAGAACAAAGACATACTCAAGGTTGTGATGGAGGCGTCTGGGACATTGACTTCAAGGTATGATTCTGAGAATATGACTCCGTCAGGCTGTTTGACTGTTCTGTGGAATGGAACAGCTGTCCCAATTTTGATAGAAGCCCCCAGAAGTTAGTAAGGAGGATTTTGTAAAGGTGTATTTCCTAAGACGACTAGGCCAGAGTACCTATGTTGTACTATATGCTTGGTTGATGCCAGTTTATTCTTACTTGACTTTTCCATTTTAACATTTCAGAGGATAGGAAACATTCCTATAGGTCTGAAAATGCAAGACAACCAGATCAGGGAGACCAGACGGGGAGATGCTGGTGTCGCATATTGCCTTTGGACTAATAATCCAGAGACCCAGGGTAATGCTCTTCGGACCAGAGTTCGGATCACACCAGTGCAGACGATGACATTTGAATTCAATAAAAATCTGGAGTTATAAATCTAATGACCTTGAAACTTATTGTTGATTGTTGTAAAAACCCATCTGATTCACTAATGCCCTTTAGGGAAGGGAATCTGCCATCTTTACCTGGTCTTGTCTACATGTGACTCCAGACCCAGAGTAATGTGGTTGACTCTTAAATGTCCTCCGAAATGGACGAACAGTTCAAGAGGAATTAGGGATGGGCAATAAATGCCAGCCCAGGCAGTGACACCCACATCCCATGAATGAACAGAAAAAAAACTGGTCTTCAATTCAATATAATGTATTAAAATAGCCAGACAGAAAATAAACCCTTACATCAAGTGTCATAGATGGAGAGGAAATTGTGTTTTATGTTCTGCAGGCTTTTTCAAAAAGAGCAAATGGTCTGTTAATCAGCTCTTTTACCCATAAACCACTCTTAGTCTGCTTTCTTTCCCTTAGTTTAAACAAGTTTCAATTAATCAAAAAACAAAACAACCTTTTAAACACTGAAAATTGTTTTTTTTGTTAATTTAAATGCTTGGTGCTTTTCAGTATAGCTACATGGGCTAAGTATAATACTCAGGTGTTTTTGAAATAAAAAGGAATTTGCTTAAGATAATAATTGTAACCACGCAGCAATTGTTCTCCCATATGAATGATTGTGTAATTATCAAGGTTTGGTACAATCTACTTGTTTCAACTTAAGCTCCAATCAAATTCCTCATCAACTGCTTCAGTGAAGGTAATGTCATGGGCTGTGTTGGGATTAAAGGCTGAAATCCAATTATCTTAATCTTAGAAATTTGCAAGACAGCGGAAATTGGTTACCTACCATTCTTAATTGGAGAATAATTTGCAAGGGTTTTATCTAGAAATAAAAGTCCAATTAATTATCTGAAGCATTTCCTTAAACTATTTGTATTCCAGTTTCCTAAAGTGTTAACATTTTTATGTACTTGGGATTTTTGCATTTATCCAAAATGTTTTATTAATTCTGAAATATGCAGTGTGCTATCACATAAGTAGTTTCTTTTTAAAATTAATTTGAGACATGGACCTTGTCGGCAGGGCTGGCGTTTATTGTCCATTCCTAGTTTCCCTCAATTAGCTGGTGGTGGGCTGCCTTTTTTGTGAACCACTGCAGTCATTGTGGTGAAGATGCTCCCACTCTGCTGTTAAATATTGATCTGATGTTGATGAAGGAACTACGATATATATCTGAGTCGGGACAGTGCAAGGCTTGAGGGAGTCGTGGAGGTGATGGCATTCCAGTGCACCTCCTGCTCGTCTTGAGGTGATGGAGTTTGTGGACTTGGGAGGTATGACCAAAGAAGGCTTGGTCATACCTTGCAGCAGTGCTTCCTTTAGATAGAAAGCACTACAGCCACTATGTACTGGTGATCAAAGGGGTGCATTTTTAGGCTGATTAACGAGATATCAATCAAATACACTGTTTTGTCTTGGATGGTGTTCATCTTGGAGTGTTACTGTATTGCATCCATCCAAGCAAAAGAAGCATATTCCATCACAATCCAAACTTGTGCCTTGTAGGTGGTGCATAGGCTTTGGGCAGTCAGGAAATGAGCCACTTATCACAGAATACACAAACACTGACCTCCTCCCATAGCCATAGCATTTTTGTGGCTGCCCAAGTGAGTTTCTGGTCAATGGCGATTCACAGGATATCGATGTTTGGGGATTCAGCAATGGAAAAGACATTGAATGTCAAGGAGAGGTGGGTCAGCCCTTTCTGTTGCTGTCATTTGTATGGTGCAGATGTTACCAGTCCAAGCTTGAATGTTTCTCAGATCCTGCTCCATACAGATAGGGACTGTTTAATTAACTTGGGAATTGTGCATAGAGCTGAATACTGCAATTGTCACAAATCAGTTTCGCTCAGTTGGCTGGACGACTAATTCATGATGCAGAGTGACGCTACCAGCGCGGGTTCAATTCCCATACCGGCTGAGGTTATTCATGAAGGCCTGCCTTCTCAACCTTGCCCCTCAACTGAAGTGTAGTGATCCTCAGGTTAAATCACTACCAGCCAGCTCTGCCCTATGGCCATCTGGGGCTATGGCGACTTTGCCTTTTATCCAGATATAAAGCACTCTTCAGTTCATTGAGCTGTTGTGATATATACATTGGACCTCCAGAGTTCTGACATAACATTCATACAAAATAATTTTGGGTGTGTGCGAAGCAGCATAACTCAGTATCTCAATTCCAACTTAACATCTAAGTATATTAAAGTCAAGCAATGGGAAATACATGACAGTAAACCTTTTCACACTGTTCAACTTTAATGCAGGTACAGTATAGCTTGTCTCATGATATAACTGAATTCCATTCAAAGGTACTTCATTGATTGAGAAATGGTTTTGAGCATCCTGAGGTTGTCTTTCTTCAACATGAAGCTGAGCGTAAAAAGTACTTACGCCACCTACTAGGCCCCAGAGCAGACTCCCACCCCACATTCTCTAACCGTTTTTCAGAAAGGCATAGGAGCAGGAGTGGGCCATTTGACCTTTCAATCCTGCTCCACCATTCAATAAGAACATGGCTGATCTGATTGCGGTCACAGTTCTACTCTCCTGTCTGCAACCCATAACACTCGACTCCCTCATCTAACAAAAATCTAACAGTCTGAAAAAAATGTAAAGACCAGCATCCACCATCTTCTGACGAACAGAATTCACATTTTAATGGCCCTCAGAGAGTGTTACATGGTCAAAAAATTCTAACAGAGTAGTTAATGATTTTCCTTTCACAAAGCTAAATTGGCTTTGCCTGGTCATACTGACATTTTCTAATTCCCCTGCTAAAATCTCCTTAATAACAGATTCCAACACTTTCTCTATGATAGATGTTCAGATAACTGGCCTATAGTTTCCTACTTTCGACCTCTCTTTTTTCTTGAATAATTAGCTATTTTCTAATCCACTGGTACCCTTCTAGAATCTAAGAAATTCTGGAAGATTATAACCAATGCATCGACTATCTGTGCCACCACTTCTTTTAAGACCCTAGGATGCAGGCCATCTGGTCCTGAGGACTTCTCAGCTTTCAGGTCGAATATTTTTCCTGGCATCTTTTCCCTGGTGATGGTTTTAAGTTCATCCCTCTCCATAACCTCTAAATTTTCAATTATCTTTGGGAAGCTTTTGAAGTCTTCTACTGTGAAGATAGGTATAAAACCCCTGTTCAAAGCCTCCACCATTTCTTTGTTTCTATTGTCAATTATCTTCTCTAGAAGACCAACATTGCTTTAGTTACTCTTTTCCTGGTTCAACAACTTACAAAAACTCTTCCTATCTAGGCATCTCTCATATTCTATGTTCTACCTATTACCCTTTAATCATTCTTTGTTGGTTCTTTAAGTGTCCAGTGCCCTGTCCTACCAATAATTGTTAGATTTCATAGAATCCCTACAATACAGAAGGAGGCCATTCGGCCCATCGAGTCTGTACCGACTACAATCACACCCAGGCCCTTTTCCCACAAGCCATGCATTTACCCCACTAATCCGCCTAATATAGGGTCAAATTAGCATGGTCAATCAACCTAATCTGCACATCTTTGGACTGTGGGAGGAAATCGGAGCACCCGGAGGAAACCCACGCAGACATGGGGAGAATGTGCGAACTCCACACAGACAGTGACCCAAGGTCGGAATTGAACCTGGGACCCTGGCGCTGTGAAGCAGCAGTGCTAACCTCTGTGCCACCTTGCCGCCTTTCTTCAATTTATTATCCTTCACTTCCTTATTTAGCCATGGATAATGCATGCTTTTCAAAGAGCCTTTTGTTCTCATTGAGATAAATCTTTACTGAGAGTTATTAAAGATCTTCTTAAAAGCCTGCAACTCTACTGTGCTACCTTTTATTCTAGTATCCCAGTTGACCTTAGCCAGCTCTGTCTTCATATCCTCAGAGTTACCTTTATATAGGTTTAAAACATGAGTCATGGATCCACAATACACATTTTCAAACTGAACATAAAATTCTACTGTGTTGTGATCACCATCACTTAAAAGCTCCTTTTACTGTGAGGTTATTGATTAATCCTATCTCATTGTATATTACCAGATCTAGGCTAGTACAGAGGGCCAGAGGGACCTTGGGGTGCATGAACATAGATCCCTGAAAACAGCAAGACAGATAGATATGGTGGTTAGAATCATAGAATCCTCCAGTGCAGAAGGAGGCCATTTGGTCCATCGAGTCTGCACCAACCACAATTCCACCCAGACCCCATCCCGATAACCCCATGCATTTACCCTAGCTAGTCCCCCTGGCACTCAAGAGCAATTTAGCATGGTCAATCCACCTAAGCTGCACATCTTTGGGCTGAGGGGGGAAACCGGAATACCCGGGAGGAAACCCACGCAGATGGGGGGTGAATGTGCAAACTCCACACAGACAGTGACCCAAGCCAGGAATCGAACCCAAGTTCCTGGCGCTGTGAGGCAGCAGTGCTAACCACTGTGCCACCCATGACCAGCATCCACTATCTTCTGATGAAGAGAATTCCACATTCTAATGGCCCTCAGAGAATGTTACATGGTAAAAAAAATTCTTAGAGTAGTTAAAGATGGACCAAAGGGCCTCTTTCTATGCTGTAAAATTCTATGACTCTATGCTCCCTCGTTGGTTCTAGAATGTACTGCTCTAAGAAATTGTCCTGAAAACACTATAAACTCATTTTCCAGGTTACCTTTACCAATCTGATTTTCCCAACCTACATACAGCTTAAGGTCACACCACAGAACTGAGCTATACTGTGCAAGTCTCTCTTCGCACAACAGAGCAGTCACAGTGTAACTCTAATTATGCTTCACACTAGAAACTAGAGACAGATCAAGTAGCATAATATAAGTGAGAAGAAAGCAACAAGCGGAAAAAGATGACTAGGAGATGGGAACATTTCTGAAAGTGCTTATCAAAAATCTTCATTTTTCTAATTTGAGACTTAAAAAATATAATGCAACTTGATATCAAAATAAAATTTATCTACAAAATTATAGAACAACAGATTTAAAATCTTTGTATTAAAATCTTAATGAAATAATTCAGTTCAATCCAACTTATGTACACCAATTGTACTGGATAGTTGGCTTTGAGAAGAAAGAATGAAGTTGACTTGAATTGATTGAATGAATCATTCGAAGAGATACTGTGGTTTGGTATGTTTCATGAGTGATGCACACTTCGCATTTAACAATCTCCTTGTAAGCTATATCCCCTTTAAGGAGTCTGCCCAACAGAGGCAGAAACTCCGGCAATATTTGCACATGATCTATTAAAACCATCTGTGCCCAGTCCAACACCAGGAGAAAAAAAAAAGCATCTCCACTTAATTGAGAAAACAGGAGGAAGCATAAATTTTACTGCCATCAATAACTTCAAGCAATCCTGATACAACTTTACTGCACCCCCACCGGCTGTGGCAGATGGTTTTAGTTAGGGTTTTTGCCACATCTGACCCCTGCTATTACCTCACTTCATTTGTAGGAAAAATGTATGATTGTTTATAAGCTGAATAGTAAAAGATTGGCTCTAAAAATAACAAGCAATGGTCTATTAAAACTAAAGAAGAACTACAGTAGCAATAAGGGCCTCTTTTATTGTAATCTGCAAGATTAATTGTCCCCCAAATCTGTTGGGTAGTTAAGTTCAATACATATATTTTGGCATATGTAAATTGGACGGGCAAAGGGTATCACACAACCAGAATCACAATGCACACACTAACTACAGGGGAGCAGCGACGGCAATCCAAGACAGGCTAGACCATAGCTTCATATTTTAGAACTAACATGGTTTATTCATCCATCACCATCGTCCTAAAGCGGCCTTTCAGTTGGAAAGATAGGATGACCAATGTCTCAATATATCATTCATGTCATTCCACAACATGGGTCAGAATGTGCACAGCCAGGTTCCTTCTCTCACGTCACTAACAGGAACTCCTACTACAAATGGAATGCAAATTTGAAAGAAATTTGAAGCAAGGTTTAAATTCGAGGAACTTCAATGCTACTTTTACGGTACAGTGTTACTGGCCAAAGCCAGCTACAACGTTGCAGCAAAGTAAATGATGGCCTGTTGTCTGAGACCATCAAAAAAGGTGTTTCTTTTCTGTGCCTCAAGAGACAGATCAGAGAGGGAGGAAAGGTTATTGTTTCCGGCTGCAGGTGTACTGAGCCAAAACATACGAGCAAGATCACTTTAAACTGGCTTGTGTGGACTTTCCCCAGGTGTAAGGCAAAGTTATGAACTGGGACTTACATTATGCATTTGCAGTTATTTGAAAAAGAGGACTGTATATCACTGATACTTTCTCAAAGAAGGGGATAACAGCAACATTGAAATCATTTACACAAGTCCAAAACTGAGGATTATTCTTAATAACATTACCATCCAAAAGGATGCGTCTTGTATTTTTGAAAAAATTTAACCAGGTAGAAAATATTGCTTTGTAGACAAGAAATGTTGTTTCTACAAATGAAATTGGCAAAGCTTGTAATAGTTGAATGCCCACCAAGAATGATCTGTGCCCTGGCAACATAAACTGGTGATTCAAAATCGGAATTTTCTTTCAACAAATTCTTCAGTTAAAATGTCCTGATTTGGTTAATACAGTACAGTCAGTAGATTTCCTGGACAAAATGAATACATTAAACAGGCATGTGAAAAAAAATCAAAGAGGACGAAAACAAAACAATGGGAAGCACAGATGAAATGCAAAAGCAAGAATGGCTCCAAGGTTCGAATTTCGAGCTCAAACATTTAAACTTTAGTGGGCGATTTTTAATTTTTTTTTATTTGAGGTTTTTCAGTAAAAATAGGGCATCCACTCATAAGATACTTCAGCATTAGTTTCCACATAAAAGTTACACTAGCAAAATAGTGGTGGGTGAATGAGGAGAGGAATAATGAAAGTTATTTCCTACTGTGATGTTTTCTCACATTGCACAGATATTTAATATTTAATTCACCCAAACTTAATTTAAGTTAAGGAGGCTTAGCACCTACATCTGTTTTTAACATTATTAGCGAGCTTCCCCATATGCTCGAATTTCTGTCTCCTGATTAACCTTTTAGTCATTCTATTATTTTCTTTATATTCTGACCAATCATCTCACCTGCCACTCACCCTTCCCCTGTTGTATGCATTTTCCTTAAGCTGAATGCTTTCCCCAACTTCTTAGTCAAACATGGACAGTGGGTTTCCCCTTTGGATTTTACTTTCTTTGTTGGATGGTTTTATAGATGAGCAAGAAAATCTTAAATTCAACATTCTATGGAACAGGGAGCACTGAAGTGGCTAAGAAGCAAGAGTGGATTCATGGGCAATAGCAATGTGACTGATTTTGTATTTATGGAGTGTGGAAGTTGGAATACTGGTCAGCAGAATGCTGGAAAAGAATTATATTTTGCATGACAACAATATGGAGTTTCCACAGCAGTCAGGGAAAGGAATGGACAAAAGTAGGCAGCTTTTTGAAGTTGAAAGGTAAAAAGTTCTTAATAATGAAGAGTATTTACATTTTAAGGCACAGCTCATTCAAACAAAATGGCAAAGTTAAACAAGGCCTGGATTAGCTTGAGTGACCATAATGGGAAACAGGGTTGGTGACAAGATTTTGATGGGGCTTGAAAATAATGGCTCAAGTCTCTTGATGACCAACAGGTAGGAACTCTGTCTCATTCACAGTGTAATGTTAGATCAGCAGCCATGGGGGTCAAGGGGAGTGCTGAACACATAAAAGTGAATAAAGGAAACTCAAATGAAGAATCCCACCAGAACGTTAATTTGAAATCAAACTTATGCTTTTTTTTCCCCAATGCTGGCTAGCCTGCTGTAATATGAGGACAGATGGAGATGGGGTAAAAAGAACTACTGTCAAATCCATCTTTTCTCATTATGTATTTAATGCTTTCAAGAGTACTGATGTTGCAGATTTACTCCAACAATTTCTTCAACTTTCAACATTTCAATTCAAAACTCTTTCTAAATCACAGAGGCTCGACTAGCACAGGGGTCAGTCGGCACCATAGTTTAGATATCATTCACAAAATAATATTGTAGCCATTTGGATCCATCAGTAATGCCAATTAGGATGTTTGGTTACAGAAAAATAGTTCCTTTGCTATGAAATAAGCTTAAGAGGACTCGCGCAGCATAAACAGATTAACAATAATACCTTGGTCATTGTTTTCTAAATCTTGAGGCCCAATTAGTCATTTACACAAGGTTACTTTTTAACAACTGAATGTCAAGTCAGCAAACTGGTATGGCTATAATGAAAATATAGCTTAAACCTGTATTGAGCTAAAACTATTTGTCACAGCAACCATTTAGTTGCCCATATGTCTGGAAATATTTACAATGTTGTCACTGAGAAGGTTATAATTTTAGCTTTATTTTGTATGCCAAAATATATACTGTTATTAATAGCTAGGCTCGTGGTTATGATGCACTCAACAACCTACCAATTAACGTATTATGCAAGTAGCGACAGCTGGTCTTCAGCATTTGAGGTAATAGCCACAGGAATGAAAGTGATGCAAAAATATTACCCACCAGAGGTCACTGTTGAATCTTTTTCAGAAGCTAATCAATTGTAGTCCTTGAGGCTAATACTTGTATGTCTAACATTCTGCTTTTATAACATGAATGGGGGGCTCACAGAACAAAAACTGGAGGGAGAGTGTTTTGGTCACTGGCCCACCTATTGAGATTTTTGAGGAGGTTTTGATTTAGCTCCAACATGAAATGGAAAGAGATGAAATAAATATAAAAAATGAGCACACTATTATGTGATTCAGGGCTGGGCTTCATTTTCATGAGTCACTGCAGCTTCCTAAACCACCCGCAAATCATGGGTGGTACAGGATGGGAAACGGACAGTTCCAGTGGTATTTAATGGGGAATATTTCAGTTAAACTTAAATGTGTTGAAAAGGTTTGGGAGACACCTTACTGTATTTTCCAGTCATGCTTGGATGCAGTTACTTTTTTTTGTTTGTTGTTTGGCCACGTTAAGAGTAAAGGAATATTGGAAAAACTCTCTAAAAATGGGAGCATTTTTGGCATTCAATTCAGGCCAAAGCTGCAGCAATGAATAGAATGATCACATTAACCTGATGTTGAAGGAGCGAAGGAGAGTACTTAAATGACTATGTGGGGGGTAGGATTATTAAGTTTGTGGATGACACAAAGATTGGCCAGGTGGTTAACAATGAAGCGGAATGTTTTGGGCTACAAGAAGACATAGACAAAATGGTCAAATGGGCAGGTAAGTGGCAGATGGAATTTAACCCTGAAGAGAGAGAGGTGATACATTTAGGAAGTAGTAATTTGACAAGGAAGTACACAAGGAAGTTCTGTGGAACAAAAAGACTTTGGCATGTTTGTCCACACATCTCTGAAGGCAGAAGGGCAAGTTAGTAGGGTGGTAAAAAGGTATATGGGACACTTGCCTTTATCAATTGAGGCATAGATTACATAAGTAGGGAAGTCATGTTGGAGTTACATAGAACTTTGGTGAGGCCACAGGTAGAGTACTGTGTGCAGTTCTGGTCGCCACATTATCGGAAGGATGTGATTGCACTGGAGGGGGTGCAGGGGAGATTCACCAGGAAGCTGCCTAGGATGGAACATTTAAGTTCTGAAGAGAGGTTTGGCAGGCTTGGTTTTGTTTTTGTTGGAGCAGAGAAGACTGAGGGGCAACTTGATCAAGGTGTACAAGATTACAAGATTATGAAGGACATGGACAGAGTGGATAAGGAGCAGCTGTTCCCCTTAGTTGAAGGGTCAGTCACGAGAGGACATAGGTTCAAGGTGAGAGACAGGAGGTTTGGGGGGGGGGGGGGGGGGAATGTGAGGGAAAACCTTTTTATCCGGAGGGTAGTGGCAGCTTGGAATGTGCTGCCTGAGGGGGTGGTGGAGGCGGGTTGCCTCACATCTTTTAAAAAGTATCTTGATGAGCACCTGGCACATCAAAACCTTCAGGGCTATGGGCCAAGTGCTGGCAGATGGGATTAGGTGGGAGTTCAGATGTTTCTAATGTGTCGGTATGGACTCAATGGGCCGAAGGACCTCTTGTGCGCTGTATGATTCTATGCTTACATCCTTACCCTCTCAATTGGCCCCACTGCATGTGACCTCTTGTCAGACAAGTTACTGAGGTCCTCAATTTCTTTACATACAGTCCTTTCCAGACAGAAACAGAGGTTATCAGCATCATAAATAAAAATGAAATTTTAAATGCGAGGTGGGATCAAGAAGATTGTCAGTTTGCAGACGATTGAAAAATAAGATTATCCTAGGATCCAGAGGGAAATAAGAGAGGAAATTGCAGAGGCCCATGAAATAATATTTTGTTCTCTTGCATACGGACATGTGCTGGAGGACTGGAGACTAGCCAATCTAGCACACAATTTTTAAAAACTAGGCAGAACAAATCAGGGTAATTACAGGCCAGTTAGTTTAATATCCATGGTAGAGAAAATGTTGAAGTCCTTAATTAAGGATGAAATTACAAAGTATAAAAATAAAATGGTTAGAAGTAACGAGTGTGAATTTCAAAAGAGATAACCATACTTGACAAACTTCAGAATTCTTTGAGGCGATAACCATCATAGTGGATGGAAAAAAATGCATTCCATATTGTGTACACATACTCCAAGAAACCATTTTAAAAGCTATCTTTCATGCAATTACTGGAGAAGATAGAGTCGTATGGAACTTAGGGCAGAATAGAAAACTGGATTAAAAACAGTTGGGAGGGAGAAAACTGAGGAGGAGTTCAGGACAATTTTTCCAGAGTCGTTGAGGCGGCCTGGCACCACTTTTGTTCAATTGTAGATTGTACCAAAATAGATTTAGCAATCTGAGTAGTGCATATGGAAATGAAAGGAACCTGCAACAGGGTATTGATAAGATTGGATGGACTAAAAAGTGGCTGGTACACTAATAAGTGAGAGATGATAATAAATTCAATGGAGGTTAACTCAGTGCTGTGGAGGAGAAGAGGAATTTGAGGATATAGGTTCTCTGAACATTAAAGGCAGTAGCTTAGCTGCAAAAAAAAATCAATGTAATACTAATTTTAAACACAAGAGACCTGGAATGCAAAAAACCAAGAGGTAATGATGAGCCGATATAAAATCTATTAAAAGCCTCAGTTACAGTGGGTGTGCCCTATTGGACTTCACACTATTACAATAATGTTGAGGCAGTACAAACACAAATGTACTAACTAGCATGCTGCCAGATATGAGGAAATACAAATATAAGGCAGACTTGAAAAAATTGTGTTTTCTGTTCAAAGAACAAAGATTATAGGACAATATGACAACTGTTTAAAATGGTAAAAAGGCAGAAGGATGATTGACCTGAAACTGTGGGTGGAATTTTACCGGTTTGCCCTGCCAATCGATGGACGAAGCAGGCCAGTAAAATTGCGCAAGAGCCGAGAAATCAAAATCATGCCCAATTTCTCGGCTCTCGCGATTTTATGAGCGCCGGATTTTTGGCAAGCTCAGCTTCTCGACGGAAATTGGCGAGAGGCTGAATTATTTAGTTAAATATATTACATGATGATTTACGTGTGTTTAGTGAGCCTGGCACTCAATTGTCCGGGCTCACATGCCTTATGGCCTCGCCGGGAGAGGAAAACACCTGCTCCCCACGAACAGTCACATTGGCCTCGCCAGTGGAACCGGAGGCCATTGAGACCTCCCATCCAGGGAGGCTGAGGGCAGGGGGGGGGGGGGGCCTTGGGCAGTGCCAGCCTGGCAATACCACTCTGGCACTGCTCACTGGGGGCAGCAGGGGATAGATGTTCATGCGCTGTGGGGTTCGTGACTGGCCAGTGCCCCCCACGATTGTTGGGGGGGGGGGGGTGCAGGGTGGAGCTAGTTGAGGGTGCCTGCAGTAGCGGGGGAGGGGGGGTGTAGCTGGTTGAGGGTGCCTGCAATAGCTTTATCTACCAGAGAACCAGACCCCTGCAATTGCTATTGAGCATGTGCAGAATCAGAGGTCTGCACATACGCAGTAGCTCCCTCTACAGGCTAGCTGGCGAATTAAGCCCAGCTCACTGCCTGCAGCAGTGAGAAACAGTCTACGTCATGTTTTCAATGACCAAGTGCGAAAGATTGTGTGTGAAAACATGCCCAAAAAACAGATCAGGAACTGTCCCAGTTTCACACTAGCAGGACACTTTAATCAATCTCATAAAATTCCACCCATTAATTCTGTTTCACTCCACAGATGCTGTCTGACTTGCTGAGTGTTTCCAACATTTTCTGTTTTGATTACACAAAGAAACAGATTGCTTCTGGTGGTTAAGGCTGAGATACCATTGATCCAAGATTAAATGCAAGAGTTTCAGAGAGCAAGCATGAGAATTTTCTTTGCACAAAGTTGGGTGTGGAATTCAGTTCTAGGGCTTGTGGTTGAGGCACCAACTTTAGCAACATTCAATTTTATACTGAATAGTGGATGAAGGAAAAGGCACAAGGCAGGTAATGGTAAGAACTAGATCATCATGGAAGATAAATGTTGGCACAGATTGATTAGACCAATGATCTATACATATGTATTTCTGAGCATCGGTCATTCAGTAATTCATGCTCAGCATGGGTGTTCCTTCAAGTATAGAGGGCCAAGGGTGTTTAAAAGGATTTGATCGGGTCGATACGGAGAAATTATTTCCTGTGAAGGGGAAATCAACTACAGTGAGACACAAGGTGGAATTCTATTTTGAGACCAAGGCCTGTGGTGGTGGACGGCGGGAAAAAACACCAAATCTTCCAGTCCCGACCTCATTAATTATGCAACTAAGTGTTTTGCGCCATCTTCAGTGGTGTGGCAGGCCTGGATGGCAGGCAACCCGCCATCTTATCCAGGTGTCATATTTAAAAGGCACCCTGCATCCGCAGTCTGCAGTGTCTGCACAAGATGTCATCAGGAAGGGGAGGTAAGGGTCAACCCTAAGTTTAGTGATGCCACATTGGGCGTCCTCCATACAATGTTGAGACCAGGAGGGATATCCTATTTCTAGCAGATGGGAAGAGGCCCAGCAAAGAAACCAACTCGCCATGGGCACAGGTGGACTAGGCCATTAGTGCCCATGGGGTACAGGGAAGGTCAACAACCCTGTACTGAAAGACAATGAAGAACGTCATTCACCCCGCCAAGGTAAATCTATGGTCATATAATCCACACAGACTCCGAAACATCAGGGTCCAAGGACTCGTGGCAACAGCATGCCTCACAGCCCCACTTCAAAGCACCCTAAGCTGTAGTGGAATGACTACTATGCCTCAGTCACCCTTCAGCAGGCATGGGACTCTGCATGGATTGGAGATGGAGGGTGGCTGGAGGATGGGTGGCGTTGATGCTGAGGGAACGAGCAGCCTCGCTATCAAATGATCATATGCACATTATGAGCCTTCGCCTTATACATGCTCTGCACTCTGGAGGGAATTGCCATAACCTCTGTCCAATTCGCACCAGTGCTAATGTGCCATACAAAAGTGAGCTATCTTGCAAAGGGGAATGATCTGAAATGCAGTGATTCAACCTATGTAACATGCAACTACTCTCGAGTGTTCTCTTCTTTAAACGGGAGAAGCTCCAGTACAACAAGAAGGAGGGGGGGTGAAGTCGGTAGGTAATCTCCCATGGCATAAGCCCCTCACCAAGTACGAGGGAAAGGGTCTCAGAGCTTGTGGACGCCCAACAGAACAGAGCCATCGGCAATACGGAGCTGAGCCTTTTGCCAGCCGTGTGTTAAGGATTCTCTCATTGAATATGCCTCCACCTCGGCTTCGGAGGTAGTTGATGCTATCACTGGCACTCTCCCTTTTCCCTCACAGGTGCATCTAGGAAGCGATCAAGGCCAGAGGAGGAAGAGGAAGAGTACCCCTTCTCCACAACCACCCCAGCCCAGAAAGAAGCCAGGAGGGAGCAGAAGAGGAGAGTTGCACATTTTGAGGTGTCACAGCTATGACGTGCATCCTCCACCAGTTCAGGTACACACACCACAGTGAGTAGCGATATTCAGGTCAAGTTGCACAAACTTGGTGGTAACCACACGGACACGTGTTGCAGCAGGAGGGGACAAGTTCAACTGAGCTCCCTGACTCGCGGAGGACAGCTGTGGAAAGCGCATCTGTGAGACACCAGCCTGATGATGACTCTGGAATCAGCCTTCCAACTAATGTTGGAGAGTCTGCAAGAAGTTGAGCAACATCATACAGATCTGAAGGATGCTTTTAACAATGTGGCAGGTGAGTCAGAGGAGTCCATCCACCAGCTCTAAGTGGCTCACAATTGTGCATACATTGAGAACTCCATGGGGAGGGTAGTGAACCTCAGAGATCCATGTGCAGCAAAACACAGAAATGCTTGCAGACTGCACTCCATTAGTGTTGCCATGGGTGAGTTCATGCGGTGGCAACTGAGGGGTGAATGGGACACCTCACCATCTGTCCTGGTGCCCCCTCTGTGTAAGGAGTCAGGCGAGGCCCTTGGGCACCCGAAGGAAGGAGCAGCAGCAGCCGGACACACCCGAGTCATTCACTCAGGACTCTCAGAGGTTGTCCTCTCCCTCCAATTCCCTTCAATCTGTGACATTTTCAGCCTCATCCACTGTACCACAGAGGAAGCAGCTGGCCCAACAGAGGGAAGCCAAAGTCAGCCAAAGCCCTCCAGGCTTCAAGAGGACAGCTGTCCAAGTCATCAAAGGCAACAGGGCCAACAACTCTACAGGCTGCCTCCACCTTTGCTGCGGATGTCCCGGCAACGCCTAGACATAGTGGTAGGCCAAGAAAAATAAAGATATTTTGAGCACATGATTGCATGGGTGGACACGGTCACTGTATTTTGTGTAAATATATTCATATGTGCACTAAAAGTCATAGAGTCATAAGTCTGGTGTTGTCTTTCAACATCTTTGCTTAGGCTGTGCAAAGCCTCCTCCCACCCCATACCATTCGCAGTTCAACCTCAAAAAGTCACAAAACAAGTGATTCTGGAAGGATAAGTGTGTGGTAGGCTTTTACAGCCTCATGCAAGCAAGCTCCCATGCATGAGAAGGTGAATGGTACATGCTACCGTGCAAAGGGACCTGGGGGTCCTTGTGCATGAGACGCAAAAGCCCAGTCTGCAGGTACAACAGGTGATCAAGAAGGCAAATGGGATGTTGGCCTATATTGCGAAGGGGATAGAATATAAAAGCAGGGATGTCTTGATGCACCTGTACAGGGCATTGGTGAGGCCGCAGCTGGAATACTGTGTGCAGTATTGGTCCCCTTATATGAGGAAGGATATATTGGCATTGGAGGGAGTGCAGAGAAGGTTCACCAGGTTGATACCGGAGATGAGGGGTTTGGATTATGAGGAGAGGCTGAGGAGATTGGGTTTGTACTCGTTGGAGTTTAGAAGGATGAGGGGGGATCTTATGGAGACTTATAAGATAATGCGGGGGCTGGATAGGGTGGAGGCGGAGAGATTCTTTCCACTTAGTAAGGAAGTTAAAACTAGAGGACACAGCCTCAAAATAAAGGGGGGTCGGTTTAAGACAGAGTTGAGGAGGAACTTCTTCTCCCAGAGGGTGGTGAATCTCTGGAATTCTCTGCCCACTGAGGTGGTGGAGGCTACCTCGCTGAATATGTTTAAAGCGCGGATGGATGGATTCCTGATCGGTAAGGGAATTAAGGGTTATGGGGATCAGGCGGGTAAGTGGTACTGATCCACGTCAGATCAGCCATGATCTTATTGAATGGCGGGGCAGGCTCGAGGGGCTAGATGGCCTACTCCTGCTCCTATTTCTTATGTTCTTATGAGAAGCCTTCATCCATCACATTCACCCGACTGTCATGAGCATTTTTAATGCTACCAACTGGGTTTCTATTTCAGTTGTTTATCCGAGCTGCCCAGTGTGTCCACCCACTCACTCCCACCAGCACCTGTGCCTGCCCAACACGTGGGCTGAGATGACTTTCGGTTCTGAATTCATGGTCCGTGTTGCCTCTGCCTAAGATTGCCCCTCCCCGCCATTTCCTACGTTCTTTCCTATCCCCCTACCCTTGCGTCCTCCCTCAGTCCATTCACTCCCACCCAGCATCATTCCTCCCTCAAACCTCACCCTCCACCCCCTCCCTTCTACACTACCTCTTCTTAACTTTCCATTCTGGCATCCACACTCACTCTGTCCTCACCCTCACTTCATCCTCCCATCCAATCCCGCATCGGCCGTGGCCCTGACCTCCACCTCCAGTCTTCCATCCTCCCTGGGCCTGTCCCTTTCCCCTTCAGCATTCCTGACTCCCTCCCCCCAACTCTGTCACAATCCCTACACCTTCAGCGCTACATACTCCCTCCCTCACTCCTTCATCCATCCTCATTGCAACCTCTCCTACCCTCACCCTTACTCCCACATCTCCCCCCACACCTTTGCTGGTCTTTACACCCTCCTTTACACCTACCTCTTTCGATTCACCTTCTGCCATGGCTCCCTCTCCAGCACACCTCTGTCCTCTCCTCGGACACCATTAGTCCTCCGCACCCCCCTCCCCAATCCCATCGCTCCTTCACACCCCTTCCCCATAGAAATGTCTTCCCCCATGACTCCCAACTCCATCCATATACCCCTCACCCTTCCAGACCCTCCCTCAGTCCTTTCCCCCAATAGTACCTTCCCCAACACCTTTTGTCTTCTCCTTCGTCACATGCTCTCCGCGGACACCCTCAGCACTTCCTCCGCACCAGCCCGACCCCACCTTCATTCCCCCCCAAACTCACCCTCTCCCCGATGTCCTCATTCTCCCGCTCAACTCCACTCTCTGCCCCCCCGAGACCTTCGGCCCTTCACCCAACCTCCTTGTCACTGGATACCTACCTGCAGTTAGCGAGGAGTTCTGGAGCACATCGGTGAAGAGCATGGGAGATGCTGGGAGCATGGAGGCTGCTGCATGGAGATCCCCATCCTCAAAGAGCTGCACCACGTTGGCACTGTATATGAAGATCCATTCAGCATTCAGTGTGATGTGTTCCTCCATGCTCCGGTAGCTGCAGGCCTTCAGCATCATCCTCCCCACAGAAGATCATGATCGTAGCAGGACCCTATCAAGTTAGGTCCCAAACATCGCCATGGGGGGGGGGAGGAGGAGAAGAGTTTCTGATCAGGCAAAGCAAGTGAGAGGTAGGCTGAATGGAGACAACGGCTATCCCTTGCACATTTGGATCATAACTCATCTAAGAAACCCATGCTCCTGATATGTATTACGTCCGTGGGGTTATGTGATTGACAGTCATATGTGCAGCATACTATACAACTACAAAAATTTTGAAATAAGAAAATATCTTGCGCTGATTTTGATTTTACCTATCAAGGCAGTCAATTTTGGGAGTAGCCCCACTTGGACCATCTTGTTCCGAAGCCCAGTGTCAAAGGACAAGTTCAGTAGCAAGCGCAGGGTAATATTCAAAAGATCCTCATGTTCACATGGCACCAACTTGGAAAGTTTTTCGATGATGTTCAGCTCTACCTGCAGTTTAACAAAGAAAATACTGAATTATTGTTCTCTTAGCATTTTATTTCATAGATCTTTCTTCTTTAAAATTCCAGGCTTTGATCAATTATTTTGATTTCCTCCATTTAACATTACAGCTCACTGATTGAATTTTACTGTTATTTCCTAAATCCTAGACATCGCAAAAGTAATTTTTAGCTATAAAACAAAGCTGGTTTATTACTTTGAATCTCTCAAACACAAATAACAATGGGTAAAGAGCTGAAACAGAAGGAAATAGTACAGTAATTACATACATTTAATGCATCTTAGACTATTGCAGTTTAGAGATTGTCACAGCTTTGAGATGGGAAATCAATAAATTAATTTTGCAAAGCTTGCTTTCCACCACACAGTTCCACAAACATATCTTTCATCAATACCATTTCCCTCAAAAAGGACTTATTTTTCTGAAAAAGCTCATGGGTCATAGGATGTCTCAACTCTCCTCATCAAATCGAACAGTTAGAATTTGGTCAAAGGTTAGAATTCACTGATTTTTAAAAAATCTTCTCTCTTAGCAAGGAACATTTAATTGCAATGTTTTAAATATTTTATGCCACAGAACATTGAACAAAAAGATTTGCTGCAAATTTGAATGTTGACGGAGTGAAAGAAAACACATGTAACTTTTTACCATTCCTTAATTTATTATTTTTTAAACTAATTTTACAACTCCAGCCTTCAAAGGGGTTTCAAAAATAAATCCCACATCATCTGTTTCAACATCACATAAACAGTTGAATAGCAATGTTGAGAGGAGAGAATCAAAGTGGCATAAAAATATTTAGGAGTTAAATCGAGTTTTTAACGTGGAAAACATCAAACAGCTTGTGTTATTGTAAATACCACCAATGGGTATTTGCAAAACAAATCTAAGGATTTTGCAACAATAAAAAGAAAGCTAAAGTACATTGTTCTACAGACAGCAAATTTCTAGAAACAGCACAAATTATTAACATCCCATAGCATGTAAACTCAATTTCTTTGTATATACAACAAGAATCTCACAGGTAAGATTGTGGTGCTCACCTTTCAGAATTAGTGTCCTCATAGCAAGGAGGTCAAACAGCTTGGCTAGTCAGTGTTCATGAGAAGGGGTCATCAACAGTGCTATCAAGACACACTTGCTTAGCAATAGCTTGCTGACCAAGTTCAGTTTGGGATCTGCCAGGGTCATTCAGCTCCTGACCTCATGACAGCCTTGGTTCAAGCATGGACAAATGAGCTGAACTCCAGAGATGAGATGAGAGGAACTGCCCTTGACATCAGGACAGCATTTGACGGAGTGTAGGATCAAGGAGCCCTAGCAAAACTGGAGACAATGAAACCAGGGGAAAAACTCGCCACTGGTTGGAATCATACCAAGTACAAAAGGAAGATGGTTGTGGTTGTTGGAGTCGATCATCTTAGTTCAAGGACATCATTGCAGGCATTCCTTAGGGTCATGTCCTAGGCCCAGCCATCTTCAGCTGCTTCATCAATGACCTTCCTTCCATCATAAGCTCGGAAGTGGTGATGTTCGCTGATGATTGCACAATATTCAGCACCAATCATGGATCCTCAGATACTGAAGCAGTACATGTCCAAATGCAACAAGACCTGGACAATATCCAGGCTTGGGCTGACAGGTGGCAAGTAACATTCGCACCACACAAGTGTCAGGAAAGACCATCCCCAACAAGAGATAATCTAACCATCGCCTCTTGACATTACTATCGCTGACTCCCCCATTATCAACACCCTAGAGGTTACACCATTAATCAGAAACTGAACTGGACTAGCCATATAAATCCTGTGGCTACAAGAGCTGGTTGGAGGTTCAGAATCTTGTGGCAAGTAACTCAATGCCTGACTCCCCAAAGTCTCTCCACCATTTACAAGACACAAGTCAGGAATATGATGGAATACACCCCAATTGCCTGGATGGGTGCAGTTCCAACAATGCTCAAGAAGTTGACATTATCCAGGACTAAGTAGCCTGTTTGATTGGCACTCCATCAAAAAACAATCACTTGATCCACCACCAATGCAAACAGGCAGCAGTGTATACCATTTACAAGATGCACTACAGGAACTCACCAAGACTCCTTAGACAGCACCTTCCAAGCCCACAATCACTACTATTTAGAAGGACAGGGGCAGCAGACACATGGGAACACCATTACCTGGCAGTTCCCCTCCAAGCCATTCACCATCTAGACTTGGAAATATATCATCATTTCTTCACTGTCACTGGGTCAAAATCGTGGAACTGCTCCACCTGACAGCACTGTGGGTATACCTACACAACATCAACTGCAGTGGTTCAAGGCGGCAGCTCACCACCCCTTCTCAAGGGAATTCAATGCTGTTCTAGCCAGCAACAGCCACATCCCATGAATGAATAAAGTGAAACCTCTCTATTCAACCAAGAAGACACCCAAGTCCCTCTGCATCTCATAGCTCTGCATTCTCTCACAATTTAGATAATATGCTTACTCTTTTTATTCTTCCTGCCAAAATAGACAATTTCACATTTTTCCATATCATTCTCCATTTGCCACTAAATTAACCTATTTTGTATCCTTTGGTCCTCTTCACATCTACATGATTGCAAGTTAGCTGTACTTCAGTCACTAAAACAACTTCCACAGCTATCTCTTGAATGCCCTCCTCCAGCTAAAGGGAAAAAATGCTAATTCCATAGCCAAGGACAGTTGTAAAGCAAGAAAGGGAAGGAGAGAAAACAAGAAATGTAATAAAGTCCACTTGTCGCTGGTGCTTATATGAGAGCTGAACATTGCTCTTTCAATTATGTTTATGGTTTTACTGTTTGTACACACCACAGGTTTAAGCCTTGCGAATGAAAATCTTATAGATAATATTTGAGCAATGCTAACAACTGCAAGTACTATAACTTCATTGCAACGCTTTGGTTAATAATTTCCATAACCTCCACTTTGGAATTTTAGTGGCTTCGAGATAAAGGTATTTGGAAATATGAACGGAACAAATATTGTTTAGTGTATAAAATTTAAGTGGTAGCTTCTCTGGAAATTTGCTATCTGATACAAAGAAGAAATCCAAGTCGAAGCATTATTATAATTATAAAAAGGAACTGTTGATTAATTCACTGGTAACAGTAGCATAATGTATCTGTCAGATTTGTTAAACTGTAAACCAAACTACAAGTGTTACTTCCAATACATTTTTTAAAAAACTAAAACACAGCTACACAGACAATATCTGCATTACCTATTGCCATATTTAATATACTTGGATCATGTGAATCACCATCTTAAAAAACATTAACGTAATGTTTAACTCCTTCATTGAGATTGTTATTCATATACAGAGAATGGTAAAGAGACACAAATCTAATGAAACGTGCACTTGAATTACAGTATTACCATCCATCCAGTCACATTTCCGACAAAGATAATTTGGTCATTCTACTTTGATGTGTACAATGAGTGTAAAATCTTTTATGGCTGAAAATCTATGATCTGTAGCAAGAAACTGTCAGATGCATTTTACAGCATCCAGAGCAATGTAATTTTTAATTTGCTGTATTATACCTACAAAGGTCTGTGAACGTAGGCCAGGCCATCATGCAAACCAGCCTCCCATCCATTGACTCAGTCTACACTTCCCACCGCCTTGGAAAAGCAGCCAGCATAATCAAGGACCCCACACACCCTGGACACACTTTCACCTTCTTCCGTCCGGAAAAGGTGCTAAAGTCTGAGGTCACATACCAACCAACTCAAGAACAGCTTCTTCCCTGCTGCCATCAGACTTCTGAATGGACCTACCTTATATTAGGTTGATCTTTCCCTACACCCTAGCTATGACTGTAGCACTGCATTCTGTTCCCTCTCCTTTCCTTCTCTTCTATGTACTCTATGAATGGTATGCTTTGTATAGAGCATAAGAAACAATACTTTTCACTGTATACCAATACATGTGACAATTATAAATCAAATAAAATAATGATGTAAACATCTATTCACAACCAGAACCAGCACTCAACAACTGACCCTGGTCAGATCAAACTGCAGTTTCTGTTCAACCATCTACGATGAAACATTTTGCATGCACTTTTTAAAAAACTTATCGAACTATCCTGTTTTGACAAGCAGGCTAAAATCTGATATGTTACCTATTTCTTGAAACCTTACTGTGCTGAACAATCGAGATTCATTCTCAATGTCAATTCTCAGGTACACATAAGTCACAGACATTCTACCCCCGAACCTAAAATGCTTAGGAAAACTTCAAGAGGACAAGTTGATTCATCCTCCCAGAATCAGCTCAATGTTATTTTACAAGATGCAATTCTCTTTCTGCACAGACGTCAAGGGGCGGCACAGTAGCACAGTGGTTAGCACTGCCGCTTCACAGCTCCAGGGACCTGGGTTCGATTCCCGGCTTGGGTCACTGTCTGTGTGGAGTTTACATGTTCTTCCTGTGTCTGCGTGGGTTTCCTCCGGGTGCTCCAGTTTGCTCCCACAGTCCAAAGATGTGCGGGTTAGGTTAATTGGCCATGCTAAATTGCCCCTTAGTATCCCGGGATGCGTAGGTTAGAAGGATTAGCAGGTAAATAGGTGGGGATATGGGGATAGGGCCTGGATGGGATTGTGGTCGGTGCAGACTCGATGGGCCAAATGGCCTCTTTCTGCACTGTAGGGTTATGATTCTATGATTCTAAGTCCATTTACTCCTTCCTTACTGTAATTTCGGGAGGTAATAATGTTGGATATTGCAGGAAGAAATGCAATGACAGACTGCTATTCAGTTTAAATGTTTAAAATTGATGAGCCATACTTAGGCTGAATTAACACAAAATCCTAACTATCTAACATTAATTAAATATTTACCTTAAAATTGTATATTTTTGAGCTATAAACTTCCTTCCATTGGACTTCACAAATGAAATTCATAAATACTGTGTTGTACAAAATGTGACTTGAAGATGCATGTAATATTTAGGAATTAATGGATGTGGATCAGGTGGGAAAAGCTGTGTGAAACTCACTGGCATCACAGACACCTATTCTCGCCCGAATTAACAGCACTCTGTGCAATTTCAAAGTGCTGGTGAAAATCTCACGGCTAGCTGGAGGGGCGCAGCTTAAACACACGGCAATACTGAGATTGGGGTGTCATTTCTAAATGGCAACCCAATCTCAAAGTTAAATAAAAGAGTTCCCTTTCCCTTCGCACATGGAGATCGGGACCCCTCCCCCAAGCATCAGGGCGTCCCACATTTTCTGGGTTTGAACCCGACTAAGTCACTGAAAGGGAGCAGGGAAGATCTCAGACTGAGATCTTGCCGGCATAAATTCCGTTTCTGGTCGTTCGCTTTAGCGGCCATTTACGCCTGTGGCTAACCTGGAGGCCAGATCACAGCCAATAGGGTGCACGAATATTACCACTGAAGGATAGCAAAGTTTCTTAGTCATGCTGCATTTGGATACCTTTCAGTGATAACAACCAGTTTCATTTTCTTAGAAGAATAGTTTGTTGGTGCATTAAAATAAAAAAGGGATGGCAAGAAAACATCAATACATATACAGATCAGCAAGTGCTTAAAAAAAGCATGTTGCTTAATTTTCCACCAGCAAGCTAGTCTTGATGCTATATCATTACGGCACTAGGCTCACTTCACTGAACACTTTATATATGACCTAATTAAAAGAATTTTGGTGAGTTGCCCACTTTCAATGAATTCATACCACGTGTATACAGGTGGGATGAAAAAGAAATTGAGAACTTGTGAGGACGCCGCACATATGGGGGTCCATGTACTGATCATCTGGGTCTTAACCTGAAACATCTGCATGTCCAAATCGCTTTTCCTGTAACTCATTTTCAGCATTAAACAGTGTTTAATGTCTTTATAGGTTTTTCTTGATGCAAAAGCATTAGGCTAATGACAAAACACATTGAAGAAAAGCTGGTTTTAATTACAATCAGGTTAAGATTTAGCACATCATTACAAAGCATTTAGAGTCTTCAGACAGTCATGTGTAATCCAATGGTAGGTTCACATTTTTAATACCTTCAGGAAAAAAGTTTGGAAGTATGCAAAAATTACTCATAATGTACTTTTAATGATTAAGGTTATTAATGCTTAATAGGTAAACTGCCTTTGATTAATATGAAACACACAAGATACAATAGAAACTCCCATTTATTTCATAGTGCTCAATGGTAGGAAATTAGGCTCAATATAACAGTAAAATAAAATTTCTTTTCCTGCACTTGTGCTGACTATGTGCTCTATTTGGCAAGCGCATATGGGACCACTACTAATCCTAATACTAAAGTGATTAATTAGCTTTCAGCAAAAACACAGCAAACTACAAATGAGCCATTTTCTTTTTGTTTAAAGGAAGTAAAAATCAACCAGTGAAAGTTCTTCTGATGCTTTAAAATCAAATGGGAAAAAAATTAAAACAACTTGCTTGAGATTAACAATTTACCCTATTATTAAAGTCATGATTTTCAGGCAGACAAAAGTCTTATTAATATCCCCAGTAATTATTCACTTCTACCAAACGCTCAGAGTAAACACATTAAGAAAAAAACTATGGCTCCTTTTCTGGGACACACAATACGCAAATCTATGGGTTTAAACACATTAAAAAGCACTCCATAATTCAACACTAAACAAACTTGCATTCAGAAAAGTGGCAAGATTTGAAACGACTGTTCATGCTGCAGCTTTGATGAATTCCTCTGTTACTCATATAGGATTACTTCCAGGTGTGACTTTTCAAAGACTTCCAAAGCTGATTAAAAAGAATGAAAAGCCTGGAAAATTTATGAGTTACATTAACATGATATTTTCTTCCCACCATAAAAGATATAAAGTGTGGATACACATTTATTTAAAATTCAACCAGGTACCAGAAGAGGAAAACAGTCTCTGTACTTTAGATGAAAAGGGTTGCGTGGGCTTATATATAAAATATAGTTTGCTGCCACTAACAGAATTATAGTGCAACAATGTTAGAACAACAGTAGGTTGTGTTAGCTTAAAGATTCAGTGGGTAATGCACTGCCAAGTGTGGAAGTGAGGCTCCACAATGTAGAGGCCAAGTGAGGTTAGGTGAACATTTTACTTTTCAGAAAGCATTATAATTTTAGACAATGTAATTATGCTTATATAGGCCATGTAATTGTAGATGACCTTCTGCATGTACTCATTAAATACCCAAGTAATTTGTGCAAAAAGAAAATTAAGCACATCATGTAAACCAGGAAAATCCCAGACATGATCACCACATGTGCCGAGTAACTGATCCCAGCCAGAGTGGGTAGAAGAGCTCTAATTCATTTCAGCATCTTAATGGGTAGTGATGGAAAAATCAGCAATGATTATCATTCCCAATGTCTGCAAGTGCAGGTGACAGAAAAGATCTGCTTCACTTACGGCCTGGGAATATATGAAGAATACAATGAGATGCAAAATGATTGCCAGCAACCATAAAACTATATCAACCAAGATGAGGTCAAACAAAAAAACTCCAAGATGAAACCATGGTTACATGATGTGCTTGAGCAGGTCTTCAAATAGAGAACTGACTTTTCGAAATAAAATCATATTAAAATTTAATGAGTAAATACAGAAGGTCATGGACTATTAAAAGGTTTAGATAAGAGTAATTATATCTAGAATTGAACAGTTAAGTTACTGAATAGTTAAATGTTCACTTATTCGAGCCAGCCAGTTGAACAGTGAAGTGATTAACTTTTACAAGATGAAAGCGGCAGAAAACAAAATTATCTTCAGCCCCTACATTTGAAAAGAAAATGTATTAAAAGTAATAATAGAGAATATTTCTCGGCCTTTTGGCTAAGATCAAGTGTAGTATGGAGAGGATGCTGCACTTGGTTGAGGCCATTGGGTTATATTTAAGCTTCATATTCATATGAAGCAATTTTTAAAAGCGGCATCTCGGCCTTTTGGCTAAGATGCAAATGAGATCAAGCCTTGGAGGAGGAAACCTCCCCGTCCTCCAATCAGCTTGGCTCATGTAGATCAGGCCCAGGACAGGGTAAATGGTTGCTTGCCCTGTCTTGTCAGCTTGGATCGGAAATGTCTCAACTTGTTGAGACTCTGAGTTGGACTTGATTTGATTGAATTGGAAAAGTATGAAAAAAAATAATAGAGAATGTTAGTTTTTAGTTGAATAAAGGTTGAAGCTCCAATAGAATACTGAATAGCAGCTAGGCAGCCTGTCACACAGACTATGATACAAAACGGCTCAGGATAATAACTAGCTCATGAAGGGACAAAAAGAGTATGGGCAAAAATATTAGGCTTCAATTATAATTCTGATATAAAAATTGATTGAAATTTAAATTTTGCTTTGGTCATGCATACTCTGATCAAATACAAAAACATTTTTGCCTCCTTTCTTTTCATTTTTTAAAATAAATTCTTACTATTTCCTTGTACATCATTGGCCAATCTTTTTCCATATTCTTCTACACTTCATGAGCTGAATCAATTTTGACTTGCGAATACTTAGAAAATTCTGATAAAGCCTCAATGCTTTGTGAATGCTTCAGCTTAAAATTTGTAGCTGTTGTATAATCCTGTCATCAGATGGTATAATATTTTACAGTAAGTTAAATATTCATCTCGATTACAAACTAAACAGTAATATTTTGGGAGCGGGTTAGGGAGTAGAGGGACCAAGAGCTATATGTTCACGAATCTTTGAAAGTGGCAGGGCAAGTTAACAAGGTGTTTAGGAAACTACAAGATACTTGCCTTGCAAATAGGATAACTGAATAATAACTGAAAAGGGCAGCACGGTGGCACAGTGGTTAGCACTGCTGCCTCACAGCGCCAGGGACTCGGGTTCAATCCCAGCCTCGGATCACTGTCTGTGTGGAGTTTGCATGTTCTCCCAGTGTCTGCGCGGGTTTCCTCCGGATGCTCCAGTTTCCTCCCATGGTCCAAAGATATGCGGGTTAGATTGATTGGCCATAGTAAATTGCCACTTCGTGTCAGGGGGACTAGCCAGAGTAAATACATGGGGTTATGGGGATAGGGTCTGGGTGGGATTGTGGTCAGTGCAGACTCGATGGACCAAATGGCCTCCTTCTGCACTGTAGGATTCTATGAAAGAAGAAATTATGGTGGGGGGGCGGAGCCTAAGTAAGCCTGTGAAGCCGTCTGCAGACTGCTGTGGGCACAATTGTGCAGGGAGCCTCAATCTGACAGCGAAACAGGAGACCTCCTGCCTTTGCTTCACCGCCCCCGCCCCCCCCCCCCCCCCCCCCCCCCCCCCCATGGACATCGGGATCCTGTCACCCCACATAGCTCATCTCCTTGTATACATAGCATGTCCCCTTGCAGAGCGCCCCTCCCCCTTACATAAGCAACCCTCCCCCATCTTTGTGCATACCCCACCCCCCATCATAACCCCGTCACTACCCTCTTCACTCAGGCTCCACCCCCTCGGTACTGTCCCTGGCACACTTATGGTGCCAAACTGCCAAGCCATGCCCCCGACCACCCAGTGGCTTCAATGGCCTTCAATCTCCCCGATGTGGCCATGACACCTGGTCTCCGCTGATGGAGACCAGCAATGATTCTTCCCAGCATGACGTCTCACCAGCAAGGGGGAAGATTCCAGAAGACTGGAAGATGCCATGCAGGGAGCAGGTAAGCTCTTTTAACTCTCGCTGATTGGCCTATCGCGCCGGTGAAACAGGGCGCAAATCAGTTTTTTTTTATCCTCACTCGCAACCTTCCTGACTCGCTATGCTGATGATCAGCGCGGTGAGCCGGTAAGATCGCACTCCGTATCAAAAACCTTCTGAAAGTCCAAAACACCACATTCACTGGTTCTCCCTTATCTAATCTACTAGTTACATCCTCAAAAAACTCCAGTAGATTTGTTGAGCACCATTTGCCTTTCATAAACACATGCTGGCTTTGTCCAATCCCGTTAATGTTTTCTAAATGTTCTGTTACCATGTCTTTTATAATAGATGCTAGCATCTCCCCCACTACTGATGTCAGGCTAACTGTTTTGCAATTATGTATTTTTTCCTCACCCTCTCTTTTTAAATAATGGGGTTACATTTGCCACCCCTCAATCTGTGGGAACTACTCCATAGTCGATAGA
Source organism: Mustelus asterias (assembly GCF_964213995.1). Taxonomy (NCBI): domain Eukaryota; kingdom Metazoa; phylum Chordata; class Chondrichthyes; order Carcharhiniformes; family Triakidae; genus Mustelus; species Mustelus asterias. The sequence continues at coordinate 81,899,244 of NC_135808.1, forward strand.
ATTTTGGAAGATGGCCATCAAAACATCCAATATTTCCATGGCCAACATCAGGCCCTGATGATGTGCCAGCCTTTAACCCCATTAATTTCCCCAGCATCATTTTCTTACTCATGCTGAATTCCTTCAATTCTGGCTTCTAACTTGACCCTTGGTTCCCTAACATTTCTGGGAGGTAATCTGTGCCCTCTTTTGTGAAGACATTTCAATTTGGTCTTAAAGCCAAACAAAATGGCTAAACACTTTGACAATTTTTTTTTAAAAACAGCGTTTTCTTTTGGACAACAATCTGGACCCAATCACCTTAAGATTTCATGGCCTCATTTTTCCACAGACTTCATGTTACCTTGCAGTGAAAATTTGGGAATATAGTTAGAGGCTTGAGGGGGAGGCTTCAGATGTTTAAATGGTGGGGGAGAAAGGGGTTCATCTTGCCTAATCTCCCCCAAACCTTCATACCATCTCCTCTGCCCCCCCCCCCAATATTCTCTCTCTCCCACCCTCCTTCAATTCCCCCAACCCTTTCTTTCCCTTCTTCACCACCCTCATTCCCCACTCTTCTACCCATCCTCGACGCCCCTTTGCGTTCTTCCCTTCCTTCATCCCACCCCAATCTACCTTGTGAGAAGAGATGATGAAAAGGTGGGGGTTCTCCAAGAAAAATTAACACCAATTTAATCATGGGTTTTCTTTGCACCTGCACAGCATTCAGGCCTCTGAGCAGTCCACTGGGCTACACCCACCAAAAAACAAATACAAGAATTCAAAGGTCCTCATAGCTGTCACAAATCAGTCCAAGCTTTATGGCATGGGATGAAGGGTTCATCTTAAGAAAGGTTTAACAGGTTGGGCCTATACCCACTAGAGCTTCGAAGAATGAGGTGCAATTTTACTGAAACATACAAAATCTGAGGAAGCTTGATAGGGTGGATACCAGGAGGATGTTTCCTCTTCTGGCAGAGACTAAAACTTGGGACACAGCTTAAAGAAGATGGAGTCATTTCCCTGAGGGTTGTTAGTCTGTGAAATTCTCTTCCCCAGACAGCAGAGACTAGGTAATTTAATTTATTCAAAGTCAAGTTAAGATAGGTTCCGATTGACATAAATGTCAATGGTTATGGGGGTCCAAACAGGAAAGGAGTTGAGGCCACAATCAGATCAACAATGATCTTATTGAGTGGCAAAGCAAGCTCAAAGGGCTCACTGGCCTACTCCTATTCCCAAGTCCAATGTTGTTATGTTCCAGTCACTGCTACCTCAGAGCTTGTGACATCAAAATCTCAGCTTGTGACCCCACTGGTTGTGTTACGATCCCAGCTCATGTTAATACTGGACAACTCAGATCCCAGAGTGAAAACTGGCTTGATCAATCTTAACTTCTTTTTGTTTCAGAAACCGTGAAAGTAATTTCACAAGAGTCTGATGAAATTTTAACATAAAGAATAAAACATTTATTAAACAATTAACTGTATTAGACCAGATAAAAAAAGGTTGGAAAGTTTGGAAACAAATGCAGGAAAATTATTCAAAAATTTACTATTCTTTCACCCCAGCCTTAACTTTACAGATACATAAAAATTCAGGAAGATAATATAATTTACCATATTTATCTTTTACTCTAATATTCAGGGCGAGTATGCAGCACATGTAAACCAAGTGGCAAACGGTGGTCAAACACACCACATTCCAAAGTAAATGACAGAAGTTACCAAAGCAGGCAACAAGCCACCCAGGCACTTTTCACACCATGAACCAACCAGTCTTGCTGAAACTCTGCCCTTCTCAAGAGGGTTTCCAGTCTCCACATTTGAAGAACTTGCCTTGGAATTTTCTCCAAAAGTCACTCCCACTCAGATAGCTTCAACAAGAATTCATGTCGAGGATTTCAATCTCACATTCCAAGACTCCTTTCCTCTGGATCTCCAAGTGATCAAGCACACTTTCAGATCTTTGGCCATGTCAAGTAGAACCCCACTGCTCCAAAAGGTTACCTTTGTCTTTACAGCACACGGCACGGAGTCACTGTTCTTCAGCTGCCTTCTCTGATCTTCAGGGCTTCTGTCGAGCCCACTTGACTTCAAGTCTGCTCCTCATTGCTTTCTTCAACTTGGAGCCACTTTCTCTACCCCTTTCTCTCAACTTTACTTAACAGGATCTGTTTCTGATCTCTGCCCTTGTCCTTTATCTTGTACTGTCTTTTGGGACCTCTTTTCTGTCTCACTTTCTGGCTTGGGACTTCTCCAGGCACCCCCCCCCCCCCCCCCCCAATGGGTCTTGCTCCCTGGGACCCCTTCTTTCAAATGGCACTCCGATTCCAGGTCACCTGACCTGCAATCCCCTGCCCTTTCATTTTTTTTGCCTTTTTATTCTTCTACAATGTGTGGAGGGCCATTTCCAGCCCTAAAAACAGTGACATCAATTAAGTGTGCATGTGCTGCTATTCACCAGCTGGCGCATGCACAGAAGTCCTGAGACCTACCAAAAACTGTAGCTCCGAACTCCAAATTTGGTGAATATTTTTGTGTTTCCTAACTGTTGCAACCCGCAGTTTGCAAACCCCTGGACTATGATTAGGCACCACTGTAGTTTGTAGGTTAATATGGAACATGATTTTGGAAAATGTCAAGAAGCGAGGCATAATGGGCAGCACAGCAGTTAGTACTGCTGCCTCACACGATTCCTGGCTTGGGTCACTGTCTGTGTGGAGTCTGCACATTCTCCCCGTGTCAGCGTGGGTTTCCCCCGGGTGCTCCAGTTTCCTCCCACAGTCTGAAAGACATGCTGGTTAGGTGCATTGGCTGTGCTAAATTCTCCCTCAATGTATCTGAACAGGCGCTGGTGTGGGGCGATTAGGGGATTTTTACAGTAAATTCATTGCAATGTTAATGTAAGCCTACTTGTGACAATAACAAACAAATATGATAAAATAATGCAAGGCTCCGATGTATGGGGACAATGGAGAGAAATTGTCAGGCTATTGTAAAAGCCTGTATCAGGGAATATTCTGACATTTTGGCTGATTGGAAACTTGAATAAGCATTTTTGTCTGTTGACCTCTGCAGTAAGACAACAGCAAAGATAAGGAACTATGCTATATTAACCACGTTAGCTGAAGGATCTCCTGCCTCACAGACAAAAATGTCATGCATTTATGTATGCATAAGGGACATACATGTGTGGTAATAATACATTAATTGACAATTGTGAAATAATGATCAGTTACTCAGATAAAAGTAAATTACTACGGATGCTGGAATCTGAAATCAAAAGAGAAAATGCGGGAAAACCTCAGCAGGTTTGGCAGCAACTGTAAGGAGAGAAAACAGCTGATGTTTCAAGTCCAGATGACCCTTTGTCAAAGCTTTGTCAGCTATTCAGGTCAATAACGATATTATAGTAAACTAATCAGTTTTGCTAAAATGAGGTTTCATGCTACTCAAGGATAAACTAAGCAGTCACTTAATAAGGACAAGGCCCAAAAAGGGTATAAGAAGATTCTTGAGATCGTTAGTTTGAAATGAGAACAAGACAACAGCAGGAGACAGCACCCCAATCAACCAGAGCGTCTGGGGCGGGTGATCATAAGACCAGGCTGTGACTACCGCTTTAAGAACCATTTTATTGTACTCCTTGTGATTCTGCACAATAAACTTACTACTGCTTACACCTAATGCCTCATATTCAAAGTGGTCAGTGACTGGCCAGGACTAAAAGTCCCAAACATTAACTCGAACCTACAGCTGGCTATAACCTCTACCAGCTCAGACTGTTTGCAGTCTCAACTATAGGTGTCACTGTTAAGGCTTCATTTTCTGCTCATCCCTCGTTTCGCCAGAGACCGAATGTCACGTTTTATTCCCTTGCTGGTCTGATTGTCACATTTTTAATTTCATTTTGACATTAGAAAATATGAATTTCAATGTTGCGATGCCCTGCAATTTTTCTTAATAACCCATTCCAATCTACCTACCATATCATTCTTGTTCTCCACAAATACACTGAGTTTCTTCAGGAAGGACATCACTAAGATCAGCAACTCAAAGTTTTCTCGGTCGAGTGATTTCACAAGCATGTGGACAATGTTCTTGTTCCTCATTTTCAGTTCAGTCCTCGTGTCTTCAGCCAGATTTAACAGAAGATAGAAAGCAACTGGTAAAGAACACAAAATAAGTTTTTTTTTAAATCACTAAAATGCAGAATTTTGCGCTATTAAACAATACTGGACAATAAGTAGTGTAAAATGTAACAGATTCATGCTCAAACACTTAAGTGATTAAAAATATTAAGAAAACAAAAGTAGTTTTAAGGGATTTATATTTGTAATGGTAAACATTAGAAATAAGGTATCGCTTTAAGAGGGTTTAATTTAATGTTTCTGTGCTTAGAAGGGTACAAGCTATAGTTAGATTCTGGCTGGACAAAGGTGTTTGTATGTGAGAGGGTTGGTTCAGTTCCAACAGTGTTATGATGGTGCTTAGAGAGGGCTACACATGAAAGGTAAATAAACTAGCAGTGGTTGCTTAGCAACAGGAGGCCACTTTCCTTTTTTCTTAGTTTTAACTGAATTTGTTGGCAGTTGACAAAAGACACCAGGGAGTGAACATCTCTCAACTCTGCCTGGAGAAAGACTGGACAGAATGGGAGCAGCAGAGGCAGGCTTCCCAAAGAACCAGTTATTGTCCAGATAATCAGGGAATTAGGACAGAAAGAATGTCTTAAGATGACTGAAGATAAGAGACCAAGGACATGATTCTCTGCCCTCCCCTCACCGTTTTTCTCGGCAGCGAGGGCAGAGCATGCTACCAAGTTACCACCAACACGTCTCCTGTTCCACCAAAGGCCCAAACATCCCAGACCACTGCTACAGAAATATCAAACATGCCTACCGCTCTATCGCCCACCCACACTTTGGCAAATCAGACCACAAGGTTGTGCTCCTGCTCCTGGTTTACAAGCAAAAACAGAAGCAGGAGAATCCATCAAAGAAAGTCGTGCAATATTGGTATGAGGAATCGGATGATCTCCAACGGAACTGCTTGGAGTCAGTGGACTAGTCAGTATTTAAAAACTCTGCGACCAGCCCATTAGTAAGTGTGTAGAAGACTGTGCGCCAAAGAAGCAAATCCACATGTTCCCCAACCGGAAACCATGGATGAACAGGGATATCCGCTGCTTGCTGAAGTCTAGGTCTGAGGCATTCAAGTCAGGCGATCCTGAACTATACAAGAAAGCTCAATACGATCAAAGGAGATCCATCAAAGATGTCAAAAGACAGTACTGGACCAAGCTGGAGTCCCAGGCTAGCCACACAGAACCCGCTGACTATGGCAAGGTCTGCAAGACATAACAGGCTACAAGGTGAAGACATGTAAAATCGCTGGCTCCAATGCACCCCTCCCTGATGAGCTCAATGTATTCTACGCCCGGTTTGAGCAAGAGGTCAGTGAAAGCATACCCTCCACCCTGGAAGTCCTGGATGAACTTATATCTGAGGTCACTATTACAGATGTCAGAGCAGCTTTGGCGAAGGTCAACCCACGGAAAGTGACTGGCCTGGATGGGGTACCCGGACGAGCACTCAGATCCTGCAGGGATCAGCTTGCAGGGATATTCACAGATATCTTCAACCTCTTTTTACAACAATCTGAGGTCCCTATCTGCTTCAAGACGACCACATCATTCCGATACCTAAGAAAAGCTAAGCAGCGTGCCTTAATGACAATCGTCCGGTGGCTCTGACATCCATCATTATGAAGTGCTTTGAAAGGCAAGTCATGGCACGAATCAATTCCAGCCTCCCAGACTGCCTGGATACACCAGTTTGCCCACCGCCGCAACAGGTCCACAGCAGACTCTAACTTGTACAGATGCACCATAGAAAGCATTCTTTCTGGTTGTATCACAGCTTGGTATGGCTCCTGCTCTGCCCAAGACCGCAAGAAACGACAAAAGGTCTTGAATGTAGCCCAGTCCATCACGCAAACCAGCCTCCCATCCATTGACTCTGTCTACACTTCCCGCTGCCTCGGCAAAGCAGCCAGCATAACTAAGGACCCCTCGCACCCCAGACATTCTCTCTTCCAACTTCTTCCGTCGAGAAAAAGATACAAAAGTCTGAGTGCACATACCGACTCAAGACAGCTTCTTCCCTGCTGCTGTTAGACTTTGAATGGACCTACCTTGCATTCAGTTGATATTTCTCTACACCCTAGCTATGACTGTAACACTACATTCTCCACTCTCTCATTTCCTTCTCTACGAATGGTATGTTTTGTCTGTACAGCACGCAAGAAACAATACTTTTCACTGTATACACGTGACAATAATAAATCAAATCAGATCAGTGCGCCATTCACTGGTGATAGGATCTTCTAGTCCCACTGCTGTCATTGGGAAATCCCACTGAAGCCATCCCATGCTGCTGGGAAACCCACAGCAGGGGGTGCACCGCCATCGCAACCAGAGAATCCCACCGGCATGAACGGCTGGAAAATTCCAACCCAAAGTATTGTCCAGAAGAATTCAAGGAACAGTAAACAAAATATTCTGAGTTAAAGCAATAATTGCAGCAACCAGATTTAAAGCGTAAAAGCAGTAAAAGTAAATCAAAAGTTTGATGCCATTTTACTAGAATCTGGGAATTCAGCATTAAAGCAATTGTGAACAGTTCGGACAGGGGTCAAGACAAAGAAAGCCTAAAGGGGTAGTGTAAAACCTGGATACTGGATTCACTATTAAAAGTGGAGTGGAATTTTTATTTTAAAAATTGGAAAACCTGGGCTGGATTTCAGAAACAAACTGCTAATGGAAAACATTATTGGGAAAGAGGAGTTAAAAGCATGTTTTTTTGGGAGTGACAATCTCATGTGACAATCATCAAGGGGATTCTGAGGGGAAATCCACTAATATTCACTTGGTTTCAGAATGGAGTGTGTGTATTTAGGAACATAGGAATTAGAAGCGAGAGTAGGCAATTCAGCCTTTCGAGCCCGCTCCGCCATTCAAAATGATCATGGCTGCTCTTCATCTCATCCTAACTCCACTTTCCTGCCTTTCCCCCTTAGCCCTTTATCCCGCTTTTGATCAAATATTTTTCTATTTCTTTCTTGAATCTATTAATTGATTCTGCATCCACTGCACTCGGGGCAGTGAGTTCCATAGATTCACAACTCTCTGTGGGAAGTAGCTTCTCCTTATCTCTGTCTTGAACCTCCGCCCTCTTACTCTACAACAATGACTTTTTGTCCTAGACTGTTCTAGAAGGGGGAACATTTGGTTTGACCAGAGCGAATCTGTACGCTTAAAAGGACTATGTTAATGGACCATTCAAGCTTAAGATGTACTTTGTAATCCGTATTAATCTTAAAATCGGAGTATCGTATCATAATCCAATTTTTCATGTTTAATAATAATTTTCTTCTTGTTAAAACTAATGAGCAGTCCTCCAAGTTCTAAGAAAAGTAGAAGTTACAGTCTTTTGAGCCAGGATTCCATTCTGGAATTTATCCATCCAGTTAAAACATCAACTGGGTTCGTAACAGTAAGAAGTCATGAAATTAAACCAAACATACCAATATAGAGTATGACTGAAGTCTCGCTCAATTAATAATTACACCTTAGGTACCATCTATTTCAAATAATTACACTGTTCAGTGGAACAGAAAAATTGCTTTCATTCATATCAGAATTTTCATGCAAATAAAAACTATATATTCACTAGATATCAATTTTCATAGATACATCAGAACACGTGGAAGGGGGAAGGAGACTTCCTCAATTTGTTACTTCTAACAAAGCGATAAATGCATGAATAGAAGAAATGACCAATTTTACTATAAATCATAACCTTCTCCATTAGCTTAAATGAAGATGACAGATCCAAAATTAATCATATTTCTACGTTGTGTAGCAGTTCACTTTTACTTTTAAAAAAAGCATTTCCTACCTCTCAACAGTTGCTCTTGCTTAAGAACTAAACCCTGATATTTCTTGTATGTTTTTTCATAGTCTTTCTTCAGTGCTTGGTTATCAGCATCATCTTCAAGTGAAGACTAAAGTTAAGGAATAATCATTTTCATTATAATAATTTGTGTGATTAAATAATGTGCCCTAAATGTAAATGTACCAAGCTCATGTTATTTAATCTGCGCTATTAAATAGTACAATGAATATAAATGTACTATTGTTATGACATTACATAATCAGCGAAAAAAAGGAAAATTATTTCCATTTAAATAATGCATTGTAATAGGAACAATTCTCAACATTAACATTCCTGTATCCTGCTAGCTTAATCATAAATAATTTTGCCAAAATTTATTTCTATTTCAAATAATTACACTGTTCAGTGGAACAGAAAAATTGCTTTCATTCAGTTACTTAGAACAGGTCAGACCTCTGTCAACTAACTTGGTAGAAGACATACAGGAAGGGTCAGATTAGGACAACTAGTGAGGCAACCAAACATCTGGCTGGGTAATGTTTTTCAGAATAGATGTACAGTCATGGCAATTGGCCTGGATGCAAAAAGAGAGCGGGGATGGTGAGTTGGTGGATTTATAATGGTACTCGTGGACAGTTTATCACCTGAAATGGAGACAGAGAGGTCAAGGAAGGGAAGGGTTTGTGTGTGTGCGCGCGTGCAAAAGGAGAGCGGGAATGGAATACCTCAGTTCTGCCATGCACACATTCCAATCTCTTAATGGACACTATTCGCATTATCCACATTTATTCCCTTTGTCCTTTTACAGCTCCCCCCATCCCGCTCCACCACCCCCACCCCCCCTCCCAGTTATGCCCGTCTCTTTATGGGTTATGTGGAGCATTCCCTGTTCCAGTCCTACTCCACCCCCCTCCCATAACTCCTTTACCGGTACATCGACGATGATGTCGGTGTCACTTCATGCTCTCGTCTGGACCTGGAAAAATTTATCAGTTTTGCTTCCAATTTTCACCCCTCTATCACCTTCACATGGTCCATCTCTGACACTTGTATTCCCTTCCTTGACCCCTCCGTCTCCATTTCTGGTGATAAACTGTCCACTAGTATCCATTGTAAACCCACCAACTCCCTCAACCACCTTGACTACAGCTCTTCACATTCCACATCCTGTAAGGACTCCATCCCATTCTCTCTGTTCCTGCGCATCCGTTCTGATGATGCCACTTTCCAAAATAGCGCTGCCGATATGTCTTCCTTCTTCCTCAATCGTGGTTTTCCAGCCACTGTGGTTAACAGGGTTCTCGACCGTGTCCGACCCATCCCCTGGGCCACTGCTCTCACTACCTCCCTCCAAGAACCATGACAGGATCCTCCTTGTCCTCACTTTTCACCCCACCAGTCTCCGCAGTCAAAGGATCATCCTCCACCATTTCCGCCAACTCCAGCATGATTCCACCACTCAACACATCTTCCCCTCACTCTCGCTGTCAGCATTCCACAAAGACTGTTCTCTCCGGGACCACCCCTCCGTCACACCCAACACCTCACCTCCTGCCCATGGCACCTTCTCATGCAATTGTAGAAGGTGCAACACTTGTTCCCTTACCTCCTCCCTGCTCACCATCCTAGGTCTTAACAGCCGTTTTAGGTGAAGCAGCACTTCACATGCAATGGTCAATTGCATTCGCTGTTCCCAATGTGGTCTACTCTACATCGGAGTTCATGCTTTGCTGAACACCTTTGGTCTGTCCGCAAGCAGGACCCACACCTTCCTGTCGCTTGTCACTTTGACACACCATTCAGCTCTCCTGTCCACATGTCCACCCTTGGCCTTTTACAATGTTCTTGCAACGCCCAATGCAAATGGGAGGAACAGCACTTCACCTTCCGTTTGGGCACTTTATAACCTTCTGGACTGAACATCGAGTTCAACAGCTTCGGAGCATGAACTCTCCCCTCCACCTTCAACCCATTTCCATTTATTTTATTTCATCTGTTTCTTAATTTCATCTCTTTGATCCATTTTTATCATCTTTCTTTCTCTTTTCCAATTTTCCACTTCTCCATTCCCACTCTCCTACTTGCTGCCTCCCCCTCCCCCACCCCGCCCCCCACACCTTTCAGACCAACTGCCTTGACCATCTGTATCTCTGTTCTGCCAGTCACACCTTCTGATCTCTTAATGGACACTTTTAGCACCTCCCTCAGCCGTCTTCATCCTCATTTGCATTCCCTTTGTCCTTTTACAGCCCCCCACCCCCACTCTCATTGTATAAATCCTTTCTGATTCTCTTTGCCCTTATCTCTGATGAAGGATCATCCAGACTCAAAAGATAAAGGTGCACGGTGTTACGGGTAATATATTAACATGGATAGAGAATTGGTTAACTGACAAAAAGCAAAGAGTGGGGATAAATGGATGTTTTTCTGGTTGGCGATCAGTGACTAGCGTTGAGCCTCAGGGATCAGTGTGGGGACTGCAATTGTTTACAATTTACATAGATGATTTGGAGTTGGGGACCAAGTGTAGTGTGTCAAAATTCGCAGATGACACTAAGATGAGTGGCAGAGCAAAGTGTGCAGAGGACACTGAAAATCTGCAAAGGGATAGCCTGAGTGGGCGAGGGTCTGGCAGATGGAGTACAATGTTGGTAAATGTGAGGTCATCCATTTTGGTAGGAATAACAGCAAAATGGACTATTATTTAAATGGTAAAAACTTGCAGCATGCTCCTGTGCAGAGGGACCTGGGTGTACTTGTGCAAAAATCACAAGGAATTGGTTTGCAGGTGCAGCAGGTAATTAAGAAAGCAAATGGAATTTTGTCCTTCACTGCTAGAGGGATGGAGTTTAAAAACAGCGAGGTTATGTTGCAGCTGTAAAAGATGCTGGTGAGGCCACACCTGGAGTACTGTGTACAGTTTTGGTCTCCTTACTTGAGAAAGGATATATTGGCACTGGAAGGGGTGCAGAGGAGATTCACTAGGTTGATTCCGGAGTTGAGAGGCTTGGCTTATGAGGAGAGACTGAGTAGACTGGGGCTATACTCATTGGAATTCAGAAGAATGAGGGGAGATCTTATAGAAACATATCAGATTATGAAGGGAATAGATAAGACAGAAGTAGGGAAGTTGTTTCCACTGGTGGGTGAAACTAGAACCAGGGGGCATGGCTCAAAATAAGGGAGAGCAGATTTAGGACAGAGTTGAGGAGGAACTTCTTCACACAAAGGGTTGTGAATTTGTGGAATTCCCTGCCCAGTGAAGCAGTTGAGGCTACCTCATTGAATGTTTTTAAGGCAAGGATAGATAAATTTTTGAACAGTAAAGGAATTGAGGGTTATGGTGAGCGGGCGGGTAAGTGGAGCTGAGTCCACAAAAAGATTAGCCATGATCTTATTGAATGGCACAGCAGGCTCGAGGGGCCAGATGGCCTACTCCTGCTCCTAGTTCTTCTAGGTGCTATTCTCTCTCCACAGATGCTGTCAGACCTGCTGAGATTTTCCAGCATTTTCTGTTTTTGTTTCAAATTCCAGCATCTGCAGTATTTTGCTTTTATCATAAAATAGATGGGACAGCAATGGTGAGAAGTATACAAACAGTCTGTAAAGGGATATAGCGAGTGAGCAAAAGTTTGGCAAATGGTGTAATAATATGGGAAAATGTGTTGTCCACTTTGGTTGGAAGAATAGAAAAGCATATTTAAATGGAGGGACACTACAGGATGCTGCAAGTACAGAGGGATCTGGGTCTCTTCGTACATGAATCACAAAAAGTTAGCAAGTAAGTATAGCAAGTTATTAGGAAGGCAAATGAAATGTTGGTCTTTCTTGCAAGGAGGTTGGAGTATAAAAGTAAAGAAACCTTGTTAGAAATGCACAGGACATTGGTGAGACCACAGCAAGAGAACTGCATTCAGTTTTGGTCTCCTTTCTTTAAGAAGGGTAGGCTTGTCATAATCTATTGAATGATGGAGCAAGCACAAGGGATTGAATAGCCTACTCGTGTTCCTATTTCTCATGTACAAATAAGTCAAACCTACGTGGAGTGGTGGCAATTATTTGTGAAATCTTTTAATTTAGGTAAAATAGACAGCTTTTCCATTTGTTGTTGGCATTAGCTTTTGTTACATTGGCCATAGTAATTGCATGGGGTTACAGGGATAGGACAGAGGGGAGGGCCTGGGTGGGATGCTGTTTCGGAGAGTGGGTGCAGACTCAGTGAACTGAATGGCCTCTTTGTGCACTGCAGAGATTCTATGGTATATAGAAGAAAGGATATCAACTTTCTTCTTCTTATGAAGCTCTTCTTGCCAGAGGTCATGTCTCTTCAGTTCATGGTCGATAATGTTCATGCAGAGTGCACCAATTTTATAGTGAGTGATTAGCCCATGAAATTGAGAAAAGCTGCAAGACACAAAGTAGAATCAGTTTGGCATACAGCAACACTGTTAGTCTTAATATCCCAAGCCCCAGCTGATCCTTGTAATGCCACATTACGAAGAATTTCCCTCCAAAATAATAAAAATGTGCGCATTGAATAAGTACTACAGCATTATGAAAGCAAGAAGAATTTTAAAACAGCAAAATCTCCAAACACTGGCAACTAATAAGTTTACTGTCTCAATGGTGCCTGGGTGAGTGGATGCAGAACATTCCAAGGGAGGAGAGTGAACACCAGAGATGTGGAAGGAGGTCCAGAAAGCACATTTTAGGGAGCTAGTTAAGACCTCAAATGTAGTAATATCTGGATTACTCACATATCTGGATACAGAGCATATAGAAATAAGAGGATAGAGCAGATGAATGCATGGCTGGACAATTGGTGCAGCAGAGAGGGCTTAGATTCCAGTTCATTGGAAATGGCTGTGAGGAGGGAAGTGGGGTCAATAAAGGCTGGGAACGAATGTCTTGTCTGGGGCAGTTTGCTAATTCTGTTGTGAATGTCAAGGGGATTGGAATCAGGATTTGACACTAGAAAGTAGTAAGGAGGTGCACAAAGGACTGGGAGAAACATGTAGCATTCGTGTAAGAGCGAAGACAGGGTCTAAATTAGGTTTACAGGGCATTTATGAAAATGCACAAAGCATGGTGAATAAGGATGATGAACTTTTGGCGCAAGTAGTCACATGGGAATATAATGGCCATAACAGAGACCTTGCTCAAAAAAGGACATCATGGGTTTTAAATATTCCTGGATACAAAGTATTCAGGAAAGATAGGGAAGGAAAGAAAGGAGACAGGACAACAGTATTCATTAAAGAGAATGTACAGGGTCTGGTGTCCTAGAGGGGTTTACAGACAGGGGTCAAGGACAGAATCTATTTAGTTAGCATTAACAAATCTTCATAATACTATTGCACGACTGGGTGCATTCTATAGGCCATCAACTAGAGGGAAAGTTGTGCAGGAGGAAATTTGCAGAGAAATTACTGTCATGTGCAAAACTACAGAGTGGTTATAATGAGAGTTTAAATATTCTAATCCTAAGGCATGGTAATGCTGCCAGGAATAAAGTCGAGGGGAAAGAGGGAGAAGAATTCCTCAAAATGTACTCTGGAGAATTATCTAGATCCATATTTTTCTGCTCCAATAAAGAAAGCGGCATTGCTGGATCTGGTTTTGGAGCATGAGATGGGTCATTGTTTCAGAAGATTTAGGTTAGCTATGAAAAAGGTAAAGTAGCAATCTGGAGTAAAACTACTTATTCGGAAGAGGGCCAACTTCAGTAGGATAACAATGGATCTGTCCCAATCAAATTTGGGTCAATTGTGCAGGCAACACTGTAACTGAACAACAGTTGCCTTTGAAGTGGAGATAGTTTAGATACAATTGAGGTACATTCCCAAGAGGAAAGGTAGGGCAACCAAAGCTAGAACTCAATGCAGAGGAAAATAATCAATGAACAAATAGACAGTAAGGTGAAACAGAGAAAGGGTGCATATGAAAAGTACCAGGTTAATAATAAAAGGAATTAAATTCTTACCATTGTATTAATAAATGCACAAAAAGGATTTAGTACAAATGCATAGCCATCCAAATAAGCAATCAGATTATATTCCAAATGGGAATATTCAATACTCACTTTCTAATTAGTAATCAGAAATGCAATTCCCTACACCAGGATTCACCTAACTGGTGATGACAGGATCTTGCATTGGACAACACTGGATTTAGAGTTAGATTTCAATGAGATTCTTAAAGGAATAGAGGGCAATAAGAGGTGCAAAATGGTTTGGAGGAACAATCGAGCATGACATGTAGATTTCTGGAAGATACAGCAACCAAGATGAAGAAGGAGGGATGCACATGAAGACAGAGTCAGGAATGAAGAGATCAAAGGAAGAAATTCAGAGGGAAGTATTGAAATGGATGGGACAGTGGATGAAGGAGATGGTTGGTGGTGGAGCAAAGTAGTTTACGATTGTGTCTGCTTTTCAGAGCTCAAGAATACTGGCCAGTTTTGAGAGGACATTGAAACTAAATACTGTTGGATCTGGTGACTGTCGGAATTCCTCAAAAGCAAAGAAATAGCACCATTATCAGAAAAAGGGTGGCTGGATTTGAGACAGCAGACATCGTATTGAGGGTAAATGCAACAAAGGAGGAGATGGTTGAGAGAATTGATGGTTGCAAAGATAATGGCCGGATTTTCTGGCTGTTCACACCCCATTGCCACTGCAGATGAGCAGAGAATTTGGCGCTCAGCCAAATCTCCGTTCATTGCAGCAGGAGCAGAGAAGCCCACCGGCGTAAACTGCCAGAAAGTTCTGGCCAATGTGCCAAATGGACGACCAAAGATTAATCGTCAGGCATGAACTGTCTATGTGGAGTTTGCACATTCTCCTCGTGTCTGCGTGGGTTTCCTCCGGGAGTTCCGGTTTCCTCCCACAGTCCAAAGATGTGCGGGTTAAGTTGATTGGCCATGCTAAAAATTGCCCTTAGTGTCCTGAGATGCGTAGGTTAGAGGGATTAATGGGTAAATATGTAGGGATATGGGGGTAAGGCCTGGGTGGGATTGTGGTCGGTGCAGACTCGATGGGCCGAATGGCCTCTTTCTGTACTGTAGGATTTCTATGAACTGGGCAAATTTCTGTTTCCATTCTCTGCTAATTTCCATCTGCTATTGATTTTGGAATTTTAAATCTACTAACAAGTTTTAGGTCATTTACCTGGTGGCTGACATACTGATATATTTACATACAAATGTTTGAAAATCCATTTGTGAGCAACTTTTAGGAAGGCAAAATAACAAAAGAGATTCCGAATTCTAGAAGTTCCCAACTGCTGCATACATTGTTACAATTTCAAAGATAGTCTTACCTAGAGAAACAGAAAAATATGTAAATAATGTTGGTGGCAAGCTCTACACTTTGCTTCCAGTCCTCTCGCAACACGCGAGCCAAAGCCCCCAATGCAGTCTCTAAACACAGAAATTTTAAGATTTTAACATTTATGAAAAATCATCAGAATATGGAGAATTCAAATACAGAATGAACTTGAGTAATGAATTCTAAAACCAACATCAATATTACCCAAAGCAAAACATTCACAAAATGGGGTCAATAGGTGGCAGGTGTAAGTCAATGTGGATAAGTGGCCAACAAATCAAAATGGAGGCAAGGAACAAAAAGAATGTGTGTTAAATGGGGAATGCATGCTAAATGATCAGGAGATCTCGTTAGAATTTGCCTTAGATCAAAATTGAAGCCATTTGCATGATTTAATTGAATGGCAAAACAGGTAAAATAGTCTACCGCCGTTCCTATGCTTTGGTTCTGAGACCATCTATGGTTGGAAGTGGCAAAATAAGAGAATTTAAATTTATTTACAAAGGTGGAAGGCTAGAAAATAAATGATCAAATAGGTGAAACAAAGTTACCAGACAAAGTGGAGAGACAATGAAGAGGAAGATAATCAATGAGAAAAACTGGAAAGAATCTGTTGAAGCCTATGTGGCACTGGTGGAGAGGGTCAAGCAAGAAGTGAAAAAGCACATACATGAAGAAGGATATGAGTGCTTTATGACTGCAAAGTTTGCTTACCATTTTGTAGCAATTCTTCCAAATTGTCAGGATTACGAGCCAGTTGAAGAATGAGTGCTGAACCTCGCACTTTGTCAGGTATGTCCTCATACAACAGCTCTATGTAGTCTTCTATATCATTAATATTTGCTATTTCATCAATCTGTGAGTAATTAAGAGCATGCAGCAGAAACCAGGTATTCTTTATGCAACACATCTAATATCAATACCAAGGGGGGATAACAAAGCTGAGCCAAAGATGAAAGAATGTCAGTTTTTCCCAAATAATCTGCCACTAACAAAACCACAGAAACACATGATTTGAGAACAAAATTTTAGGAGAATACTATTTTGTTTCAAGGATCACGAAGAAACGGCATGTTTCCACTTTTCATGAAACAAGTCTGATAGAAAGTCGGTGTTGTTGTGGGTTTCTTCAATGCAGGGCAATTTCCCAGGGGGAATTTGCACTTGTGGGCAATTGCCATGCAAACATTATCTGTGAACTTTTGTGGGTTTGGAGGGTTCCCCAGTGCATCTTTGGGGTCACCCCCCCTCTCCCCCCCCCCCCCCCCCCCCCCCGGGAGCTCAGAACATAAGAACATAAGAAATAGGAGCAGGAGTAGGCCATCTAGCCCCTCGAGCCTGCCCCGCCATTCGAAGTTACAGCCCAATGTATTTTGCCCATTTTTAAACACACGAACAACATCTAATCATATCTCAATTGAAACGGTTTGATTGTTTTCTTAGCCAATGCATGACTGTGTAAGGGCCATTATCTTTCTGAAAAATTACTTCATTTCCACCATCAAGTACTGGCTAAGCTAAAGTGCATTTTTGTTTTTCAGCTATATAGTAATATAGAATTGACTTAAATTGTCGAACAAAATTACTAACAGCAATTACAGCTGTTGAATGTTTTATCACCATAGCTACTCTACATACTTCTCTTACAACTTATTTATGCATCATGCACTGCATTCATGTCTCACTATGAAAGCATTTTCAGTCTCAAGTTGCATTTATTTTTGTCACTTACTTCCATTCCTTCAAAGGGTGGTGGGTCCTTAGGTTTGCTCATCTTTTCTCGTTTTTCTGAAAAGAAGACAATATCAATGGATCTTACCTCATGAAAATGATGCAAACATTTTGTTATCATTCAGATCTCCAGATGGTAATTATAAGAAGTCTCTTTGTATCCAAGCAGGTAGTGTTTAATGGGGTTATAACACAGATTGCATTCAAACAAATAAATAGCACAACAATGCTATGTGACTTAAATTGTTGCAGTCAAGTAATGGTGCACTACAGTAAGGGGTCACAAAATGTCAAATTACCTGAAATGGTGTTTGAAAATTCAATTCAATATTGCAACCAATTAAGGACCAATTTAATTCAGATTAACAGGCAATGTTTGAGGTAGTGTTAAGAGCAAAGCGGATGTTAAATACTAGGGTATGCCAAAGCCAAGAAGGGAACTTCTGAATGCCCGGTCTCAACTGTTTAATTCACAATTTGGTCTAATGTGAGAAAAGATGTTAAGATCAGACTCTATTGTGATGATTTTAAACAAAATAGAAGCTTATTAAACAGCAAAACACACAAGTCAACTAAAATACATTTAACTACATTAATGGCTACCAATAATAACTTTAAATTTACCCAGTTCCAAAACCGTCTATTTTCCTAACATCAGAGCTAAACCTCTCCAAAGAACATCCCATAGCTTTTAAAAAACCCATATGCAAAATCCAGCAATAGGTACCACACCTGGCACATTTATCTTTTGAGTTGCTTCCAATTTAGAATAGAAATAATGAGCTTCTCAAAACAAGCTTTCTCCAGAGACAGCTTGTTGGGAGTTATAACAGCTCCCTGCTGTGTGGGCTGCAATCTCAAATAGCTTCCTTGCAGATGGTGAATTGTCCTTCAGTGTACTATTTTTCCTCTTGATCTTCCCTTATCTGAATAAAGCTTTTCAGAAGTTACTCTTATTTAACTTTATAACATGAACTCACCTTTTAGTAGGTAAACATGAAGTTCACCCCCATTTTCCATTGTTACCAATTTGCTTTTGGTAAACATTTATTCCTAGTATTGCTAGGCTAATCAGCATACAAAACTCCTTGTTCCATCAACTTAACTATCTACTTTTCTTCCAATCTCCATTAAGAGTTTGGTTAAGAGCCATTGTATAATCTCCATTAATTTGGCGTCTCATTGGCCAGAATTCAATTGCATATTGAGCAAAACAAATTTTCAAACATTCACCAGTAGTACTTTTTCAAACCTTAATTAGCAGGAGACTAGTAAAACATCACCTCTTCACAAGCACTACAAAATAACTCGCATTCAGATACTTGAGTGGACCTCCATGGATGCCATTTCTGCAGCATCACTGTGCCACATTTGACAAACCGGGCTTTTGTACTGGCAAGCAACAAATTAAAATCTTTGCATACTCCACATATTTAACTTAACCCGAAGACATGTTTCATTCTTCTCATACTTGAGGATTTCTCGTCTGCAACTTTAGCCAGTTTAGAAAATTTGAGTTTCAGAAACAAATTCTATGGGGTATTAGTCCAAGGACAGTACTGCATTACTCAATCTATAAGTTCCTAAAACTTGGAACAAAAAGAGGCCAACTACAAAACAGGATTTTTGATCTAACTCGACAACCTCTATCTCAACAGAACATAACTTAGATAATCTTGTAACATTCAAAGATAAGGACCCATCATAGGGTTCAGTCATTAAAAAAATGATCTGGTTGAGCAATTTCCTGTTTCTAAATATATAGCAATATTCACCACATATAATAATAGGGAGCAATCCTATACTGCATTGAAATAAAGATCAATACTGTAGTTTGCTTCTGTTGTGTGTAATCTTGAAATAAGTTTCAATAGCTGAGCATAAACTTACAATTATTCATTCCATCATATATATCAAGAAAGAAATTAGTCCTCGTGCTGCTGCTTATGCCTACCCTGTAATTGTGGATTAGTCATGATGTGGAGATGCCGGCGTTGGACTGGGGTAAACACAGTAAGAAGTCTAACAATACCAGGTTAAAGTCCAACAGGTTTATTTGGTAGCAAAAGCCACAAGCTTTCCTCGTGGCTTTTGCTACCAAATAAACCTGTTGGACTTTAACCTGGTGTTGTTAAGACTTCTTATTGTGGATTAGCAGAGCCTGTCCCAGCAGCACCTCAAGCTAACTTCATGTTCTATTGGTGACTGAAGTGCATATATAAAAATAAAGCATCATTTCATGGGTGCCTTAGGTGCATTTCATAGCTTTTTGAAAACAAACAATAAATTTAACAGCTTAATCATAAGTCATCTACGGTCTAAAATTGAAACTACTATTTAAAAATGTACAGACATCTTTAATTTCTAACTGGTATTCCATCCTACTTAAAATAAAATGCATATTTTCATAAACAAATATTGCTGACTACATATATTTCATTAAAATGAAAAATAAACCATCTTTTGTGTCTTGCCATATTTTCAATTTGACACCCAGCTCTGTGCAAGATAAATAACTCCTGCAAACTATTCAGACACTTTCTTCCCCATAAGGTGATAATAAGAAAAGCCTACCAAGTAATCAAAACAGCTGAGCAGCAGCACCAATTAGTCATTCATGATACTATATCTCCACTGTGGTAATGCCTGGTTGGTACAATGCTAAATTTCAGATGCTTGCTGACAGATAGGCACAGGCCAAGCTTGAATGTTTTGCCTTTGACAGCAATGTTTGACATCTTCATCTGACAAGTTGCAGCTGCAATCTGGCCCGTAATTGTGCCACTACCCACAATTTTTAGTGAAGTTCTCAGCAAAGCTTCCTCCAAAGTAATTAATCAGTTTAGCTGTGCTGAGATAAACCAATTTCTACCTGACTGAATCTCAGGTCCATGAAGGCCATATTAACCCACCTTTAATCTAGATCATATTAGAGATCCTAATCTTCTTCCACTATGTGAAAAACAAGAATTTGAAAAGTCAGTGATCAAAACAGATTTGCCAATTTTAGCACCTTGGTGTATGATCACAGCCTACTTCTGTTGGATTTTTGAACATTTCTGTTTATATTGGAGTGCTGAAAACATTGTTGAGAGCAGATAGTAAAATGATGAATGCACTGAAATTGGCAATTTCTGTTGATGTGGTCCTAAAAATTATTTGGCGTCTCCATGGTGCTCTCCAAAATAATGTGGGAAGCTCTCACCAATTCATAGAATCATGGAGTGCAGAAGAGGCACTTCGGCCAATCGAGTCCACACCAACACATTAGAAACACCTGAACTCCACCTAATCCCATCTGCCAGCACTTGGCCCATAGCCCTGAAGGTTATGTGCCAACTGCTCATCAAGATACTTTTTAAAGGATGTGAGGCAACTTGCCTCTACCACCCTCCCAGGTAGCGCATTCCAGACTGTTACCACCATCTGGGTAAGAAAGTTTTTCCTCACATCCCCCCTAAACCTCCTGCTCCTTACCATGAACCTATGTCCCCTCATGACTGACCCTTCAACTAAGGGGAATAGTTGCTCCTTATCCACTCTGTCCATATTGCTCAAAAACTTGTACACCTCGATCAGGTCGCCCCTCAGTCTTCTCTGCTCCAATGAAAACACCCCAAGTGTACTCAACCTCTCTTCATAACTTAAAATGTTCCATCCCAGGCAGCATCCTGGTAAATCTCCTCTGCACTCCCTCCAGTGCAATCACATCCATCTGATAATGTGGCGACCAGAACTACAGCACTCTAGCTGTGGCCTCACCAAAGTTCTATACAAGTCCAATATGCCTTCCCTGCTTTTGTAATCTATGCCTCAACTGATAAAGGCAAGTGTCCCATATGCCTTTTTCATCACCCTACTAACATGCCCTTCTGCTTTCAGAGATTGTGGACAAACATGCCATGGTTCCTTTGTTCCACAGAACTTCCTAGTGTCCTACCATTCATTGAATATTTTGTCAGATTACTTCTTTACAAAGTGCATCACCTTACACTTTTCAGGGTTAAATTCCATCTGCCATTTATCTGCCCATCTGACATTCCATCTACATCTTCTTGTAGCCCAAGACACTCCGCCACACTGTTAGCCAACCATTCAACCTTTGTGTCACCCGCAAACCTACTAATCCTGCCCCCCCACATAGTCAATGTCATTTATTTAATGATGAATAATAGGGGGCCCAACACAGATCCCTGTGGTACGTCACTGACACTGGCTTCCAGTCACTAAAGCAGCCTTCTGTCATCACCCTCTGTCTCCTACAATTGAGTCAATTTTGAATCAACTTTATCAAATTATCCTGCACCCCATGTGCTTTTACCATCTTTAAAAGTCTCTTCGCTAAAATCCACAAACTACATCGACTGCACTACCCTCGTCTACACACCTGGTCACCTCCTCAAAAAATTCAATCAAATTTGTTAGGCATGACCGCCCTCTGATGAAGCCATGTTGACTATCCCTGATCAAGCTTTGCCTCTCCAAGAGGAGATAGATGCTCTCCTTCAGAAGTTTCCCTGCCACTGTCATGTGACTCACTGGCGTATAGTTCCCTGGTTTATCTCTATAATCCTTCTTAAATAGCAGAACCACATTAGCTGTTCTCTAGTGGTTTGGCACCTCCCCCGTGACCAGAAAGGAATTGAAAATTTGGGTCAGAGCTGGCAATCTCCTCCTTTGCCTCCGGCACTATTCATCCAGATCTGGACATTTATCCTTGTCCTTCCCTCTGTCAATTTGCTCAAGAACCTCATAGTCCGCATTATCTTGGGTGAAGACAAATGTGAAGTGTTCTTTAAACACTCTACCAATGTCCTCTGGCTCCACCCACAGATTGCCTTCTTCGACTCTAATAGGCCCCACTCTTTCCCTGGTTATCCTCTTCCCACTGATATACTTATAGAATATCTTGGGATTTTCCCTATTTATAACAGCCAGAGCTTTCTCATATCCCCTCTTTGCATTCCTAATTGCTTTCTTAAGCTCCACCTTGCACTTTCTATATCTCACTAATGTCTCCATTGATTTGCTCCCCTTGTACGTTTTAAAAGCCCTTCTTTTCCTCCTCATTGTATCCTGAATATCTCTGGTCATCCATAGTTCTCTGGGCTTATTGTTCCTACCTATCACCCGAGAGAGAACATGCTGGGCTTGCACCCTCCCCATTTCTTTTTTGAATACCCCCCCCACTGCTCTTCGGTAGATTTTCCCTGAGTAGCTGTTCCCAGTCTACCTTGGCCAGATCCTGCCATATCTTACTAAAATCCGCTCTCCCCCAATCCAAAACTGTTTTTTGCAGATTGTCTATTTCCTTGTCCATAACAAGCTTGAAGTGGACTAGGATAACAAGGGTGGCATTACTCAGCAAAATGCTTGAAACCACTTTTCAAAAAAAAGTACTATATTTGATGTTAAGACCCCAACTGCAATGGAACGCTACCTTCTTTATGAATAGGATATGCATATACTGAATTTTGCAGAATCACTTCAAAAGAGATCATTACTGAAACAGTATATTTACAGCTACAATATATTCACATTAGATCTATGCAGATCGTAGGCCTTCAGATTACTTTAAAATAGTGGTTAGACAAATCACTAAGAGTTTCACAAGTAACTTCCTACCTCTTCCTGGTGGACTTTCCCTGCGGTTCTGAAGGTAGTAAAGCAGCTGTTCCACCTCTGCTAGTTTACTTGGATGGATGAGCTTGCATTCTTCCACCACCTTCCGTGCCAAAGACGCAATGTCGGTGTTAGCATTCAGGCTTTTCAGACGGATACTGGAAGGGGAAAATTTTATTGGCATCTTCCCAGAAAATTATGGTAATGAATAACTACAGAATTAATGTGCCAAAATTGTGTGTCAAAATACACCAAAACTAATGGCACTCGTTGTTATAGGTAAACTGTACAGCAACTTCAGGTAATGAGCAGATACACCAGTTAAATAATTATACTCAAAAGTTGTTGAGTACTACTATTATTCAGCTTTGGGAAAATGACTTCCCAGTTTCAGCCTCCCTGTTTCCCCACACCCCTGGAACTTGTAGCAATTGCCCATTAAAACAAATGCAGAAAATTAATACTGATCATTACAAGTGTAACTATCTTTTTTACAAGTGTAACTATCTTTTTAAATGATGTGGTGTTAATGATTGCCAACCACAGAATCATACAGCACAGAAGAGGCCCTTCGGCCCATGGATTCCACACTGACGCATTAGAAACATCTGAACCCCCACCTAATCCCATCTACCAGCACTTGGCCCATAGCCCTGAATGTAACGAGGTTTTTCCTCACATCCCCCCGCCAAACCTCCTGCCCCTAACCTTGACCCTATGTCCCCTCGTGATTGACCGTACAACTAAGGAGAATTGCTGTTCCCTATCCACTCTGTCCACGTCCCTCATAATCTTGTACACCTTTATCAGCTCGCCCCTCAGTCTCCTCTGCTCCAATGAAAGCTAGCCAAGCCTATCCAACATCTCTTCATAACTTAAATGTTCTATCCCAGGCAGCATCCTGGTAAATCTCCTCTGCATCCCCTCCAGTGCAATCACATCCTTCCGATAATGTGGTGACCAGAACTGCACGCAGTACCTCCCTGACACCAAAATTAATTATAAGTGTGGAGTCTCATTCTAGAAAGATTTTCAATTTTTCCGTGGTATTAAAAAAATGTTAAATTTTACTTTGTCTCTCTGTTTCTCTCACTCTCTCTCAATCTAATCCTTCTTTCCATTTTTCTTTTCTATCTGCATCTAATTTAACAGTGAATCTAACCCCTCAATTCACCTTAAAGTGCTTTCTGGATAACATCAACAAAGAACAAAGAACAGTACAGCACAGGAACAGGCCCTTCGGCCCACCAAGCCTGCGCCGATCACGTTGTCCTATCCAGACCAATTGTCTGTATCCCTCTATTCCCTGCCTCTTCATGTGTCTATCCAGATAACTCTTAAATGTCACTCACGTGTCTGCCTCAATCACCTCACTTAACAGTGCATTCCATCCCCCCCATCACCCCACCCTCTGTAAAAAAACTTCCCCACACATCTCGACTGAACTTTTCCCCCCTTATCTTGAACTTGTGTCCCTTTGTGTCCACTTGCTCAAGAAAGCAAATTTTTGAATAATTCAGTAGGAATTAAAGGGCACTAAATTCCCAATCAAGTGACACTATGTTCAGCCAATTTAGAACCAGATGATCATGTTGTGCACCATCCTCATTGCAGAGTAACCACATGATGTTAGCTCATATTTGGTCTGCACCTGCCAGGATTCAAATTTTGGTGTGAAAAAAATGAATATTTGAAAACACCGAAAAAGGCCTGGGTTTCTTAACATCGAAAGTGCAATAAAGCCAAGAATCCGCCCGTACACTCTGGTTCTTTATTAAGGCAGTCTGAAAACAAGTAAAACAGATTTTTATTCCAGGACTTAAATCGCTCACAGCCGAGTGAAATCAAGACCTGGTTGACAAAAGTAGCAGTTGCAGCAGTAAAACAGGGTTGTAGTTTGGAATTAATTTAAGATAATGCAAGCTATTGTTGCAAAGTGATGGCTGTAAATTAGAGGAATATAGCCTGTACATTACCATATTTGAGTATTACTTACAAAAACCCCTCCAGAAAAACTGCTTCCAAATTACAATCCATCACGTTGTTTCCAGAATAAAGTGGAATGATACAACAGTCATTACAGTATGATGGTTAACCAGTTTTCAATGACTGATGTTCAATATCTCTGTCGATAGTTTAGAAACAAATTTGAAGATATATGTGTAGCAACTTGGAGCCTGAGGTGACAAAATACTGTTGCCACTTCAGTGTAGTGCTGCTCTTCCCTCAAATGTTATGATGTCAAGGCCAGTAACGCATTTGGTTTTCTTGAATCCAAAATCCCAAGCATTTATTAAAAGAATGAAGCTATAAGTTCACAGTTTAAAACAAAATAATTCTATTACACCAAAATCAATCCTTATAACCTTACTCTATTTTGAATAGTCAGTTATTTTTATATTATTGAATACAGTTACTTATAATCTAAACTGAATTCATTAACTCCACATTCCTTCTGCACCTATTAGACTTAGACTCCAGAACTCAAGCTAGATACTTATCAAAGATTTTGATGAAGATTCATATAAGGGTTGAGATTTCTTTGGCCTTCTGTTTACTTCTGGCAAGGTTGCCCCTTCAAATCTCCTCCAACTGCCCTATGGTTGCAAACTCCCCATTCTATACAGGCAGCTCTAGTGTACCAAGTATATCAACCTCGGTCAGAACTTTGCTGGTTCCAAGATTCTTTAACACTGGAATTTTGCCCCTAAATCTCTCTCCCTCTCAAAGTTCAACTCACTGTTAGGAGTCCTTCAGTTAACAAAAGTTTTAACTCTTAGCCAACACACCAAATTTCAACTGAATCTTGGTTGAGAGAGATATTTTCTCTTCTGCAGTCATAGTCATAGAGGTTTACAGCATGGAAACAGGCCCTTCGACCCAAGTTGTCCATGCCGCCCTTTTTTTTAAACCCCTAAGCTAATCCCAATTGCCTGCATTTGGCCCATATCCCTCTATACCCATCTTACCCATGTAGCTGTCTAAACCTTTTTTAAAAGACAAAATTGTACTCACCCTTACTCCCACCTCTGGCAGCTTGTTTTTATTTATTTATCCAATTCAATCAAATCAAGTCCAATTCAGCGTCTCAACAAGTGAGACATTCCCGATCCAAGCTGACAAGACAGGGCTCTCACCTCCTGTCTTGGGCTTGACCTACATGATCCAAGCTGATTGGAGTCGGCATTGCACCTCCTCCAAGGCTTGAAGTCATTTGCATCTTAGCCAAAAGGCCGAGATGCTGCTTTTAAAAATTGATTCAAATGAAGCTAAAATGTAACCTAATGACTTCAACCAAGTACAGCATATCGATACTACACTTGATCTTAGCCAAAAGGCCAAGAACCAGACACTCGCCACCCTGTGTGAAAAAACTGCCCCTCTGGACACTTTTGTATCTCTTCCCTCTCACCTTAAACCTATGCCCTCTAGTTTTAGACTCCCCGACCTTTGGGAAAAGATATTGACTATCTAGCTGATCTATGCCCCTCATTATTTTACAGACCTCTATAAGATCACCCCTCAGCCTTCTACGCTCCAGAGAAAAAAGTCCTAGTCTATCCAGCCTCTCCTTATAACTCAAACCATCAAGTCCGGGTAGCATCCTAGTAAATCTTTTCTGCACTCTTTCTAGTTTAATATTATCCTTTCTATAATAGGGTGACCAGAACTGTACGCAGTATTCCAAGTGTGGCCTTACCAATTCCTTGTACAACTTCAACAAGACGTCCCAACTCCTGTATTCAACGTTCTGACCGATGAAACCAAGCATACTGAATGCCTTCTTCACCATTTAGTTTAAAACCTTAAAATAAAGGTTGAACATAGCACCACTCCTATAACTAACATCTGTTGATCAATTTCCCTCCACGATTTATCTCGCAGGCAACTTGGCCACATAATCATCGGCTGCAAGTCAGGTGCTATTCCATAAATCCCCTATCAGATAAACCTAGAGCTTAAAGGGACCATAACACCACATAAAATATGGGGTTTCCCCCCCAAAAGTACATGGGTCACCACAGTAATCTTAAAGATGGTATTGTTCATGTGAGACTTTAAAATGATCCCTTCTAGCCTCTCACAGGAACATAAAAAGTCCTTTGGCACTTTTCAAAGACAAAAAAAATTGTTCTGCTGTCCTGGACAATATTTATTCCACACTACCAGAAAAGATGATCAGGTCTGTTACCTCCTCAAAGTTTTGGTCGCTCTGAGATCTTGCCATTTCCCTATCACAGTTACAATTATAGTTCAAAAGTACTCCATTAGTTGTGAAGTACCTTATATATAAATGCAAAATCTTCCACTTTGCTGTAGCACAAAAGTGATTAAATCACCAGTTTTACTGACAGAATTTACAACATCGTCCCATTGATGTAATAAAATATTCCAAGGTACTTCACAGGGGTAATGTAAAGCAAAATCTGACACCAATGCACACAATGAAAAATTGAACAGACTGACAAAAGCCCAGTCAAGGAAGGAGCATTTTAAAACGAGGAAAGCAACATGAGGATGGGGGAAAAGAGAGAAACCCTGAACTTGGGGTCTAGGCAGCTGAAGACATGGCTGCCAATGATCGAGCAATTGAAATCAAGGATGGAAAAAGAGAGAAAAAATAAATGATTGCAGATATCTAACAGGTAATGTGATTGGAGGAGAACGGAGATACAGAGGGATGAGACCATGGAGAGATTTTCCAAGTGCCAATGTAAATCAGGGAGCACAGGGGTGATAGGTGAATGAAATTTGGAGCGACAAAGCAGAATTTTGGATGATCTCAAGTTGACTGACAATAGAATATGGGAGACCAGCCAGGGATGCATCGGAATAATCAGGTCTTGAGGCCACCTAGGATGCCATTTACAGCTATGGGCCATGACAACATCTCAACAGTATACTGAAGATTTGGTGCTCCAGATCCAACAGTGCCTCTAGCCAAGCCATTCCAAT